>NC_080417.1:133188080-134388080 GCF_029873635.1 Malania oleifera
AGCCACTAAGGCAGAGCTTTCAACAGCAACACCATGTCCTTTCTTGTCTAGCATCACATTCCTTCGACTCTCCTCTCTCCTTACCTCCGAGAAGAAATCACCAATTAAAGGAAATGGCTGTCTTCCAGTGATTCTCCCCCTTCATCAAATTCAATGTTGAGACCAGCAAGAAATTTAAAGATCCGATTGTCCTCCACAATTTTCTTGTGATGACGGCTATCTTCCATGGATTTTCATTCATAGGTATTGAATAGATCGAGATCTTTCCATACACGCTTCAGAGAGTTGAAATACTTGGTGACACAATCCTCTCCCTAACGCACCTCACCAAGTTTGAGAGTCAACTCAAAAATTTGAGATTGATTACCCAAATCCGAAAACATCTGGTTCGCATTCTCCCAAAGCTCTTGTGTTGTTGGATAGCACATATAGTTAGAGCTAATATCCTCTTCCATGGAATTCACAAGCCATGTCATGACCATAGAATTTTCAGCATCCCAAGTCGCAAAGGCCGGATCAGTTTCTGCAGGGGCTTTTTTTTCCACCAGTCAAATAGCCCATCTTCCAATGCCCCCATACGTACATGCGAACCGATTGAGACCATCGCAAAAAATTACCACCATTCAAGTGGATAGTGGTAATTTAAACAAAATGGGACTCGAAGTTCGTTCCATTACCTTTTTACGAGTTTGCAGTAGAGAAGGATGGTAGGAAAATAGAGGACTCACTTGAATCCTCAGACATGGTGCTATAGCCAAGACAGAAAATAGGAAGTAGAAAAGGAAAACAGAAGAGGGAGGAATGGGAAAGAAGAAATCAGCAAGTAATTGCTAGCTCTAATACCATGAAAAATAGAGAGAGTAGTTTGGGAATGATTTTCTCATTCATTGAATAATAATTCTGACTTACACTGGTTTCTACTTATAGAAATTACAAGGGTTCTAAACTAAGAAAATAATCACTAATTAATTTACCTAATAAAGATACATTCCTAATTTATAATCATTGACTAATGACTGCCTAATTTACAGCCATACTGTTGGCTTTTTGAGTCCAATCCCTATTTTGATGCTGACAAAGCACAAGCTACTTATGTGTGTATTTAGCACGTGAATAGGTTCATTAATTTAACACACATATAAGGGAACAGAAATGGAAGCCATAAAGACGCATAAAGCTCATACATTTGGCGTTTGCCATGAAGAGGAGCAAAGAAGATAAAGAAGATATTTAATTTTATTTGTAATGCATTTAAGTTTTTAGTTGGTCTGTAATAATGCATGCATCTGCATGATATGTTTAAATGCTCAGATGACGATAGGTTGACCATTGGACACCTAACTTTTCACCAAAAACCTTTTTCTAAAAAGACTAAAATCATACAATTTTTTTATATAGCTTTAGGGTCAAATTAGGGCTTACAAAGACTTTAGTCGACTGACGTTGGATTTTTGGCTTAATTAAAAAGCCTCGGTCGACTGACTCATTCAGTTATAAACACCTTGGTCGACCGAACACACTGTAGGCCAAAAGTCAACTTGTTGACCATGCCTCGAGCGACCGACCATAAAATGAACGCACTGTGCATGGTTGCCCGAACCCTCAAGCTTGTACTTTTCACTACCTTCAGCCGACCGACCGAATGAGCTAAAAACAACTCGGTCGACCGAACCAACGAAGGTTCGAAAAATCGCTTTTGGCAGCCAACTGGCCATTTGCTTAGTAGTCCGAAATCTTAAATTGTTTTAAATGCTTTTGAGGGCTCAGCCGACCGAAGCATATGCTTAGCAAACTTAACTACATGATCAGTCGACTGAACCTTATTTCGGTCAACCGAACCTATCTGTTTGGCCGCATAACTAAGTGCTTAAACTTATTTAATTTGTCATTAAACTTTTTCAAAAATACCAAGCGTGTCTCTAACGGTCATAATTTCCTGAAAAAATATAAATACCCCTTCATTTGCTTTGATTAGCAACTTTGATTAACCAATTTTTCTCTCAAATTATTTTCTTAATCAATTCCCCCACTTACATTTTTAATTGCAAAATCACTTTGGGGTAAAATCTTACACTCTCCAACTCTCTTTATTACTCTTTGGAAAATCTTTTGAAAGAGAGCACTTTATTTTGTTTGGGTGTTTCGTTTTTAAAAATCACTTACTCTCTTTAAATTTTAGTTTGAAAATTATTTTTGAGAGTAGGTTTAGAGTTCTTCTCATATTATTTTCTTTGATAAATATATTGTGGAAAAACTCTTTGTAGCCTTTGAATCTTTGCACTTCTATGGCAAGATTCAAATGCTCAAATAGTATTCATTGCACAAATATTTTCGAGCTTAACTCCTAGCTTCTCCAAACATTTTCATTGCAAAATTTTTATTGGAGAACATACTCATCACATTCAGATCTTTGAAAACGCTTATTGCATATTTCATTTTTGAAATCAAAGATCATATGAATTTTTGTGTGCAAAAATTGTTTTTAAGAAAAACACCCTCACTCTACTGAGCATTATTTCATATCATATTAGAGAGTGCATTGAGCTTTAATGTGTACATTTCTGCTTGTATTTTTAGAAGCATTTTTCATGTACAAAAATGGTTTTAATGTATCGGTTGGGTTCAGCCCGAAATTGAACTGGGGAGTCTCAACCCCATAAGTGAGACCGGTCCGGTTTAGCCCGAAAATTGAATTGGGGTGTCTCCGCCCCGTAAGGAGAGGATGTAAACAGCTTCTACTCCGCCCGTTGAAGTGAGCAGAGATAGTGCAATCTTTGGGGGATATGCCCAAAGTGGGGACGTAGGCTGGTTTGGTCAAATCTCGATAACAAATATCGTGTGTCACTCTCTCTCTATCTCATTTAATTACTGCACTTTAGTTTCCATATGTGTATGCTTGCTTATTTACTGTTATAATTATTCGCATGCACACATTTAATTTAAATGAGATATGTTGCACACGTGTATGTCTGCCCTGATAGCTTAATCGTTTTACATACACACTTTTAATATTGAATAGGATATGAACTGTGGTGAATCGAAAAATATTTAAATTAGCCAAAAAGTTTTAAAACTCAATTCACCCCCACTCTTGGGATCACACCAATTCCAACACATACAATCTTGCCTAATTATTGCCAAATATCTTCCTAATTACGGCCAAATATCTTCTTAATTACTGCCGAATATCTTCATAATTTTCCAACAAAGATTTTAAAAATTTAGATGCTTTCCTAATTCAATATTGTTTCAACACCGACATAGCCCCTACCAAGTCACACTTACATAGCACAGAAAAGAAAAGGATTGAGAAATTCTGAGAGTATGCGCAACGTTGGAGAGAGATGGCGGCACAAGTCCAACCACCAATTGACGACAAAGATATAATGGAGCTCTTCGTTGGTACCTTCGAGGGTATATATTATGATAAACTATTGGGCCCTAGTTTAATGGATTTCACAGAGGTTGTCACCGTAGGTGAAAAGATAGAAATGGGCTTAAGGACTGGTAAATTGGTAGATTATGTGGCTCCATATATTGGTGAATCACATTCTGCTATCTACAGGAGGATTCCGTATGTGAGGAAAGAAAAGAAAGAGGAAGAGATCATTGTAGTAAGCAGTGGAGGCGGAAGGGAGGCATCGAACCAGACACACACCGCATTTGTCTATCCTGCAATCACTTATACACCCCCATCGTAGTCAAGTGCAGCTCGACGATTGTCTCTAGAGTGTTGATAGATAATGGATCTGCCCTGAATGTATGCCCCAACTCCACTTTGAGTAGATTGGGAATCAACAAGTCTCACATGTGGAGGAGATCAATGCTTTCGATGGTATTGTGAGGGAGATTAGTGCAGAATTGATCTAAATATCAGCATTGGAACCTGCACCTTCACCATCACCTTTCAAGTATTAGAAACATTTTGAATGTATGCCCCAACTCCACTTCGAGAAGATTGGGAATCAACAAGTCTCACATGTGGAGGAGTAATCTAACAGGCAATGCCTTCGATCGTAATGTGAGGGAGATCATTGCGAAATTGATCTAAATATCAGCATTGGACCCTATACCTTCACCATCACCTTTCAAGTATTATAAATTGCCTCAACATTTTGGCACGTTGCTAGGAAGGCCTTGATTCCACACTATCACGGCAGTACCATCTACCCTACAATAGAAACTTAAGTTCATAACAGGTGACTTCTTGATTACAGTCAATAAAGAAGAGATTCAAGGAATCCACAAGCCCGGGATGATACCTTACATTGGGGCTAAACACCCAGCAATAGATTGTTCCTATCATGCATTTGAATTCTTGACCACATTCTATGATAGAGAGAAAGGTGAATCATCAAAGCCTAATTCTCCGAAGTAAGAGTCATGACAGCCAAACAAATGTTAACCCAAAACAACCAAATTGGCAAAGGATTAGGCAAGCATTTAAGAGGGGTAAGAGCCTATGGTGCCTAAGGAAAATCGAGAAACCTTTGGATTGGGTTGGAACCCAAGAAAGGGGACGTGGTTCATACAACGGCAGCACACAGAGAAAGAAAACTAGCCAAGTTGGCAGGGAAACCCGCTATCATGATCCCTCAACATTTGATTACCTATCCTAAACTGGCATATGTCATGTGCCCCAATAAAGAACTATTTATAGAGGTATTTCCATCTCTGTTCAGTGAAGGCCTCTCAATCAACATCGTCGGTAAGGAGAGCCCGGACTATAAGGGATGCTGACTTCACCACCAGACCGCTACAAAACTAGAATGCCACTATGTTTCCACTGTATGAGTAGTTTTTTTTTTTAATTACAATTTTCAATGGCCTAGCCTGTAGTCATTGAAAATCATTTTATGTAAGCATGCCTTTGTTCTTTAATGAATATCATCCTTTTTGCATCTGCTATCTCTGTTTATTTGAGCTTTTTCACATTTTTTTCTATCATGTGCATATAAATACAGAAAAATCTCAACATGTCCGACACTGGCACAAGATAGTGTTGATTGCCATGATACCCGTTTGATTTACTCCATGGAAGGAGAAGTGGAAATCAAATTGAGAGTCAAGTTGTTGAGATTGATTAAACAAAAGGTCATAGAAATACAACCCCATGAAGAGACCATACACACTGAGCACACTCCACAAGATATAAAAATTGGATCTATTAGGGATGATAAGCTAAAAGAGAAGTTGTTATCTCTGTTAAGGGAGTTCAAGGATATTTTTGCATGGTCATAACAAGATATACCAGGTCTAGATACTGATATGGTGGTCCATTAGATACTAGTAAGACCAGAGTGCAAATGCTCTGGCAGACGAAATCTGGTGTTGACAGTTATTCGTCAGTTGTTAAAATTTTTAAAAATTTTAATATACACACACACAAACATGGAGTCATCCATGTTGCAAATGTGAAGCATTCAAAAATAAGCCCACACAAATATGGTTGGCTAGGTTTCATGAGAAGGCTCTTGTCTTCTGATTTTCAACTGATATGGGAGTGGGACAAATGGGAGAAGACAACACAAGGTAGGTAGTAGCAACTAGCAAGCCAAGCTTAGCTAAGTGAAGGCACTTTGTCCCACATCAAAAAACATAATGTAGGGGAGCTTCTCTCCTGTATAAAATGCAAAAGCCCTTTTCCTTACTCTTCCCACTCATTTACCATAATAACTTAATAATAAGTCTAATCATTAATTTTTATATTTTTACTAAAATCTAAAAATTGGTTTTTATAAATTAAAATTGTGCGAAAGTGAAAATAGTGGTAAAAATGTTTAATATATAATGATCATATAATTAAATAAACCTCAAAATGTAAAATTATATAAATACCTTGGTTTTTGGTTCGATTTCAAAACCAAAACTGAAATATTAAATCGATTTTATTTTTTATTTTTATTTTTTTAAAACTGAAACCTTAAAAATGAAACATTTTGGAGTGGTTCAGTTTTGATCAAGTTTTCATTTTTTCATTAATTTTTGTACACCCCTACCATACACCAACCCACAACCTAACAGCTTACGCTTTTAGGTTGTTAGAATACTGCTTTATCTTAAAGCTTAAGCTGTTTGGTTGTAGACCAACAAAGCATATAAAGCTTTAATGCTCCCCCGCACATGGAGAGATAAACACATAATAGAAAACACCCATTATAGAGAATGCAACAATTTTTTAAACACCAAACAATAAATGTGGGTAACAAGACGAGAACCTAGGACCTCCTAGTAAACTAGCTTTGATACCAATGTAGATTACCACTTCACCTAAAAGCTTAAGCTATTAGGTTGTGGGCCAACAATGTATATCAAGATTTAACGTAGGAAAGTGGTAATCTAGCACTCTCAAACAAAATTCAATAAAATAAAATATAAAAAAAAAAGGATTTTAGGTACCAGTTAAATAAACCTTAAATCAGTCCACCAGCATAAAAGCTTGACAAGCCTGCATGTTCATAATTGTTGATACCCACAAAAATGATACTCATGGACTAACTTCATCTAAGATTTATGCAGATTTGACAACAAATTAACTCGTGAAATATTCAGCGTTAGAAAATGCAGAAAATACTATTCCATGATTTTAAACAGTAGACTCACACTTTAAACTGGTTAATTTTAATTTTTTTATTTTCTTGAGTCATATAATGTCAGATTGACTATAGAATTTTCATCAAACATTCAAAAAAATTGAAGTAAAAATATATGATACTTCCATGGAAATGGAAGTATTCTACAGTTTTATTTTTGGTAAAAAGAGTGTATAGAAATTGCAAAAGAAAGAAAACGAAACAAAGGACATGAATATAAACCAACCTGAGTTTTCTTTATCCAGTCAAACTGTTCACCCATGGTAACTTCGTAACTGGGTATCTCTTTCAAGCCTATGGAATCAGCAGCATCTGAGATGCACATGTTCACGTCATGGCCTTCAGAAAATATTGAACTAATGCAGATCTGCATAAAAAAGTCAAAAATTATTTCTAATGAAACCCAAAACACTAATCTTTTATGCCATTCTAAATATTTTTTCTTATTTTGGAGAATGAACTAAAAAAGTCTCCTATGCCAGAATTGAATAAACACACAAGTGAAGCAAATGATTGTAATTCATCAGAGACTAAACAGCACAAGAGATTTTACATACAAGCCTTTAGATAGGCCTTCAGAAAAGAACCTTCATAATCAGAAACTAAAAAATAATCCAATTTCCATCCTAAGACAGAAAGGTGAGGCAGGTCAGCAGGTTTTTGAAAGGAAGAATACAGTCTAAGATTTTTGGCTGCTACTGTTCCATGATCACCAACGGGCCCATGACCAGTAGAATAAAAGATGAGGTGTTAAAGCACAAAAAAATAAAGCAATTATTCTCTTTGCAAGGTATCCTTGTCATATCTTTGCAAGTTTGCATTTCAGCATGCAACTCCATGACAAGGTTAAAAGTGGCACCAGGTCAGTACTGAGGGTAATCTCATTTTAGTATAGTAAGGGACTCTTTTGCCATTAGTAAAGGAAATATACAGGTGAGGCTGCTCTGGAGAACAGAGGCTCCGTGGCCAAGAACTTTTCTCTCTCCTCCTCTTCTCTCTTTTTCTTGTTCTAACGCTATTTTTATCTTATTGCAGATCCAACCAGCTAAGATTACTCAGATTAACTTAAACTTTCAACATTGATGTGATGAGGAAGTAGCAGGCAGGTTTCTGAAGTGCCATGTTCTTGTCTGGATTGAGTTCTAAGCCCCAAGTGATTCGTGATCAGATTCTCGTTGAAGAGTCTATAGCCTAGACTCTAGAAACGCTCTGAATGAAGCATATGCTAGAATCTAGAGGATTATTGATGATGGATCTGCACCTCCTTCCCAACCATCTCCTAAGGACAGTTCAGCCATGTTTGGTGCTACTGCTACCTCTAGTCATGGGAGGGATGGTAAAAGAGGGAGAGGTAAAGGTTCCAGTGGAGGCTCTGGACAAGGTGGTGATTCTTGGCAAGCTGCTGGTCACAGTGATGTTCGTAGCTGCACTCTCTGTTGGAAAGAAAATCATAGAATTGATCATTGTTGGGATTTCCACAGCCAAGAACAGTCTTTTGCTGATGGTGAGACTGATGGGAACTTCATCCTTGCCGCCATTTTTAGTGAGTTTGAAGAAGAAAACTCAACCTCTCATTTGATTTTGAACAAAGTAGAGGACTCCAAACATCCAAGCCACTCCAACTGGTTTGAACTGGATCACCAAACTTGACCAACCATACCAATTGAATCGGATTGAACTGACTGGACTGAACTAGACTGGTATGAACCAAGCAGAAAGCAAGGAAAATAAAAAAATAAAAAATAAAGGGAAAAATTTGGTGACAAAGGACCAATGTTCATAAAATGACTCAGATGTATGTGTGAAAAAAAAAAAAAGTGGAAAAGAAGATCTATGAACTAACATCTCAAGTAGCTTCTCTCAATTTTCAGGCTGTTAATTTTCAAAATCAAATTGTCACCAATTTTGAGTTGGTTTATGCCTTGCTTGCAGAAAAATGGGTGCAGGCAGGTTTAATGCTTGATCAACAAAATGCTTGGGTAGGAAAGAGTAGGGATTGATGTGGAAATCTTTGTAAAAGAGTTCCTCATTTCATTTTTGTGAACTATTTGGCGGGAAAGGAGTTATAGATCTTTGGATGGGGTGGACTCTTTTGTTGAGGAACTTAGAATGGTGATGGGTTTTTTTAGATGGAAAAAAAAGTTTATTAAGGTAGTTTGGGATAATGGATTTTGGGGCTGGGATTTTGGTTTGTGTGAATTTGGAGGAAAACACAACTTTATAAAATGTTTTGTCCAAATCCACACATCCAAATTCAAGGTTCCATTCTCCCAAACACAGAGGAGGAAAAGGTACAGGATGTAGAGAACAAGATGTACTGCAACAAATAGAAATGAAAATTACATATAAGCTGCCCCCATCCCTTTGTGAATCCATCAATGAACAACACCCACCCCCCCAGCAGACCCCCAAAAATAAAGCATCCAAGAACCCAAAGCCAAAGAAACAAGAAAAACCACTCTATCCTTAACAAGTAAGAATGCATGGATTGTTCTTTAAAAACTATGCATTGCTTTCATCCACAAAGTCCAAAAATGGAAAATCAAACACACAGCCACAGCAGTTTCCCTTTCTTAGTCTTGCTAAAACCAAAAAATTTCACCATAAAAAAACCATCCCTAGCATGAGGAGACAACAACGTCACCATGATGGTAGACCAATGTCTAACAACTTCAATTCTCAATTCCAATCTCATCTAAAACCTAATATATAAGGACCTTTTATAGGCTTACAATGTTTGGAGGCTAAGGAAACAATATTAAAACCCATTTAAACACAAAATACTAGTTTCCCAGAATCTTACTACCAAAATAATAATTTCCTAGAATCTTGAAGATATTACCCTAATAAAAATAACCTAAATAAAAGAAACAAAAATGCAATAAAAATTAGAAAATTAAAATAGATTTTGTTTGCACACTACATCATTCTGCCCCAATTGGAAAAAAGTCAACCTCGAATTTTAAAATTTTGAAGAATAATAAGTCTAGATCATGACCATGCTTGAGGGAGGCCAATGTAATGTACTGGCTTCAAATTGAAATGGGATTGTATGAGGGAGCCTAGGAAGCACTGATACTGACACATGACACAGTTATGACATGATACTGACACGGTGATATGACAATTTTGTAAAAATGAGGATACAACACAACAGATGATGATAAATATATATATGACATATATATAGGCATGTTTTTCCTTTTAGATGTCAAATATTGTGGTAATTCCAATTTAAAATGAAATATAAGCATCATTCATGCAAAATTATCAATTACACATTTTATAAACTACACTTATGCAATCATCATCTCCATTCATATTATAAAATATTGGTCCAACAACCAAAAAACGACTCAAGCACATGGCTGATGGTGGGCAATAGGCATGGCTCATCAAGAAATTATTAAAAAAAAAGGGAAAAGAAAAGATTAACAAAGAGTGGCAAACTGGCAATGACTTTAGAGAGAGAGTGCTAGGACTAGGAGCTACAAGTCTGGTTTAATGGCACTAGGACCCCCAAAATCCAACCACTCCAATGCCAAAGAACTTCTTGACTACTAATCTCTTGTAGGGGTACTCGATTTTTTCAGTTCAGTTTTACCCAAAACCGAACATCGAACTGAAATATATCGGTTTCTATAATCAAAAACCATTAACAAACCGTATACTGACTGCTCGGTTTAAAAAAAAAAAAATCTTTGGTTCTGTTTTCGTTTTCAAACTGAACTGAACCTCACCCAATACTAATAATAGTCAAGGTCCATTTCAAATTATTAAGTGGACCATTATTGGAGAGGGTCAAACAAAAGCTGTTTTGCAGCCCAAATGATGAAAAGAATGGGGAGAGGAGGCTTGCTTTTCTAAGTGGAGAATGCTCCCCCAAAGCTCATACCAACCAATGTGGGACAGGGATGTGGGCAATGCCTGGAGAATCTCAAATCTGCTGTAACTAACAGCCTGTAAGTAAAAACGGCCAAAACCCACTTCATGCTTTCTTCAACAATGCCATTACTCTGCTTTTCTTTTCTTTTTTCTTAATTTATCCTTCAGTTGAGAAATTTGGGGATTAATTAACAATATTGATACCTGTTACCTCTCTGTTTCAGTTGACCCAATTCTTCATGAGCAACACTCTGAACCTCTGGTGCAAGGCTGAAAGTTGAAGGTGTTGACTGAGCAGTGGGCTGAAGGCATCATCCAGTGAGAACTTTGTCCCACATCGGTAATACATGGGACAAAATCCCTCACCCTCATGCATAAAATCCCTCCATTTCTTCTGCCAAAATTAATTATTTGAGTATATTTTCATAAATAAAATTTAATAAATAATTACTGTAAAATTAATAACTTAAAGAGTTATAAATTATGCAAATTCTTTTAGATGAATATATAATTCAGTTTTTTGGTTTTTCAGTTCAGTTTGCCTATATAGTTGAAACCGAAACCGAAACTCGGTTTTTAAAATTGGAAAATAAAAACCGAAAAACCATACCGAAACGTTAAACTGTTCAGTTTCGGTCCAGTTTTCGGTTTTTGGTAATTTTTGTACACCCCTAGCGCTTGACTTCTCCTTAACTCTTTTTTTTTTTTTTTTCTCTCTCTCTTTTATTTTGTGGGGGTGGTGGGGGGGGGGGGGGGGGACTTATTCACAAAATTAAAGGGGCAACAAAATGCAGCATTTTTGTGCAAGAGGTGTCCAATAGGTGTCCTTGTGTCAAAAAAGTATAGAAGAGTGTCTCAGCTGTGTCCAAAATTTTTAAATAATTAATTAATTAATTCCAACACATGTTAGGAAGTGCTGGGCAAATGTTAGTATCCAACACATGTCAGACACAAGCTTCTAGAAGTGCTAGTGCTTCCCAAGAGGAAGCAGGCTGTGGAAGCACAGCTGGCAAATTAATTTGGGATCAAAGAACGGGCTAAGGATGCGAAGTATGGGATCAATATTAAACATCAATCTTGTCCAATGTAGAGGTAAAAGTAGCCTCCATCTTTATTTATTTTACTTTTTTCTGGTTTGGACGGCTAGAAGATCTGGTTTGGTTAATTTGGTCCAATATCACTTAACTGGTACAGTTCTGTCTAGATGGACCGGTTTTTGTTGAACTAGTAAGATACTTATAGGATCATAATGAAAATACAGGCTGCTTATTTGATGGTTGATCCGGGCTGCCCTATCCCCGCTCCTATAGGTGCTACTCTAGCCTATTGCTTGAATAAACCAGGCTTGGATGTGAAATTGCAGGTGGTTTGGTGAATGAAGCAAGTTTGGAAAAGTCCATGAAGCGAAGTTGACGAAAATGCATGGTGGTAGCTCTGTTGAAGGAGATTGAGGAGATCAAGGCATCGACATTAGAAAAATATGGGAACCTTCATTCCAGCATCGGCAATGATGGTGTGGCTTGATGCTTGCATGGCTCAACCTTTGTTCCCAATGTGGGAAGATTATAAGATTTGATGCTCACGATGACGAGGATCTCAGTGTTGGCAAGAAGGAACTTGGTGATGATAATGAACTCAAGGTGATGGAAAAGATGTCGATCACTCAAGGATTCAAAAAAGCACGAGAGCTATAGCTACTTGACGAGGAAGAAGATGAAGCTCTCCGATGGTTTAGAAGGGATTAAACTGAGGTTGCAATTTTTCTTTTTATATTCTTGTGGATGGTTGGAAGTCGGGGGGGGGGGGGGATGATGGAGGTTGATGTTGAATGTTGGCGTTGGAGGTGGCGATTTAAGTCTGTTAAAGGTCTGATATACATTGTTGGCCCACAACCTAACAATTTAAGCTTTTAGGTAAAGTGGTAATCTAACATGGTATCGAACTGGTTACAAGGAGGTCCTGGGTTCTAGTCTTGCTGCCTGCGTTTATTGTGTGATGTTTAAAAATTATTATATTCCCTGTAATGGGTGTTATCCATCGTTTGTTTATCATGTGCTGTCGGGCTGCACATGCGGGGGAGTGTTAAAGGCTTGATATACATTGTTGGCCCACAACCTAACAACTAAAGCTTTTAGGTAAAGTGGTAATCTAACAAAGTCAAAATCACAAACCTGACAATTTTGCATTAAAACTTTTAGACCACCCTGTCAAACACTGACAGCCATGATGATTTAAGTTAGAATCACGAACCTTGTCAAATAACACTAATAGCAGTGTCGAATCATTATGCTTAGACACCACTAGATGCAAGACCAACATTTAGCAAGTTACACCACTTGATGCAAGACCAACATCTAGCAATGTCTGGCAACTTATAGTGCTTGGAGGGTGTAGAATTATTAGATATCTATCAGCCTTTATTAGAGGCTGATCTTTAGGAGATTTACAGCTAACAAATCAGTTGATTTGTTGCTATTTTTGGTTCCACGATCCTAGGGGATTTGGGTAGTATGTTACCCGATTCAGTAGATAGTCTGTCCTATTTTACTGCTTTCCATTTTAAAGAGGATATTATGTTTTCAGTAGGTTGTAAATATCCCTAGTAATTAGATGAGAATTATCATCTATTTAAAGGGAATGTAATCTTTTTCATATGCGAGTGGAATAATCAGTTTTCTTTCCCACATTTTAATAGAGGGAAAGGAAACTAAATTAATACCTAGTGAAACCAAAAATACTAGTTTCTAAATAATAGTACCCTAGAATCTTCCAACCTAATTAATAATAATACCTAGAATCTTGAAGATATGATCCTAATAACATTAACTTGAATAAAACAAAAGAAAATACAATTAAAACTACTAAAAAATTAAAATAGATTTTGTATTCGTGTTTGCACACTATACATCACACGAGCAAAGATAAAAAGCTTATACCTTGAAGTTGCCTAGACACTAGAAAATGACAAAACAAATGCTTATTTGTCTCATTAGAAACTAAGCACATCACATAGATATTTGGATTGATTGTTGTATTATGCCTCCTTCCCTATATGAAGCCACTAATATCAGTTTTGTTAAGCACCCAAGTCCAAGTGAATGCCTTAATGTTCGAGGGGGCATTACCTTCCAAATACCTTTCTCCAAAAGAAAAGGAGTCAGCGATTTCATCAAATGCAACAAAAAAGATGTGTCAGGATATGGTGCCAACAATTGCAGCAAAAGCTTGAGTGGATAGAAAAGAGCAACCATTTGCTCACACATGGCAACAGAAAGCCCCACATCTATACTTGTTGTTTAAGGGCTTAGGGGCTTCCCACTGCATATATAGGCTCATGAATATAGATAGTCAAGCATCGATATTGTGTACTTTCATACATGATAGTGAGTCTATTGGGAGATTTACAACACCCCATAAATACCAACAATTTCCCCCAAGCGACCCCCGGGGGGCTTGAACCTACGACCTCACTCTTTAGTATCTGGTGCCTACCACTCCATCAAAAGTTCTTAGAGAGGAGCAATCATTTCCTTATACATGACAACACAAAGCCCCATGTCTATGCATGTTGCAGGTGTGCCTGAGGGGCTTCACAGTGCACATGTAGGCGCAACAAGATGGGCTGTCAAGCATCAATACCTAGTCATTACATGCACCATAGCGAGTATAGCTGACACCCCATAAATGCCAACAACTTTTCACCTTACCAAATATGAGTATCACGCCTAGGATGAGCAACTAAAGAACCAAAAAAGACATCCGCCCAATAAGTTCATCCACTTCTCTTTCATTGAGAGTCCGGAGAAAATGAAAATAACAAGAGAGAAATCCACTCCAAGGGACAAAAAGAAGTAACTGGAGCAGTATCCATGGAAGAAAAAGAAGTGGATCAAAAACATTGTTTTTCTTGGTGAGCGGAATATGCTTACTTCCTCAAGGCTTTTTAGCATTTTTTGATACTCTGCCTCTTTGAGGTTGTCATCATCGTTTGGATTTTTATTACTCTAGTTTTTCATATACATAGGGGAACTCTTTGCACTTCTAAAGATACACTCAATGAGTCAATGTTTTTCAAGATGAAAAAAAGGAATGAAAAATTATTCCAAAAATATAACACATGAAAAGACATGTGCCAGTGTGTGCATGTGCATACATGCATACATATATGT
This sequence comes from Malania oleifera, assembly GCF_029873635.1. Lineage (NCBI taxonomy): Eukaryota > Viridiplantae > Streptophyta > Magnoliopsida > Santalales > Ximeniaceae > Malania > Malania oleifera. Next base: position 133,202,728 of record NC_080417.1, read on the forward strand.
GTGTATGTGTGTAAAATCCAGCATGTCAAAAGTATATATTTTGTAAAGGGTCCACCTTATTGGTAGCTTCATTGGAGTCTTGTTCATCCATACTGGTAGAACTCGCACCAAAACATATCAGAGCTTCGGAAAACATATCCTGGCTAACACAAAGCCAAAATTTCAAATTTTGGAGGGGTTGTGCTTTGAAGCATGGAATTAAACTTGATTTGTAATGCCAAAATTTTGCCTTTTGCTTTTGCATTTTTTCCCCCCTATAAAATTATAATTTAAGTATACATCCATTGGTATGCAAAGCACCCACATTGTAAATTTAAAATTCTGGCCCCCAACTCCAGTCCAAAGGACTGAAACTATGCAACCAAAAACATGGACTCAAGTGGAAAGAATTGCATTATTTTCCAAAGATTGCTTTCTTCTTGTAAGGAACATCACACGTTTGAATGAATGAGGTATGCTTACTCTTCTCCATACTCTTATAATCTGATTCAGTTTGAATTTCTAAGGCCCATTCAACAGTCTGATCAAGTAGAGTTTACATGAATTAAGAATGCATAAATTTCTGGAATAAAACTTGTATTGCTTCCTCATGCCTAAGTAGAGATTACTTGTTTTCCATATTCTGGCCAGCTCTCGGAAGTACTTGTCTTGCTGTTGCAAGCTAAAAGTGCATTAGACATTATGTTCAAAATGAGAGAGAGAGAGAAACAGTGTGTGGGCTTGTGGATGTGTTTAATGCTTCCTGTTTCCTTTCGATTCCTACATTTTCCGGGCAACTAAGGAATGCCCCGCCAAAATGAAATTTAGAAGAAAACACCTGATTCATTTACCAAATAAAAAGGTAGCTATGTGTGAGCTAAATGCAAATGCTCATACACACATTATAAGAAAACTAAGAGAAGAAATTGACCGCAACATCTTTTGGGCAGTGAATTTGGACGGAAATGTAAGAAGAGGAGGAGTCAGGTTCTGTAGTCTCCAACGATGGTTGCGAAGAAAATGAAGAAGACGATGACGTTGAAGTATTGACATGGACTGAAACAACTCTCCATTGATGTCTCACTCCAACAAATGCTGAGGAGAGATCTAAGAAGCGAGTCGGTGGAGGGAGACGGCGAATCAGACGGCGGTGCCGTAGAGGAAAGCGAGAGACGATCATGTAGGGAAGGCGTTTGAAGAAATGACTCAACGTCATCAGTGTGGAGCCTTGGGAAACTGAGGCGCAACTGCCCAACGATATCTAATGCCGGAGGCTCTTAGCCATGCGGGAAATACGTTTTAAGCGTTTTGGATCTTAAAAAATATAAATAAAAAATATGGATTCAAGGAAAAAAAATATATGGAAAATTTATTTTGTCTTGTTTAATTATAAAAAAAATAAAAAATATATACCAAATCAATAACTAAAATTTCAATTTTAGATATCATTTACATTTAATTTTTCTTAATTTTTAATTATATTGAAACAAATTCTCATTTTTTGTATTATTTGGTATACAAGAAAATATAATGAACTAAGACAATTGTTTTTTTTTGGGTAAAAAAACTAAAAGATATATTCTTTTCTTTTTGGCAACTTACAAACAAATATTTATAATTCAATAAGCATCAAAATAAGTTACAAGTTTCTTCATTTAGTGACAAGATGATATAAAATTTAATTTGTTGAATAAAATGAAATCGAATTGAGATGTAATGAAAAACCTAAAAACATAGAAAAATTAGGTCACAAATTTAATTATTGGTATAATGAATATACAATAGGATTTTATTTGCAACGTCAAAACAATCATTCTATTTAAAGAATCACATTTTGATATGTTTTAATTGCTTCAAACAAATAATTGAAAGCAAGTTTTACCTCTTTAAGATTTGCTCTTCTTTATTATTAGTAAGAAATTTTCAAATCTTATTCGTCAAGCACTCAGTTTTATTTTATTGTAAAAATAAATGAGTGCTTGAAAAATTTCTCAAAATAGAATAAAAAATAAAAAGTGAATGTGTAAAATAGGGCCCAAATTTACTTCATAAAATTTCAAAAATAAGAGATTGAAACTTTTCTCTATATATTTTTTTAACTTTTACAAAACAAAAAAAATAAAAAATGAAAAAAGACACAATTTTTTTGTTTTTCTGAAAAAAAGAAACATTTCTAAGCAGACAAAAGAGCCAGAAAATCAGTGATGGAGTTGTACGAGAAGCAGCGGGAAGAATGGTATTCTCGGCCAACCCTTTAGCTCTGAGCGTTCCCGAGCCGGCCTTCGAGTCGTGGCTCCGCGACGGCGGCTACCTCGAAATCCTCGACCAACGCACCTCCGACCTCCACTGCCACGCTCCCACCTCCGCTAGCACCACTTCAGCCACCACCTCTGCCGCCGCCACCGCCACCGAGGCCGTCTTCAATGGCTTTTTTGCACCGGCGTTTTCGTATATTTGGACTTTACTCTCTTTGATCACTCTCAACCCATTTGCGAAGCTCACCGCTGAGGATTTCTCTTGCGAAACGCCGTCGTGGACCGTTGGTTTTATTGGGTTCTTCGACTCTTACTCGATCCCTTCGTCGCCGTCACAGGCTCGCCTGAGGGTGCACGAGAATGTCAAGCGCTATGCTCGGAACTATGCGTCGCTCTTCATCTTGTTCTTCGCTTGTGCTCTGTAAGATCCTTCTCTTATCTGGAATTTAATTTTTTGATACCTTGCCATTGGACGTCCGTGTAGCTTGTTTATGGGTTATCAAAATTTGAGTATCGTTCTGATCGATTTAATTGATCTCTGTTTCTCTTTATGGGATGTTGTTTTGAAACTGTATCTAATTTATTTATTGATTTGAGAGATTATCAAATTTATTATTGTTTCTCTAGTATCTTTTTGATTATTGATCATTCTTTCTCGTTTGTGAGTGTGTTTGGAACATTAGATTTTGGCTGTACCCAGTGCACAAGGCTCCCACTTTGAGTGGGGTCTGGGAGAGGTGGATACCGTGGATGTCTGGAATATTAGATTTTGGCGAAAATAAGAAATAGAAAATGAGGGTTCTGCACAGTTTAGGGCTTAGAACAGTTGATTTACAAGAGTCCCAGTGGAGCTTTAAAGAGGCGTATATATCTATCATGTATTTTAGTCCGAATGAAATAGCTATATCCATAAAATACTGACTATTTAGCTAGTAATTTTTCTGTTTCTTTATTTAGTTTAATTTTAGTTTTTTTACATTTTCATACCACATTTTTCTGATTCTATTTTAGTTATTGACTCTTCCATGTTCTTCATTGATGATGGCTTTAGGTATCAGATGCCTCTAGCCCTTGTTGGGCTGCTATCAGGTTTGGCTCTGTGGGATGCTTTCAGGCTATGCAGTGATCGATGGGGCTTGCATCAATATCCTGCAGTTCGGCAGAGCTTGATTCGCATTATCCAATGTGGTGAGTTATTGCTTCTCTATAATTGTTATGAGGGACAGTTGTTGTAGGGGCTAAATATGATCCAAACCTTTGCTAGATGGTTTTAGTTGACCTTTCCTTCTTGTTCCATCCTATGTGGATGCGCCACTGGATGTGTTGATGTTGCTTCTTCTGTTTAAGAGAGTGTTTTCCTTTTGACCTTGCTTCCATTCACCTTCCCTTTTATTTATAGTAAGCAGAGTTACCATTGTCATTTGTAAATTGATGAAGACAGTGTTTTAAAAGGCTCAATTGAGGCTCGCCTCAAGGCAAGGCATGCCTAAAACACCTTGAGGCTCAATCTAAAATACCAAATTCTAAAAAAGGCTAACACATTACATGCTAAGGCTTACGCATTTGTACAAAGGCAGGCCTTTTGTGCCTTTTAGTCGAGGCTTATGCATTTTGTTGTGTGATTCTCTAGTTAGAATTGATTAGAAAATTTTAGCTACATCTTTGTATAAATGGTATGTCATAATATGAGTTGATTTATAAAACTCTTGAACCTCAAGGCCCTCAACCCTTTCTAAGATAGAATTGTAACTTAGATCATGAAAATGGTTTGAACTTTGTAATTGTATAGCCATCTCTTGTCATGATTTATGTCATGAATTCAAATGAGTAATTTATATCTTCTTCTTTTTTTACATTATATTTGTGATCTTCTTTATTTTTTCTTTATTTTTAAAATATATATAATTTATTTACACATTTTATCCAAAAACAAAATTCTCAAAAGTTTACACCCCAACACCTTAAGGCTTACGCCTTACCTCGTAAGTGTTAAAATGCCTTTCCTTATGCCTTCACCTTTAAAACATTGGATAAAGAAGTTAAATTGTAAGGGATATACAATATTTATTTACATAAAAAGTGTTGGGGATGTAGCTCATATTGAGTGGAACGGATGCGCCGGGAAAGCATGGTGAAGTAAAGAACAAGGAAGCTGGTTGCAAGAAGAAATCGTCTACTGTTTGGTCGACGGTATGAGCGACAATGATTTCCCTAAAACTGTCAATGATTTGATATCGAGAGCAAACCATCACTCATACCGTCACAGTGGAGTATTCACAGGGGGTTATGGCTGAACATGTACGAGCCCTCTCTAATGGAAAAATCAAATTCAATGAGGATTTGGTTCGTCCTACACGGTTAAAAATAGAAACCCTAGAGTAATAACATGATAACTCCAATGATCCAATTGTTGAATCAATTGAAACCTATAATAATTCTTAGCAGAAGAAATCTTTCTTGGGTTATCAAATGATACATAATGCAATACAGTCAAGACAAGATACTGTAGTAAGAAAAGACTAGATATCTTGGGGACAAGTAAACTTATCAACAGACTCTCTATCCTCTCTTTTTCCATCTAATTGGTTTATGTTCGTGTTAGGATAAATCGAGTTATTTGGGTCCTAGAGGATTGACAGGACGAACGGCTAGTTTTCGGATATGAGATATCCATCCTAGTCGCTATGGATGTTTTGCCCAATTGACACGGTTTCAGGGAAACCATCGACAGTTTTAGTCTGCAGAAGGAACAGCTCTCGGTATTAAACCATTAATAGTTTGCTGAAACCGTTAACGGTTTCGTTTGGCCAGATCACGGATTTTTGAATTGGGAGATCGTGGATTAGGGGATTTGGAGGATTTTTCTCCGGGATTTTCTACAGAAGTGTTTTAGATGTATTCTAAGTCTTCCGTACGCATAGGGTTGATATATAAACTATATATGTATTTTTTGATGTAAGTTTGACAATTTGATAGTGAAAATCAGTCGCTTGCTCCCGTGGACATAGACACGTAAATTCTTATGTCTTTGATTTTATTGCTTTCCTTTATTCTCTTTGTGAGTGATTGCTTCGTATATTCATCGTTGGTTGCTTGCATTACTTGTTCCAATTCGATTTGTTGGTTTCCGTTGCACGTTGGCATTGACATTGACGTTCAGACCACTTTGCACAACAAAAAGGGCGTCCTCGGGCCTAAAGGCTCCCCACTTCACAAGGGTAAGGAGAGGATCGTCACAGTGAACATAGCCTTACCCCTACTTTTTTGTAGACAGGCTGTTCCTTGGACTCAAACCCATGACCAACCGGTCACAAAGAAGCAATATTTATTTACATGCATTTGTAAATAAAGGAAACCATTCGGAGTCATCTTCCCTGTTAGGATTTCTTTTTTTCTTGAGTTATGCAGCACTATTACCCAAATCCTAATGTTTGCGCATGACTTGCTAACTGTTAATTATAAAGGTTCATGGTATCTGATTCTCCAGACTTCCACAGCCCTCTCATATAGTTGTGACCTAGAAGGGGTTGAGGTCTTAGTTTAACTTTTATAGGGATTGAAAAGTTGTACATTTAAGACTGAAAATGTTTGTCCTTATTAACAGATTGTTGTTATTCCAATAGTAGATTTTAATTATAAGAATTTTTTAGGAACTCAAAACAGACTACTTGATGCAGGGGCAGCATCAATAGTCTGCAGCTATGGAAGATAAGAAGAAATTGAAGAGAGAAAGGAAAGGAAGGGGAAGAAATGAGAGAGGAGATACAAGGGGGAAACTCATGTTCACTTCAATTCGAAGTCAACATCAATTTTCAATTGCTTACCACATGGTTTTCACATACTATTTATAAGAAAGCCTCTAAACACATTAAATTACACACATACCCTTGGAATATGCAAATCCTATAAAAATCCTATAAACAAGCCCCCAACATATATAATCCTAATACAAGCAAACTAAACACACATAATTAAACAACTAGTAACCAAGCACATCTAGGTTTAGGACCCAATAAACCATTGACCCTATTCTTAGACATAGGCCTCCAAATTTGGGCAAATTGATCCATCCAAATACCTGCTTCTCGACCTACATCAATTCCCTCCTTCCGTAAAAAACTCAATGGAGAAAGTACCAAAGAACCCATCACCATAAAGAAAATCATCTTGTTTCATAAGGAACCAAAGGTACGCTTCTACTTGGTGAGTAGAAAAATTTGTGATGGTATCAACTTATATTTCTTGTTGTCAATAGAAACAGAATAAGAATTCTCATATCCATCATGCTTCACCTTCCTATCAAATAACCATGGTCGGACCGAAAGGATATGACAAATTTTTAGAGGAAAGATATCACATTGTACTGTCTCCATAATGGAACTAATCTTGAAGGTAAGCAAGCAACAATCATGGACCTTCAAGTTGGTATTATTCAGCCAAACAATTTTGTATGGTTGGGGATCAAGCTCAACTTCCAAATTTAACTTCTTTATACCTTCTTCAGAAACTACATTTTTGCAATTAGCAGGATCAATAATCAAAGTACAAAGCTGCTTTTGCCTATCACTTGAGTTTGAAAGATGTTAGTTCACCTCCAATCCTCATTTTCTTTATTTTTGTGGGAAGAAAGCTTATGTCGAAGCTCTAAACAGATTTTCAAGTTGTCATCACCATTTAAGTCACTTGGGATTTCTGTTTCAACTTTAGCTACTTGAGTGTCAACATCATCATCTTCTTCTTTTTCCACAGCAGAGATGAACTGGTTAGGACATTGTGCAACTCAATGTCCAAAACCTTGACATTTAAAGCATTTGAGTGATGATTGGCTCTTAGAAATTGTTCTAGAATGCCCAGGAGTCTTCCAAGAGGTATTAGTCTGAACACGTTTACCCAATTGCTCAATTGTTCTCTCTTGTACAACTCCACAAGTACTCTTCTCAAACCAAAGGGCTGATGTAGGATGTAGCTTTAGGAGGATGCATTGCATATCCTCCTCAATCTGAGTGGTAACTTGTACTGCATCCCCAACTATAATAAGACAACATGCAACAATTTTGGAGGCAATAACCGGCTTCAACCCTATTCTGTACAAAGCTATCATCACATCTTCTTTCCATTCTATATTGGCTTGAGTAGCCAAGTGATAGAACCGACTAGTGTAACCCATCACTACCTTTTCATCTTGCTTTAATTCAAAGAGTTGGAGATGAACACGCTGCTGATAATTGGGAGCACGAATTGCTAATGCATGGCTCTCTTCAACTCATCCCGTGTTGTAATCTCGCCAAATCTCCTTCTTCTAAAGATCTGTTGTTTAATCCACCAAATTCGAGCATTTCCCTTCAATTTTGATTTAGTTAAGTATAACTTTCTAGCCTTATTCATGTCTTACCTTTGGAAATAGTACTCCAAAGAGTACACCCAGTCATCAAATTCATTAGGAGAACCACCACCATTAAAATATGAGACTTCTAGTTTGACTTTTGAGAAAGCTTATAATAGAGTAAGTTGGAGTTTTTTGGATAAAGTCTTTGCAAGGAAGGGTTTTGGTGGGCGTTGTTGTCATTCGATTTGGGGTTGTATTTCTAACGTTTGATTTTCAATGATCGTTAACGATGAAACCAAATCTTCATTTAGTGCTTCTAGGTGCATTAGACAAGGTGATGCTCTATTCCCTTTTCTATTTGTTCTTGTTGCAGATGTGTTGAGCAGGATGATGGATAGGGCTGCGAAGGGGGGGCTGGTTGGATGTGTAAAAGTAGGGAGAGAGGATGTGGTGGTTTCCCATCTCCAGTTTGCTGATGATACCATTTTCTTCCTTGATGATCACAATACTTCTTTTAGAAGTATTTTGGGTGATCTCCAAATCTTTGAGAGGGTGTTTGGTCTCAAAATCAATATGAGGAAGAGTGGATTAGCAACTCTGAATGTACCCGATGAGTGAGTTGGGGAGCGGGCCATTGAAATGTGGTGTGGCATTCTGGATTGGCCTTTGACTTATCCAGAGGTTCCTCCGCCCGGGGGGGGGGGGGGGGTGTGGGGGTTGGGATCCTAGAGTAGGGGAGTTTTGGAATCCAAGGGTGGAAAAGGTAATGAAGAGGTTAGATGGGTGGAAAGAGGCAAGGGGGGCTCTCTTCTCTTTAAGAGGAAGAATTACTTTGATTCAGGCTTGTCAGCATTCCCCTTTATTTTCTCTGTTTTTAAGATTCCAACAAGGATTACTAGTAGACTAGAGAAAATCATGGGAGACTTTCTATGGTCTGGCGTGGGGGGTCATAAGGATCACTTAGATGGGATGAGGTTTGTAAGCCGAAAAAGGAGATTGGGTTGGGTTTAGGTAAGTTGGTGTCTAAAAACACTGCCTTTTTAGCTAAATGGTTATGGTACTTTTCCCTAGAAGAATCTTCACTTTGGCTTCAAGTAATAAGAAGCAAGGTTGGGTTGGATGAGAATGGTTGGGATACCAATAATAATCTAAGATGTTCTTTGGGGAGTCCTTGAAGGTCTATTTCTCAAATTTATCCATCCTTTACACCTCACACTAATCTTGTGGTGGGAGGGGATCATGTAGCTTCTGGAAAGACCCTTGACTAGGTAATGAAGTTTTATTCACTTCTTTCCCTCGTCTCTTTTGTTTGTGTGCTGAGCAAAATAGAGCCATATATATTTTTTTTTTGTTAGGGATTTGTGTAGCCCTTTGGTTTCCTGGAATCTTCATTTTAGGAGACTTCTTAATGAGAGGCAAATGGAGGGGTTGTCTTCTTTGTTATCCTTATTAAATGGAAGTAATCTTTCGTCAAGGAGGGATATTCGCACTTGGTCCTTGGATCAGTCGGGAGTGTGTTCTTGCAAATCTTTTATTGAATTCTTGATCCGTTCTAATTCTTCATTCCACTCTTTCCTATAATTTGAAAGGCCAAGGCTCCCTCAAAAATTAAGGCTTTCACTTGGTTCGTTGTGCTTAATAAAATAAATACTAGCAACTTGTTGCAAATCAGAAGACCTTTGAAGGCTCTTTCTCCCGATGTTTGTGTCCTTTATTTCAAGGACTCTGAGATAGCTTCTCATTTACACGGCGACTTTACTTGGAGGATTTGGAATAAGTTGTTTGGTATAATGAGGGAGAGTTGGGTATTCCCTGTATCAGTGGAAGATAGGGCATCACTGTGGTGTGTTGATTTTGGTTTTTTTAGGGGAAATAATTTCCAGGAGATTCAAAGAGATTGGAGGAATTTGCTAGCTTGTTGGGTTTTTCTTTTTTTGTGTTGGTTTATGTTTTTTTTTTCTGGTTTGTTCCAGATTTTCATTGGGAGATTTCTCATTCTCCCTCATGTAAATTATTTTCCCATTAATATAATTTTCTTTTGTGGGGGAAAAAAAAAAAGGTATCAAAAAATTGTTTACCAAACATGTTATTACCCTACTTTTACTTTTTAAACTAGAAGCTCATCCAAAAAGTGGGGCCTAACTCACCCTAAGAGCAAGATAGCTTTTTTATTGTCCTTTAGAAGCCTAAGAAAAAGGCTTTAACTAGGTGCTATCAACTATTATCAAAATTAGCAAGGATGCATCAGTTACACAACATGCTTCAAATCATTTGGTTGGGAGAGGAGAAGATATTTTTATTTCAATTGTTTATGGTTATGGATATTCAATTTGTTTACTGCTAATTTATGCTGTAAAAAAGTGAATCCAGGCGTATACGACAACTTTGAGGGTGCTTGGCCTAGTGTCATGAGCCAATCTTGTTCTCGGCATCATATTTGCCTATGAGTGCTTATCTCATGCACATGAATGGGTAATCATCATGTAAATACTAGTGTAGGTTTTATTATTTGAGTAGGATAACTCCTTAGTGAAAATAGGGAGTATAACTCTTCAATCATTGTAAAACTCACTACTTATTATAAACATGTTTAGCCTACTTGTCTCTTTCACTAGACACATGTTGCCTATGGAGGGGTGATTAATGAACTGTGTTATTTTACGGTTTACCACGGATCGTACACTCATGTTTGCTTACTGCTTCTACTTTGTATTCAGTGATTCTGTGAAACCGCAGTTTACTACTAGTTTTGGTAGCGTGCAACAACTAATACTGCACAACCCTTCACAAGATGTGAAATATTTGGCTCATGACATCATCACGTGTATAAGGCTAAGGTCATAGGCAAGCAAAATTCCTTGAACAAGCTTGACTCGTGACGCTTGGTATTGTAGAGTTGTGCCATTTGTTGGTATCTTTAAGTAGTCAAATGCTTGCTTGAAGAAACAATTTACCAACTCAGTAACTAATCTCTGTGGCTTAAACCCTTTAAGGCTGGATATGAACTATATTTCCATTTTAGTGATGCCAGTGACACTGTCTTATAATTCTTGGGAACAATTAGATGCTGCTGATTTTTAGATGTCATAACGTGGTTGTAGTAGTAATGCAACATATTCCCCCATATATTTTGGAGAAAAAAATTGTTTTTACTGGCACAAATCATTCCTACCATGATTTCATGCTTCAGTTTGACGTTTTACTGCTTTCTACTTTAGGGTTTCTGCTGATATTATTAAACTCCTTTGTTGGAACCTAATAACTATCTGGAGAGGCATAACAACTTATAGATGATAGAAGTTATTTTTTCTGGACTTGCCTTGTAATATTGACTTCATCTAATTTGCAGCCACGATTATTATTCTGTTCTTTTCCAACGTTCAGGTGGCTCTCTTCTGTGCACTTGGTGTTAGTTATGCAGGTGACTATTGGGTTTTCATGTTTATTGGTGTGTTAAATCCCCTTATTCTGTCAGCTGCCTTTATTTTCTATGCTTTTGTAGTTATGCTTTCGCATGCCGCATTTCGGAAGCTGACTCCTACAAAGCAACCTACTTGTGGGAGATCAAAATAGGAGGTTCAAGAAGCTGAGATTTACTTGGTTCAGGATTTGGTTTCTATGAATTTTGCACAAGCAGATCAATAGTATTTCTCTTAATAGTGCTCATCTTGTAGATACAAATGGAGGATTCCTGTTCCGTCTGTTACATTTTCCTTTTGTGCGGGCCGTGTAAATGAAAAATATTACATTTCCTTCAAGTTCTAGGTTAGAGCTTTTTGTGTCTAGCTAGACCTCATGATGCTAAATTGGGAAGATCAGTTAATTGCTTGGCAGTCGTTTTAGTGTGTACAAGGATTCTTGTTGTCATGTTAATATTTTCTTTTTCGTATTTCTTTTTCTTTTTTGCTTGGCAGTCGGTTTTGTGTGGCCCGTGTTACTGATCTTCTATCTCAAGGCTTGAGGGTAAGCTTTTGGGTAGGAATGCGTTTAGTCAAACTTGGTGCTTTTGAATTTGTTCTTACATCAGTACCTTCGATTACTCAATTGGATTTGATTTGTTAGACTGGCTCACGGGCTTGCAAACTGCAGGGTACGTAGTGCCTATCTTGCTTGATTTATGCAGCGGATAGAACTGCAGGTCATGCTCCTGCTTGTGTTTATGGTGCAGTTTTAACATCTTTCCTAAGTTTCTGGGTCAACTGGATATTGGCACTTATTGCAATTTGAACCAATCCACCAAAAGAGCAGTCGGCAAAAATGACTGATGCTATTTGGTATGCAAGCTAATTAAGAGGAGCTTTCCACTCACTAACAAATCATTCTAATCGTAATTGCACAAGAATATAAGGAATTGGGTATCAGTGAACGGTTCTGCCGGCAACACCTCATCCACCCTTGTTCTCCAGTAACATATTGCGCAACTTGATTAGCACAAAAAAAAAATTTGCATTGCATAAATTAAATTTAGATCATTTTCTTGCAGAAATTCAAGTTTAAAGTTTTTGAATTTTCTTTTAAAATTTTGAAAAATACTAAAAAGAAGAACGTAACATTTATAATTATTTAAGAAATTCAAACTATAGTCTATTAACAGTTTTTTCACAATCAAATGTGCTCTAAAGGAGCGAAAAATAATGGAACACATACATGCACATTATGATATTTGCAAAATGTGGGCAGTTAATTGTCATAAAAAATTATAGTAAAAATACAATTATTGAGAAATATAATTATTGTTACTAATATTACAATTTCTACTGCAATGATAGCATCCTGCTAATTATACAGGATGCCGCTACTAAAGGGGAAAAAAACAAAAAACAAAAAAATAATAATAACAATAACGGGATACAAATACAAGTTTTTTTTTTTTTTTATGTACATCAAATTAAAAACAAAATGCATTAACAGGGGAAACACACTGAAGGAAAATATGCAAAATTTGATCAAAATCTCTTTATTATGCTGGGTTCAAATCTCGTGAAGCTTGACCCTGCCATCTGCATCAACAGAAGTCACGCAAGATTTCATAGAAGTAATTAGGGAACCTCCACCCAAAAGAAGGGGAAAAAAAAAGGATCACATAGTTGATGATAAAAACATATGAATAGAGGGCATATTTCCCCAAAACAAAAGTAATCAATAAGGGGAATATCACTGCAGCATCCAAGCAATCAGATGCAGGTCTCTCTCTCTCTCTCTCTCTCTCTCTCTCTCTCTCTCTGTATATATATATATATATACATATACACACAGGCACATACACCTGCACACATATGAGCACTCCTATTTCTTAAATCAATGCAGAAGACCCAAAAAAGGAGAAAAAAATCACTAAAACAACCTTGAGAGCAAGAATCTTGCAAGTGGGCTTAAATTGGAATTCGAGGGAAGTTCCTTGCTCTGTTGCTTCCTTCTGTTATCAGCTTCCGCACTTGCAATCTCTGTTTCTTCGAGTGCTGTCTTAGCCTTTGTGAAGAGACGAGCAGCCAGCTCCTGCAAATCTTTCAATGAAGACTCCTTTGAACTGCACAAATTTCATTCAAATACTGAACTACCATACAAAATATGACTTATATCGAGTAATAAACAAATACAATCAATATGATAATATGAAAGAACTCGTAAACCTTCCCAGTCGCTGAAGCAACCTGCTGACAAAAACCTCACAAGATCCTGGTTTCATCCGCTCCATATCCATTAGTGTATTTGCCACCGCATGTGCAACAGACCCTTCTGAATCATCAGCAACAGCCTACATTGTGTACCAATAAACTGTAGAATATAAACATCCCATCTTGACACTATGTTTGCCTGAATGCCACTTGATGAAACATTGGAAAACAAGCATTGCATTGAAGCTTCAAACCTAAAACAAGGGTTTTCAAACACCATTACTCTATGTGGCACAAATCTTTCAAGGACTGCAATGACTTGCATCTGAGCTTCAAACCTAAAGCATTGGTTCTTACACACACATAAATGCCTAACGAAACTTCTAAATTCTATATTTTTTTAAGCCACCCATCTTGTTTCACATACCATTACTTCCAAAACTTTTCATTCAATATTTTGTATTTTTAAACAGGACCAGTTCTACCAACTATAGGTTTCATTACCTAGTATAACCCTTCAAAAAGGAAAAAATAATCTATTTGCCTAGTTCTGAACCCCTACTCTTCTTTTTCATCCAGTTACAATTTACTCATGGTCCAAAGTTTCGCCCAGTACAGGTTGGACTCTAGGTTCAAGTTTGTTGTACTCTTGGCACCTTATATCAGTTGAAAAGAAAGAACACCCAATGTACAAGGCTTCCAAACCACATCAGTTGTCAAGGAAGGGCATGATGTACACAGCCTTACCTCCTTACTTGGACAGGCCGTTTCCATGAGTTGAACCTGTCATCTCAGGCTGGGATGCAGCACCTTCACTGTTGGGCCAAGCCTTGCCCATGGAATGAAGAAAAGGGCTCGGCCAATAATTTGCACATGCAAGCTAAATATTGCAGTCTTAATTTTGAGCATTTTAAAATTACAGCCCCATTAAATTTCATTTTCCCAACTTGATGCCCCAAAAACAAATCACCATTCTACAGATCCTCAGTTCCAACTCCAAAGTACAATTGTGTAAAGCATGTTAAGAATTGCTTAAACTAAAAATGTTTAGCAATCTAAAATACATGCAATAATCATGAATGAACGGTTTGCTGTATCTTTTACTCTCAACATATATTCAATAAACATTATTCAGTGTAAAAGCTATACTGCAGAAACAGTTACAATAATCTTTTGAGCTGCTTATGTCTTATGTTGACTATAATTCTTTTTTCAAATTACACGACTTTTACATCATTTTCACATGGTTTCAGTTTTCATTTTAATACATTAAACCAATATCGATATTATAACTTTGCATTTAACCCAACATGAGTGGTTTCAGTTTTCATTTTTAATACATTAAACCAATATCAATATTATAACTTTGCATTTAACCCAACATGAGCTGCATGTCCGATATTGTGCCTTTTTAAAAAGAGGATAAACGATGAATTAAAAGGTCTCCAACGACGAGTCACCCATGCACAGAAGCCAATAAGAAAAACTAACTGCAGCCTAACAGTAACTAAAGAAACAGCTATCCACAATATCCACAAAAGATGTTGTTTAAGCAGAAGTTTCCTTTCAGTCAAAACCATGGTTTGATATTGTATTAAACAATTCCGATGCAAAGTTCAGGCCAACCAATAGCCTGATACTTGCATTGCTACACATAAAATACAGTATGGTTCTATCATACCTCCTGGCATTAACCATCCCACAGGATAGGGCTGGAGGAGGTTGTCTTCCTTGCTCATTTGGTACCAAGAAACTGCAAAGTAGCATTTGATGGCCTTTTCTCTACTTCAAAATTCTAAATATTTATTTCATATCTTTCAAGTTTGAGATTATAGAAGATTTAATTTTAAATAAAAAAAATACATTTAAAAATACCTTTAAATGAAAATCAACAATTCCAAAAAACGTAATACAGAGTTATTCACATCACATATGCTGGAAATAGAATATTTAAACAGAAACATCTCTGAGGGCTGACCTCTTTTAACGAAGGGATAAGCAAAGATGATAATGAAGCAGACGATGCTGCTGCAGAAAGTCTTGCACTTTCATCATCATCACTTGGTTGGCGTGATCTTGGAAGTACCTTCGGTGCATCAAAGTATTCCCGAGAATGTCTAGAAAAAAGTGTCATGTTTTAGAAATGGTTGAAATCAAACCATTTTTTTTTTCCCTTTAAAGCATGCCCATGTTAAACTTACCTGGAAGAATCAGACGTGTCTGACATTTGTTCTGTTCTATATTCCTGCCCATTTTTTGTGAACTTGCTCAACATAGACTTCGCTCGATTTCCTTTTCTTAATCCTCCTTGAATAGCAGCCTTAGCCTAGTAACAGAATAAAGCATGACAAAATTATTAACCAAAGCAAACATGGTTATATTTAGGATTGATAATACTTTTCAATATCCAAATATTTTTGAAATTTTTAAATGAACCTAAACTCGGGCAAGAAAGACAACCTTAGAAAGAATTAGGAAATAAAAAAGACATTTCTTTGGAGCAAAGAGAACCATAAAATAATATGCTGAAATTTACAAGAACAACTCAGAAATTTCAAAATAGTTCAAGAAGAATTCATAACATCCAGACAAAAATCCATGATTGTTTAATTGTGCATTGTGAAATTGAGTCGGTCATCATTATCAACCTATCAATCATAATCAACCTAACACTCACATCTTCTTCAAAAAAATCCAAAAAAATTATTCACTGCAAACAAATGAAGATTGAAACATAACATACAAAAGAAAGAAAGAACCTACTTCTGCAAGATTTATTGCACTGTCCTCAGAGGCACTAGAAGTTCTCTTTTGGATCCCCAGTCTAGACCTTGGGGTTCGAGGAGAATCAGAATCATCATGTTGTTCACGGAAAACAACTGTTCCACTAGTAGAAGCATCCTCAAAAGAAGCATATGTGTTGCTAGACTACATGGCACATATAATCTAATCAAGTTCATCACTACCATAACACAAGGAGACAAATACAGACATCTACAAAAATAATTTCAGCATGTCAACTAGATAACTTTTATACCAGTGTACTTTGATCACTAAACAAGGCAGATGATTGAAGTCCTCTTGGTGTTCGTACAACAACAGTTCCCGATCCACTCACAGAGAATTCTTCCTGAAAATTGGGCATTTCAAACACATTCAGAGAGAGACAGAGAGAGAAGCACAGATGGCCCATATATATATATATATATATATATATATACACACACACAACACAAGCTAGCTCAACTCATTTCGCATGAATATCAGTTAAATCAACGATGTAGAAAGGGACAAGAAAGGAGAAGAAAAGGAAAAAGTAGAGATGAAGACAGGATTATGGAAGACAGAATCTAAGAGAAATCTGCGAATCAATATTCTGCAATAATTCATTCCCCAATTCTTAACATAAGCCTAACATTTACAGGAAATTCAAAAATATAAACTGAATAAAAATTGCTTAAAATATAAAATATAAACAGGTCTTCAATAAGGAGATTGTTAAAACTTGATATACATTGTTGCCTCACAAGCTAACAGCTAAAGCTTTTATGTAAAGTGGTAACTGAACTCAGTATTAGAGCTACAGTTGCCAGGAGGTATTGGGTTCAAGTCTTGTTGCTATCTTTATTGTGTGGAAGTTAAAAATTATATTATTCCTCAAAATGGGAGTTATTCATCGTTTATTTCTCTCTCCAAGTGCATTTAAGCCACATGTGCATGGGACTGTTAAAGCTTGATATGGGCCCACAACCAAACAGCTTAAGCTATTAGGTAAAGTAGTAATCTAGCAGAGAATTTCAAAATTGTAGGAAAGGTATTTGTACCTGTGCCTAGTGTATCTGTGAAACAGATGATGTTGTGAGCCCCAACCTGATCCCCATTGCTTAGCTTCCCCAAATATAAAGAATAAGCAGCTTGGGTTTATTTAACTCAACTGATAATTTGAATGAAATTGGACTAGATAGGTCAAGACTAAAAACTTTCTGCTCAGTCAGCAGCTGAATAAAAAATTAGAACAAAAATTGAATCACACTGCTCTGCTGACCTTCATCAAGCAATTTAATCTTTAATTTGAGCAGAGTTAACCATTTGACACCAAATTTTTAAATAAGCAGAAATTTGACTTGATGCTCCTGAAGGCCAAACCAAGCTTTGAGGGGCAAACTACCTCTGATTCACTCAAAGCATAACACTTTTTCCCAGCTAATACAGATGGGAAGCTAAGATTTCCATGTCTTGTGACAAATAGCTTCATTCCCAATATTTATTCGATCAAATCAGCTTATTTCACAATCGATATATTCAGATAAGGTCAGAGAAAATTGCTTATTTTCCCTTTCTATTGAGTCCTAGGTCATAATTCATATAGAGGGAGCAAGAAGGTGAGAAATATATTCTTACATCTTCATAATAATTACCCTGCTTTTCCCCATGGAATGGATCACTAAACTCTTTCACAAGGGAAATTTCTGATGATTCATGAAGTGCACCTCCAGATCCAGACAACCATTGATTCCCAGTGTCAGAAGCTTTTTTTGGTGTAGCCTGATTATAAGAAGCTTCAGGTTTCTTCTCTCTAACCTGCGGTGGTCTTATAACACTTCGAACAGTCCCTGTACTTTGTGACCCACTAATGCTGAAGTCCCATCCGGCATTTTTTAGGGCTTTGCCCTGAGCACTGTAGATCAGAAAGAGTTGGTCAAAATTTGTCTAAAAAACAAGCAAACCAGAAGGGAAACAGTTCCAACCCACCTGACTCGAACAGTTTCTTCACCTCTTGCATCTCTTGTCACTCTCACAGTGTCAGATCCCTCGCCAAATCCTCTAGGACCATTTCTAGGAGTTTCTTCATCTTCTTTCAATTGGTACTTTGGACGCTCTCTATTTAGACAAAAAAAGGCAGGGTGTTATCACTATGCTAACTGATGTAACCAGCAGACTCCTATTTTACCATTTCTCAAAGAGACAAATGCACTAATGAAAATGCACGCCGCATGATGAACTGACAAACAAAATCACAACCCACTTTGTTCCTTGTACCCATGCTAGATACAAACTTGCATCATCCTTGTTGCCCAGATGATAATGCTAAAAACAAGCTTGGTAACCTCAAAGCTGAAATATAACAATATTAACAAAAAAAAGCACCTTATTCTCTCCAAAAGCCTTGGACCCTTCCTAGCATTCCTAATAAAACGGTGCTTTAGAAGTTCTTTGGCACTTGGCCTCTGAAATCAAAGACACAAAAAGAGATAAAATTAATAAAATGCACAAATATTAAATGATCATTAAGCTAATAACAGCTGGTTATGCAACCGCCTCAACTAAATCACATCAACATAGTTTCCAAAAGAGAGAAAGAGAGAGAGAGGGAGAGCAAAAAGCAATTTTCAAATCGAAGTCATATACATCAAATAAGTTTGAAATTGCAAATAAAATACTTAAAAAAGTAGTTTTCCAAATGGAAAGAATACCTGAAAAAGTAACTAAAACAAGTGACAACAATATGCATCCTAGTTGTATGCATCTCATGGCACAATTTGATTTTGATATGAACAGTACAAAGATGTTGAAGAGACAATGTATTAGCGTTATACCTGTTCAAAATAGCACATATGTTTTGGGAAAGTTATGGATGGGTACAGACTCCGCAGAATTAACTTAGGGTAAATAACAGTGACATCCCCGAGGTTTGTCACAATTACACTTACAACCCCTCTCATTTCAAAAATTTTACTACTATCCCTTTTCAATCAATTTTAATCAACCATATTAGAAACAAAAAAATGACACTAACAGCCTCACCTTTTAAACGAAGTTCCAAACAACTTGCAAACAATGTTATTTTGCTAATTTGAGAGATGAAAAATAAAATAACTTGGGCCTTAGACTGTTATAACAGTAAACAATGACTTTTCTTGTTTGCAATATAGCATTCACAATATTATCACAAAATATGGATGAAATAAATGTCCTTTTTACCTCCTCTTTTCTGCATTACTTAATGCAAGTTATTTAGAATTCCTGATTGGCGGCATATACTTTCCTCCTCTTTTTTTTGGCTATACACATACACAGATGTACATGTGTGAGCAGGCACATACACGTACACACGCTTGGTGTTCTTATGCTTCTAAACTGTAACCTCAATGGTGCAAGCATTATTCAATCTTTTTTCTTTTTTTTTTCTCATTAAGGGTAAATGAGTAGGGAGAAAGTTAGGAGGTAAAATATTAGCAACAAAAAACTCAAAAGCACATCTGTTCAAGGCATTATGCTTGCCTGTGACCGCTTGTTTTGTGTAAATGGGATGGGTGAAAATCATTAAGGTCCTCAGAGTGTTGTTGGTTGCTCTCACCAGTCATCATTCAATGCCTTGCAAGCTTCCATTGCAGAAGGAGCAAAATAACAGTATAAGGATGAGGAAATCGTGAGGATGGATGCAATGCGATTACTCTAACATATTGCAGAGGCAAATGAAAGAATCACTCCTTTACTAGGCTAGAGCAATGCCTCTCCAAATGATACCCCACACTCGGTCACTCCTTCAATAGGCTAGAGCAACACCTCTCCAAGTGATACCCCACACTCGGTCAACGATCCAACAACCTGGAATCGTCCAAGAAACAACAAGAAACGAGACACTATTTGCTGCGTACAACAACACCCTCACAAAGAGAAAGTTAGTACAATTTCAGCACTATATACTTCAAGCTAAGGTTTAATGTTTGTGGATTTGTGGATCAATGGGAAGAGCACCCATGTTATGGCGGATATCGGGGCAACCCATAAGCGTGCCTCACAGGTGGAAGCATAAAGGCTCAACTTAAACACGGAGAGGAATATATGATACATGAAAGTGGTTAACGGGGATTTAAGATACATGAAAGCGGTTAACTCTACAACTCAGCCTACTCTAGGAGTAGCGAAGCAAGTGATTATGAAGCTTGGACAATGGGAAATACATGCAAATTTCACAACCAAACCGATGGATGAATTCCAAGTGATACTTGGAATGGGATTATTGAGGGAGACTAAGGCAGTATCGATGTCGTTTTAATAGTTTCCTTTGATAGCAAATCACCCTTGCATGGTGTAAGCCGCTGCAAAGAAAAGGAGCAACGAGAAGTTCATCCCATTTATGCAACTTAAGAAGGGATAAAGAAAGGTGAGCAAACATATGTTCCCACATTGGTGGTGGAAGAAGTAGGCCAAGAGCAAGTGCCTACTACCATCCCACAAGTGTTGGATGAGAAGAAAGTTGTAATGTTGGACAAGTACAAAGAAGTGCTATGACAAAGAACATCAAATTACTTGGTCATGTGATTGAACAAGGTCGTATCCAAGTGGAAATGGGGAAGGTGAGAGCTATTCAAGATTGGAAGATCTCAACGACAATAAAGGAGCTGTGTTCCTTTCCTAGACTCATCAACTATTATTAGAAGTTTGTGGAGGAGTACTCGAGGAGAATTGCCTCGTCGAAAAAGTTGTTACAGAAGGGTCATAGGTGGAACTAGATAAAGGAGTGCTAAGGGGCAAGGAGCCTCTAACAAATTGAAGAAATCCACAATGCCAAATCTAGTACTTGCACTTTCAAACATCATGAAGCCCTTCGAAGTACGAACAAATGTATTCAACTATGCCTTTGGCGGAGTCTTGTTACTTGATTGTGCATGAAAACGATAAGCTTAGTGGAAGCACACGACTCAAGAGAAGGAGATGCTTGCAGTAATACACTGTCTACACATGTGGTGGACGTACCTACTTGGATCAAAGTTTGTGCTGAAAACAAATAACTCAATTATTAGTCATAGCCAAGTTATCCCCCAAGCAAGCCTGTGGGCAAAAATTCCTGATGGAACTTGATTTCTTTTTCAACCACAAAGCGAGGTGAATGAACCAATGTCACAAATGTATTCAAGCTTGTAGCCTTACAACTAGTAAAAGATTTCACCATAAGTTACCATGAGAATGTGTAAAGTTACCACGACAATGCAGGAGCGCATTAAGAACCTTGTCAAAGATCCAATTGCCCAAAACCTCATGAAGTTGGTGGAAGAGGGCAAAGCACACCAATTATGGATAGATGGATTGTTGTTGACACGACTCTTTGTGCCTCGAGTTGGTAACTTGAGGAAGACACTATTGAGAATGTCATGACACCATGTGGGCAAGCCACCCAAGATGACATTGCACTTTGGCATTTTTGAAGCAAAGGTATTACAGGCCACACATGCATGATGAAGTGATAAGCATACCCAAACTTGTCTTCACCTACTAGCAAGACAAGGTTGGGCAAAAGAAGATTGCAAAGCTTTCAAAGCCTCTTTAAGTACAAATAAGACCATGAGGAGTGTCTCACTTCATTGCCAACATACCTAGAGTTGAAGGCACATGGTGTATACAAGCAGTTATAAATAGGTTTTCAAAGTAGAGCATTTTCATAGCCGCACCAACATATTGTTTCAACAAAAGAAAAAACCCATTTTTTTTTCAAACATATAAAGAGGTGTTCCCCAAGATAACATCAGTGACTAGGACACGAAATTCATAAGGAACTTCTTGGCACAACTTTTCAAAATCCTTGATTCACAACTTGGCATCTCTTTAAGCTACCATCGAGAAACAAATGGATAGACGGTGAGATTTAATGGGCTACTAGAGAAGTACTTGCCCCATTTTGTCACTGCCAAACACAAGAATTGGATGTAACTACTCAATGTGGCTTAATTATGTTTCAATGCCCAAAAAGCTCAACAACCAACAAGAGACCTTGTGAGCTTGTAACAAGCCAGCAGCTGCTATACCTTACATGGTGAATGATTTGTATAGAGGAAAGGATCCAAAAGTGTAAATCTTCACCAAAGAATGGAAATAGAATGCAGAGATCGCCTGAGATTACCTAGAGAAAGCTTCCAAGCAGATGAAAAAGTGGGCAGATCAAAGGAGAAGATCATTGCACTTCCAATGTGGGTGCCTTAATACTTTTTAAGCTCTATTTGGAAGAAATCAAGGCTCTACAAGATCGAGATAAGCAACTACTATGCAAATATGAAGGACCAATCCCTATCTTGGCCAAAGTCGAGAAAGAAAAGAAGTTGAACACATGATGCATCTTCAACCAAGTCGGAGGATCAACCTTGGTACAATCTTTCCAAGACAAAGTAAGAGAGAACTTTCACTTCACTCCTATCTCTCATTTGAATTCCGAGGAAATTTCATTGTTAGTTAAAATTTTGACAAGCTTCGCTAAAATTTAGAGATTTTGATAAATTTCGGATGATTCGTTGAGATTTTGACGAAAATTATGCAAGATGGAAATCGACTACCATTTCGATTTCGAGGGTGACAAAAACCGGAAATTTCAACAATTTCGTGGAAATTTAAGACCATGCTTGTGACTACTTGTCTTGTGTACAAATAGAAGCATATGTTTTATTCTTTGAGTAAGAAAATTCATTTAAGTGTAAAATGGGAGTATGATTCCTAGTTCAATTTGATGTTTCCTAGTGTCAGAAGCTAGAATAGCTCTTTAGGAGAGGTTGAGTGTTTATCAGTCATTGTAAAACTCACTAGCTTTTGTAAAGCATGTTTAGCCTACTTGCTCCCCTTGCTAGACAAACATTACCTAAAAAGGTGTTAACAATGAATTGCATTACTTTATACTTTTCCACATGACTCTCGTCTACTTTCATATTTGTGGTATGCTTTTGACTAACAAGTTAAGCAAGACCGCTATAGCTAGTGTCGCATGCCCTTCACAAGGTGTGAAGTGTTTGGCCCATGATGATAAGGGAGGTAATAGGTGCAATTATAAGAACCCTACGTTGGAATAATAGGAATTTAGTGGATGTGAATAAGTGTCACGTAGTTAGAGAGAGTATGTCAAAAGCCCTCCCTTGCAGTTGTTGCAACAAGGTAAGCTTGAATCGGTTGATAGGCTTCTAATTCATTGAATTTCAAACTCATGTTTTAAGGATTAGGAGTGTGTTCCTTATTCCATTGCATATAAAGTTGTTTCTAGAGGTGATAGTCGTTCACTCTTTTCATTTTATTGGAGTTTCATAGGAATGGTCAGCGGTGGGTTTTCTTCAGTTTATGAACCCCTCTAGGTATGGTCTTTGATCTCCATTTTGGGATAAGTTTTTCTGTGTATTTGGCTTTTGTGCTCCTAACTAGGTTTTACAAGGGTATTTTGATGTCGTTAGATTTTCATTGGTGAAGCAAGTTAGTTCCTCTAGTATGGAGTGCAAGGCATGGGTTAAGGGATTTCCCTTTGGCTAGAAGTATGAATAGTTCCCTTCCCCCAAAGATTTGAAGGAAGTTGCTTACTATTTAGTGCCTAATTAGATCCTTATGTTGTAGTCATTGGAGGATGCATTTCTTAACCTCTATCAAGAAATTTTAACTACACCAATTTCAAGTCTTGTAAAGCTAGGTGAGGTCCTACTCTGTTTTGGATTGAAATATGTCATTTACGCACACTTTCTTTATTTCTATTTGCAAGGAGTGTTAAGAGCTTGCTATACATTGTTGGTCCACAAAATAACTTAAGTTTTTAGGTAAAGTGGTTGTTAACATGGTATTAGAGCTATGGTTTAGGTCCTAGGTTCTAGTCTCCTAGTCCACATTTATTGTGTGGTGTTATTTATTGATTGTTTCTCTCCATGTCCAATCAGGCCGCACGGATGGGGGAGTGTTGAAAGTTTGATATATTTTGTTGACCACAACCTAGCGGCTTAAGTTTTTAGGTAAAGTGGTTGTCTAACAAAGAGAATTTAAGAAATTGTTCATTTGAGGGCTAGGAGGGTTTTAGGTTTAAGAAGAGATTGAAAAATTTTATAGAGGCTTTGAAGAAAAGGAATATGAAGGTTTTTAGTAGCATAAGAGTTAAGAAAGCTTACATCACAGGGGAGATAAAGGTCTATTCCTCCTATGGAGGATTTTGGCACTCACTCTATAGATATATGACTTTGAGGAGAATGTCCCTTTTCGAGGAGTCTCACTTAAGAATGATTTGGAGGGTTAACTTCTAAAGAAATGCACTAGAGGCAAAAGGTTAGATTAAATGGGGAAAGGGAAAGGATTGTACTTCAAAGTTCTTTTATAGGGTTGTTGAAGAGTTGGGTAAAATGAAAGACCTAATCACCATGATAGGTGCTTTATATATATATGTTGAGTACATACCAATTACCATTATACCCTTACTAACTCACACTTACTAGCATAACACTAGCACAAACCAATAATGTTGAATGACCAAAATAACCATTAACTCTCCCCCCTCAAATTGGAGCATAGATATCATATGCTCCTTGCCTATTACAAATGAATTTACCACGAGCCCCTCCCCACCTTCCTCCTATAGGCTATAGTGAATAAATAAGAAAGTTGCAAATTAGAGCTCACATGACTAATTATAATGAGCCTGGGAACAAATTTCTCCCGAACAAAGTGGCAATCAACGTGAATGTGTTTTGTCCGCTCATAGAAGACCAGGTTGGAGGCAACATTAATAGTAGCAACTTGGTTACCACACATCAACTCCATAGAGCAAGAATGTCGAAAACCCAATTCTTCCAATATATTCTTCAACCAAAGAAGTTCATATGTAGTGTGAGCCATGGCCTATACTGTGACTCAACACTTGACCTGACCACCATAGTTTGTTTCTTACTCTTCCAAGAAACCAAATTACCACCAACAAAGATACAAACCCAGTTGTGGATCTTCTACCAAAACGTGACTCAGCCCAATCTGCATTTGTATATCCATGAATTGGATTATAAGAACTTGTCCCTTAAATTCAATTTGATCACCATACTTTAATTCCTACAATTTTGGTCATCCTAGTCCTAGAATTTGTTTAATGTCATCCCAATCCAACAGTTGTTAAGGAGATCATATAGAATTCTTCACTAACGTCCCAGTCAACAACCCCTAGTGCCCAGTCAACATCCATTCAACATCCCTTGTAAAGCATTCAATGAATGGACCTCACCCACCAAATTACCTAATCAATCCTCTCTTGTACCTATTCGAACATTGTGTGAAAATTTTTGTGTATGAACATAACCGTCGAAAAACACCCATCATCAATCATTGTTGTCATTATCCCCATCAGGACTATCAGGTCCAATAGAACATGTCACAGTAGGGCAACTCCAGACCCACTACCATCCTCTTTTTCTGAATCAAGTCCTGGAACAATTTATTTATGAACTTCGCCACCGTTGTCACAATGCCAACCTCAACATAGAGCTTTTGCTACTACTTCTTCGAAGGGCTATTCATAACAGCGGCGTAGGTAATTGTTGTGGTGACGAAGGGCGAGGAAGAGTACTAAAGCTAAGCTAAGATTTTGTAGAGGTAGAGCATAAGACAGTAAGGAGCAGAGTGCCACTAACAAAGAGGAGAAGCCATAGAAGCCAACACAATGATGAAAAATAAAGTTTCTTAAAGAGAGAAAAGAACCCCACCAATCCTACTGCACATCCCAAAAATAAATAGAGAAAATCTAGGAACATAAGACACCCCCCCCCCCCCCCAAAACCAAAAAAATGAAGTAAAAACACATGAAAATAAACGTAACCCAGTTCATCAAAATCCATTAAAAACACTCCCATCCCAAAGAAAACTTTGATTTCAAATGCTAAGAAGACCAGGTGGTGGTGATTGAGGTGGGGGTTGTGGCTGCTCCCTTATTTCTCTTCTTACAATGGTTTGGGATCCATGGTTGTGATGGCTAAGATGCAAGGGGAGAAGACCCTGTGGAGTCTCCAGCCTGTTTTGGGTTTGTGTGGCTAGGGAAGCTATGTAAATATCTGGACAACTTCTCAAATTGTCGAGCGCACAATGGTCTGCTCTTCAACAGGAAACTTTGCAACATAGAAGACATGCATCACCTCATGAAGAGGAATTGTGGAGAGTTTTGGGTCTAGAATTTTTAGGACTCCTTCCTTGTTGAAATTAGTCATCTTTCTCATCTGCTAAACTATGTCCACACCATCCCCAAATTCATGGAGATGGGAGCAGCAACAGCCATGACAAGGCTCTTCCATTCATGGAGTACCTTTCAAAGTCCCATCTACCAAAGCCTCCCCGCTTCCTCCTCTTCCTCGCCCTTTGTCACCACAACAATTATCTACACTACTGTTACAACCAACCCAAAGAAGAAGAAGAAGAAGAAGAAGACGCACCTTCTTCCCCATCCCACTGAATGTGTTGAATCAAACTGTGAAACTCTGCAGAGGATTCCTTTGGGGTGGGAGGAAAAAGCCACTGGTTGCATGGAAAGATATCTGTGTCCCCAAAACAGAAGGGGGCTTGGGAGTTGTTGATTTGAGCTCTTGGAACAAAGCACTGCTAACCAAAACCTTGTGGAACATACATTCGAAAAAAGACTCTTTGTGGTCAAAATGGATGCATCATGTGTATTTGAGCAATACAACCATCTGGGAAGTGACAGCAAAGAAAGATGACTCCAATCTCTTTAAGAAACTGCTGGAAATTAGAGATCAATTGAAGGAAAAATGTGGAGATGAGAGAAATGCCACTGAACTGATGGGAAGATGGGAAGCCGACAATCACTAGTGCTATGAATTCTGGAGAAACAGAAATCAGATTGTGCCGTGGGCTAGAGAGGTCTGGTATAGTGCTATCCTGCCCAAGCATGCATTTTGCCTCTGGTTAACAGTGAAGGGAAAGCTCCCTACTTGTGACAAAGTAACTGTAGAGGGAATGGATCATAACTGTACTTATTGCAAAGCTGGTCCCGAGACCCTTGAACATTTATTCTTTAGATGCAATTTCACAGCTGGTGTATGGAAGAAAATCAGAGAGTGGCTGGGCATAAGGAGGGAAATGAATACGATAAAAGCCGCTGTAAAATGGCTTCATAAAGAGGTTAAAGGAAATGGATTTTGCTCGGTTGGAAAAAGAGTTGGTTTGGCGGTTATAGTATATTTTGTTTGGCATTTCAGAAATAGAAGTAGGTTTGAAGGTCATACTATTACCGCCCAGGAAATGGTCCCATATATACAAAAACAGATTTATAGGGCCGTATTTGATAAATTTGGTATAAATACTTGTGCTTAGTTTAGAGAATGAAGGATGTACTTGAGATGTAAAAGAAATATAACTGTTTTTTCCTGGGAATGCCCAGGTTTATGATGTATGTACTTTCTTGATGTATTTTGAGTACAAACCATTGAGATAGGCCATTAATGGCCCCAGGGAATGCCCAGGTTTTGATGTAATCTTTGGACACATGCACTGTATTGTATGTTGGGAACTTGTTCCCCTTTGGCCTGGGAATGCCCAGTGGAGCTGTAAATATACATATTTGATCAATATACTTTTACCTTTGATCAAAAAAAAAAGAAGAAGAAGACGCAGGAGCAGCAAAAAGACCCAATTTGTCCCAGCAGTGACGATGATGGAAGTGATTGACGGTGGGTGTTTTCCAGCTATTATGGCATACATAGAAAAATTGTCACACAATTTATGAACATGTAACTAGAGAGGATTGATTAGGTAATTTGTTCGGTAAGGTCCATTAATTTGAATGTTTTAAAAAGGATGCTGAGACATTGGGAGTTGTTGACTGGGAAATTAGTTAAGCATTCCATCTTATTCCCTTAACGACCATTCGTTTTTGCATGACATTGAACCAATTATAGGACTTGGATGACTAAAAGTGCAGGAACTAAAGTATGGCAACCAAATCAAATTTAAGCGGCAAGTTTAGTGCCCATTTTCATAATTAACCCTCCATGAATAAAAGTGTGACCTTGATCCTAATATAAGAAACCTTTCTCAAGCGCAACTTTGAGATATATCAAGATGCGAATTACTGCACTCCAATGACTTGTTCTCAGAGAATCAAGAAACTAACAACATTTGTTGTGAAAGAGATATCCAATAGAGTAGTTGTGAGATAATTCAACTTTCCAACAAATCCCTGGTACCATCTTGGGTCAGGCAATAAATCACACATATATGGCACTAACTTCTTGTTAGGAGCCTCTTGCCACCCATCCAGGCTCATAGAAAATCTTTTATAAGCTAGGTCCCAAAAAGAAGTAGGATTCCCACAAGGATGCCTCTAATTGGTCAACTCAAAACCCCACAACCTGCTATCTCTAATTGGTCTTATCTCTCTCTCTCTCTCTCAACAAATCAAATCTAGAAATTGTGGAAGAAAACAAATCAAATCTAGAAATTGTGGGAGAAAAAATTATATTTGAACTCTCTCAAAACAGAGCAAACCAGTCAAATCTAGAAATTGTGAAAGAGAAAAATATATTTGAATACCCATGACAACCCCAAAAAAAAAGCCCCAGTTGAATCTTTTTGAAGCAATCAAAGATCTTTTATGCCATCGTCATCAAATAGCAACAGTTCCAACCTCAGATCATCATTCTCAGAGCCTCTGCTGTCGTCATTCATCCATCTTGTCACCATTGGAGGTTGCAGGACCCAGATCAATCAGTTCAATCAAGTCAGACTGGTCCAGTCCAACAAATCAGACTGAATGGTTCAGTGAAATCAATCAAAGCAGGAGTGAATCAGAATCAGAACCAGCCAGATAAAAAAGAAAAATAAAAGAAAAAAAGAAACAATAGGAACCAATTTGATCCAACTGTTTACAAAGTAGTTCAAATGCATGAATGGAAACAAGTAAGAATGGGTGGAAAAACAAATCCATGAGTTCAGGCACCTTCACTCAATTCTCAAGTCGTCTCATTTCAAATCAGATTGACTGTAAATTTGATCATAACTCAAAAGTTCCAAGCTTTTGAGTTCAAGGTTTCTGCTCTCTTGCTGATCCAGATCGAAAACAAAAGAGTTGTCGGCCTTGATATCAGCCTGAATGTTGTTCATGTCTATAATAGTTTACCTACTCCAGTACAAGCTTCAAGCAAGCTGGATTATGGAATCAGGGTTGCTTAGCTCACAGAAGAGTGAGATTCAGAAATGATATTTGATTGATTCAACCAAATTAAAACATATTATCTATTGCAGTGTCCAACTGGGGGGAAAAAAAAAAGTTAACATGGTCTTTTTCATCAGTGCTGAGTTCAGAGGCAAGCTCCAATTACCAAGTGGAATCTCATGTGACAAATAATGGAAGAAAATCTCACCGCGATTAATTAAAGTGAGAGATGTACTTCAGATTGTGTGCATTAGCCCAACGTAATAAAGATGCTGATATACACATGCTTGAGTTTCAAAAATTAGTTTATTGATGTTCTTTTGATGAAGATAAACTGTTACGCATAGTTCTACATATTCAGGGGCTCCAGTATTACTTACGCATTGAGCTACAATCCAGCAACTTTAATTCACTTGATCAAGCCACTGCCTTTGCTATGAATGTTGAGAAAAACAGTAAATATTGGTGGGATACTTGTAAGAAAATCTGTTTCACATGAACCATCTCCTGCCCCTACCAATCTGCTAGATTCCAAGCATTTTGAACACTACGATTGACTGCTATAATTGGGGGCAAAAAAAACACTATTACCACAATTGTCCTACAAAGACTCGTGTTGCTGTAGTAGAAACTGCTAAAGATCCAGAAACTAAGGCTATGCCTGGTGAGATATCCATCCATGATAAGATTGTGACCCACTCAAGTATTATGGGGATGAAGATAAAGACGTAATTTTGCTAGTGTGCACGTCAGCTTTAACTCAAGTTTGAGTTTCTTTTTTTTTTTTTTTTCCTCCACAAAGGGATATTGATGCAGCCGGCATGAAGGAGATTTTACATTTTTAATTATATTTTCATTTGTTTTATTTATGGTATTTTTATTAGGATGACATATCTAAAATTTCGAGATATTTATTTTCAGAATTAATATTTTTATTGGACTTGAATAAAGAATAAAGTTGTTGGACATTGGTCCTGAATCACAGAAACTTGTCAAAAATATGTAAAATGGTCAACATACGAGAGAAATCATTCGCACTACCCAATAAAGAAAAGAATGGTATGATCTGCAAAATATAAGTGTGACATAGACACATCCTCATTGGCCTACGCTAAAACCCACTACAAGATTTATTCAAATCCTCAAGTCTCCTCTCTCAATCATTTTATTCAACATATCTGCCACAATAGAGAATAAGAAAGAGGATAATGGATCCCCTTTCTTAGTGCACCTAGAAATTTCAAACCATGGCTTGGCCTCTCCATTGACTAAACGAGAAAAAACCAGAGACCACAGGCACTTCCTAATCCACTTCCTCCATCTCGTCCCAAGCCCTTCTTTTTCCACAACCCTATTCAAGTAACCCTAACTAACACAATTGTAAATTTTTCATGGTCCAGTTTCAAAGACAAGTATCTTTTACAACCTCATTTGCCCCCAAAGCTGCATCGAAAATCTCACAATCACCAATAAAAAAGCAATTTGGTTATGGGAAATAGTGCTCATGAAAGTCCCAGATAAAATGTTGAGGCCTTTTTCCATTTCAATTTCAATTTCATAAAACAATAAAAACTGGCAGTAAAACATGGAATTTTTCTGAAACTTTAAAAACAATAAATAAACATAATATTTCAAGATTTAACAGTATAATATTGTCAATAAACTTGTTAGATTACCACTTTAACTTAAAGCTCAAGCTGTTAGGTTGTGGCCCAACAATGTAATCAAGCTTTAACACTCCCTCGCACGTGCAGACCAACAGCACGTGGAGAGATAAACACAAATAAATAGCACCCATAATAGGGAACACAATAATTTTTTTTTAAATACCACACAGTATACACAGGCAATAAGACTAGAACCCAGGACCTCTTGGTAACCAGTTCCGATACCATGTTAGATTACCACTTCACCTAAAAGCTTAAGCTGTTAGGTTGTGGGCCAACAATGTATATCAAGCTTTAACAAAACAAAATGACAAGTATGTGGCGTATAAGATGCAATAATTGTAAAATGGTAACAATATTAACATCTTCATTTATTGTTGATAAAACTCTTCAACAAGTCAAATATTAGCTCTGATGCTAATAAAAAAAATTAGATTAAAAAAAGGCAAATAACATATTGTTGTTATGATCAAAGTTTAATTTTACATAAATTCTAAATGCTATTATTCCCAACCTTCTTGTAAAAATCTTCATTTCCGACAAAAAAAGAAGATTTACTAAGATTTAAAGTTCCAATTTGGAGGGTTTTAGTTTCAAATTTCAATTTCAAGAAAGTGCCAATAATTGAAATTTTCAAAAAAAAAAAACACTGAAATATCAAATGGTCAATTAATTTTGGATGATTTGAAGAAATTTTGATGAAAATTTTATACAACAGAAATGATTGCTGTTTTGACTTCTAGGGTGGTAGAAAGCGAAAAGTCAAAAAATTTCGTGGAAATGTAGGACCATCTCAAAAGGGATGAGTTCTTACCTCAGCAGGCACCTTTCTTAAACACAGCGAAACAAATTCCTTCATAGGACGAGAAAAATGCTCATCTAGCTGTCCAACAAACAAAAAATACCAATCTTTTAAAACCTGGATAAATAATATTCCTGTCTACCAACTTATTCAAAATCAATCAACAAGAATTAGTCAGTGACATCAATAAATAAAAAAATAAACTATGAACAAACCTGTGGTGGGTTTTCTCGAGGTATGATGAAAAGAACTCTCATTGGATGGAGATCTGCAAGTGGAGGCTCCCCTTTTGCCATCTCAATTGCAGTTATCCCCAGAGACCAAATATCTGCCTGTATCAATTGAATG
This sequence comes from Malania oleifera, assembly GCF_029873635.1. Lineage (NCBI taxonomy): Eukaryota > Viridiplantae > Streptophyta > Magnoliopsida > Santalales > Ximeniaceae > Malania > Malania oleifera. Next base: position 133,234,657 of record NC_080417.1, read on the forward strand.
TCACTAATGTTGCAACTTGTTCATGGCATAATCATGTTAACACAGTCAAGATAGTGAAACAATAATACAACAAAAACAACAGTAGCAGCAGCGATTCAAAGTAATTCCCTAAATGTATCTTTCCCTGCCCCAGCCCCGGCCTCTGCCCCCAAAAAAAAAGTAAAGGAAAAATCCAACGTGAATACCTTCTCATTATATCCCTCTGAATTCTGTATTACCTCTGGAGCCATCCAGAAAGGTGTTCCTACAAATGTCTGTAATCGTTAAAAACATATTAGTGCAAAAGTATTGAGGCACACGCAGAATTTGTCAAATTACTTCCAAACATTTGACTTTAGAAAAGTTGGTTCTCTTGGCCACATGTGGTGGTACACTGCTAGGAGTATCCATTCATGAGGATCCCAAAATAATGCAGCCAGGTATAAAGAAACAGTTTTAATTTCAATTATAAATACATAATTTACTAGTGAGTAAATCATTCAATAAAATGCTAATTATTCATTTAATAAAAGAAAAGAAATTTACTAAGACAGCCAGCAACAGCAAGAAACTTTCATAGATTAAAATTACAAACTGCAAGGTCCAAATGGTTTCTAAAAGAAAAAAGGAAATGTTAATAGCTGCTGGTATTCTTTAGAAAAAAAAGCATACATATAGATCTGATGACTGATTCTCAAAACAGCAATAATCTACCGAAATCTCACGCGAGAAAAAAAAACAAGCACGATACTAAGCAATGAAAAGGCCAGCAATCACAGAGGTTGGGTTGACCAAGTGTGCAGCTCCAATGGTTTAGTGGCCCAGGCCATATTTGAAGGCCTTAAGGCCCATTCCAAGGTCAGCTCAAAGCCCCATTTGAGGTAATAAATAAATTCTCACCACACATTGTATTCACTTTTACCAATTCACTACCTAAATATTTTTTTAAAATGAAAACTAATTGAGCATTTTAGGGAATATTTAATATCAATGTAAAAAATTATCAAAATGAAAATCTGAATGAACACTAAGAACTAGATATTAAAAACCTGCGACTAGTTTGATTAGCATTACCAAACCTGAAACAAATTAACAACCTAATTGAGCATGTAGTCATTTTTGTACTCAGGCCAAAACAATTAATAAATAGGATTAGAATAATGAAGATGCAAAAGCATACAAATGAAAAGAATTTATAATTAAAATAGAAAATAATAATTGTTTCACTAAATATTTTATTTTTAAACTCATTTTTAGTACTCCAAGAATAAAATTATTGTATATGAAGGTCGAAAATTGGTGAAAATATTTTTGAATGATTTTATTTTTATTTTTTTCAAATATTTAGAAATTTTAGAGATTTTTATTTGAATATTATTCTAAATTCATATATATTCCATTTTAAATTTTTTACATAAAAAGAACATGCACACAATATTTAGTCCACAAAAATGTTCTGGATACTGAAGCACAGATTGTCACAAACTGCTGAAAATCAGAAAGTCTATAGTTGTTGCACAACTGAAAATTGAAAACTAGCAACACAAACAAATGCATTGTTGTCACCTGTTTCAGCACTGTATTCCAATGAAACAGAAAAAGAAATATAAATGATACCAAACAGCCCCTTAGATTTATCTATGATTTTTTTTCTGGATAGAAAAAGACATCATATTTATAGACAAAAATATACAATTGAGGATAAGAAATACTCCAAATAATTACAAAAACTCGCAACAAAACTAAACATATACAAGAAATCAATCTAAGACCACCAAACGATCTCTCTGAAAATCAAAAAAACCATCGCAGCCAAAAAATGCATGAGAAGAAAACCCATAATGATGCCAAAAAATGATTCTGTGCCACATCATCCACTGAACATGAAAAAATGCAATCATTTCGCTCAAGCCAAATCACCTATAAAGTAGCCAACATTGCACAACATACAGGGACTGGGTATGGGTCCAAAATACTATGCTCTGTTTGGGCTTGAGCTTTTGCCCAAACCCATGTAAATTATAGCAAGTTTGGGATGGGAGCTTCAGCTAAATTTGGCCCAAACCAGTCTGCCTTTTGTGGATCCCTATCACCATCAGGCAAGCAAATTATTACATTAGTATTTAGTAAAAACCAGACTCCAAACAATACTCTTAACTTCTAACATGGTCCATATCAATCCCATAAAAAAAATATAAACTAATAAATATTTGATGCATAATTGAAAAGAAAGAACTCGACACATTCATATATTGATTGGTACCTTTCTTCGAGAAATTGTCCTCGTCAACTGTGCAGAAACACCAAAATCTGCAACCTGTAAACAAGATCACAAACATAAACTAAAGAAACCAACAAAGGTAAAAAAAATGTGCTGACATTCCACAAAGCACGTGTACACGTAATAATACTAGGCATTCAAAGATGGTAAACATAATCATGTTCAAAAACAAAGCACATACCTTAACATCACCATTTTCTGCCAATAGAATGTTTGCCGCTGCCAGAATTACAATGTAAAAGTTTAATTACACCCAGGCAATTTTGAAAATAGGAAACACAGGTATCATTTATAAGATTATTTTTTCCCCGAGCATGGAATAATGAGCAAATTAAAAAACTATATTTTCCAAGCAGAGCATAGTAAAGATGGGAGGGGCAGGGGGGGGAAGTTGTCTTCTATGAGGTTGGTGAAAGAAATTTATTGATCAGTAAGTCTGATACTTACAAGGAAAACTTAAAAACAACAGAAGGCAGGTTTAATAAAGCCAGAGGTGGGAAGGATAACTTATTTAAAACAGAAGAGGGAAAAAAACCTTTAATATCTCTGTGAATTTTCCCTTCATTATGGAGATATTCAATTGCATGCAGCAAATCACGTAAAATGCAAGCTATTGACATTTCATCCAGTGGAGGACCTGATTGGATCTGCAGCAGCACAACCTGAATTAGATTTTCAAAATCCCAGAAAAAAATAAAAACAGAGAGTATTTCCAAAAGATTGCTTCTCTTTTGAAAATTATATTGAATACAAGCCTGTCATTACTCTACATCTAATGGAAAGGAAAAGAGAATAAGACTGAAGAGGGAGAGAGGAAAGGGGCCAAGATAGAGACAAAACTGCATTACAATAAAAGCAGTTCTAATCAAAAATTCCAGACCTCCATCAAAGATCACAAAACAAAAAACAGCATCTATTTTACAAATTTTTGCGAATATTTGTCAGTTAGCCGACAATGATCTTTGTCCTAGAAAAATAAAATAAAAAAGAGAGCCTTACATCACTCCTTAACAACAAATTTGAACACTAAATCTACAATAGTGAATAGCCCAGTACATATAATACGACATTCCTTTATAAAGCAGGCCTCTGGTTAATGATTCTCCCACTTCAAATTTACTATCACCAACTAATCAACCTTCTATCTAATCTAATATTTCCCACAATAATATTACAGGCCCTCCTCCACAGCAATTTACCAATTGGGCTTAACACACTTACAATTAAGCCAAGGCCCTCTCTTGAAATGCAAAATGAAAGAAGAGAAGGTGAAGAAAAACAGTATGTTGGAAGCACATTCAAAAGGATATTTTAGTGTCTAACAACAATTTAAAACTGAATGCATTATCTAAGATGCCAGTCCCTCTTTCAAAACCACAAACTGAAAGGTCCAGCACATTTTACATGATAATGACAAGTGCAAAAAGCAAATGGAGGAATAACAACCAACGCACAATCTTCCCACCCAATATGAGTGTTAGGCAGGCCATGATGCGCACAGCCTTACCTCCATATTTTGGAGAGGCTGTTTCTTTAATTTGACCATGTGATCTCCAAGTTCAAGGGTAGCGCACTCATAATTGGGCCAAAACTCCCCCTCAAAATGCAAAGATGAAAGAAAAGGAAAAGAAAAACAGAGTGGGTGAGAAGCGCATTCAAAAGGATATTTTAGTGTAATCGACTATTCAAGACTGAATGCATCAAAACCACAGACTGAAAGTTCCACTGTATTTGTAATGCTACTGACAAGTATCATTGCAATAACCAAAGCACAATCATCCCACTCAATGTGAGGGATCTAAGATGGTGCGCGCAACCTTACCTCCATAGTTTCTTTAATTTGATCATGTGATATCCAGGTCTGGGTGCAGCACTCTTACAATTGGGCCAAGGCTGGCCACAAAATGCAAAATGAAAGAAGAGAAGGAAAAGAAAAACAGGTAGGTGGGAAGCACATTCAAAAGGATGTTTTAGCATAAAAATTATTCAAAGCTAAATGCATTAATAAAGAGGAGGTCAGTATGTGTCATACTATGAATAATACAAAATATAACTGTTTATTTCCAAATGAAAAGTTTATGGCCAAGCATTTCTTTTTACAGTCTCAACATCATTAATTAGACCAAAGTACTTTTCAAAAAAAATAAGAAAGAGAGAGAGAGAGAGAGAGAGAGAGACAGAGAGAGAGAGAGAAAAAATCAAATAGATCCATAATATAAACAAGTACCAATTATTACTGAATTAACCACTGACAATAATATTCCAAGAAATAATAGGCACTGAAAGGAGCCCCTGAAAAGCTCTCCGTATGAACCTGGAAAAAAATTATTTAAATCGAAAATGAAAGAAAAAAGCATCCATATACAAGCCTAGATGGTTAAAGATATGGCAAATAGAATGACTAAACATGGCAGACAAAAAACATGAAGTCTTTAACTCCTCACTAATCCTCAAAACCTGAAATGCAGCATCCTCACATCATGAATTGAAAATATATAGAAAAGCCAATAAATGTAACCTACTAGGTCAGCAACAGAGCCACCAGCCATGTATTCCATTATTATCCACAATTTGGTTTGATGAAGATAGGAACCATAGTACTCAGTAATATATGGAGATCGACATTGGGACAAAACTGAAATTTCCTGGAAGAAAGATGCTATGGATGAGCAATCTATTACCTCACACTATCTATTTGGCAGATTTAATTCACAAATTGATCAAGAGTGCCAAAGAGTACCTTTTGAATGTCCTCAATTTCATCCTCTCTGCAGAAATTTTCAAAACAAATTTCATTAGCAATTCACAGAGCAAATATGAATCTAATAGTGCACACAAAATAAATGTTTCATATGTATTCAGAGGATGCGGGAGCAAAAGTTAAAAGAGAGAGAAAATAAAAAAAGAGTTGTATTGGTGTTCATGATACCATTGGGTGAGTACTGTTCATGGTACTGCAGTGCAAAGTACTCTTGACATTACATCAGTAGTCTTATTTTTTGGGGCTTTTCTGTATTTTTCAGTTGTTCTCTAATTCTGCGGAAGTTAGAGATTAAACCAATTCAAAGTGTCAAGATTTATCTTTCTTAGAAGGATGTATATTTCTTGCATGGGTTTGTAACTTACCTAGAGGGACAGTCTAGTTTTGGGGGGTGGGGGGAACCTAGAAATCCTTGGATTTAGACTCCCAAAGAGCAGCACCTTGGCTGAGTATTTGATTGCTATTGCTCTTTCTTTTGATACTTTACTGTCGCTCACAACAAAATTCCGGTTAGGTTTGTTTCCTGCATCAGATTTGGTAAAAAAGGCTGCAGAAGGAACCATCAATTCCCATGGCAGTAAAACGAGTGATATTCCTAGGTTTAACCAAGCGCAAGAGATGTCAGAGATTCAAACATGATAGAGAAACTCAAACGACAAGTCTGAAACTTGTGTAAAGATCAAGCAGAAAGCCAAATGGAGATACTAGAAGGCAAAAATGACACATCAGGCAGTGGTTGAAATGAATTCACAATTTTTAAAAGTATTTGGTGGCATTACATGACATTCACATGATTCTCAAAAAAACTTTTCACCTCCACATTAAGAGATAAGCATATCAATGGTTTTCTTAAAAAAAAAATAGGTGCCTATTAGGCTGTGAGAAAAAGTTTTCATTTTCCTTTCCAGTTTTAAGAGAACTACAAAACGGCCACCTTATTTTTCAGTTTTTTAACATATATATGGGAACCTAGGGAAACAACAAAGTGATATTTTTCAAGCTTTCTATCTAATTGTTAGAAAATTAGAAAAAAATGGCGCATTAGTCCTTTAGGAAACTGGAAATTGAAAATGAAAATATGAAAATTGTTTTCCACAATTAAACAGGCCCAAAGTCCCTGCACAAAAGCAAAGCAAAGCATAGCTGTATATGCTTCTTTACACAAGAAAATGGGCCGCAGATGGTGGTCGTGGTAGGTTCAAGGATTTTATGCATCAGGGCAAACTCTTCTATCGTATTGCATTTCATCTGGCAGCGTAGCTGCACCCCCTCGATCCATCGTACTGGAGTGATCCAAGAATCAGCAGTTCTTCCAAGCTCAACTCTACAGGCCCAAAGTCTCTGCACAAAAGCATAGCTGTATATGTTTTTTTTTTTCCAACAAACACCTTGCCATGTATGCTCGTTTTTTTTTTATTTTCAATGTTGAGTACCCATGTTTATCTATCTTGTGTAAAGTCAACAGAGGGAGGGTAAATGTAGAAATCCCGAGTGTCTTGGAGTGATTTAGGGGATATTTATGTAGAGAATTGTCTATTATTAAGAGAGATTATTTTAGGAGATTGTTTCCATCTTTAGCATACCCGATTGTATTATAAGTATAATGTATCGACTTGTACAAATGAATTATTCAAGAAATACTAGAAAACCTATTCTGATTTCATGGTATCAGAGCTAGGGTTTCTATAATCCTAGTTAACGATGGTAGAAGGAGTCGTCAACAACAAAGGGTTGAGCACCTCTGAAGCTCTCGACAGCGAGACTGAAGCCACCTCCACCTTGAATTCGAATGGGCTAGACAACTCATCCTTCCCACTCTCGGTGGAGAGACTGAACAGAATGAATTTCCGTGAATGGGCTCAGCCAATCAAACTCATGATTGACGGCAAAGGAAAGTTAAGCTACCTTATTGGCGAGAAGAAGAAGCCCGCCTCAACCGACGCTGCAACTCTGCAGAAGTGGAAGTCTGAGAACTCCATGGTGACTACGTAGCTAGTGAACTCCATGAAACCTTCAATCGGCAAGACCTATCTGTTCCTACCAACGACAAAGGAATTCTGGGATGCTGTCTGAGAGACATACTCAAACGTTGAAAGCTACTCTCAAATCTTTGAGATCCAAACTCAGCTATGGCAGATGCGGCAAGGAGAAAGAGAAGTCACGGATATTATATGGAGATGACGAATCTCAAGCAAGAACTCGACCTGAGCATTGAGGAAGAATGGGAATGCCTTGGAGACAGTGCCCGATACAAGAAAAGACTCGAGAATGAATGAGTCTTCGAATTTTTGGCCAGACTCAACTGCTTGGACAAGGTGCGAGGGAGGATTCTCGGCCAACGTCCTCTGCCTTCAACTCAGGAAGTTTTCTCGGAGGTGAGGCGAGAGGAGAACCGTCGCAAAGTGATGTGGAAGGAGCTGACTCTGATCGGAAACAATGAGCCCGAAATGTCTGCCCTCATTTCAAGCGGAACTCCTCCTAGGACAAGCCAAAAAATGCAGAAAGGAAGACCTTGGTGTGAGCACTTCCGCAAGTCAGGCCACTCAAAAGATAATTGGTGAGAAATATATAGGAAGCCCGTAGATTGGAAGCCGAGACAGAATCCAAAAATTCGTAGCTACCAAGCTGCTATTGATAACCCAGCCGAGAAACCACAAGGTGAGAAAAATAATAATTCCACTTCAAATGCCGCATTCAGTCCAGAACAGTTGGAGCAACTCTATAAAATGTTCTCTACCATTCAAGCATCGGGTCAGTCTTCCACACGTATTCCTTCTGGTTCTTTAGCCCACCGAGGTAATTTTTTGACAGCCTTAAATACCATCTCTCATTACAAATCACCCTGGATAATTGATTCTAGTGCCTCTGATCATATGACCGATTCCTATCATCTGTTCTCATCGTATTCACCTTGTGCTGGAAATTTGAAAGTTAAAATTGCAAATGGATCACTCTCATCTTTTGCAAGCAAATAAAGTATTCGAATCTCTGACTCTATAACTCTAGAATCTGTCCTACATGTCCCTAAGTTGTCTTGCAATTTGTTATCCATTAGCCAGTTCACAAAAGATTCCAATTGCTCTGCTAAATTTATTTCCTCTCACTGTGTTTTCCGAGACCTATTATCGAGGAAGACGATTGGCAGTGCTAAGAAGTGTGAGGGACTCTACTACTTTGAGGAGACGAATATGAGTGAACAATGTCAAACTGCTATTTGTGATTCTGCATCTGTTTCTAGGAATAGTGAAATTTTGTTATGGCATTCTAGGATAGGTCATCCAAATTTTCAATACTTACTACGTTTATTTCCTTCCATTTGTTCAAATAAGAAGTCTTCTGATTTTTAGTGTAAGATTTGTGAACTTGCGAAACACTAACGTAATTGAGTAATTCCTTTCCAAAATCCACATACAAACCATCCAAAGCTTTTACTATGATTTATAGTGATTCATGGGGGCCCTCACGCTCTCTTAATCACACTCACACAAAATGGTTTGTTACTTTTATTGATGATCACACTCATATTTGATGGGTTTACTTGTTGAAAGATAAAACTGAAGTCCGTTCTATTTTTATCAATTTTCACTCTATAATTCAAACACAATTTCAAACTCACATTCAAATCTTGCGTATTGATAATGGTATAGAATATTTCAATAATATCTTGGGAATTTATGTTCAAGAAAATGGAATCATCCATCAAAGTTCCTGCGTGGATACCCCTCAAAAAAATGGGGTTGTCAAACGCAAAAATAAGCATATTCTTGAAGTAGCTCGGGCATTGATGTTCACTATAAATGTGAAAAAAAAATTTTGGGCGATGCCACTTTAACAGCTACATATCTCATTAATAAAATGCCTAGTCGGGTTCTTTCTTTTGCCACTCCACTCCAAAAATTCCAAGAATGTTTTCCCAACTCTTGGCTCAACTGCAATCTCACCCTAAAAATTTTTGGGTGTATTGCATTTGTACATGTTCATGCTCACAATAGGGATAAATTGGAACCTCGTGCCATTAAGTGTGTTTTTATTGGTTACTCTCCTACTCAAAAAGACTACAAATGTTATGATCCTGTCACAAAAAAATTGTTTGTTAGCCTTGATGTCACATTCTTTGAAACCACTCCTTACTTCCAAAAGCCCTCTTTTCAGGGGAAGAATTGGAGTAAAGATAGGTTCTTTGATTTCTCTGTTGATGAATCTGTGCCATACACTAAGTCTATCAACACCACTACACCATTCCCTGATCTGTCATGTACAAAAGACCATTTAAACTCGGGGGAAGATGTAGAAAACAAAATAACAAGGAGATACTTGTTTACTCAAGGAAGCCAAAATCAAAAAGCAGGGAGAATCTCATACCTGAGGCACCAAGAGAGTTGGAACTGGTGATAGCTCCGAGCAACCATGAGTCCACGCCCAATCCCGATCAGGTAATAAATCCAAATGGCCATGAACTTCCTTCTGATAAGTCTACACCTAATGACATCAATTTACTCATTGCTCTCAGAAGACAAACTAGGTCATGTACTCTCCATCCCTGGTCAAAATACATGTCTTATAAAACTTTGTCTACAGGGTGTCGTTCTTTTACCTCTAACCTTGACAGGATAAAAATTCCAAAAAATATCCAAGAAGCCTTGGAGATTCCAGAATGGAGGGAAGCCATTATGGAGGAAATGCAAACCATGGAAAAGAACGGAACTTGGGATGTTATGAATTTGTCGAGAGGGAAGAAGCCAGTAGACTGCAAATGGGTCTTCACGGTGAAATATAGAGCTGATGGGACAGTTGAACGGTATAAAGCCCGTCTTGTTGCAAAAGGGTTTACACAGACCAATGGCAATGACTACACAGAGACGTTTGGTGGCAAAATTGAATACAGTTCGGATTCTCCTGTCCTTGGCAGCCAACTTGGATTGGTCACTTCAACAACTCGACATTAAAAATGCATTTCTAAATGGCGAGTTAGAAAAAGAAGTATACATGACAATACCACCAGGTTTCAGTAAAAAAGGCAAAGAAAACAGAGTATGTAAACTCAAGAAGTCCATGTATGGACTTAAACAATCTCCCCTAGAGCATGGTTCGACAGATTTGCGAAGGTGATAAAGAACCAAGGATATTGACAAGGGCAATCAGATCACACTATGTTTTCCAACAGTCTGAAAGTGGGAAGAAAACAATTCTGATTGTGTATGTTGATGATATAATCCTAACTGGAGATGATACAATGGAGAAGGAAAGATTGAAGAAAGTCCTAACTACTGAGTTTGAAGTTAAAGACCTGGGACGAATGTGATACTTCTTGGGAATGAAAGTTGCTAGATCAAAAAAAGGTATCAATGTCTCTCAGCGAAAGTATATCCTTGTTCTCCTAACCAAAACCGGCATGCTAGGATGCAAACCTAGTGAAACCCCCATTGAAGCAGTAAAGTGAGTTGAAAACTGCGGAATATCGATTGAAAAGGAGAGGTATCAGAGATTGGTTGGTAAACTAATTTATCTATCACATAACAAACCCGACATCACATTTGCAGTAAGTGTGGTAAGCCAACACATGCATTCACTAAAGAAGACTCACCTAGAGGTTGTGTACAAGATTCTCAGGTATCTCAAGGGTTCTCTGGAAAAAGGACTCTTCTTCAAGAAGTGTGAGAGCAAGGAAGTAGAAGTTTTCACAGATGCTGATTGGGCAAGATCAGTGGAAAATAGAAGGTCCTACCACCAGATATTGCACCTTTGTATGGGGAAATTTGGTGACTTAGAGGACTAAAAAACAGAATGTAGTGGCTCAAAGTAGTGCTGAAGCTGAGTTCAGGGCAGTTGCACAAGGGATATGTGAAGGACTATGGTTACGGAAACTTTTGGAAGAACTACAAATCACGGTAAAATTCCCTATCAAACTCTACTGTGATAACAAAGAAGCCATCAGTATCTCTCTTAATCCAGTTCAACATGAGAAGACTGAGCATGTAGAAGTGGACCGACACTTTATCAAAGAAAAGGTTGAAGGAGGAACCATTTGTATGACTTATGTTCCTACCAACGAACAAACAGCAAACATCTTTACCAAAGGGTTAGTCCGACAAAGTTTTGATGATTTCATCTGCAAGTTGGATATGATCAATATCTATGATCCAACTTGAGGGGGAGTGTAGAAATCCCGAGTCTCTTGGAGTGATTTAGGGGATACTTGTGCAGAGAATTGTCTATTATTAAGAGAGATTATTTTAGGAGATTGTTTCCATCATTAGCAAACCCGATTGTATTATAAGTATAATGTATCGGCTTGTACAAATGAATTATTCAAGAAATACAAAAAACCTATTCTGATTTCAGTAAACCATGACAGAATCAATAACTACAAAAGAAGTCAACACAAGAGTACACTAATGTCAATGCTCCACGTCACAAAAGTCCAACAAACCAATCACTAAAAGGGATCTCTCTTTTACATTATCATATAACAGTACTTATAAATTCATGCGCATTTTTACAACATGAAGAAAAGAAGAATATCAATGCATCTTTTGGCATTTGGAATGCCCATGTTCTACACTAATAATTCTTTTATTTTCAATACAAAATAATTACATAATAACAAAGGGCATTTTGTCCATGGAAAATTGTGTGCTTCCTCCTAGGCCACACAATTGTTACTAGTATATGAACAATTTCAATATAACAAAGTTTTAGTCTCAACAAACTACAAGCAAAGGGTTAAACTCATAAAAAACAAGCAGTTATTAGGAAGAACTTTTAGCACTGAAAAGAAGAAAAATTAATCATAAAAAAAAATAAAGAACAGAAATATTCAGAACTATATACTCACGATTCTTCCAAATCAATAACTTTAATAGCAACGTCTTTGTTAAGCTCCTTATCAAACCTGTAAATGAAGAAACTCATCAAAAGATACTACCTTGATCTACAAACAGATTTTCACACCATGATATGAAACTTCTTTCTCAACCAAAGACTAAAAAAGGAATGGAAGAAAATCATTACTTTTGCAATGGCAAATTTCAATTTTAGAATAAGAAACCACATTATTTCATAAGAAAATAACTTTTATACAAACTATACAGCACTCTAACATGAAAAATTAGTTACTAACAAATATGAGCAGAAAATTAAAGCATATGGACGTGTTAGATATCATCCCAGTAAACAGAACAGCACTTATGGTCACAGCAGGAGTAAGAGAGTCATAAAAAAATGTAGTAAATTATAAAGAAAAAAGAATTGGGCGGGTTTTTTGAGTAATGGCAGTGCATGTGCAGGTTTTCTGTTGGATGAGATTTGCAAACAGTACAGTTGTTTCTGATTCATCTGATATGCTTGGGGATTTAAGGTATGTGCCACATCCTCCATTGGAAGGATTGGAGGGAATTAATTTTATTGAAAATGATGGTATGGATGAAAAGAAATTGGGTAAGGGAGGAATTTTTCAATCCCCTATACAGGAGTTTTCTGAGAAAAACCTTCAAGCACAGCATTTTTTAGATGAATTGGCTTTACACATGTCAGATTCTGGAGGTAATGAAATTGTATAGATGGTAAATCTAAGGCTAAGAAGGGTTAGAGGGGATTAGCAAATTTGAAGAGTAAGGTGAATTATGATGGGAAGGGATTAAAGAGGGGTTTTCTTGGTTAATTTAAATGTCGTTTATTTTTTTTAATTTTCATTTTATTTTTGGAGGATTTCATTTCCTTGCCCATGTTGTTTCTCTCTCTCAACACATCTTTTATCCCAAAAAAAAAAGGTGTAGTGAACTGTTCTTCAATAGAGTAGGTGAGACCACAGTTGTCAAATCGAGATTCGAATCATGAATCGAAATCCCAATTTCATGAATCAAGAATTGAATCAAATCGTAAGACTTGCATATATGTAAAACAAGTAAAATAGTAAAATACATTAAAATTTCAACAAATATGGATAATCCATGTTGATAGTTGGAACGGCACTTGCCTTCAAAGCAAGTTTTGTAGGTCTAAATCCTACCTTGATCTATCTAACTCATACATATATTGATATAAAAGGAAAACTAGCCATATAAGCAAGTTATACCATGATCAAACCATTCCCCCTCTATAAAGTATCAAATTAAGAAAGTTTCTATGAAACTATAACAATTGTTATGTGACTCAAAACTAAAGTACTAAGTCAAAAAGTTCAAGATACACTGAAAAGAAAGATAAGGGGACACAAAATTTTAAAAAATTGACCTTCATGTTTATGATGTAAGTTTACATGTTTAACAATAAAAAATTCATGCGCATGCTTTCCTTCAAAAACAATTAGGAGAGGAAACAAGAAAAACTTAATGAAAAATTGAGCTTTATGGTTTTTAAGGAAATGAATCAATGAAAAACAATAAAAATTTGAACTTTATGGTGTTAAGAAAAGTCATTTTTAATGCACAGGCTTGCTCTAATAACAAAAACAAGAAGAGAAAGTAAATAAAAAACATAAACAAAACTTACTAAGATATAAAAACTAATGAAAATTGGATCTTTAAATCCTAAGGAAGAGGGTAATGTGCAAACCAAAAGCTCACCCAACTAGTTGACTTTGCTTTTCTTCTCAAGACAGGATTCCTTCTCTACCTCTGGTTTTCTTCTGATCTTATCTAATGGCAGAAATAAGAGGTGCAGAATGAGAGGGCCATCAAATTTCTTTCTTCCCCTTTGAAGGACAAAACTCATGTAAATAGCAAAAAGAAGGCCACCATGAAAAAGGAAAAAGGTCTAAAAGTCTTTTAAGTTGGGTTTTAGAGGAGTTGCATCAAAATCTTACGATTCATACAATTCAATTCGATTCACCTCGATTCACTGCCTTCTATGATTCTCCCATGTGATTCAAATGGATTTATGCCTTTCAAGATACGAGTCGTATGATTCAAATCAAGAATTGTATGATTCTAACAACTATGGGTGAGACACGATTTCATAAAACAGAGGGAAGAGCCACAACAACAACAACAAGAAACAACCCTTAAGTCCCACTTGGTGGGGTTGGCTACATGAATACTTTTCTGCCAATTCACCCGATCAAGGGCATTTTCCTCCGCTAGCTTAAGAACAACTAAGCCTTTCGTCACACTACCTCACTCCAAGTTTTTTACATCTAACCCTACCTCTTTTAATACCAGAAACAATAACTAACTCGCTCATCCCTCTAGCTGCACTGCTTGGCGCATGTTTCAAATGCCCAAACCATCTAAGTCGCCCCTCTCTTATCTTGTCTTCAACAGGTCCTCTATGCCTATTGCATACATGTTTGTTCATTAATTTATCTTTCAATGTTATACTTATACCATTCATCCACTATAACATTTGCATTTCGGAAACTTCTATTTTTTGTACATATTGTTTCTTAGTTGTCCAACACTCTAATCCATAAAGCATGGCTGGTCTTATAGCTGTCTTATAGAACTTTCCTTTTAATATTAAGCGTATCTTACAATTACATAACACACCTACCGCACTCCTCCAATTGAAATGTTGTTAAAATCCCAGGTCTTAGAACCTTACAATCCTATAAACCAAAAATCACAAGTGGATTTAACACCTATTAAAAATCTCCTAATGGTGGGGTCCTTCTAGATCATGATCTTAGGCATGGATATGGAATTTTTATAATCCTATGATCCTAACATCCCACATGTGTAATGAAATTCACATCTAATTTAAATGAATTTTTTATTTGTTGATAAGGTAATGTTTTAATAACTTTTATTTATACCAACATTGCATAACCAAACAAAAAATGAAGAAGTCCAAGCATATGCGCAAAAGATAAACAAAAAAAAAATCCATTTTAATTGAAGCTTGAACTTTGACTACAAGATAGAATGAAACCCTTAAGCCCTGCTTCGATCTGTGGTCACTTTGCAGGTTTCAACATTTTTCTTTTTCATGATTTGTCCTTAGACTCACTAATTTGGCAATTTCACCTCCTTGTAGATTAAAACTGGGTAGATAATTTATTTTCCTATTTTCCTCCATGATATCTTCCTACTAGTAATTGTTGATTTAATACGAATTCTCAAGCCACAACAAAGCCTTAAACTCCACATACATGAATCAATTTTGACCACATAACATGATTTTTTTATTCCATAAAAATGTAACTGTGCAGTTAAATAACATCATGACAAGTAATTTCATTTTCCTAATCCCATTTTAGGCCTGGATTATTATAGGCAATCACCTAAAATTCTTAAATGCTAGAATGATGCTTATTTTTTCAGGTTTAAATGTCGTCTATCTAGTTCATAGAATCTTATAATCCTAAATGATCTATGAACCCAAGAACCTCCTAGTGGAATCACAATAGGGTCCCAACTTTAACGACATTGTGGGAGAGAAAGCAAAGGCTAAGGCCAACAAAAAAAGTAGAAAAACCCTTAAAGGCTCATGTGCCCTGTGACTGGTGAAGGAAGAATAGGATGATGCAAGGGTGTGGCCAAAGGGGATGTTGGGGTGAGACAGGATGAAAAATGGGAGAGGAAGGTACAGGGGAGAGGTAAGCTACTCTTTATATAGATCAAGAACCTCTTATGTGCGAATGGGCCAAAGATCCTCTCATAAGGCAAGTGGAGATATTTACACCGATGACAAGGTGAGCATTACCCAACAAGGTGATGCCATTAGGCATGTTACCCCATAAGAATACAATGTGTTTAGTTTAGCAAGAAGGTTACAAATGGTGCTAATTGGTGAGTGAATGGATAAAAGGAAGCTATGTGTCCAGAAATAGCACACAAGCATAATGGAGCTCACAAGAAAGGATGAAGGGTCAAAGATCTAATAGCAGAACCATTTACTTGTGAAAAATTTTATGGTGATTGAAAAATAGTTTGATCACAATCTCTAAGCGATTGATTATGATTGAAGGAAAATCCTTCGACTAAGATTGGACAAGGTAAGGGAAATATCTTCTTTGTTTGTGATCAAGAATAATATTTCTCATAATAGGAGGATTTGGTTTTCGAAAGTGCCTGTAATCTATTTTGTAGATGGGTTATCTGTTTTTGGTCGAATCGAATGGAAGGGGATATCAAAGTGTTCAAATGGTTATTATGCAGTATTGGATGTCAATTAGTTGGACTATGGTGGGAAAGACTTGGAATTAGGTTTGGGGTGGAAAGGCAAGAAAGTTTTAGTGTTTATCCCTAGTAGCACAAAAGGCAACAGGTGGTGAAGCTTCAGAAACGATTGATGTGAGTTAGCTAAGGAATTTCATAAGGATTCTAAAGGTGTAAATGAAGATAGCTCTCTAGGTCGCAAATTATGGAGACAGGTGGTGCTGGAGACAAGAAAGGTGAAGGCAAAGGTTGAGGTGGCCAAGTTCAATCTAGAAATCAAGGTGTGATGGTTGGGTGACACGAGTTGTGCTATCAGCATGGAGATTCGTTGCAACTGAAGGAAGTGAGGATACATAGATAGATACCATTGCAAATAAATCAAAGATGAACAACCATAACGTGAAGGTAGCTAGGGTTCCTGATGGAGCTGCAATCTCACAGAGGTGGCTAGGATTGTGTTCGGAGAGGAGGTTGCGAAGATAATTGGGTTAGGATGTTTGCTCCAATGCTCCAAGATGTGAGTCAAACCAACCAAGCTTCAAAGCAAGTTCAAAAGATAGCAACCTAGCTACCAAACAGGATTGTGGTGTTAAAAATGTTCTAAGTTTCAAAGAGGGACTAGAAGGTGGTGCAAAAAAGAGTAAAACAGAAGATGTTGGGTTGGAGAGGAACTATGATGTTTCATGTTTTAATTCTAATAGATTTAAGGGTAATACGATGAGGAAGGTAGTGTAAGTTTTAATTCTATGTTCGCTGGAAGGCAATGTATGGGAGCAAAGATGAGGAAGGTATTTGAAGGTAAGAGAGAAAATTTTGGTGAGTTAGTGCCAAAGTTATTAAGGAGAGATTCAAAAGGAGAATCAAGTATTGTGGAAGACCTACATGCTAAGAAAAGAAGGTTGTATCTAGTGATGGGGCAAGTAGGATAGGAGGTAAAGAAATGGGGGGCCTTTCAAATATAGATAGATGCTATCAGTGAGTTTGACTGTGATGAGCAGTTGTTGTTGAATGAGATTCAAGAACAATATGGGTATGTTTCTGATTCTTGTGTTGAACTAGGGAATTTATCTTATGATCATCCACCCTCCTTGGAAGGGTTGGATAAAATCTCTATTTTTGATCATGATGGATTGGTTAATAATTCACAATGTAAAAATGGAATTCTACCTACACCCATGGAGGAGATTGCTAAGAAGGAGGTCAAAGTTCAAGATCTTTTGGATAAAATGAATTTAAAGATGAGTGATTTTGGAGGAAATAAGCGCACAAGGATGGTGGTAAAAGTCAAAAATATGAAGGATCATAGGGAATTAGCAAATTTGAAGAGCTCAGAAAATTACGATGGAAGGGCTTTAAAAAGGAGTTTCCTTGGTTAATATTGTTTAGTTTTACCTTTGTTGTCTTTTGGTTTTGTTCTCTTTCATTCTTCTTCTTTTTTCTCTTTGGTGTGTTTTTTGTTTTTTCAATTAGTGGACTTCTTGTCCCTAGACATTCTACCTTCTCTCTTCTCTATATTGTCTTTTATTATCAAAAAAAAAAAATGCATGAAGGATGCTTCACTTAACAGGCCTCAACCTCCAATCAAGCCAACTCTATCTCATCAATCCCAAGAAACCAATATTAATTATCTTACCAAAGATCCTTCATTAACCCTCTTCTAACCCATTCATCCTTTCCATACCTTGCGAGCAATCAAATGCTGCTCAATTATCCCTAGATGAAAGCTCTTTGTGAACAACAATCTAGAAGATCAGTCAAATTAGTCAATAAAAAACATAACAAAAATGAATGAGGTTTGGCTGCATTTGATTGAGTAATAGAATCACTCTACATTTGCTAACCCCACAATTCAGTAGGTACAATTAAAAAATAATAAAAAATATTTTATAATTGGATTTTATTTTTATTTTTTTGAAATTTTATGGAATTTCTTATTTTAATTATATTTTTAATTTCATTTGATTAAATTATTTGAACTTTAATTAAAAAGTACGTATAAAATAAATAATTTAATAAAAAATTAATTATGGACATTAAAATATTCTGGCAACAGGTTGCCAAAACAACTGAAAATCATAAATATTGGTTTCCAGTTTCTTCACAAACAGCTGAAAACCAGCAACATAAACAAATCTGTTTTCATGATAAGTTTCTTCACTGTATCAAAACAAAAAACAAAAAACAAAAAACGGAAAACAGCAATGATACCAAACAGACCCCAAGCAATCCTCCTTACAAAAAACCATAAAAAATATAATAAAAGAAATCAAAACAGCCAGCCAGCGAAGCACACTATAAGTCCGAAAAAGTCATTTCTTTGGAACATCCTGCTTTAAAAACCCACAAGGAGACCAGATATTGAATCCAATCCCACAGCACAATCAAAGGCATACTCATCCTTGTAAAAATACAAGCATCCGCTCCAACCAAATTCCCCACAAACTGAAAAAATTGCACGCCTCCACAATGCCAAACTGTTGTTACCCCTTCCAAAACCTGAAAATAAAATAGCCAACAAATCCTTCACCCACTCCAGAGTGCAGACACACTAAACTCTCGCCAAATAAGACAAAAAGATTATTCCACGCCCTCCATGAAAAGGAGCAATGAAGGAACAGGAAAGAAACAGATTCTGAATTTCCAAACAAGATAGATCTTGAAAGGCCTCCTACTCTGCAACAGATTGTTAGTATTAACTATATTTAAAGCAGCAAATAAAAACCTTAATTTTAGAAGGGACTTTAGCCTTCCAAATAAAACTATGAAGCGGGCAAGACAAGCTTTTATTGGTTAAATGCTCAAAAAAAAAAAGACTTACAAGAATACTTCCCAGAAGAATCAAGAATCCACAAAACTACTTTCATAAAGAAATCTACTGTCCAGCACACTTAATAAGGAAACAAACTCCAACACCTCCCTATTGTTAAGAGCCCTATGAAAATTGAAATATCAAGAAACCAGACCCACTAGAATTAAGGAATGAAGAAACAGATTCATTGTGCAAAGAGGACAATATATAAAAACAGGGAAAAATTGAGCAAAGTGAAGAACACCCACCCAAATGTCTTCCCAAAACTTAATATGGAACTCATTTCCCACAATAAAATTTGTAACAGGAATAAAAAGAGGATATAACTGTGAAATACCTTTCCAAGGCCTTCCATTAGAGCATCTCAACCCCAAATAAGCATTCCACCCATTATCCTGCAAGCCAAATTTATTTTTAATAACTTTGTGGCAAAGGGAAGAGTCCTCTAAGGGAAAATGCCACAACCATTTACCCAATAAAGCAATGTTCTCAGGCACCAACTCACCGAGACCCAAACCCCCCTCCTTTTAGACCTACAAACAACCTCCCGACTAACCAAAGGATGTTTTTTCTCCCCTGCTCTCAACCAAAGAAAGTCTCTTATGATTTTCTCAACATTTCTGGCTACTCTCACAGGAAATCTGAAAATAGACAAGAAATAAAGAAGAATACTAGCAAGGCAAGCCTAAATGAGAGTAATATGCCCACCTAGAGAAAATAAGCAGCCTTCCACCCATCCAACCTCTTATATACCTTCTCCAACACAGGATCCCAACACCCAAAGGATAAATCAAAGGCCCAATTAAGAATGCGTCCACCTAAAGACGCACCTAGATAAATCAAAGTCCAATCAAGAATACTACACCCAACAGCCCCCGGGCATAAGCTCAAGTGGTAAGGACTTGCGTCAGACGGCCTTGGACAAAGGTGAAGTCTGGGGTTTGAACCCTGCTGCCTGCAGCGCACATCCGCGATTTACCTCCTACGTGTTGGTCAAGGGCACGGCTGGCGTAGGCGTGGGATTAGTTTGGTGCGTAAGCCCAGGACACCCGGCGATATCAAAAAAAAAAAGAATACTACACCCAACTAAAGAAAACAATTCCAAAGATCTAGAAATATCCAAACTGATACAAGCTAACCCACTCTTCCACAAATTTATTTTTAAACCAAAGACCCTCTCAAACAACTGCAAAATTGTAAGTACATTTAAAAGAGTATCATCTGCAAACTAAAGATAAGAAACCACAACCCCCTCACTTCCCACCCCAACCCCTCTCACAAACCCTCTTTCTAAAGCCCAGTAAACAAATCTACTCAAAACATCTGCCACAAAGCAAACCGGAAAGGAGGAAAAAGATGCCCCTGCCTAACCCCAGTCAAAGCCCTGGACCAAGACTAGGCTCTCCATTAATAATAATGGAGAAAGGAGCATTAGATAAACACCCCCTCATCCAACCCTCGGACTTGGAGTGTACTGAGCAATTCAAGTATGTTACGTCACAGGTCACTTTCCCTCTTCCACTACACAAGATGGACATAGGCTTGCATTCAACTGCAAACTAAACGAGACTCCCGTGCTCATAGCTTGTCAGATAAATCATTACGTATCAAGGAACTCCCAGTGATGAACATGAATGCTAAGGATTAATGTTGTTTTTCTACAGGTAAGCAAGTGCGACCCTCATCCAAGCCTGCCACCTATGACCAAACCCCTTCCTCAAAAAGATTTTATCAAGGAAATTCCAACTTACTAGATCATTAGCCTTTTCAAAGTCTACCCTAAAAATCACCCCATAATCTCCCCTACAAACATCCTCAACAGTCTCAATTGCTACTAAAATAGTGAGGTTTGATTTAGGAATGGAATAATTTTAACAACTCTTTTTGTCATGCAAAACTCTATCCTAAAATGATTTTTTCAGTCTTGCCCTTTCTAGACAATTTTGTAAGTTTCTTTTAATTAAATTTATAAAAAAAAAAAATAGCATACAAATTCATTTTTCATTTGGTTAGTAGAATCTTGTGATCCTCGATTCAATACTGCTGACCCTCCTAGCAATCCTTGGTAGGATCCCAATTTTAATTGCATGACGCAAACATCCATCCATGCATATGTGCATACATACATATCCATACAAATATATACATACATCCATATACATGCAGACATACATCCACATGCATATACATGCACACACATACAAAAAAAACTCAAATAAGTATATTATTTTAAATGCAATATAATATATATTATTTTTAATAAGAAAAAAGATGATGATTTCATTAGAAAAGAAAGAATATACTATAAGGGGAAAAGGAGGTTTTGCTATTCACCCAAAAAAAACCAAAACAACAAAGATTGCCAATCCCACTAGATATATGGAAAACATACTCTCTTAAAACAACCAGCAAGAAAACAACAATTTAAGGCCAAATAATAAATCCTATCCCATAACAAAGAAGAATTCAACTTTTTCCCCATAAATATGTGTACGTTCCATTCCATCCGAATTCACCACAACACTGCAAAAAGTGCACATCTCCACAAAGTAGAGGCATCTTTACTCCTACCAAACCCTAAAAATGATGTGGCCAACAAATCCTTCACTGACCCTGAACAAATCTAATGCGCTCCAAATAAGACAAAAAGTTCATTCCAAATTCTCCAAGAAAAAGCACAATGCAAAACAAGATAATAAGCTATTTCTGATCTATTAAAACATAAGGAGCACACAACTGGAGACAGTACCTTCGAAAGTCCCCTACTCTGCAGCATTTTGTTAGTTTTAACTCTATTAAGAACAATCAACCAAATCAAAGCTTTGATTGTAAAAGGAACTTTGGCCTTCCAAATACTTTTATGGGGTGGAAGGGACACATTAGGACTAATCAAATGATCATAAAAAAGACTTACAAGAATAAACCCCCAAAGAATCTAAAGCCCACAAACAACCATCCCTAGAAGGAAGACAAGTCCCCAACAGCAATAACAAAGAAAGAAAAGCTCCTCCACCCCCCCTATCATTTAGAGTTCTATATAAAAATTAAAAAAATTAAAAAAAAAAAAAAAAGAGGAAATCTCAATAAGATAAAGATGAGGAAAGGAGATAAAAAATGTTGTATTACCCACCCAAATATCTTCCCAAAATCAAATTTGAGAAACCATTACCAAAATCAAATTAGTATGCAGAAAGAAGATTGGGTAAATCCATAAAATATACCTCAAGCGGCTCTCAAAAGAACATCTTATTCCCAAATTTGCATCCTGCTAATTCACATGCATGCCAAATTTACTTCTTATAAGTTTATACCAAAGAGAAGTCTCCTCTAAGGGAAACTTTCATGACCATTAATCCATTATAGCAATTTTTGTGTACAGCAACTTACCAAACCCCTCTCCAACTTAGACCTACACACAAAATCCCACTAACCAAATGATCCCTCTTTCTCCTCTAACCCAGACCAAAGGGAATCTCTCATGATTTTCTCAATTGTACAAGCTAACCATACGAGAATTCTAAAGATAAACAAGAAATAAAGACAGGTAGTAGAAAGACAAGCATGAGCACAACCACTTTGGAAAATAAAGCATTTTTCCAATCATCTAATCGTTTAGACACTCGCTCCACCACGGGATATATAATAGCATAATTTATTATTAATTTTAGATAGCAAAAAAACTCTACTAACAAGAAAAAATAATTACAATGGAAGGAGGATAAGAAATCCTCCAAAAGAGAATGCAAGAAAGAATGTGCTAAATAACAGACTAAAAAATTACATTGTAGCTGCCTTCCAATCCCTTGGATATCGAATAGGAGACCCCCAAAACCACCCCCCCCCCCCCCCCCCCCCCCCCCCCAAAACCAAAAAAAAAAAGGAATGTGTCCAAAACAGAGCCAAAAAAGTTAACTTTCTCCCAAAGCAAGTTTGCAGAAGTCTTTGGATCTTTGAAGATTCTTGCAGAAGTCTTTTGATCTTTGAAGATTCTAGCATTCCCTTCAACTCAAAGCAATCACAGAATTGTATATACTGCGTAGTACCAAAACATCGTGCATTTATCATTCTTCCAAGAACCCCAAAACTTCATCTTGAAAAGTTTCCAAAGCCATCCATTCCTAACCAAACACGAAGGATAACGTAATATATTATTTTTAAAAAATAAAATATATTAAGAAAGAGAATGTACAATCAGAGTGAAGATACTAAATTCTAAAAAATAAAAAAGCAAAAAACAAAAATAAAGAAATAAAAATTAAAACAAATAATTTAAAAAAAAAAAAAAACTAAAATCAACCAAGAAAACCCCTCTTTAATCCCTTTCCTTGATGGTTCCCCTTACACTTCAAATTAGCTAACTTTCTCTAACCCTTCTTTACATTAGATTTACCACCATTAAACCTAACTTCATTTCCTCCATGATCAAATAACATGAGGCCCAAGTTATCCATTAAGCTCTGAGTTTGAAGATCTTTGTCAGATATTTCTTGAACTGGAGCAGGCAGGATTCCATCTTTTACCTCCCGCTCTTCTTTAAAACACCATCCTCAAAAACATTAATTCCATCTAAACCTTCTAGAGGAAGCAGAGGCACAAAATATAAATTTTCGAGGCAATCGAAAGAAGATTAGGAAGAAAATTCATGCTGATCCGAAATTTGATCCAAAAGTAAACCCCTTTCACATTCAAAATCACTACTGCCGACACTATCACCAACCGAAGCATCCACCCATCTCTTACTATCCTTACTCGCGTTAACCCTCTCACCAATTGGCTCCTCCACTATACTTAACACTCTAAAAGAATCACTCTTAAGAATTTCTTTTGTTTTCTCACCAGAGGAATCTCGCATATCTTCAATACGTTTCCTCCTTTCAAAACCCATTTGCACTTCCTTATGTCAAACATAAACCTTTTGGCTCCTCAAATTATCCTAATTGGCTCCCTTACCAGCTGAATTTCTTTCCACACCAACAACAGAGTGCTGAATTTCAACCTCACAAGAAATAAGAATCTAAGAAGAAGATCCCCCAATTTCATCCCTAAAACGTCACCCTCTAGAACATTAGTTGGATTTTAGAAACCCACCTTTCTGATTCAGCCTCCTTTTTTTTTTTTTTTGTTGTTTTCAGAGCAACTACTTTTCTCTTCTTGACCACCATAGATCTTGTTCGACGACGAGCGACGCACTGAAACGAACTCAACTTGCTTCAGCTGTGAAGGAAGATGTATTCCCATAGCCTCACTTGTTTTAAAAGAAAGGGTCTTCATTTTAATTAGGACCTGAATATGCTTTTGGGCTTGCCCATTCAATTGGCCCAACTATGAATTAACCAACTGAATTACTATCTTGCTAACCAAGCCCAATATAGATTGAAGATTCTGCTCTTCGGCCTACTTAACCAACAGGCCCATCAGAGATTTTAATAGGCCTTCACTATTTTCAAACAAACGGCCCAGGACTATAGTAAATGTCAAAGACCGAGGCCCAGCCCACCCAACCTTCATCATCCCGTCATCCATGCAGGGAACCCTACCCGCCTCTGGTCTCATCTCCTCAGCCGGAACCCTTGCCCTTAACAGCGTCAATTGATTGTGCAAAACAGACAAAAGATCTCCATTTGTATCATCCCCCCACAACGAACACACACAACCTCCAGCACACCCTGAGAAATTGAGCGAACCCCACTAGCCCAGTGTTTCCTGATACTACCTGATTCTAGGAGTGATTCTCATTAATCTTTTTACAATCTACTCCATCAGTGCCAAACAGAACATAACTCACCAGAGCATAAATTCTTCCCCAACTAGAGACCACCCATCACCTTTGGATCCTTCAGGGGCAAAGATAGGACAACCTTTTGCCTCTCCATCCATGCCTTAATTCCAGGAACTTCTTGCCCTCGTCACATGAATCACCATCCAATAATCAACATGACCCACCCTAAAACCATGAAAACCCTTGCTTAAACTCCCAACAAGAGGTGAGAACCATGTTGCTGCAACTGAAGAAAGACATACCCATCAATTGCATTGCTGATTCTTCTCAAGAATGAACAAAGTTCCAACCTTCCCTACTTTATCCAATCTCACATCGAAGGATTTCCCTTCAATTTGGCCTGAACGAATCCCACCACAAATAACTAACAGCACCATGGTAGCGATCGATAGTGAGATGAGTGCAAGAGAGTTCTTTGCACCAGAAAGAATACCATCATGAGAAAGAGTGAGAGAACGAGTCAATCAACCAAACATAATATATAATATTATCATAAATGTTATATAATATGCATTATGTGAATAAAATTAATATTAGCATAAATATAATAATATAATTTAATATTAATAATTATGATGACAGTACCAGTAAAAGTAGTAGATATTCCATTATACTGGAAATATGGAATATTATTATCTAATAAAATATAATGTTATAAGTAGTGTTTAAAGGCAAGGGCGTAAATAAGGAGGAATGATGGTTTTCATTGGGAAGACAGTTTCACAAGACCTTTCCCCTTCACAGCCTCTCTACCCCTCTGCTCTCTACCCTCATTGCTGGATTTGTCTATTGTTATGGTGGCTATAGACCATGAAGGAAGGGCTTCAAAGAAGATCAGTCCAAACCAAAGTGAAAACCTTTAATTTGAGACTCAATAAAGTGAGTAAGCGCGAGTGTCTGTTTGTACTTGAGCATAACTCCAATTTATTTGATGGAGGCGATTATTTTTATCATCAGTGAAGTGGTTCTTGGAGGGTATGTAGTCGGTGTTTGAAAGGTTGGGACAGGGACACTGGAGCATGCTAATTGGAATCATAACAAATAGGTTGGCGACTTGATGATTCAATCAACAAAGATGGGAAGTCCTTGGAGTTAGGGTTGGGATGGAAAGATAAGCGTATTTTCTTAGTATCTAAAGGAAATGAATGAGGATTGTGCAGGAGTGTTGTGTAATGACAAAGGAATTCAGTGTGATGGTTTCTGCTAGGGAAGGGAGTACAGAATAACACACTCTTATGGAGTAAGGTTATGATGAGGGAGGAAGCAACAAGTTTTGCTATTGATGAGGGTGTGCAATGCCAGGTCGTGATGCCCAATCGTACATCAATTCTCTGCATTCGGATGCAGCTAAGGTTTCATTGAAGGATGGTTATGTCAAGGAGATGAAGTGGAACGGGCCAGCTTGTGTGACTGGGGCCTGCAAAACCATGGGGAATGGTTTGGGCTTAGGGTAGGTTGGACTGGGTACTCTTAATATTACACTACGTCTGGGCCAGCTCTTGGGTAATCTTAAATCAAATCCAGCATATAAAATGGGAAGAATTCAGTTATCCCATCACTTAAAGGCCTGAAGCACATGCAGGCCATTGCTTCCACTAGTATTCAGGCCCATAATCCGTATAAGTCAATGACTCAAGGGTTTGGACCCAATGCTGGCCCCAAAAGGAGAGATATACCTATTCAAAAATACTGTCATCAGTGTTTCTCAAGTCATGGGGCAGTAAGATTTTTTCTCTCATTGTATAGTAGTGCAGAAGGATGTTAATGTTCAAAAGGGGGATACATATGAAAACAAGGTTTTAAAAGGCGTTCGCAAGGCACGCCTCTTGAGGCATTTTGAGCATAAAACGCCATAAGACATAAATCCTAAAATGCGTACGCCTCAAGGGAGAAAGCGTACGCCTCAGGCAAAAAGTCGCACCTTTTACGCATCATATGGAAAGGCGTACGCCTTTTGGAAGCAGCGTGATTTAAAATATTTAAAAAATAAATAAATAACAGCCTAATAGGGCTTTGACGAGCGTCAAAACCCCCCTCTCTTGACGAAGCTTCTTTCTTCCAAGTTTCCGTATCTCTCCAACGACTCCTCTAGCTTCTCGTCTCTCTCCAATGAGTCGATGACTCCTTCCGACGTATCGTCTCTCTCCGACGACCCCTTCGGAGCTCTCATCTCTTTCCAAGCTTGAGTCTGGCTTCGAAGACTCCTCCAGCTTCTCGTCTCTCTTCTACGAGTCGATGACCCCTTCCAACCTCTGATCTGGCTTTGACCCATTCGGACCTCTCGTCTCTCTCCAGCGACCCTTTACAGCCTCTCGTCTCTCTCTACAACCCCCTCCAACCTCTCTGCTTTGAGATCTCTTCTCACTCTGAGGTCTTTGCTCGAACTTATTCAGGTATTCAACTCTTGCTCTCTCCAATGTTGTTTGTAGCAGACTCCGAGTGTTGTTCCAGCGCTGATTTAGATTTAGATTCTTAGATTCTTGGATGATGAGACATTGTGATGCTTTAATTTGGCTTTTTCTCTTCTTTTTGTAATGTTATGGCTTATGCTTATTTTTTAACATGTATTGTTTGAGTTTGTTAGCTAAAATTGCCCTATGCGATATTTAAAAATTACATTTTTATTTTTTTCTCCATTATTCTAAATTTTTTCTCATTTTTTTACTATATATAAATTGACTTTATTTATTAATTATTTAAAAAATTACAGTCCCATCTTACACCTCAACGCCTTAAGGCTTACGCCTTCACCTTTTAAAACATTGGATGAAAAGGTTAGTAACAGTAAGGAGAAAAAAAAATGGGGACACATGCCAGAAGATGAGAGTGATGTGGCCAGTGAGTGCCTGTGATGATGGCCTGTTACTAGATGAGTTTCAGGAACAACATAGGAATACGTCTGAATCTTCTGACTTATTTGGAGATTTGTACATCCCACCTTCTCCTATGGAAGATTTGAACTTTGGGGGGAGTGCCTATTCTTTAGGATGATAAATTGGGTAAAGTGTAAAAACGCACAGGTGGGATTTTGCCTCTTCCAGTGAAGGAGATTAATCGGAAAGATTTAGAAGCCGAACAACTTGTGGACACATGGGGTTATGGCTGTATGGTCCAGAGGAAACATAGTTTGTCTCAACGGTGGCAGAAGGAAGGTGAGGAAAGGTCAGTGGAAATTAACAAACTTACAGCGTCTGTCTAGGACATCATGATCACCTTCCCAAATCTCCATATGGACTCCCATAGGTTGTGACTATAGACCTTGATGCCAGAAATAGAGAAAACATCTCTGCCAATTCTGCTTGTTGACCTTAATTTCCTCTCATCATTGTACCCAAAGTAAAACCCTGAGAGTCTCTCAGGATCTTTTGCTCTGATAACACTTGACATAGTGCAGGCAAGAAAAATCAGCAAAGGTAAGCAAAGCAGAGGCTAAAACTTGAAACAAGATTAAAGTTGGAACAAAAAATAGGGTTTATCGGATTAAAAAACATGCGAAATCAACATCAAAATTAATAATACATCACCAGCAATCATTTTTTAAGGGCCATTTATTAGGATTACAGCAGCTCTTCAATTCCAGCCCTTGATTACATATAAGCCCATCTAATCTTAGTCATCTAGCATCACCAAATTGTGACAAACTAATAATGTGACTACTGAATAATACAAAATACCAGAGACCATAATAAAATAAAAGAAAAACAAGAGAACAGCTAAAAACCAGAGGCTGCTACAATACTCGAGCTGAACGGTGTTGTCTACAGCAACCATGCACCTGCATCACCATCCTCAACAGAGTTGTCAGGAGACCTGACAAAGACCTATCTCCTTGTATTTGTGTGCAAGTTTAGTAGTGATAAATATCATTTTTTTTTTTTGGCATTATTCTGCTACTTGAAGTTTCTGGAATAGCTTAGTTTTCCATTTTTAGGAGAGAATTGGTGTCCAGACTCTTTTCTTTCTCGTTTCTAGGATGCTAGTAGGTTGCGGAACTGCAGTCTTTCTCGTGCAATTGGACATTTGGTTGGAGCTTGAATATTTAATATTTGTTTTCTATCTCTATGGTTGTTTTAGGAGAGAATAGTTTCTCTTGCATCTCTCTTGCATCTCTATGGGCATATTCATCTGGTTGTTTCAAGGGAATTGATTTATGGACTTTCAA
Source organism: Malania oleifera (assembly GCF_029873635.1). Classification (NCBI taxonomy): domain Eukaryota; kingdom Viridiplantae; phylum Streptophyta; class Magnoliopsida; order Santalales; family Ximeniaceae; genus Malania; species Malania oleifera. The sequence continues at coordinate 133,263,524 of NC_080417.1, forward strand.
CAGGATTGGCTAACTTGGTTGGGTTAATGTTCTTGCTTTCTATTTTTAATTTTGTATTTCAATTGTTTCATTTTTTATTTCTTTTAGGAACTTAACCTCCTCTCCATATCTCTTTCCTATTCCAAATAAGTCTTCTTTTTCCATCCAACACTTTTTCTATTTCAGATAAATCATTTTCATGTATCAAAAAATAGTAATAATTAGGCGCACACATTTTGATCATTTACAAGGCATTTTGTAACCTCACACCATATGAAGTACTTAATTAAAGTCAATTTCAATCTTTCAATATAAGAGAGAAAATGAGATAAGGCAGAGATAAACAAAGGATTGCAGCTAATAAAAATGAGAAGAACAGTCAATGGTAGTAATGTGGGGGTTATGAAATCAGCCAATAGGTGATTGCGCTGTAACTGTTTTTAGAAGAATCTATTACCAAACTAAAAGAATAGTTGTTGATCTAGATTTCCAAAACAGCCCGCCACATGATAGGATTCTCTATCATGGCTAACTTTGACCAACTAAGTAAATCCCTAATATTCCATAACAAAGTCCAAAGATGCCAAGGAGTCTTACAACTATTATTTGAACAATTAATTACCAGCTTTGGATTTCACTTTAAATTCAAGCTATGCCACTCTCTTCAGCCTTAATTAGAAAATCCCACAAAGCCTTTTACTCGGCAACAGATATAGCTGTAAATCCAATCAGCACAGCATCTACGTAAATTGGCTCCACAAAACCAAAGGAAGATTTGTCACCACATTCTCTAACTGACCAATAAAGATTCAGAATTTCAAAGCAGCACTATATAGACTCCAATTTGTGCCTAGTTTCCTTCTACTAAATATCCCTAAAGTAATAAGCTCAAAGAAATTATGAGAATCTTTTAAGTTTTATCCTCCCAATTCAGAATTGCTCATGCCTTGTACAAAATAAGCTTCCTCACTTGCAAAATACAAATGTTAGTAAGATATATCCAATAAACATTGTTAAACCAAAATTCACCTTGCCAGTCTACAGCATCACTACATTTTCTGCCACTTCTTTTATCTGGAATGTCGGAATGAATAAACCAATTCATGTCCAACATACCAAACATCACAGCTAAACCCTCCATCCCTGAAGTACTCTAACAACTTTAATCATAACATTATCAAAAACATCCTGTCCACTTTCTTTTATTTCATGGTAATCTCCACCCATCCTTTTTACTGCGACTTCTATTAAGCACATGGGGGCATGGAAAAGCTCAATTGATTTCTTGCTGGCGGTGTAATCACATTCCTATTATGGCATATTTTCTGTGCAACTCATGTCAACATTTACACAAGCCAAATACAGAACACATGATTTGTTCTTTGAGGATGCCAAACCAGGCATCTCATCCAGTTAGGCACGTGCCCATATTTGCATCCTTACTATAAATTTCCAAGCAATAGTATTCCTGATAATTGAAGTGTTCATTTGAGATCTCCATGCTGCTAACTTTACGACAACTTATGTCATAAGCGACAGAACACAAACCAGGAATAGAATAAATGGCTATAAGGAAAATATCTTATAGGCCAATGAATCTATGCAGCCAGCCTGAAATAGTGGTGTTAAGGGATTGGCTGTAGCAGCAGCAGTTGTAGTTGCTGTTAAGGATTTTTTGCTAAGAAATTACTGCAGTCAGGAATGCATAATCTTTTTTCAACACGACAGACTAGCACAAATCCAGCCACATTCCCAAGCGCTAAAAATATGAACTTACTTCAACAGAGTAAATCCCTATAAGCCTGTTCTGCAGTTAAAATATGTAATGCAACTGACTAAACTACTGATTTGCAACCCACAATGCTTTTGAGAACCACATCACCAACAATGAGATGGCAAGCATGAGTCAGTTAACCAAACCATTGAAAATCAATAAATGTCCAACATTAAGTACCAAAGCACACTGTAAATGTTTAATTTATTACATATTCCCTGCTTCAATAAAATGTGGACAGAATGGATACCATAAATGTAAAGTACATCAGGCTTTAAGTTACAAAACTTTTGGGGTTCTCAAATCTTCTTAGTATAAATAAATGACAGCCCAAAAACACCGTAAAGTTCACTTCACAGTATGATAACCAAAATGTGTAGGAAATAATCTAGAATAAATGCAAACCACACAAATTAATAAGACTTACCCTTTATAGACATCGCCAAATGATCCCCTTCCAATCAGCTCCAAAGAACTAAATCTTGATCCAGTGACATCCACTATAGCTGCCGCATCTGCCATTCTTACACCAAAAAGAAAAACGCCCCCTCCTCCCCCGCTTCAAAGAAATCACATTCCTCCACACCTTTTTCCAATTCGCGGTAAGAAATTCAAACACCCAGCAAATGGGTGTGCATTCAATTTAAGAGCGGCCTCAGAATGCGAAATCTGAAGCAGCATAAGCATCACTACTATCAATCAACCCACATTATTATTCGCGTGAAGACATACAAACCCAAACTCGCCGCAATTAAAGATCAAAATGTGTTAAAAAATTAAAGTTACAGCATAATGTGGGAAAGTTCTCGGACTCAAAGAAACACATGGTTGTAAGATGGTTGCAGCATCCGTTAGGTAGAATGAGGCATGCTACAGTGACAGCCCAACCTAAAGGGACTAATGAGACAAGTTGTTTCATTGGACGAAAGCGAACCAACACCGTCTCGAGAATGGGTTTTGGTGAAATTTCAAGGGTTTGTGGTTTCGTGCCGTGCATTTCAGCAGTAAATTAGATTAACTCACCTGGTGATTCTAGGGTTTGGAAAGCAAAGGCCGATCCAGAAGGCGTCACAGAGACATAACAGAAGAAATGGATCTTCTTCTAGCTTTCGCTCACTGCTTCCTCTCCTTTCCCTCTCTTCTCCCTCTACTGCTCACTCACTCGGGGGCAGGTTGCAGAGAGAGAGAGGCTTTGCTCTGTTCTGCTACAGGAAGAGATCGAAGAGACAGAAGAACAATGCTCAATGCGCTGTTGGTCTCGAAGGTTTTTTTTTCTTTTTTTCCTTTTTTGCTTTCGGGTTTTCTCTTTTCCCTGTAATCATTCATCGGATGAATGATGAAAGAATAATTAGTGGCCGGACCGGGCGGTTCATCGAATGAACCGTGAACTGGGCATGGGTCCACCGTCTACATATTTCAAAGTAGTGCATTTTATGTCGTTTTTAAAATAATTTTTTAATAATACTAACGCCCTTCAGAACTTGAAAATAATGAAGGAAATGAGAACAAAAATATGAAGAAATTTTATAAATTTACTTTTTAATGTTTATTAATCGAAGTAAAATTGAGGAAAAATAAAATATATAATAATGTTTGAGTTTTCTTAATTTTAATTACATTAAAATAAATTTATTCTAAAAATGTATAGTGAAAATATAATGAAAATAAGTTTCATTTTTTTTTGTCATCACAAAATAATTTCTCGAAAAAAAATCCTTACACTCCTTTTATAATATGTCATTTTTAATAATTGAAGAAGAAAAAGTCTTCTTCCTAACAAATAAAATGGTACCCATGATCTTTTAGTCATCTTTGAAGCATCTCTTTCCTCTAATGTTAAAAATTGTCTTGCCATCCTTCCAGTGGTCTAGTTGAGTATATGGATTTTTTTTTGTCTTATAAACTCTTAAAGAAACATTGGTGCACTCACTTGAGATTTCGTGGTTGAATTGATTAATAGAATAATATTTAAGGTAATTATCAGATTATAAGAAAAAATATTACACAATATATCTCGAAAAAAAAAATCTTTATATCTTTATTTCAAAATCGTCTCTCCCAAAACACTACCTTGAGTTTTCTTAATGGGTTAGAAAGATTTTTAAAATGTTGCATTCCTTATGTCATATTAAAAATTGTCACACCATATCATCTCAATAATCTATGGCAGGGAGAGCACGGTTAAGAAAAAAACCTAATGCAATATATTTTTCAAAAATCGATATAACACAGACGGGAGAGCTAATCAAACAGACATAAGTAAGTTTCTATATGTTACTTCATGACTAACTATTATTTTTATATATTCCTTTTCTTTTTAGTTTATATTATTTTTAAAGTTTTCAAAATTTTATAAAAATTTTCATAATTTTATTGAACTTTTTAAAAAATCAACCTTAAATCAAAAATTGAAATTAAATTGTATAGTAGTTTCAAAAGTACACACATGCATCATGACAAATAAGTTCTAATTATATCAACCATGCATGTATTGAAAGAAGAAGAAAAGAAAAAAAAAAAACTTCCACATATGCTTAGAGTTGAAAATCTAACAGAAATTTTATCTTGAGGAAAATTTAATATGTTTTGTTACTTCTAAAAATGATATTTTGAGCTCTTGTAAAAGAGTTTGTTGTCAACTTGCAATCATACTCTTCTCCCCAATTCTCAAGATTTCCCACCTTCAATTCAAAGGCTACTAGTTAAGCAAAGAGCGTGATCAAGTGTTGACAACTAGCTGCCCTTTGTGGTTTGCATAGATCTTAAAATTCTTGTAATCCCATTCTTGGGAAAAATGTTGCTACAATATATAACGTATTGCATCATATGTTAATCTTGTAATTTTGGAATGTATACTAGAGCTTGTAGGAATAAGATAGGAAAAATACTGCAAATTATAAAATATTTCAAGGCACATTACAATATGGTTTTCCTTAAAATATTATTTGCCCCCACCAGATCGGTGTGTATTGAGTCAACAAATACGTTTTCAAGATACAATAAAACCTATAATATAATCTGTTATGAGTTTGTGTTATATACAAACGAAAACTGATCACAAACACCCTTAGAATAATCTGAACAAATTTTTTGAAATTCTATCTCTGCAGAAAATAGAATCCAAATTTGAAAAATATGTAATTTATGGAAACTTTATGTAAGAAAAAGAAGAAGAGAATGATGAATTTTATGTCTATTTCGTGGAGTTAATTATGTTTATTTATAGACAAAATCATACATTTTCCAAAATGTTGCATTTGTTCAAATTGCGAAGCAGATTCAACTTGGTCAAGCCCTGGTCGAGACTCTTAGGAATTCATATTCAATCGATGGTATCGTCAACCATGTCGTACCTGGTCTCCTGGTTGCACTACTTGGTCGTGCCCGCCACTTGATCTTAAAAAAATAGAAGATTAGTTTTTAACCATTCGATCATGATCAACGATCACGATCTCGCAACGATGCAAGCATGCTAAGTGCTGAGTGCTTGTGCGCCAACTAAATGCACCACTAGCGCCTTAGAGCCCACGCCACGCGCGCGTGTGGAGGGTGCGAAGTACTGTCCTAGGGTGCACTAGAATACACACTAACACTATCTCTTAACCATCTTTAAGAGAATATTTCACCTTGTCATTTATTAATGACCTTTCCTTTTCCACTTTTTCCAATCTGGGACAAACCCACATAACAATAAATACTCCTCGTGAATGCTTTAGAAAATTCATAAATGAAGGACTTTGAAAACCCATAAAATCTTATACTTAAGAAAATATTCCAACATTCCCCCATCATTTTCAAAATACAGATGAAAAAATAATTATTCAGAAAGGAGATAATTTATGCATAAATGAAGGTGTTTTTAGAACTTGAACCTTTACTTAGTGAATATGTAACGACCCAAAAATTATACCATTTTTTTTTCTTTTCTTTTCTTTACCTATTTACTCTAACACCCCTGAATTATCTGCTATAACCTCCCGACCCCGAGTGAGCACTGAGGAAACTCTGCTCATATTACATACCTAAGCAGTGGAAAACATAAAAACATACATTTATATTTACAATACCAGAATCCAGTTTTTTCCCAAAACAAAATTACATTGTTACAGATCATCCCAGTATCATATATCCCCAAACCCCTGGTTACTACCCAAAAATACAATCATCTATTAAAACTTACCCTACAAATAGGGTAGTGTACTCGCCCTCTCTATATGCGAGCCTGATCCACTCGCCTAACTGGATCACCTGAAAAATATTAAATCACTGGGATGAGACAATGCTCGTTAAGACGAAATATGTTATTACTAGCATGTGGCAACTAAGCTTACAAACATATTATACTAACAAATAACTGAAACTAAATTTAGCTGGCAAAACATCTCATATAATTTAAAATACCACTGACATCTCTCTTTACTATTTATTCATAATTCTGGTACTATAAAATATTTGCTACTGTTTTGTAAATCTATATACATAGAAATAACTGTGATAATACCCTGAAAAACTGTATATCATGATTTAACCATTCCCCTCCTCAGCCTGGCCCTGACACAAACTCTGTGGCACGATAGTTGGTAAACTGCACCCCACCAATCCTCAATCTGGCCCTAACACAAACTTCATGGCACGGTAACTAGAAAACTAATATAAAATTGCAATGGTACCATGCTCTACTAATAACTGGTCTAATTCATCAGGGTCTAATACTGTAAATATGTATTATCTTGCTATTTCATCGTGATTTCAAAATACCATAACACTATAAATCTGATCTGAAACACTGAAATATCTGACTGAAATAACTGTAATATCTAACTAAAATAACTGTAATATCTAACTGAAATATCTAATTGAATAATCAGTAATGTCAGAGTGTTATAGTTGTGGAAATCATGGAATTCTGTAATGCTGCAAAATATCTGTCTAAAAAATATCTGTAAAATATCTATCTATAAATTATCTGTCCATATATATACACTGTAATTTATAATTCTGTAAAATCTGATAATACATACTTCTGTGCATAAATTCTGATAAGTTATGGTATTATGAAAAATTGTATAAACTATATACTGAACAAATATCTACTCGGGCCACACAACTAATAAAACACATGCTCTGAAATCAATAAAACTATATAATCAATATTCTACACCTTGTTAAACAAATACCAAATTTTACTGATAAAATTCTTGAATTTCCTAGTATAGCATATTTCCCTTACCTATCTGACTGGGAGGCTCACCTCCAACACTACCCTCACACCCTCGGCGTTCCAATCTCAAATCCTGCAATAATTTATACAAATTCCTTGGTGAATTACTGAATTTTCCCAGAAAATTAACCACTTATATTTCTTGAACCTACTTATTCACAATTTTTTAAACTTTAATATACTTGGGCTTTTGGAAAAAAATATCTGTTGGACTTCTCAACCCATGCATGCAGGGTCCCAAAACACCCTAACCCTGAAAATATAACACCCTAATTTTATTCCACAAAACACCATTATTATTAGGCCCCGAACCCAGTAATGGGACCCAGGGGTGAATTAGTAACCTAACTTGTCCCTGTATCATACAAAAATACCAATGATACGCCATAATGAATGAGGGTCCGATCCCGTGGGGTTCCTATACACCCTATACGCATTCACATGTATGACAAATAGGCAATGGAAACTATTCTTTCTATACATACATTGTACCATACCAGAGTCTATACAAAAGGAGTCTAAGCTCCATAATACAAAACATAATCCAAGTGTCAGACAAAACCCAAAATGACCACCCGATAAAGTCCTAGTACTTACACAAGTATTTTCCGTAGTTCACTGACCACTATGCTCCCGACACAAGGACACTAGTTCCAGTTACTCGAAGGACCTGAAAAACATGGACGTACGATAGGGGTGAGACACTTCTCGGTAAGGCAGATCCAGGTTATATCGGTGTGTGGCATATGAGTGTTATCATGACATAAAACATACACAGTTCAATACAGTTCCAGTATTTTCACAAAACAGTTCTAGTATACCAACGATACAAAGCAATACGATCTGGTGTCGTCACACCCTTCAGCCTAAGCCGGACTATCTGGTGGTATTTCACACTCTTAGGTAAGGTGCCCCTGGTAACCTGGCATAGCATAAGCCCATAGCGTTGAACCGATGCAGATCTGGTGTTTTCACACCCTTCGATAAAAATTAACGATCTAGTGGTATTGTGCAAAAGCCGGATATCAAAACCTGGAACAATTCAGAACCCTGTTCCTATTTCATTTCATCAAAACACAACTCATGCATGTTCATATAACAAATCAATCCACACTCATTTGGTAATCTCAACAATCATGATTTTCAAAATACAGATTAAAACAAGTCAAGGCACGACCATCTCCATAACACAATATATATCACAGTATATTCACGGTTTTCCAACGAAACTAGAGATGCAACCCATTGCCCCCTTTTCCCAAAACTGTAATATGCAAAACCCATATTTTTACCCGTTAGATTTCCCCAAATGAATAACCAAAACACACATAGGACCGTGACCCACAATTCTACCGAGTCTGATTCCGAAAATAATCGACATAAACAGAATCCCCTTACCTTTCCCTAAATATCCAAACTCGAACTCTACGGCTCCTAAACAATGAACCGAGTTCCCAAAACTTACAAATCACAGCACCAAACATACTCACAATTCCATTCCCTACAAAACTATCGTAACGAAAATGAAAACCGAGCCTTAATTCAATTTTGGGTCAAAACCCGAAAACTTTGGAAATGAAGATTTGTTCCACAAATCTCGAAGAGAATCCTTCCCTAATCTTCGTAGTAATGTCGGATTGTTGATTCTAGCAACGTACGATGAAGAAATCTAGAGAGTGAAAGAGAGAATTTCGAGTTCTTAGAGAGAGAGAGAGAGAGAGAGAGAGAGAGAAATTAGCTAACTTAGCTAAGAAGCAACCCTAATGGATATTTATAGTACCTTTGACTCGGCCAACCTCGTCAATGAGGCGGTGTCTTCGTCGATGAGTCAATGAAGAGCGTTCATCGACGAAACAGTGGCCTCGCCGATGAGCCTGAGATTTCTGGATTTCCTGAAACCCCTCAACTTCTCCTCGTCGACGAACACCTGCATTTCGTCACTGAACAACAAAAGAGACCTCATTGACGAATTCCAGCTTCGTCGACGAAGCTTGCTCAATTGCCGTTTTACCCTTCTCTTATTTATTTATTCCATATATCACGGTTCGGGTTCTTACAACCTCCCCTCCTTACAAAAATTTTGTCCTCGAAACTTGTAATCTCTCATTCACGAACTCATTCACACAACCAAACACACACTTGACTTTAGAAAGGACCGGCGGCCATTTACATTGAAGCCCCGACATAATACATACACACCCTCACTTATGGTGGAGGAATATCGTGGTTACATACATAAATTGTCTCAAGAGTTCACAATAATACACACTCCCAACGACTAACCACCTATCCCAAAACAAAAGTAGGGTAATACAACTCAGAACAACGGTGGATACTTCCGAAGTATCTCCGCTTCCAATTCCCAAGAAGCTTCCTCAACCTCATGATTCCGCCACAATACCTTCACTAACGGTATATCCTTGGTAAGTAGTTCCTGAACTTTACGGTTTAGAATCTGAATGGGTACTTCCTCGTACGCTAAAGTATCCCCAATTTCTAAGTTCTCGTAGCTAATAACATACGAAGGATCCGACACTTTTAACATGGATACATGAAACACATCATGGATCCTCGAGAGCGCTAGAAGGAGTGCAATCCTGTAGACTACTGAACCCACTCCCTCTAGAACCTCAAATGGTCCGATATACACAGGGCTCAGCTTGCCCTTCTTTCCAAATCTCATCACCCCTTTCATCAGAGCGATCTTCAGAAATACCTTACCCCCCACCTCTAATTCCAACTCACGGCGGTGAATATCTGCATAACTCTTCTGCCGACTCTGAGCTGATTTAATCCTATCCCAGATTAAACCCACCTTCTCAAACGCCTGCTGCACAAGTTCAGGTCATAACACCTGACGTTCACCAACCTCATCCCAATACAGAGGAGACCGACACCTTTAACCATACAGAGCCTCGAACGGTGCCATCCCAATACTTGCCTGGAAGCTATTGTTATAGGCAAACTCTACTAGTGGCAGAAACTACTTCCAATCACTACCGAAGTCTAATACACAAGCCGGTAACATATCCTCCAAGATTCATATTGTTCTCTCCGACTGTCCATCAGTCTGGGGGTGGAATGCGGTACTGAAAGTAAGCTTTGTCTCCAATGCTTCCTGCAAGCTCTTCCAGAAATGAGAGGTAAACCTTGGGTCTCGATCTGACATAATGGACACAGGTACCCCGTGCATTCTAACTATCTCATGCACGTTCAGGTCTGCTAGCCTACTTAAAGGGTAGCTAACCTTCATCGGTAAAAAGTAAGCAGATTTTGTCAACCTGTCGACGATCACCTAAATGGCATTTTGCCCATGAAGTGCTGGCGGCAATCCGGTCATAAAGTCCATGGAAATATGCTCTTATTTCCATTCCAGAATAGCTAAGAGCTGTTACGGCCCTGCTGGCCTCTGATGTCCAGTTTTCACCTGCTGACACGTCAGACACTACTCCACGAACTGGACAATCTGCCTTTTCATACAACTCCACCAAAAGGTCCTGCGCAAATCCCGATACATCTTCGTGCTACCAGGATGTACCGTATACAACGAACGATGCACTTCCTCTAGGATCGCCCTTTTTATTTCGTCATCATTTGGAACACAAAGCCTAGTTCCAAACCTCAACACACCTCTCTCAGAGATATTAAAGTCTGCAGCCAACCCCTGCTGCACTTTCTCCACAATCTCAGTTAACTTCGCATCACTAGTTTGCGCGACTTTAATACGCTCAAACAAAGTCAACTGGATCACCAAACTAGCAATAAAAGTCTGATGATCGCCAGACACCAACTCTATACCAAGGCTTTCTAGATCCCGTCTGATATGATGCTGAGCTATAACTGCAGATACTGTCGCATGCTCTGACTTCAACTCAATGCATCCGCTACCATATTGGCTTTCCCCGGGTGATAGCTGACGGTGCAATCATAGTCCTTGATCAACTCAAGTCACCTCCACTGCCTCATGTTCAACCCCTTCTAAGTGAAAAAGTACTTGAAGCTTTTGTGATCATTGAAAATCTTGCACTGAACACTATACAGGTAGTGTCGTCAGATCGTTAATGCATAGACTACAGCAGCCAATTCAAGATTATGCGTAGCGAAATTCTTCTCGTATTCGTTGAGTTGCCGAGAAGCATAAGCTATTACCTTACCTTGTTGCATAAGCACACATCCTAAACCCTTCAGAGATGTGTCGCTATAGATCACAAAACCGCTATCCCTCGAAGGAATTGTCAAAACCGGAGCAGTAACCAATCGATGTTTCAGCTCCTAAAAACACTGCTCGCAATCCTCGGTCCATTCAAATTTCACCCCCTTCCTGGTTAATCGTGTTAGAGGCCCAGAAAATTTAGAGAATCCCTCCACGAACCGACGATAATACCCCGCCAATCCTAGAAAACTCCGAACCTCCTAGACACTCTTCAGTGTCACCCAGTCGACCATAACTTCGATCTTGCTAGGATCAACTCAAATACCACCTTTAGACACCACATGGCCTAAAAATGCAACCTGATTCAACCAAAACTCACACTTCTTCAGCTTAGCATACAACTTTCTCTCCCATAGAACCTATAGCACCAACCTCAAATGGTTTTCATGCTCTTCCGAACTTCTCGAATATACCAAAATATCATCGATAAATACCACTACAAACTTATCCGGGTACTCATGGAAAACCCTTTTCATTAGATCCATGAACACTGCTGGAGCATTTGTCAACCTAAACAACATGAATAAAAACTCGTAGTGGCCGTATCTGGTTCGGAAAGCAGTCTTCGCAATATCTTCAGATCAAACCCTCACCTAATGATACCCTGACCTGAGTCCCTTGCAGCTGGTTAAAGAGCTCATCAATACAAGGCAACAGGTAACGATTCTTCACAGTCACCTTGTTGATCACACGGTAATCAATGCACATACGCATCGACCCGTCCTTTTTCTTCACAAACAAATCTGGAGTTCCCCAGGGCAAAACAATCAGTTGGATAAAGCCCTTGTCTAGTAATTCCTGCAACTGCTCCTTCAACTCTTGAAGTTCTGCTGGAGCCATCCGGTGCGGAGCTTTAGAGATCGGTGCCTTGCTAGGCAATAACTATATCACAAACTCTACCTCATGATCCGGAGGTATACCGGGTAAGTCTTTTGGAAACACATCTAGGAACTTGTTAACCACTCGAATATCCTCAAGCTTCAACTCATCCCACGGCGGTTCCTTCACGCAAGTTAGGTACCCCTGACATTCGTCCAAGAGTAACCTCCTCGCCTGTAATGCAAATAGAACCTATGGCATCGAATGCACACACAATCCTACAAACTCGTACTCCTGCTCCCCAGGAGGTCTGAACACTACCACCTTTCCATGACAATCGATCACAACATAACTGGAGGATAACCAATCCATCCCTAGTATGACATCGAACCTAGACATGTCGTATACCACGAGATTCGTCGGTAGCAATCTTTCTTGAATTACCACTGGGCAGTTTTCTAACATCCTCCTACAAAACGATACACTCCCAGATGGTGTAACTACAGACAATTCTTCATTCATGACTTGGGTCTTAACCCCACATAGTTTTACAAAGCTAGCATTTATAAAGGAATGGGTCACACCCGAATCAAATAAAACCACAACTCTATTTAAAAGTAACATCATAGTACCTGTCACCATATTTCCCGTATGCTCAGCATTTGTTGGAGTAAGCGAGTATACCTTTGCCAGAGCTGTGTTCGCCTGATAAGTTCCTCGGGATACCTGATTACTCCCCTGATTCTGAATCAAAGCAGGCATCCCCCTCTTTGGTGCATGACAATCTCGAGCCATGTGACCTGGCTGGCCACAATTATAGTAGTTACCCCCCGAACGGCTGGCATTCACTGTCATGCCATTTGTGGCATCTGATACAACGATCATGCTATTGATTCACCTGAGAACTCTGGCACTCAGTATTTTGACGGTACCCGAGCCCTTGTTCTTCTTCTTCCATGACCCCTGGCGAGATCCAGATTGAGAACCAGAAGGTACTGGCCTCTTCTTCAGTTCTTGATCCGCCTCATCCTCCCGGATGCCGGTCTCGATCATAGTGGCCTTATCCACCAAAACCGAAAATTCACAGATTTGAAGCATACCCACTAATCTGAGGATGTCCTTCCTTAGGCCCTTCTCGAACTTCCGAGTCTTCTCATACTCATTCGAGATCAAACACAGCGCAAAACGAGATAACTCTATATGCCGAACAGCATACCCCTGCACCGTCATATCTCCCTATGTCAGAGCAGAGAACTCATCCGCCTTTGCATCACGTATGGAGACCGGGAAGTATCTCTCAAAGAACACTTCTTTAAATTGGCTCCATGTCATCTTAGTAGGGTCGACTCTCTGCTTCTTCAACATACTCACCGCAGTCCACCATCATCCCGCCTCCCCAGACAGCTGGAAGGTAGCGTAGAGGATTCTCTGCTTATCTGTGCAGTGCAGGACCTCCAGAATCCTCTCTATCTTCTCGACCCAGTCCTCCACTATCATCTGATCATGTCCTTCTGAAAACATCGGAGGGTGCATACGTGTGAACCTCTTGATGGTACACCCTGCAGCAGTAGGAGAGCGTTCGCGTCTTCTAACACTCTGCCCGATCTCTCGCATAACCTGCCTTGTCAACGTTTGAGGCACAGAAGGAGACTCATCGCTCGCAGTCTCTTCGGAGCCACTTTCCAAGTTATCATCCTTGGGCTCCATTCTGAAAATATAATAGGAATCTATTAGCACTCCTACGTCATGTACAGTTAACACAATTATTTAAAACTAATCATGTTAATTATCATCTCATGGGTCCAAGTCTCTCCTACCACACAGACACGAAAATCATCAATGGTTTGCCGCGATTTTACTGAAATCGTCATTCTAGGAAAAACACAGAATACCGCCAACGATCTCCTGTCTAGCAACAAAACAACTCTCGACCTACTTTACCTATTTCCTACCTCCTATACTCGGGTATGTGCACATAGCTATGCCTAACCAAGTCTACAAGACCTAACAACCTAGTTAGCTCTGATACCAAGTTGTCACGCCCCGAACCCAGTAATGGGACCCAGGGGTGAATTAGTAACCTAACATGTCCCTGTATCATACAAAAACACCAATGATACACCATAATGAATGAAGGTCCGACCCCGTGGGGTTCCCGTACCCTATACGCATTCACATATATGACAAATAAGCAGTGGAAACTATTCTTTCTATATATGCACTGTACAATACCAGAGTCTATACAAAAAGAGTCTAAGCTCCATAATACAAAACATAATTCAGGTGTTAGACAAAACCCAAAATGACCACCCGATAAAGTCCTAGTACTTACACAAGTACTTTCCACAGTACACCGACCACTATGCTCCCAACACAAGGACGCTAGTTTCGGTTACTCGAAGGACCTGAAAAACATGTACGTACAATAGGGGTGAGACACTTCTTAGTAAGGCAGATATCGATGTGTGCATGTGAGTGTTATCATGACATAAAACATACACAATTCAATACAATTCCAGTATTTTCGCAAAACAGTTCCAGTATACCAGTGATACAAAGCAATACGATCTGATGTCGTCACACCCTTCAAACTAAGTCGGATTGTCTGGTGGTATTTCATACCTTTTGATAAAAGCCAGTGCCCCCGTTAACCTGGCATAGCATAAGCCCATAGCGCTGAACCGATACAGATCTGGTGTTTTCACACCCTTTGGTAAAAATTGGCCGATATAGTGGTATTGCGCACTCTTCGGCAAAAATTGGATATCAAAACCTGAAACAATTCGAAACCCCTTTCCTATTTCATTTCATCAAAACACAACTCATGCATATTCATATAACAAATCAATCCACACTCATGTGGTAATCTCAACAATCATGATTTTCAAAATACAGTTTAAAACAAGTCAAGGCACGACTATCTCCATAACACAATATATATCACAGTATATTCACGATTTTCCAACGAAACCAGATATGCAACCCATTGCCCACCTTTTCCCAAAATTGTAATATGAAAAACCCATAATTTTACCCATTAGATTTCCCCAAATGAGTAACCAAAACACACATAGGATTGTGAACCACAATTCTACCGAGTCCGATTATGAAAATAACTGACATAAACAGAATCCCCTTACCTTTCCCCGAATATCCAAACCCGAACTCTACGGTTCCTTCCCAAAACCTACAAATCACAGTACTAAACATACTCACAATTCTAATCCTTACAAAACTAGCGGAACGAAAATGAAAGCCGAGCCTTACCTCGATTTTGGTTCAAAACCCGAAAATGCTCGAAACGAAGATCCATTCCACAAATCTCGAAAAGAATCCTTCCCTGATCCTCGTAGTAACATTGGATCGTTGATTCTAGCAACGTACGACGAAGAAATCTAGAAAAAGAGAGAGAGAGAGAGAGAGAGAGAGAGAGAGAGAGAGAGAGAGAGAGAGAGAGAGAAATTTGAGTTCTTAGAGAGAGAGAGAAATTAGCTAACTTAGCTAAGAAGCAACCCAAATGGATATTTATAGTACCTTTGACTCGGCCAACCTCGTCAACGAGGCGGCGTCTTTGTCGACGAGTCAATGAAGGGCGTTCGTCGATGAAATGGTGGCCTCGTCGACGAGCTTGAGATTTTCGGATATCCCGAAGCCCCTCGGCTTCTCCTCATCGACAAATACCTGCATTTCATCGCCGAACAACAGAAGAGACCTCGTCAACAAATTCCACCTTTGTCGACGAAGCTTGCTCAATTACCGTTTTACCCTTCTCTTATTTATTTATTTCATCTATCACGGTTCGGGTTCTTACAAGTATATACCCTCACAACACAATATCCAAACTCAGATAAAGCTGGTAATACTGGAAATACCTAAAAATTCACTTACCATGATTTTGGGATGGTTCTCAAACTTCTCAAATCGAATTTCTGTTTCTGATAATTGAACCGGGGAGAATCGGAGTAGGAATAGAATAAAGAAGGCAGAGAATCTGAAATCTAGAGAGAGAAAGGAAAGGGAGACTGAAATTTTCATCAAAATCATTGTTTTGCATATTTATAGGTGACTGGTCACGTGGCCTTATCGACGAGCCACGTCACCTCGTTGACGAGTCTAGAAGGGAGTTCATCGACGAACACCCAACCCTCGTCGACGAGTTTCAGGTCTCGAAATCAGCCTTCTCAGTAAGTTCTCGTCGACAAGACACGTGTCCACGTCAACAAGCCCAATAAGGACTTGCATTCGTTTGCAAGACCCTGTGAGTCCCCTTTCAAAATTTTCTTTTTCTCTATTTTCTTTTATTATTTAATTATTATAATTCTTCAGGTCTCTACAGAATACATATCAAAGTTTATCAAGATTACATAGTAAACGAAATTTGAACTAGCAATCCTCTTTTAATTAACCGGATACATATCACATACAAATTATCAGATCTTTGGGTGTTACCAAAAGTTGATGCGTGGATTGGCCTTGCATTTATATCCCAATTTGATGAGTGCTCTAGAGATAAGTCCATTTCTTATAGGAAGTGGCACCACTTCCGACACTTATATAGGTTGGTTTATCAAAAGTACCCCTATAATTAAAGTACCTCACATAATCTGTTATAATCCTGTTAAGAGCTTAAACTCAACCTTCACCTTTTTCACATTACAGGTACAAAGCACTATTTTCCTTGGGATGGATTATGTGACACATATACATTTTAGTGCTTCCACTCACTACATATCATGTACTTTGCTCATTGAACTCGAGAGCATGAAAAGTTCAAGTGTTGAGTCGAGTTTCCATTATTGGTGACTATGAGTTATGGATTTAAGTCTTATCCCCTTTGTTGTTTTCCATATCATGTCTCTTGCAAGTCCTTTTGTTAATGGATCAGTCAAATTTTGGCTTTATCTTACAAAATCAATGGTAATTACACCATTTGTAATTAATTGCCTCACATGCCTATGTTTTAGGTCAATATGTCTGGATTTACCATTATATATATTAATTACTATATGCCTATGACAAAATATGTGATGACCCAAAAATATATATATATACGATTAAAGCATAATAATAATAATAAAATAATAAAAAAAGGTCATTAAGTCAATATCAATACAGAAGTGCTTTTCTATAAGATTCTTGATTTCGTGTTTGATGCCTAAGAAAGACCTTATCTTAACGAGTGCTCAGAGACCATTGTGGCTCAGTCGCTCCCTGGAGGTCGATCTGGTCAAAATTGAATTTCATATGATAAACATGATAGACACTGTTTGAACACGTAAATAAGTACATATACATAAAATAGTCAGACATAATTTGTAGAAATACATGGTAAAATAATAATAATAATATAGGTATCCTATGTGGGGCCCACAAGACTGTGTGAGGCCCATATGAGTCCTAAAATCATGTGGGGTCCATATGAGTCCTGAAACTATGTAGGGCTCATAAAATCGTATGAGAACTATTATAGTTACGTAGGACCCACTTGGATCTCAAAGTTGTGTGGGGCTCACAAGACCATATGAGGCCCACAAGAGTTTTCGAAATTCGAACTTAATTTGTTTTCATAAAAAAAAAAATACTAAAACATAACTTAAAAATAATAAGAATGATAATAATAATGATTTCAAAAAAAAATTAATTAATTAATTAAAAACTAATTAAATAGGAGTGTCGGCAAGCACTCCCATTTCTCCCACATGATCTCCATCCGCATCTCATACTTAACCTATGCATAACCCATCCCATGCCCATTCTTTAATTTAAAAAAAATTATAATTTCACCTCTCTCCTCACACTTTTACAAATTCCATTTTCTTCCCCAAAATTTTCATATAAATAGGAAGCTCTCAACCTTCATTTTTCACAAAAAAAAAATTCAAAGGAAGAGAATGTTAGTAAGTGAAATAATCAGTGGTGGAGTGAGAATTTTGTTATGATTAAATTTTCACTCACCCACTCTTTCCAATCTCATTTTTTAGAGATATTCGTGTTCGTAACATAAGGTAAACGAAAAGGTAAGTAAATTTGATTATGTTAGACTTTTATTAAAATTCATACCCGAGTTTATTTGTAAGTAAATTTGATTATGTTAGACTTTTATTAAAATTCATACCCAAATTTAATTGTAAGTAAATTTGATTATGTTAGACTTTTATTAAAATTCATACTCGAGTTTATTTGTAAGTAAATTTGAATATGTTAGGATTTTTATTTAAAATTTATACCCGAGCTTATTTGTAAAGAAATTTGATTATGTTAGATTTTTATCTAAAATTTTTACCCGAATTTATTTGTAAGTAAATTTATTTATGTTAGATTTTTATTTATACTCAAGTTTATTTGTAAGTAAATTTTGATTATGTTAGTTATTTTCATAAAATTATCCAAATTTATTTTTACGCATTTTAATTATACCAATTTTATCTTTAATATACTTGCTTTGTCAAGAAATGTTCTAAACCCCTCGAGTATTTTACAACATTAATTTTTATTCAAGAAAATGTTTTTAACACGAAAATTGTATGGCATGAGTTTATTTTTACGTTCATATTTCACAAAAATATGAGTAAAAATGACATGAATTGATTTTTACGTTGCGTATTTCACGAAAATATGAGTAAAAAAGATATTTTCATGATATTATTGTAATTTTATAAATTTTGTAATAAGATATTTTCAAAACCCCTTATAACATAGACGATACAGAAAATTATGAATGCTCGGTATCACAACTTAAAGTTTAAACGGATCAAAGTGCACCCACGCTGTTTGCAGAATGATTTTATATGGTAGTGGACTTCTCCTGAGTGCACACTTGGGTCGGACCAGGGTTTAATAGGAAAAATCTCACTTGATGATGATATACGTTGATTTAGTTTGACCGGCCAGTTAGCTAAGTCTATTCTTCGAATCGCACAACCCAGTTATGGAGGTAAACATAACTTACGATTAACAGGCCTAAGGGTGATTTTTACAGTATATGTATATACATATTTAATTACGTGTATATAATTATTGATAATTTGAAGGTAAAATATAAGTTTATATGAACATGACCATTATTGTGCCTAAATGATGATTTAAAGGAAATGTATAAGGAAAAGTATATATATGTATATAATTAAAAATTATAATTACAGTTTTTAAAGTTAAAAGTTTAATTTAACAGTTATAATATATGATTATAAAATTTTATTGTTGTAGTTGATGGCAAAAGTTTTTTTATCCAGAAATTTTTAAATTTACATTTATTTTAAAAGCATTTTTTGAAGTTATAGCATTAAATATTATTTTACGAAATTATGAAAACTCATTTTGGCCACACACTAATAATAATCTTATTTACTTACTGAGCGTCGTCTCACCCCAATCATTATTTTACATTTCAGATCATTTTGAGATGCGTACCAAAAATCTGGAGTAGCAAGTGCATGAACGGGAGTAGAAAGAGTATAAATAGAATAAAAATTTAGCATAATACAATTTAGAATATGTTTATGTATTTTAGAATTTTATGTTTTAATAATTGAGACATATATTTGTAATAAAGTTAATTAGTACTCTGATAATAAAAATAATTTAGATTTATTTGCATCCGCTGAAAAATTTATATGTAGGAACCCACTCGGGTTCGGATTCTTACAATTAGTATGAGAGAATAGGATATAAGTTTTACATACTCTCACATATAGATTTTACCGGAGCTTAAGCATAAAATATGATTTGGGTAGAATTTGGTAGTTTATAATATTTATTTTAGTTTGTACTACGTTAATAATAGATTTATTATTTTAAAATAATATTTGATCATTGTTTAATAATGGATCTTAAATAGTAATATTGGAGAAAATGAGATTAACATGAAAGCTCCCAAAAACAGTAGACCTGGCAAAACGGGCGAGCGGGCTGAGTTTAGGCGGGTCACCAACGGGTTGGGTCATAAACGGGCCAGGTCATAAACGGGTCGATGTTAAATGGGTCACACACAAGCCAACCCTAACCCGGCCGTTTGATAAACGGGCGGGTAATGGGTCACCCGTTTAAAAAAATATAATTTTTTTATTTTAAAATTTTTTAAAATTTCATATAAAATGACATTTAAAAAAAAAAACTGCATTATATTTATTAATTTCTAAATAAAAAGAACATAAAATGTAAAAAATAATACATCCCTTTAATGAATACATTTTTTAAAAAATGTAAAATTAAAAAAAACACACACACCTCTAAAAATATTAAATATGCATAATACATGCATAAAATATTTATATATAAATCTAAATTTAAATGAGTCCCACAGTATTTACATACAAAGCTAAATGTAAAATATTTAATAAGTTCATTCCATCATTCATATTTTTTTAATTCATGCATTATGCATAACACATGAATCAAATATTCAAGTCCCACAATCAAAACATAATCTTAAAAAATATAACAGTTAAATATTTAGAAACAAAACTAAATTTAAATGAGTTCCATAAAAATTCACAAGATTACAATTTTCAAAAGACAACAAAAAAGCTTAATTAGCCATGATTGTTTGTAGAAGCTTCTCCCAAATCATGAATCAAAAGATTTTCAAATTTGACTTCTAATTGTTCAGCTTCCTCTTTCTTCACTTGGATCCACTGTAATGACAAAATAAATAGATAATAAATAAGAAACAATAACAATTGACAAAGGATATGAAAGTAAATAAAATGTAATTATTGAAATTATTGAAATAATATTGAAAAAATCAAAAAGAAAAATGCATACTTGCGTAACCAAACAACCAATTTCGAGTTGTTATCAATGCTCCTGCATTTTCCTGCAAAAGTGATCTTCGATATTTGTTAAGAACCTGGGCTTCAATGCTGAATGCAGATTCTGATGCAACACTTGTGGTAGGAATAGTAAGTACATCACACGCCATAAGAGATAAATCAGGATATCGAAATCGATTATCTTTCCAATACCGTAATATATCCATTTCAGCATGTTCCACACGATTTAGCCTAGGCTCTTCCAAATATAAATCTAATTGAGATTTTTCTGTAGTAGCACAATATTGGCTTTCATAAAATTCAAATTCCTATCATATATTAGAATAGAAAAATAAACAATATAAGTATAACAGCTAAAAATAATATATAAAATAAGAAATGAAAAATTAGAAAATATAAATGAATTTACCGAAAGCTCATCTCTAATGAGATTGTCACTACCACCAGTACTCCCAGTAGATGGAGCAGTAGATTCCAAAAAAGATTATGATTTGTTTGCATAATCTTGGAATAGAGAGTACAACTTCTGACGAAGGAGATTTAGCTTTTGCCAAGAAGTGGAGGAATCAATCTTTGAGTAACAAAATTCGAAAAATTGAAGCTTGTAACAAGGATCAAGAACAATTGCAAATGCCAATACGACACTATAACACTTCCAATATTTATCGAACTTCTCTTTCATTTTTGCAGCTATACCATTAACAATGCAGTCTGGATTTTCCATTGTTTCAAGTAAATGCAATTGAATTTTCCATATATTTAAAAAATACAAATTAGATGTAGGATAATCCGAACCCGAGAAGAGTTTTGTCATGTCGTAAAATGGCTTCAAGAAATTGCAAATGACCTCAGCTCTATTTCACTCTTCATTTGACAGACAATACTTATAATTTGCATCAAGTAAAGCATAAAGAATTAAAGCCCGTCGATATATGAGTGCACTTTCTATCATCATGAAAGATGAATTCCACTTAGTTGGTACATCCAAGCATAAACTGATTGAAGTAAGTATACCAACTTGTTTAATACATTCTTCAAACTTAAGTTTTCTGCCTTCTGACCCTTAATGTACTTGACACTTTCTCTAATGTTATACACAACACGTTCAATCACTTTTAAGCCTTCTTGAACAATAAGATTCAAAATATAAGCACAACACCTTACATGAAAATATTCACCGCCACTTACTAAAGGTGCTTGCAAAGACAATTGACTTGATAGAATATCTTGCATACTATCATTAGCAGTTGCATTATCCAATGTGATGGAAAATATTTTCCTATCAATACCCCATTCCTTCAATACATTAAATGTTTTTTTCTGACAAAGTAACTCTAGAATGTGGGGGTGGCATGTGAGAAAAGTTAATGATCTTACTATGCAAAACCCAATTTTCATCCACAAAATGAACTGTAATACATAAATATCCTTTAGTCGTAGAAGATGACCAACAATCAGAAGTCAAACACACTCTACCAAAAACACTCTGTAGTGTAAGTTTAAGTTTCTCCTTCTCCCTTTTACGTATTTTCAAAACACCAGCCTTAGCAGTATTCCTAGCAATTTGTTTAACATCAGGATTAAGATATTTATGCACATCTCAATTTCCTTCATGCTCAACCCATGCAAAAGGATAGCAATGTTTTATTACGGCAATTGCCATCTTCTCATGATAAACATCTTGCTCAATCTTTTTCGCATGAAGTTTGGTTCCATACTCCACATGCATCTACTTCACATCATTGTTATCACGTAATGGATAGCTATTAATGTGGCGTCTCAAATTTGCCGTCCCATGAGTTGAAGCATTAGCAACATATTCAGCCCCACATTTTTTACATTTTGCCTTCTGTTTTCCATCAACATCTATAGGTAACAAATAGAATTCATCCCAAGCAGTTGATGTTTTTCTACGTTGTCTCTTTTTGCTAGTGCCATCATTGATAGAAGAACTGTTCTTTTTAGATTTATCTGAAGATGGATTAATATTACACTCATCATCAAAATCCAAGTTTATGGTGTCCATTATTTGCAATTTGTATTCTTCCTAATAAAGAATAATTTTTTTGGATACGCTGGGTGTCTTGGGCTTTCGCACCAGACTAATTCCCTAACAAAAAAAAATTGTTAAGACTTCGGAAAATAGTAAAATAAAGAAAATAATGAAAATTTTATACAACAAACACAAATCTGCGTTTTATAAAATTTATTAACTAAAAAATCGTTAGTTTTTTTTTTTTTTGCAACAAATTGTATAAATATATATGCATGGAAGGAAATTGCTACGAAAATGGAATCAAGATAATATTATTGGGAAGTCTAGTAGTAGTAGTATGCATGTGTGTGTGTGTGTGTGTGTGTGTGTGTGTGCATGTGTGACAACTAATTATTCATTTATTTTTCTGTAGGGGAAACACAATAAACATTTATCTACTGTTTATTCATCACAAATCCATGAAACCCAATAGCCAATAGCAGTCCATTACACACCTAAATCAAACACAAATTAGGCATGTTGTACTAAGGTGTAGTAACCCGAAGAATAATAGTATTTTAATCATAAGAGAGAGAGAAAATAGATACAGAAACAGAAGGAAGCCGTAGACCACATTCGTTGACGACATTGCATTTTGGAGATAATATTAAATAATAATAATTTCAAGGAAATTACTCAGCTTCGTCGACGAACACAGGGTCTCGTCGACGAAGGTCTTCAGAATTTCGTCGACGAACACAAGGCTTCGTCGACGAGAAAATACTGAGAGGCGGTTCGGGCTGCTCTGAATTTTATCGACGGACACAGGGTCTCGTCGACGAACTTTGTGAAGGGCATATCGACGAACACAGGGTCTCGTCGATGAACCTGACCCTATAAATAGTGGAAAGACGGGATTTTTATTCATTTCTCTCGCCACTCTCTCTCTCCTCTCTCTCTCTCTCTCCTACGACTCTCTCTCCCTTCTCTTTTCATTTCTGGCCCCACCAGTCGCCGTATCGATGATCCGAAGCTACCACGACGCTCGTGGAGGAGTTCTCTACGCATCTACCGGAGCGGATCGTCAGGAAATCGGAGTTGGAAATCATCCCAAATTCAGGGTAAGGTCTTTTAGTCTCATTTTGGTCTTGTGGCAGTTAGAGAAAATGTTATAGACGAAAAAATACTGATGTTTAGTTCTAGCAAATATTGATTTCAGGGTGTTTTGTAGGAGGCCCTGCGGGTATCATGCTAGAATACAGTAGGGGCTTTTCAGAGTTAAGGTGAGGGAAATATGCTATGCTAGGAAAGTTCTGAATATTATGCAATTTATTTATTTACGAAAATTATGTATTTTAGTATGGTGTGGCTTATGATTATGTATATGGTACGGGGATATGTTTATGAATTTAGTTTGATGATTTTACAATTTTCAGTATTATAATTATACGCATTTCAGTACCATGATTATACGAATTTTGATACCATGATTTTACGATATTTCAGTACTATGATCTTATGAATTTCAGTACCATGATAACACGAATTCCAGTATTACGTTATGCAGTATCATGGTTATTTCAGTACTTTAGAATTATGGTAAATCAGATAGACATGTATATAGAAATATATTATACGATATCAGACCCTGTTGGACTTGCAGCTACAGAGCACGGTACCGTTGCTACAGATATTATGTTACTTTATGAGTGCAACCACCTATTCAGATATACATGGTATGGTCGACCACCTAGGCCCTTGAAGAGGTTAGGCTCCCCATCCAGATATGGGTTGAGGTGGGCAGGTCGACTGACGGAGTTCAGTGATTTGGTAAATCCAGCCTACGGGCTGCACAACCTCGTCATGAGGGGCATGTCATGGCACAGATAGCCACAGGGAACAGTTTCAGTTACTATTACTTACGTATTGATTTACAAAAATAGGGATCCTACTATATACACTAGAAGTATTTTGAATTATAACCATAATACTAATATGTTAAACAATAGGAAAAAAGGGGTGTTGAGCTTTATTATTTATACTGCACTCTTGTACTCAGTTATTCATGTTTATATGAAACAGATTTCATAATATACAGTAGCTCATTTGCCACACACTAGTAATAGCATATTTTCTCTTACTGAGCATTGGCTCACCCCAGTGTTGATATATTTTTCAAGTGATCCAAGTAAGCGAGCAGATCAGGCTCGCAAATAGAGGGCGTCTGTAGTGCCCCATCAGAGAGTGAGTATCATTTTTGGGAGTGATTTTGTGTAGCCCTAGCTAGTTGAGGGCATTTTTGGGGATACAGTTATGTTGTATATATATATATTGCCAAACATTTCAGAACTTTGGTATTGAATGTAATGGTTCAGGTTATGTTTACATGATTATGCTTCTCACTGCTTAGGATAATGTTATGGTATCAGAGTATGGTAATTATTACAGTGGAAAAAAAATCGATTAATTAAGCAGGTCGTTACATAAGGATTGAAGATCAATTGTGGACAAAGCCCCAAACACATGAAAAAGTAGAGTCCTTCAATTTAATTGCATCCTTACTGTCATAAGAGTCATCACTCATCAACTTACTTCACTAAATAAACTATGGAAAAAATTGAGAAATCTAATGTGCAAAAATATATAATGAAAAGGGATATCAAAGTAAACATTCTAATTTCAAAAGCATGCATTTTGAGTTCCTTAGATAAAGTTTAGAAATATGACAAAAAATAGATAAAAATACTAAAAAATCTTACCTCCACGGCTCCACCTCTGGTCGGCTGGTCCTCTGCGTCTATGGATCGTGAGGGAGCTTAATCTTACCGTGGAGCAGCTGGAGGCTGGAGGTGTGGAGAATTGGCCCGTGGAGCTGGGGGGGGATTGATGCTTGTGGCAGTGGTCCGTGGCGCATGGAGGAGACGACAACTCGATCTACTCAAGGTGTGGAGTGGTCCGAATGGATCGTTCGCAGGCTCGCAGCACCTGTAGGTTCGGCACGTAGCAACGCACCAGTCACTAGAGGAGAGGAAAGGAGACTCGGGACTTCTGGACTGGAGAGGAGAGCTGGAGAGGATTGACAATCTGAGAGACAGAGAGAGTGAGAGTTGAGAGCCGAGAGGTCATAGACGAGCCAGACAAGGAGACTGGAGACTAGAGAGGCGTGGCGCGGGTTAGGGTTAGGGTTAGGGAGTCAGGAACTTCACTTAGCCTTAGGGTTTTTTTTTAAGTGTGTGTAAATTGTGAACCGTGAAGGCTTGAAGGGGGGTTGAAGCCTAAAGCACTGAAGCAGCGAATTAACGGGTCACCCGTCGGGTGACCCGCCCAAACCCACTGAACTCGTTTATAAATGGGTTGACCCGTGACCCGCCCAATTATTAAATGGGTTAACTTTTTTAAACCCGGACCCTTTTTAAACGAGTGCGTCCGGGTGACCCGACGGGTTATGACCCGTTTTTCTAGGCCTAAAAAACAGGTAACAATCTTATATTCTCTAAGAAAAGTGATAGTATTATTGAAGACACGTTAATTAAGTTAAATATGTTATTTATGTTTATAGAAACACGTACCCATATTGATGACTCATAATTAATTGCTAAATCATATTTATTAATAATTAAAATTTTTTTATATATAAATATAATAATATAATAATAACTGAGATTTATTTATTTTTGCTGTTATTATTTTCACTAAAAATATAAGAAGTAGCACATTAGACCCTATTAGGTTTGGAAGTGTTACACATACAAATAGATATGAACACGGTTTATTTTGAAATCTAGATTTACCCAAAATTTATTTGCATGTGCAAGTTGAATATAAATATGTATTTTTACATTACATATTCAGTTCTCATCAAAACATTCAAGTTTAATTTAGGAATATATATTTTGACGAAATCTTTAATTTTAATTTTATATTGGTTTATAAGGAATTAAATACAATTTAAGTATTAATATATTATATTTAAATTCAAAAAAAAAAATCCCTTAGCATGTGCAAGTTAAATATATATATACATTACATATTCAATTCCCATCAAGTATCCAAGTTTAATTTAGGAGTACAAATTTTGATGGAATCTTTAATTTTTATTTTATATAAATTTATAAAAGTTAATACAACTTAAATTTTACTATATTAAAAAAAAAAACTTTATATAGTAAAAAAAGAAATCCCATTAGTGAAAGCAATATAAAAATTAACTAATCTTCTTCAAAGAACTAACCAATGTCAAATCATTGATCGGTCAAACATACCCAACATATATTTGATCTAATATAATAATAATAATAATAATAATAAATAAATAAATAATATTAATAATATTAGAATATATATATATATAAGGGGTACTCTCGCAAAAAAAAAGAAAAAGGCTCATGGGTGGAAATCATCGGTTATAGCTCACTTACCCCTGAAGTAAGGCCAGAGCATGAGACCACTTGGGCATAGTAGGGATTCGAACCCGCAATCCCATGGATGCATGGCTGTTCCTTACCACTAGGCCACCCATTCAAACGGTGACCTAAGGATGAGATTAATTATAATTAAAGCATTAATAAAGATGTAGAAACATGAACAGAACCTTGAGTCCGCAAATTTTGCAATACGTGTCGCTCGCTCGATTTTCACAGCACGCGTCACTCTCTCTCAATTTTCGCGACACATATTGCCTTCTCTCGATTTTTGAAAAATGCGTCACTCGAGGCGCATGTCACTCTCTCTCGATTTTCGCAACACACATAGTTCTTCATCAATTTTTGCAAAACGCATCGCCTCGATATCGGTGACACGCATCGCTCTCTCTAGATTCTCGAGTACAAGTCGCTCTCCCTCGATTTTTGCAAAATGCGTCACTTGATATTCGTGACACACGTCGCTCACTCTCGATTCTCGCAGCACACGTTGCTCTCTCTTAATTTTTGGAAAAATGCGTCCCTCGATTTCCGTGACATGCGTCGCTCTCTCTCAATTCTTGCGGCACATGTTGCTCTCACTTGAAAATGTTGCCAAATCACCCAACTGCCCAAGTTGCTGAGAGTAGCACTAGATCGTCAATCCAAAGAGGGAAACCCAGTAAGGCACAACTAAAGATTTTAGAGGAGGCCTTCCACAACAGTCAAGGGGAACTCCCTTCTGTGGAGCGGGCTATCTTGCTTGCAGCACGACTTCGACGGTATGGTGCAATCGAGCCGAGAAATGTACGCTTTTGGTTTAAGAACCATAGGCGTAAGCAAGGATCAGTTAAAGAAACCACTATTTCAACTACTGCCCCACCAATTATCCATCCCTCCTCTGTCACTACTACCCCAAGCAATGCCCTTACCATTTTCCCAACCACTTGTACCCTCATTCCTATCGACAATATTCCATCTATGAAACTTACAACAAACATCACACCAATGTACCATACCCCTTACAATGGCAGCATAATAGTCACCACACTAAGGGTTTGTGATAATGCTTGCCTACTCCACCACTACTAAGAGATCCAAAGCGCGTTGAGACTCATGTACGAGTCACCGATGGCTCGTTTATAAGCATCCCCACCAAAGGCCAAAAGGGGAAGAGGGCCTCCCTTGCCGAACAAACAGGCGTTCTCTCCCTTTTTTCGACTCAAGCTGGCGACATTACAAGAGGTCAACTCCGCCAAGAAAGAACCCAGACAGTTAGCAGTAACACCGCTAGCACTTCGATAGATGTTGATGTTGAGCTAAGGCTCTAAATGCCAGATTTCGTTTCATTTTATTATATATATATATATATATAAATATATATATACATATATATATAATTTTTAGGACATGTATAATATATATATATGTGTGTGTGTGTGTGTGTGTGTGTGTGTGTATCCTTTTCCACATCTTCTGAATTTTTTTTCCATTTCAACCCCTATTAGACCGACGATTCACACTTTAGTTCCCAAAATAAAATATTTCGCCAAATTGACCCTCAATCTATTCTAAGATTTAGCTAAATCGTTCATCAATTTACTCTTTCAAATAGCGTAACCAATTATACATTACTTGTAGTGACCCAGAGGAATTATAATATTTAAATAATAAAAGGAAGGGAGAAAAGGAAATTAAAAAGGAGCAAAAGCAGGTCCTCGTCGACTAACGTGAAGCGTTCGTTGACGATATTGCATAGTGGGCTCGTCGACGAGGGTGTGATTCGTTGACGAGAAAATACCGAGAGAGGTCTTGGGAGATTTTGAATTTCGTCGATGAGGAGATAGTTCGTCGACGAGTTGTCTTCATGATCTCATCGACGAGGTGACGTGACTCGTCGATGAAGGTCAATGTATAAATAATGTTAAACCCGATTTTTTAGCTTAATTTGGCCACAGAAACTCTCTCTCTCTCACTCCCTTTGGTTTCTCTCACTTCTATCTTGCTTTTTGGGTCCGTTCTTCGCCGGATCGACGATCCGAAGCCACCACGACACTCTTGGGGAAGTTCTCTGCATATCTGCTGGAGTGGATCATTGGTGGGGCTAGTTCAAGATCTATCCCAAATCTAGGGTAAGGTTTTCTACTCAATATTTGACTTCTTAACAGTTGTAGAAAGTGTAGTACGCGTAGAAATACTAAAATTTAGTTCTGGGGAATGTCATTTTTAGGGTGTTGAATGGGAAACCCTGCGATTGTAGGATTGCTTTCTTAGGGGGCCTTTTTGAAGAATCAAGTAAGGGGATAAACTAAGCTAGTTATTTTATGAAAATGTATGTATGTTATTACAGCATCTGATTTCAGGAAAATAAATATATTTATATATGCTTTATGTTTGGGAAATACTGTTATAAATGACGATATGTTTAAATATGTATAAAACCTATTTCGTGTAGCATGAGTAAAAATTATAATGAAATACTGTTTTATGGGAATATGATAAAGATATGGATTTTTATAATGAAAAATCGGCGTACGGGTCGAGGTTTTTATATGTTTGTCGGCGTACGGGCTGAGCTATGGATATGATTTGCTGGCGTATGAGCCGAGCTATGGTAAAATGAGAAATACCGGCGTACAGACCGATGATTTTCATGATATACGTATATATGCAAAACGACATGATGATATTGATTTGACAATTAATAGTATGAAATATCCATGTATCACAGTTTCATTATATGTTATATGCTATCAGAACCTGGTTGGCTTGGTCTAGACTAGCACTTGTACGGAACCGATGCTATGTGTTCATGATTTATCATGATATTTGTGTTAGTGCTGCTGTACGGAATGCTATGAGGTTGGATGGTCGATGTGGTTTTAAGAAGTGTGAGCGCCTCTGGTGTACGGACTAGGTCTGGCAGACCCATCGGACTTACAGACTGTACTTTTGACTTGACAGTGGTTGACCAACCATTGTCAGGTCCCGCCTTCGTGCCACACAACCCAGTCATGTGGGGGTAATACATGACAATAACCAACTAACCTACCAGGGTTATTTTCGTATTATATTTATAGAAGATGAATTATGCTATGAGAATCCTGTATATTCTACTATGCTTTGATTATACATGTTTTTCCCATAAATGAGATATATTGTTTAACTGGTTATGTTTATGTAAATGATTATATATATATATAACGAAAATGCTAATGTTGTCACACACTAGTATTAGTTTATTTCCCTTACTGAGAGGTGTCTCACCCCAAAATTTCATAAACATTTCAGGAGCCCCTGATAGGAGAGCGGGTAAAGCTCTGATTCATATAGTACTGTTGATCTGCCCTCGCTGAAGGGTAAGTTTTGGTAGGGATAGTTGGATTTTGTGGGAAATGTCCCTAAGTATTTTTTTTTTGGATGTGTATATAATGAATGTAGTAACTCTAGTATTATGATGAATGGTATTGTGTATGGTGTTATAAGTTATTATGATTTTTGTGTTTACTACTGCTTAGGCTTCCGCTTGTGTTTTTGTTATATCCCTAATACCCATGGGTTCAGGTTGATTATGATATACTGGATTTATTATACAAATTTTGTATTATTTTTAAGGAAAAAGGAAAAAAAAAAGTGGAAATTAAGCATGTCGTTACAGTACTCATTTTAAATTAACAAATTTCGAGGACGAAATTTTTTTAAGGAGGGGAGAATGTGATGACTCGTATATATATATACGATTAAAACATAATAATAATAATAATAAAATAATAAAAAATGGTCATTAAGTCAATATCAATACAGAAGTGCTTTTTTGTAAGATCCTTGATTCTATGTTTGATGCTTAAGAAAGACCTTATCTTAGCGAGTGCTCAGAGACCATTGCGGCTCAGTTGCTCCCTGGAGGTCGGCCTGGTCAAAATGGAATTTCATAGGATAAACAGGAGAGACAGTATTTATACACGTAAATAAATACATATACATAAAATAATGTTTTGACAAAAATAATTTGTAGAAATACATGGTAAAATAATAATAATATAGGTATCCTATATGGGGCCCACATTAGTCCCAAAGTCATGTGGGGTCCATATGAGTCCCGAAATTATGTAGGGCTCATAAAATCGTATGAGAACTATTGGAGTTACGTAGGACCCACTTGGGTCTCAAAGTTGTGTGGGGCCCACATGAGTTTTTGAAATTCGAACTTAATTCTTTTTCATAAAAAAAATATACTAAAACATAACTTAAAAATAATAACAATGATAATAATAATGATTTAAAAAAAATCATTAATTAATTAATTAATTAATTAATTAAGTAATTAATTAAAAATTAATTAAATGGGAGTGTCGGCAAGCACTCCCATTTATCCCACATGATCCCTATCCCCATCCCATATTTAACCCATACCTAACCCATTCCATGCCCATTCTTTAATTTTTAAAAAATTATAATTTCACCCCTCTCCCCACACATTTACAAATTTCATTTTCTTCCCCAAAAATTTCCTATAAATAGGAAACTTTCAACCTTTATTTTTCACCAAAAAAAAAAAAATTTAAAGGAAATGAAGGATTAGTGAGTGAAAGAATTGGTGGTGGAGTGAGAATTTTTGTTATAATTAAATTCTCACTCACCTACTCTTTTTGATCTCATTTTTTAGAGATATTCATTATGTTCGTAACACAAGGTAAATGAAAAGGTAAGTAAATTGATTATGTTAGACTTTTATTAAAATTCATACTTGAGTTTATTTGTAAGTAAATTTGATTATCTTAGACTTTTATTAAAATTCATACTTGAGTTTATTTGTAAGTAAATTTGATTATGTTAGGATTTTTATTTAAAATTTATACCTGAATTTATTTGTAAGTAAATTCGATTATGTTAGATTTTTATCTAAAATTTTTACCCGAATTTATTTGTAAGTAAATTTATTTATGTTAAATTTTTATTTATACTCAAGTTTATTTGTAAGTAAATTTTGATTATGTTAGTTATTTTCATAAAATTCTCCAAAATTTATTTTTACGCATGTTTAATTGTACCAATTTTATCTTTAATATACTTGCTTTGTCAAGAAATGTTCTAAACCCCTCGAGTATTTTACAACATTAATTTTTATTCAAGAAAATATTTTTAACATGAAAATTGTGTGGCATGAGTTTATTTTTACATTCATATTTCATGAAAATATGAGTAAAAATGATATGAATTGATTTTTACGTTGCGTATTTCACGAAAATATGAGTAAAAAAGAGATTTTCATGATATTATTGTAATTTTATAAATTTTATAATAAGATGTTTTCAAAACCGCTTAAGGCATAGACGATACAGAAAATTACGAATGCTCGGTACCGTAACTTAAAGTTTAAATGGATCAGATTGCACCCACGCTGTTTGCAGAGTGAATTTTATATGGTAGTGAATTTTTCCTGAGTGCACGCCTGAGTTGGACTAGGGTTTAATAGGGAAAATCTCACTTAATGATGATGTACGTTGATTTAGTTTGGCCGGCTAGCCTGCTTAGTTCACTCTTCGATTGCACAACCCAGTCATGGAGGTAAACATGATTTACGATTAACAAGCCTAAGGGTGATTTTTACAGTATATGTATATACATATTTAATTACGTGTATATAATTATTGATGATTTGAAGGTAAAATATTAGTTTATATGAACATTACCATTATTGTGTCTAAGTGATGATTTAAAGAAAACGTATAAGGAAAAGTATATATGTAATGACCCGAATAATAATGGTATTTAAATAGTAAAGAGGGAGGGAAATGGAAACAGAAGGAGGCAGCAGACATTGCTTTTTGGGAGTAATAACCGAGGAATTTAGATAAAGGACTCGTCGACAAATACAGGGGATTCGTCGACGAGGATAACATAGTGTCTCGTCGACAATGGTGAGTTTCGTTGACGAGAAGATACCGAGAGGGGTTTTTGGGCAACTTTGAATTTCATCGATGAAGGGGAGAGTTCGTCGACGAGGAGTCTTCTTGATCTCGTCAACGAGGTGACGTGACTCATCGACGAAGGCTAGTGTATAATAGCTCAAACTTCATTTTTAAGCTTAATTTTCAACGCAGAACCCTCTCTCTCTCCTCCATTCGGTTCTCCACCATTCTCTCTTCAATTTCGAGCCAGATTTTCACTGGTTCGAGGATCTGAAGCCACCACAACGCTCCTAGAGAAGTTCTCTGCATATCTGCCAGAGCGGATCATCAGTGGACCTCCGTTGAAATTTATCCCTGAGTTGAGGTAAAGCTTTTTATTCAAAATTTGGTCTTTCCACAGTTGAAAGAAATGATGTACTCGAATAAATACTGAAGTTTAGTTATGAGAGTTATCATTTTCAGGGTATTGCTCAGGGTTTCCTACGGGTGTAAGACCAGTATTATAGAGGGACTTTTTAGTTGCTAGGTAAGGGGATAAATTAAAATAGTTATTTTCCATTGAAATTACTATTATTTAATAGTATAATAATTTTCAGAATGCATGTGATTATATATGAGTATAATTGAGAAAATGTAAGTTTGAGAAAATACTACAATTGTATAGGAAATGTGATTTCATTCAATTCGTGTGGCATGAATATTATTTTATGTACATATAATATACCATGTTAAGTTAGATTTACAAGATAAAACATGTTCACAAATATTTTTAGGAATAACATGATAAACGTAGTAAATTATGATTTTAAAACATATGATATGTTTAGCACAAGGCCTTAATTGATGATCGACCCAAGGCCGCAATTATTCATGTTATTCGGCACAAGGCTACATTTATTCATGTTTTTCGGCGCGAGGCCATAATTATTATTATGTTAATATAAGATTCAAAACATGTTATTATTTGATTTACGATAAACAGTATATATTTATGTACTATATGTGATCAGAACCTAGATGTTAGTTTAGTTCAGTTTCAGGAGCACAGTACCGTAGCTTATAGATCAGATATCTATGATCAGATTGGTACTAACCACCCCACAAGAGGGTGGGCGATGGATAGTCGATGTGGCTTTCAGTGTAGAGTGTAGACGTCCACCTGGCAGTCCGAACCAGGGTATAGACATTTTTAACTCGGTAGTGGTCGACCAACCGTTGTCGAGTCCCGCCTTCGGGCTGCACGACCTGTCATGGGGGGTAATACATGATATCAGCTAGATATTCATCCTGGATAGTTTTCAATATTTATAGATTATATCAGATAATACATGATTAGTTTGATTACTTAGAAGTATGAAATTATATGTATAACTAACCATATTATGATTTATGTTTTATGCTATGTGAAAAAACGGTATATGTATTATAGCATAAATATTCATGTTGCCACACAACTGATTTTAATTTATCTACCCTTACTGAGAGGTGTCTCACCCTAAGTTTAAATTATTTCAGGAAACCCGGAGAGACTGGCGGGTCAGGGCCGCTGCTGAGTAAGTTGAGCTTCCCTGCTAGAAGGGTAAGTTCTAGTTTAGGATCAAAAGATTTTTGTTATAAGGTCCTAGGTTTATTTTGTATTTTGGATATTTTATATATAAATACAGTATCTTTGGGAATATAGTAGACTCTGATATTATGAATTGTTGTTTGATGGTTGTGATTTACATTTACAGCTGCCTAGGCTTCACTGTGTATGATAGGTGTCCCTGCTACCCATCGGTTCGGGTTGACTATTTTATTTATTATGTTTTATTGTATGTTAAATTAAGCAGGATGTCACAATATATATATATATATATATATATATATGTATATAATTAAAAATTATAATTACAGATTTTAAAATTAAAAGTTTAATTTAACAGTTATAGTATATGATTATAAAATTTTACTGTTGTAGTTGATGGCAAAAGTTTTTTTATGCAGAAATTTTTAAATTTACATTTAATTTAAAAGCATTTTTTGAAGTTATAACATTAAATATTATTTTAAGAAATTATGAAAACTCATTTTGGCCACACACTAATAATAATTTTATTTACTTATTGGGCGTCGTCTCACCCCAATCATTATTTTACATTTCAGATAATTTTGAGGAACGTACCAAAAATCTGGAAAAGCAAGTGCATGGGCGGGAGTAGAAAGAGTAGAGTAGAATAGAAATTTAGCATAATACAATTTAGAATATGTTTATGTATTTTAGAATTTTAGAATTTTACGTTTTAATAATTGAGACATATATTTGTAATAAAGTTAATTAGTACTCTGGTAATAAAAATAATTTAGATTTATTTGCATCCGCTGAAAAATTTATATGTAGGAACCTACTCGGGTTTGGGTCCTTACAAAGTTGCTTCACTGTCACAATGCAAAAATATGGATGGCATAGGTTTTGGCCAAATTGGAATTTGTAATAGCAAATTCCTAAGCCATTCTGCCTTTTTGATGCAAGAAGCTAAAGCCATATGTTGACCATATGGGTTATATCCCGATTTTGATAATGACAGATACTGGTAATTGATGGCTATCAAGTTTGTGTGCAGGTCTATATTCGCAGATACTTTGATGGCACTTGAAGAAGAGCATGAAGACCCTAAAGATCATTGTGTGTAATAATTCATTATTAATCAATTTGGGTTTGTAATAGTAATTAGGAAAAATGGTCTATAGTAATCAATGCTTTACCTCAATGATAGGGTAGATAAGCTCAAATGACCATAGGAAAACCAAATAACCGTAGGGCATCGAAGGTCGATCGACGCCAGATTTTTTTGATGTCCTAAAAAAGACCTAGAATGACCCTAGGATCCACATGCATGCATAAACATATATGCTTATATGGATAGGGTGATTGTATAAGGGAGTTGGAACCGAAATGCATTAAAAATGCATGTTCAGTTGACTGAACTTTCATAGTGTAAATCTATCGGTCGACCGAACCGGTCAAGCGGTCAACATTTTGACAATAGCTCGAACAACCATACTGTACTAAGTTCATATGACTTGGTCGACCGAACTCCCACCAAGTTAATGTTTGACTCCTCAGTTGACCGACCAAATTTAAATGGGCAACGCCCTGGTCGATTGAACCACACGTGGGAGAATCCAACGCTCTGGTCGATCAAACTTCATAGTTCAAAATCACTCGATCGACCAAACCATGCGGAAATGACAAATCGCCTTTGGGAACCCTAGTTTGGTCGACCGATGCTCTCGGGTTGGATAATTATTTTTACTGCGGTTAAATTTTTTAAACAGGGTTAATAGTGTTAAAATGTTTTTAAACAATCCCAATAATACCTTACATGTCTTGAACGGTCATATTTTTAGGGAACTCTATATATACCCCTTCATTTGCAAAAATTAGTATGAGATTAACAAAATAATTAGCAAATATCCTCTGAATCTCAAAAAAACTATTTTTCATATTCAAGCTATATACTCTCATTCTTACTCATCTATATTGCACATACCACTTAGTAAGAGTTTTCTTGTGTTCATCTCACCAAGTTTAAACTCTCACTTGCTTGTTTTGATTGAGATTAATTTTTCTTTGAGAGTAAGCTTCTAGTTTTTCTAGTGGGCTTTGTAAATAAGTCTTTCATAGAAAAACTTTCTAGAGCTTATGAGTTTTGCATTTTCATTACAATACTCAAGAGTTAATATTGGGTTTTGGTTGTGAAAAATATTTTTCAAATCGTTTTTCAAATATCTCTTGTTCTTACATTTGAGAAATATATATATATATATATATTGAGATATTTTGTAGTAACCCGAAGAAGAATGGTATTTAAATAATAAAGAGGGAGAGAAATGGAAACATGAATAGAAGGAGGCAGTCGACGACGTTGCATTTTGAAGGTGAGAGTCCCAAGAAATTTTCCAAGTCTCATCGACGAACACAAGGGTTTCGTTAACGAGGGTTCTTCAAGATCTCGTCGACGAGGTCCTGTATCGTCGACGACCTCGTCGACGAGAAGATGCCGAGAGAAGATTTTTGGAAGTCTGAAATTCATCGACGAGGGTGTAGGTTCATCGACGAACTTTCTATAGGACTCGTCAACGAGGTGACGTGGCTCATCGACAAATCCCGCAATATAAATAGTGTTTAACTTGATTTTCTCGCAAAAAAATCCACCGAATTCACTCTTTTTCTCTCTCCCACGGCTTCACCTCCATTTCTCTTCGATTTCGGCCCCGTCGTTCGCTGAATCGACGATCTGAGGCCACCACGACGCTCCTTTGGAAGTTCTCTCCAAGTCTACTAGAGCGGATCGTCGGTGGGACAAAGTTAGATTTCATCCCAAATTCAAGGTAAGGTCTTTTAAGCAAAATTTGGTTTAGTAGCAGCTGTAGGAAATGTAGTAGACATAGAAATAATGATGTTTTGTTATGAGATTTATGATTTTCAGGGTGTTGAGTGGAGAACCCTATGAGTGTAGGACCTGCTATAGCAGGGGGATTTTAACAGAAATCGGGTAAGGGAAATATGTTATGCTAGGCAAATTTAGTATGATTTTTAGAATAGTATATATATTTATACCAGATTATTATTCACAGTAGGAATTAATATAGTTTATCAAGTATGATTAATATGTTTTAAATTACTGTGTGGCTTGAGAATATAGATATAGTATAGAGACATGCTTTATAGTATTTTTCAAAGATGTGTTTTACAGAGTATACAGATAGTGAATATATTTTATAGTAATTACATAATAGCATGATTATATAGTTCATATAGATATATTTTACAGTACCATGACATACAATTGTACAGTTTATTTTAGAAAATACAGTTGATACAGATACAGTTTATCACAACGTCATGGTTTATACAGTTATTACAGAATCATGGTAAAACATATCTGTTGATTAAGGTGTAATCCCAAGAGGGGGTGAATTGGGTATTTAAAAAAAAAAAATTGAAACTTATTTACCAATCAATCCCTATTTCTATGTTTAACTAATTAATGGCTGGAATTTGTTGTTAATTTGAATTACTAAATCAATGAATTCCTTTTTACCCAATTAAGTGCATGTAAAGTTATTCAACAAAACACAAGCAAGCTGGAAATTGAAATACGATGCGGAAAAAAAAAAGGATAAGGGAAGAGAGAATGCAACCATGATTTTACGAGGTTCAGCCAACCCGGCCTACGTCCTCGCCTTGAGCAACCCACTCAAGGATTCCACTATAATCCCTGCTCCTTAAATTGGGACGGAGCTTCCCTTACAATCTGCTACTTACAAAAGGTACAACTCCCTCCTAATCCGCTGCTTACAAGAGGTACAACTTCCTCCTAATCTGCTGCTTACAAGAGGTACAACTTCCTCCTCACACCCGGTTCACAACCCGAACCGTGTTTACAATTTAGGCTCAAATCTGCAAACACTCAATATTGCTTCTAACAAAAGCTGCTGAGTACAATTCAAAGTTCTAGTACATTAACATATGATGTAACTTGAAGCTCATAATGTATGGAAACGATACAATCGTTTATGTATGATATGCTTCAACACACAAATCCCTCTTTAACCAAAACTCCCAAGTAAAGAAATATTTGAAATGCTTTGGAGTATATTAGGGTTCTAGTTCACTTTGTTAAGATGCACAAATATGTCTAATGTGAACTTGATAAAAGCCTTATCTTGAATATTTTATCAATCTATATCAAAAACCTTTCTATCAAATATTTAATCACAACTCGATCTTTGTAATATGTAAATGTACATGATATGTAATTCAAAGATCAAAATAATGAGTATAAGGTTTTCCAAACAAAATATCCTTCAATAAGATAAATATTTATGAATACCAAGGATATATATTCAAGTGTTTTAATATATCTAAAATATGAATCTTTTAACTTAATACACACTTGAATCAAACCATTCAATCAATCACACAACCTTAATCAAGTAATGATCTTGTTTAAAATATATATATGTATATGCACATCCAAGATCAACCTTTTAATACTTAATCAAAAATAGATTTTTCAATACTAAGCTCTATGAACACTATATGTATATATACTCTAGAATTAAAAACCAATCAACCAAAAGCTAAACAACTTTCTCAAGTAATGATCTTTTCAAAAACAATTTTTATATGTATGTGCACACTCAAGATCAAACTTTTCTAATGATGTTCAATAACAAGTAATGAGATGAGAAGTTCTTGAAAATAATAACTTGAATGATCAAACCTCAATACCAAGTTGACAATCAAGATGTATAAGAGAGATCACTTTGAGATTCTAAATTGATTTGCCTAAGCTCGATGAGTAGAAGTTGAAGTATAGGCAATTGTATAGCAATAAGAGCAAGTTTCTCAATATTCTTTCAATAATATGTATTATTCTCTTCTTGTGTGTCTTAGCTTCAGTTATAGGGTTTAGATATTCAGTATATATAGTGTCTTGCCCTTAGAATTGATCTCAATCGTTGGATCAAAGAAAAAGCTCGCGAGTCCTTTTAATAAAAATCTGATTTTTAAACTTTCCCGCGACTTCAGGCAATCGAAGTGGGGTTCAGGCTCTTGAAGTGGCAAGTTTAGGCGCCTGAGGTCCTCAGTTCAGGCGGTCGAAGTGCCTCTGCCAGGTTCTGTGTTTCCCATTAATTTTTCAGGTTACCGAACTTAATCTTCAAGCAATCGAAGAAATTCTTTAGGCGACTGAAGTTGAGTTCAGGCTACCGAAGTCCCCTTTTTCTCAATTTTTTTTTTTTAGTTTAAAATTTCTGCTTTGCTCCTTTTCTTGGGTCTTTTATAAAACAAATTTTCATGATTTTAAAAACATTTCTAAGTCCATGGAAGTTCCCTAATGATGTACATAAAATGCATGAATGCTAAAATCATTCTAGTTATGTTGAGCCTCAAATTAAATCATATGACAATGTAAGTACATGAGTTCTAAGTACCCATTCCCAAGATGTTCCTGAATTTTGCCGCTTGCATCTTGATTCTCATACTCTTTGAGTTCCATGGATCTTGGCAAGATTTGTAAGCTTTACTTGAAGGCTTCCATGACTCGTTATCTTTCCATGCATGCTTAATATAGGTCCTGTTCACAAACTCAATGCACAGATAAAATACCAAGTGATTTGTCATTATTAAAACAGGATTGGACTCGTAGAGTCAACAAGATCGTTATATACAGAAATGTGTTGTATAGTATTGACCCTGTTGGACCATTACAGTTTATAGAGCACGGTACCGTAACTACATACAGTATAGAGTGCAACCACCTATTCAAATAATACGTGGTATAACAGTCGATCGTATAGAGCCCACGAGTGGACTAGCTCTCATCAGATATGGGTTGAGGAGGGCTGATCAGACTGATGGAGTATAGTGGTTTATCCTAGTCGGCCAGCCAGGGTAGATCCTGCCTATGGGCCGCACAACCCTGTCATGAGGGGTTAAATTACAACACATAGTTATCCACAGGGAAGTTTTCAGTTATTATTATGTTTATATAGATTTACAGAGACAGAAAATATATATAAATATATTAGAAGTATTTTGAGTTGAAACCTAAAGTACAGATATGTTAAGCAACAGGGAAAAGGTGATGGTTTATATTACTGGTATTATATTTATAGATTTAGTGATACTTGATTATATAGTAATAGATTTTCATAGTATTGTAACTCATTTGCCACACACTAGTAATAGCATATTTCATCTTACTGAGTGTTGGCTCATCCCATTACTTTAACATTTTTCAGGTGATCTAGATAGGCGAGCAGATCAGGCTCGCAGATAGAGAGATTTCTTGATAGCCTTGGTTTTAGGGTGAGTTTTGTATTTTTGGGATTGGTGTTACTGGAGAGAGTTGTTTTATATGACTATGGTTTGAATGTATTGAACTCTGGTATTGTATAGTATGTATGGATGTATGGTTTATGTTTCCGTTGCGTAGGTATGAATATTGTATACAGACCTGAGTTTCATAACAGAGGGTATCAGAACTGTAACAGCCTGCTTAATTAAATGGGTTTTTTTTTTAACTATAATATTCTATACTAAAACATTCTACATATTCTGATACCATACTAGGAATAAACCCAATTAATAACCTAAGCAGCAAGAAGCAGAAACTGAATGAACATATCTATATGTAAATATATACAATACCATACTATACAATACCAATACCAGAGTACTAACATGATTCCCAAAATATACACATATCACTGAATCCCCAATTTACCCTCAGCTAACTAGGGCAAATACAAAAATCCTCCACTATACTCACTTTGCTGTTAGGGCACTACAGATGCCCCTTTACCTGCGAGCCTGATCTGCTCGCCTATCTGGATCACCTGAAAAATGTTTCAACACTAGGATGAGCCAACGCTCAGTAAGAAGAAATATGCTATTACTAGTGTGTGGCAAATGATCTACTATATATCATGAAAT
Organism: Malania oleifera; assembly: GCF_029873635.1. NCBI lineage: Eukaryota > Viridiplantae > Streptophyta > Magnoliopsida > Santalales > Ximeniaceae > Malania > Malania oleifera. The sequence goes on from NC_080417.1 coordinate 133,305,076, forward strand.
CTGTTTTTATATAAACATGAATAACTGAATACAAAAGTACAATACAAATAATAAAATACACCACCCTTTTTCCATATTGTTTAACATAGCAGTATTATAGGTTATAATTCAAAGTACTTCTAGTGTACATAAGTATGGTCCTTATTTCTATAAATCCGTATGTATGTAATAGTAACTGAAACTGTTCCCTGTGGCTATCTGTGTGTCATGACTTGCCCCCTCATGACAGGATTGTGCGGCCCGTGGGCTGGATTTACCCTAACTGGCCAACCAGGAATAAATCACTATACTGCGTCAGTCGATCTGCCCACCTCAACCCATATCTGGATAGGGAGCCTAACCTCTTCAAGGGCCTAGGTGATCGACCTCACCACGTATTATCTAAATAGGTGGTTACACTCATAAAGTAACATAATATCTGTAGCAATGGTATCGTGCTCTATAGCTGCAAGTCCAACAGGGTCTGATATCATATAATATATTTCTATTCATATCTATCTGATTTACCATGATTTTGAAGTAATCGTAATAACCATGATGCTGCATAAACCGTACTGCAAATTTGAGAATTGTATAATTATAACACTGTAACTGCATAATCATAATACTGATATTCATATAATCATGGTACTGAGATTCATAAAATCATGGTACTGAAATATCGTAAAATCAAGATACTGAAATATCGTAAAACATATCTTCGTACAGTATTCTTATTCACAAGCCACACGATACTTTAATTCATAACTTTCGTAATTAAATAAACTGTATAACATTTTAAAAATACCTAGCATAGCATATTTCCCTTACTTGACTACTGGAAAGCCTTTAGGGAATACTAGCCTAACACCCGTAGGGCCTTCTACAAAACACCCTGAAAATAATATATATCAGAACATAATATTAGTATTTCTCTGCCTACATCATTTTCTATAACTATCATAAGGCCAAAAAGGGACTAAAAGACCTTACCCTGAATTTGGGATGAAATCCAACTTCGTTTTCCCCACGATCAGCTATAGCAGACTTGTAGAGAACTTCGTCGGGAGCGTCGTGGTAGCCTCAAATCTTCAATCCGGCAAATGGCAGGGCCAAAATCGAAGAGAGAAGGGAGAGAGTGACATAGGGAGAGAGAGGAGAGAGAGAGCGGTGCGAGAAATGAATAAAAACCCGGTTTTTATCTATTTATAGGGCCAGATTCGTCGATGAATATTTCAGTAAATTTGTCGACGAAGCCTTGTATTCGTCGACGAAATTCAGAGCAACCCGAATCGTCTCTTGGTATTTACTCGTCGATGAAACCCTGTATTCGTCGACGAAATCCTTCAAACCTTCATCGACGAAGCCTTGTGTTTGTCAACGAAATCTACGACCTCCTTTTGTTCCTGTTTCTATTTCTCTCCTTATTATTATTTAAATAATATCATTTTTTTCAGGTCACTACAAGAACAGTTAATATATATATATATATATATTTATGATACGAAGGAAAAAAATGATATAAATTTTGAGGTCGTTACATATTTGCTTGAGTGCTAAAAGATCTTTGTTGCTATACCTTTGATTGAGATTATCATTTTAATACAAAAATCAAATAACTATTTTACAAACCATTGTTGAATATCGCTTGTGGTTTATTTTGATAAAAACTTCTATTGATATATTTGAAGTATACTTGTGATCTTTTCTAGTGAATTGTGATTGAAAATATTATTTTAACACAAAGATCATATCACTTACACTCTCACGTACTGATTGCATTATTGGCATTAATTTTGAGAGTAGACACTAAGGCTACACTGAGATATCATATCTTATCATTTGGTAGTGTGTTGATTATATTGGTACATATCAACTTGTGTAAGAAGCATTTTTGTGTACTCAAAATTTTATACAAATTTATTGTACTCTAGGCGTGGGCCTAAAGAGGGAGACTAGCCCTGTTGAATAATCCTGGACTGGCTTAGACCCGGTTAGGAAAGCTAGGTGCGTCATCCTGGTAAGGCGTGTTGGTTGAGGTCAGCCCCTTTAATTGACCTGATTGTAACCGGTGCCGCTCCACCCGTTAAGTGAGCATTAGTGGAATCCTCAGATTTGCGAGCTAGAGGCGGGGACGTCGGCACAGTTGGACGAACCCCGATAACATATCGTGTGTGCACTTTATTTCATCGCAATTTATTTACTGCACGTGTAAGTTATTCTTCATTTGTCGGTGAATGCTACACATGATTTAAAGCCATGACAATATCACTTGAATTACGGGGACTGGAATCGATCTAATATTTTAAATTCGTTTATCGCCCGCACATGATTTAAATTTCCGCATATTATATTTATCTGCGCATTTGGAATTGCATAGAAAGACCCTAGGTTGTGAAAAACTGCTAACATCTTGTTTAACCTAGGAATAAGTTTTAAAAAAATTCCAATTTTCCCCCCTCTTGGGAATACACCAAAGCTAACACCATAAATTCTGATACCATGGTGGAATCTGTTATAAGGCTTTGCTTCTTTAAACCCAAGAAGATAACTCCTCCACAAAGGGTGAATATCCACCCACTGGTTGATGTATGATCATTACGATCAGTGATCCAACTAGCATTTGTGAATCCTTCTAAAATGGTAGGATATCCTTCATAATGTATGCCATAATCCATAGTATTTTTCAAATACTTTAACGCTTTATATATAGCATGCCAATGAATATCATTAGGATTACTAGTATATCTACTAAGTTTACGCAATTATGCCATAAAGAAAGTGATTCAACAATATAAACAAAAACATTCATTTTATTGATATCAAGCTTAAACATACCCTCATACATATAGTATTTTTTCTCAAAGACTCCACCCTTGGAGAGTACAAATTTGTCATATTCAAACACTAACTTAAAGCCAAACTTATTAAGTAGGCTTCTAGAAACTCAATTCTTCCTAATTTATGGTACATGGTATACATTAGTGAGAGTTAAACTTTTTCCTGAAGTAAATTCAAAAGTAACATCTCCTTTGCCTTTGACTGCAACAGTGAAAGAATTCCTCATGTAGAGAACATTGCCATCTTCCATCGGTTCATACTTTTAGACTGAACTTTTGTCTTTGCAAACATGTCTTGTTGCAGACTGAACTATTGTCTTTTCAAAAATCATAGCCACAAACTTGTTAGAGTTTGTTTCATCTTACTTTTTATTGAGAAGACGACATTCACTTTTGTAGTGTCCAGGTTTTCCACAATGGAAGCATGAACCTTTATTTTTCTTATTTTGATTCTTAACAGAATTGTACTTCTTCTTCAAATTCATTTTTTTGGGATGTTTTTGCAAGTATGCTCTTCTGTACCCGTTTGGTTCTGCCTAAAGACTTCCTCAACTTGGAAATGTTGGCCCAATTATTCAAGAGACATAGCATCCTTCCTGTGCTTCAAAGATTTTCTAACATCTTTCTAGAATGGAGGTAACTTATCAATAATAGATGAAATAGAAATGCATTTATCCATTTTCATATTTTGTTGATTAAACTGGTTAAGGATATGCACAATTTCATGAAATTGCTTTACAACAGACCTATCATCAACCATGGTATAATTGAAAAATTTTCCAGTCAAAATTTCTTACTGCATCATTTGTAAAATACTTAGCCTCAAGTGCATCCCACAACTCTTTTGCAGTAGCCATATTATGATAGAGATCAAACAAATTGTCTAACATTGAATTGCAAATTTGGTCTTTGCATATATTGTCACGCCCCGAACCCACAGATGGGTCCCAGGTGTGAAAATAGTAACCATACACATATACATCCATACTCATCAAATACGCAGCGGAGAATGTTTCATCTATCCATATAACATACCATACCAGAGTCTATACAACACTAACATATACAATCCCATAATTACAATACATACTTCGGGTGTTTACAAAAACCATCACGACAACTTGGTTATAAAACTTATACCTAATCAGGCACTAAATGTAGCTAAACGATACCCCCGCTTTCAGATGCTAGGATGCTAGTTTCGGTTACCTGAAGGGACCTGAAAACATTTGTATATACATTTGGGGTGAGACACCTCTTAGTAAGGAAGAAAGCAGGTTATATCAGTATGTGGCATACCAGTGTTATTTTACGTAAAACATAACACCATACAATACGATATAGTTCAAAACATTTCCATACAGTTCCAGTATTCTCAAAAATCCATTCTAGTAAATACGATACGCAAACATACGGCCAGTGTCGTCACACTAATACGCAACTACTCTATGAAATCTGAAGCTTCACAGCGATTATGTTGCCAATACGAGCACCCAATACCCTATGGAAATCGAAGCCCCACAGCGATACCGTTGCCACTACGGTGTAGCGCACACCCATCAGTGACTAGTCGGAGCACATAGGCGATATTTCACACCCTTGGATATAGAGCGGGATACTCTCGCCCACAGTTTTAACACCGGTACATGGCATAGCGTACGGTAATTAGCTGCCACATAACTGTTTCAGCGTACGATATTTAGCTGCCACCAGCTGATTTCACAAAACCTGGAATCATTTTGGAGCTCACACTCCTATACATATCATCATATAGTAACTAACCGCTACTAGTTGTTTTACAAAATACCTGGAACAATTACATACAACCATACATTCCACAATTGTTTGGTTTACGGCAAATCATATCGTTTTCTAATTCAAGCATACATTTTTATACAAATATGGATAATAGTCATCTCAATAATACAATTTAAACAAAACAAACGATTTTATAAACAAAGCAAAGATGATACCCGAAATCCCCAAATTTTCCAGAAAACTGTAACCTGAAAATCCCGAATTTTACCTGATAGATTTTCCCAAATAAGCAGTCAAAACATACATACGATCGTAGCCTACAAGCTTACTGATCCAGATTTCAAAAAGTAATTGATATAAACTGAATCCCCTTACCTTAACCCGAAATCAAACTACAAACTCTACGGCTCCCAAAACTACGAACCAAGACATCAAAACCTAAACAACGCAGAACAATACTTCCTTACAATTCATACTACTACACATATCTTGAAACAGAAGTGGAATCTGAGCCTTACCTCGATTTTTGATCAAAACGCGAAACTACTCGAAAAGAGATTCTGATCCGCTATTCGCGAAGAGAAATTTGCCCTAATATACGCGGTAACGTCGTATTTACGAATCAGGCGACGAACAACGAAGAAATCTAGATTTCTTAGTGATTAAGCAATGGAAACTAATATTTATAGCCCTTGATTTGGTCGTCCTCGTCGACGAAATGGCGCCCTCGTCGACGAGCCACTGAAGACGCCTCATCGATGAGACGGTGACCTCGTTGACGAGCCTGAGATTCCCTGTTTCCTGAAATCTCTTGGCTTCTCCTCGTTGACGAGCCTCTGAATTTTGTCAACGAGAACAAAAGGGACTTCGTCGATGAACTTTGGCCTCGTCGATGAACCCTGCACAATTTACCAATTTACCCTTCTTTTACATAATTAATCCATATATCACGGCTCGAGTTCTTACATATATAATCATTTTGTTCCCATTTTAGTCTTGCACATCCTTTAGCCAAAGTTTCTATAATGACCCGAATAAAATGATAATTTAAATAATAAGGAAAGGGAAATGGAAACCGAAAACAGAAAGAGGCCGTAGACTTCGTCGACGAACGCACGACATTGCATTTCGGAAGAGAAAAAAAAAAAAGGGGTTGTTTCAAGGCTTCATCGACGAATCCCCTGTATTCATCGACGAACGCTTAAGAGAATTCGGGCTGTGCTATGTGATTATTGTTTGCCAGCGTACGGGCTGTGCTATGTGTCGCTAGCGTACAGGCCGAGCTATGATAAAATTTGAAATACCGATGTACGGCCCGATGATTTTTATGATATATGTATATATGTGAAATGATATGATTGATGTGAAAATAAATGAAATGAGATATTTATGAATCACAGTTTCAGTATATGTATATGATTTCAGAACCTGGTTGGCTTGGTTTAGGCTAACACTTGCACAGTACCGTTGCTATGTGTCCATGGTCCTCGTGATCATGATATCTGTGTTAACGCCGCTGTACGGAGTGGTGTGAAATTGGATGGTCGATGTGGTTATGTTCGAGGAGTGTGCTGTTATCGCCCCTGGTGTACGGACCAGTCTGGGTAGACCCATCGGACCTACAGACTAGACTATTCACTTGGCAGTGGTCGGCCAACCATTGTCAGGTCCCGCCTTCGGGCAACACAACCCAGTCATGTAGGGGTAATACATGACAACAACCAGCTAACCTACTAGGATTGTTTTATGTTATTATTATTATTATGACATGAGTTGAGATATGTTATGAAAATGTAGTATGTTCCCAGATTTGATGAAACAGTACTAAATGTGTTATATATGATATATGTTGAACACGAATTACTCATGTTGCCACACACTAGTATTAGTTTATTTCCCTTATTGAGAGGTGTCTCACCACTAAATCTTATACATTTTTCAGGAGCCCCTGATAGGAGAGCGAGAAAAGCCTCACTGATCTAGAGCAGTGTTTGCCCTCTTTGGAAGGGTAAGTTTTTGGTAAGGACAGTTAGGATTTTTGTGGGAATTGTCCCTAGATTTATTTTTGGGATGTATACATACTTAGAGATAGTGGTTGTAGTACTCTGGTATGATGCATTGTACATTATGACGAGATGTATATAGTTTTATACTTTCTGCTGCGTAGGCTTCTACTGTATGTTTTGTTATATCCCTGTTACCGATGGGTTCAGGTGGATGGTGACCTGCTGAGTTGGATTGTGGGATATGTAGTATTAATCTTATGATGTTGATAATATAAAAAAAAAATGTGAAAAATGAGCAAGTCGTGACAGCTTGGTATCAGAGCCTAGGTGGCTAGGTTCTGTAGACTTTAGAGTGCAGCAGAAATAATACCAGAGTTTAGGAAAGGATTTGAGGTTTTGTTCTACAGTCTGGAAGCAAGACTTCCGTGGTATTTTCTGTGCTTTTCTTGGGGTGACTATTTCAGAAAAACCATAGTAAGCTATTATCGGGTTGTGTTCCTAGAATGTAGGACTGAGGATTTGAAATGAGTTAGGAATGTTGAGATAAGTGATAAGGATAGGTGGGTAGATTATAAGGATAGAATTTCTAAGTCATGTTTATGGTTTCAGGATGGATCCAAAAGGAGGGAATAGTGCCCATGCGAGTGGCAGTGATGGTGCAGGACCATCAGGTGCAGTTGGGACCGACTCTGATGCGGTATTACGTAGCGTGGCTCAGTAGGTTATGGCTGAGATCGCAGGCCATGGGTGCACCATAAGGAAGTTCACAAAGATGAATCCTCCAGCGTTCTCAGGTGGAGTTGATCCCATAGCCGCTGAGAACTGGATGCAGGAGATTGAGAAGATCTTGGCTGTACTACAGTGCATTGAGGAGCAGAGGGTCCTCTTTGCCACCTATAGACTAACAGGAGAGGCTGAGAGGTGGTGGACTACGGTAAGACTATTGGAACAGCAGAGGGTGACTCCGATAGCTATGACATGGGACCGGTTTAAAGATCTGTTCTTTGATAGATATTTTCCAACTACGGTTAGGGAGGCTAAGGTAGAGGAGTTCCTGAGTCTGAAACAGGGACAGTTATCCGTCCAGCAGTATACAGCACGTTTTATCGAGCTCTCTCGTTTCGCCCTGTATATTGTTCCTGATGAGGTAAGGAAGGCGAGACAGTTTGAGAGAGGTTTGAGGCGGAGTATATTCAAGCAGGTGGTGGTGCTGCGGATCTAGGACTTTGCTGAGTTAGTCGACAGGGCGGCTTTGGCATAGATTGGGGAGCGTCTTGATGCAGAGGAGCAGGGACAGAAAAAGAGATCTGCATGTACTGGCTACCAACAGGGTCATAGGCCGGGCCAGTGGAGGAGAGGTAATCATGGTAGAGTACGGAGACAGGAGACGGGAGGGCGTGAGGTGCAGACAGGGCAGGGTTCTCCAGTCTGTCAGACTTGTGGTAGGAGGCACTAGGGGGAGTGTCGAGCTAGTGGTATAGTGTGCTACCGCTGTGGTAGATCGAGGCACATGGTGCGAGACTGTCCTACCCCATCAGATGCAGTTCTAGTGTGTTATCCCTGTGGTAAACCGGGGCATATGGTACGAGACTGCCCTACACCACCAGATGCAGTTCCAGCTCCTAGACCATATCGGGGAGGTTACCAAGCACCACGTGGGGGCCAGTAGAGGAATACGGCTCTAGCTAGGGTGTTCACTTTGATGTCAGGCAAGGCTGAGACGGCAAGGGACGTGGTGACAGGTATGGTGATTTTTCTTTCTTTTAAAGTTATTGCATTATTTGATTGAGGAGCTACACACTCGTTTGTGTCTTCAGAGTGTATTAAATTATGTGGGGCTGAAACACAGTCATTAGATGTTGAATTGTTGGTATCTACGCCGACTGGATCAGTAGTGAGGTGTAGTAGGGTACTTCGCGATTTCCCAATAGAGATTTAGGGGAAAATATTGTCTGCTGATTTGATAGTGCTAGACATGCACGGGTTTGATGTTATATTCAGCATGGATTGGCTAGCGGCTAATTTTGCTAGCATAGATTGCCGTGCACGAGAGGTGATATTCAAATCTCCAGGGGATGCTGAATTCAAGTTTGTAGGGTCATGAGTGCAATCCCCACCTCAGTTAGTTTCAGCTATTCAGGCTAGGAGACTACTACTGAGTGGGTGTCAGGGGTTTGTGGTTGTTGTGAAAGAGACGTCAGAAAATGAGTCGAAACTTGCTAGCACGCCTGTAGTGAAGGAGTTTGTAGATGTTTTTCCAGATGAGTTGACAGGCTTGCCACCCGACCGTGAGGTGGATTTCTTTATTGATCTACCTCCTGGTACGACGCCGATTTCTAAAGTACCGTACCGGATGGCGCCAGTGGAGTTAGCAGAGTTGAAGAATCAGTTGCAGGATCTACTTGATAAGGGCTTCATACGGCTCAGTGTATCTCCGTGGGGAGCTCCAGTTTTATTTGTGAAGAAGAAAGACGGGACTATGAGGATGTGTATAGACTACAAGGAGATTAATAAAGTGACCATCAAGAACAAATATCCTCTACCCCGTATTGATGATTTGTTTGATCAGCTCCAGGGTACGCGGGTGTATTCGAAGATTGACCTCAGATTTGGCTACCATCAGGTGAAGGTGAAAGTAGAAGACGTCTCGAAGACGGCCTTCAGGACCAGGTATGGGCATTACGAGTTTCTTGTTATGCCGTTTGGTATGACGAATGCTCCTACTTTATTTATGGACTTGATGAACAGAGTCTTCCACCGATACCTAGACTAGTTTTTTGTTGTGTTTATCGATGATGTACTGGTCTATTCGAGGAGTTATGAGGAGCACGAGACGCATTTGAGGCAGGTTTTGCAGACACTTCGGGAGAAGAAGTTGTACGCCAAATTCAGTAAATGTGAATTTTGGCTTGAGAAGGTCATTTTCTTAGGGCATGTTATTTCTAGAGATGGTATTTCTGTAGATCCCAGTAAGGTTGAGGAGGTGGTGAACTGGGCTAGACCGAGGAATGTCCAGGAGATCAGGAGTTTCTTGGGGCTAGCTAGTTATTATCGCCGTTTCGTTGAGGGGTTGTCAGCTTTGTTAGGACCCTTGACACGACTGATGAGGAAGAATGTCAGGTTTGAGTGGGATGACAGCTGTGAGCAGAGTTTTCAGGAGCTGAAGCAGAGGGTAGTCACAGCGCCAGTGTTGATCATCCCATCTGGGGATGAGGGGTATGTCATTTATAGTGATGCGTCCCTGAAGGGACTTGGCTGTGTATTGATGCAGCATGGCAGGGTAGTAGCTTATGCATCCAGGCAATTGAAGGAATATGAAAAGAACTACCCTACCCATGATCTTGAGTTAGCCGCAGTAGTACACACACTGAAGATTTGGAGGCATTACCTATACGGTGAGCAATGTGAGATCTTCTTCGACCATAAAAGTTTGAAGTATTTCTTTACGTAGAAAGAACTGAATATGAGGCAGAGAAGGTGGTTGGAGTTGATTAAAGATTTTGACTATACCATTAGCTATCACCCAGGGAAAGCAAACGTGGTAGCTGATGCATTGAGCAGGAAATTCAGGGAGCCAGTGTTGGCGGCTATGGGGATCCAGCATCCGATCATGATGGATCTGGAGAGACTCGGCATAGAGTTGGCAGAGAGTGATCTTCCAGTGTGTATTGCCAGCTTAGTGGTACAGCCTACTCTGCAGGAAAGAATTAAAGCTGCTCAGAAGGAAGATCCAGAGTTAGTGGAGGTAATAGACCGAATACAGAGTGGGCAGGAGGAGGATTTTAGTATTGCAGATGACGGAGCTTTGCAGTTTCGTTCTAGATTATGCGTTCCTGCAGATACTGAGATCAGGAAGACCATTATAGAGGAAGCTCACCAATCTTTGTATATAGTTAATCTTGGCAGTACGAAGATGTACAGAGATTTGCGAGAGTCGTACTGGTGGAGTGGTATGAAGAGAGAGATTGCCGAGTATATGGCCCAGTGTTTGACGTACCAGTAGGTGAAGGCTGAGCACAAGAGGCCAGTAGGGTAGTTGCAACCATTATTTATCTCGGAGTGGAAGTGGGATCACATATCGATGGACTTCGTGTCAGGACTGCTGACTGCATTACATGGCCAGAATGCCATCTGGGTGATTGTCGATCGATTGACGAAGACCGCCCACTTTATACCTATCAAGATCAGCTACTCCCTCAGCCGTTTAGCGGAGATTTACATTCAGGAGATAGTTCGTTCTCATGGAGTGCCAGTATCGATTGTGTCAGATCGAGACCCGTGATTTACATCATGATTTTCGAGGAGTTTGCAAGAAGCTATGGGGTCTCAGTTATCGTTTAGCACAACATTCCATCGGCAGTTAGATGGACAGACTGAGAGGACGATACAGATACTTGAGGACATGCTCCGCACGTGCGTACTTGACTTTGGGGGTAGTTAGACTCAGTTCATGCCATTGGTAGAGTTCGTGTGTAATAATAGTTACCAGTCTAGCATTGACATGACATCGTTTGAGGCTTTATACGGTAGGAGATGCTGTTCTCCTTTATTTTGGGATGAAGTGGGTGAGCGGCGAGTAGTGGGGCCAGAGCTTGTGCAGCAAGCGCGTGATAAAGTTCGGCTTATCAAGGACAGGATCAGTACAGCTCAGAGCCGAAAGAAGAGTTATGCCGACCATCGTCGCAGGAATTTAGAGTTTGACGTGGGTGATCACGTGTTTTTGAAGATAGCTCCGATGAAAGGGGTTATGCGATTTGGGAAGAAGGGTAAACTTAGCCTTAGGTTTATCGGTCCATTTGAGATTCTAGATAAAGTGGGACCGGTAGCCTACAGGCTAGCTTTGACACTTGTATTGTTCAGGATCCATGACGTATTTCACATTGCTATGTTGAGGAAATACGTCCCAAACCCTTCTCATGTCATCAGTTATGACAAGTTGGAGCTTAGTGATTCACTGGGATATGAGGAGGTACCAGTTCAGATTCTAGATAGAAAGGTACAAGAGCTATGTAACAAGACGATTCCTTAGGTAAAAGTTTTGTGGAGGAATCATGCAATGGAAGAAGCTTCTTGGGAGTCTGAGGAGCAGATGAGGCAGAGGTATCCACATTTATTTCAAGAGGTCTGAGTGGGTAAAATATAAGTGGTTAAGTTGTATTTCTTTTTGGCAGGTACATGTAATGGCTTTGAGTAGTGTAGTATCATAGTTTTGGGAGAATGGTTTTCTTTTGTATATGTAATCTCCCAAGACTCAGAATGTAACCACGGTATTCCTCCGCCATAAGTGAGGGTAGTTAATAAAATGAGTAGACCCTTTTTCCTTATTAAGGATGATGAGATATGTGAACGGTAAATTTCGAGGACGAAATTTTTATAAGGAGGGGAGGATGTAACGACCCGAATAAAATAATAATTTAAATAATAAGGAAAGGGAAATGGAAACCGAAAATAGAAGGAGGCCGTAGACTTCGTCGACGAACGCACGACATTGCATTTCGAAAGAGAAAAAAAAAAACAAAAAGGGGGAGTTTCAGGGCTTCGTCGACGAACACAGGGCTTTGTCGACGAGAAAATACCGAGAGAGGTTCTGAGGTAGACTGAATTTCGTTGATGAATACAGGGTCTCGTCGATGAAATTTGTGAAGGACTCGTCGACGAAGGTCGGGCTCGTCAACGAAATCCTGTTTTATAAGAATAAAAAATCCAGGGGAAATATTATTTTTTTACGAAACCTCTCTCTCTCCTCTCTGTCTTTATGGTTCTCTCTCCCTTCTCTCTACGTTTTCGGCCCCACCAGTCGTCAGATCGACGATCCGAAGTCACCACGACGCTCTTGGCGGAGTTCTTTCCAAATCTGCTGGAGCGGATCGTGGGAGAAAGCTAGTTGGAAATCATCTCAAAGTTGAGGTAAGGCATTTTAAGTCATATTTGGTCTTGCGCTAGTTAGAAGAAATGTTGTGCGCATGAAAATACTGAAGTTTAATACTTGGGGTTTTCAGTTTCAGAGTATTGGTCAGGGAACCCCTCAGGTGTTAAACTTGAATGCTTTTGGGTGAAAACTTTCTACTCAATATGCTGGTTTTTGACAATTGAGGAAAATATTATATGCTTAGAAATACTGAACTTTAATTCTGGAAATTTTCATTTTCAAGGTGTTGAGTTAGGAACCCTGTGAGTGCGAGACAGTTTTATTAGGGGCTTTCCAGGAATCAGGTGAGGGGATAAACTAAGCTAGTATTGTTTTGGAAAATGTTTATATATATATATAGTTATCATTTGATTTATGAAAAATGTATATGATTATATATATATATATATATATATATGTCTTAGCAAAATATTGTGAAAATGATCGTATGTTGAATATGTGGAAAATCTACCGTGTGGCATGAGTAAAAATGTTGTGAAATGCTGTTTTCTGGGAATGTGGATGAGAAAGATTTTTATGATGAAAAACCGGCGTACGATCTGAGATGTTTTCATATATATATATATATATATAGATGTGATTTGCCGGCGTACGGGCCATGCTATGAGATGTGATTTGCCGGCGTACGGGCCGTGCTATGTGATTACTGTTTGCCAGCGTACGGGCTGTGCTATGTGTAGCTGGCGTACGGGCCGAGCTATGATAAAATGTGAAATACCGGCGTACGAGCCGATGATTTTTATGATACATGTATATATGTGAAATGATATGATTGATGTGAAAATAAATGAAATGAGATATTTATGTATCACAGTTTCAGTATATGTATATGATATCAGAATCTGGTTGGTTTGGTTTAGGCTAGCACTTGCATGGTACCGTTGCTATGTGCCCATGGTCCTCGTGATCATGATATCTGTGTTAACGTCGCTGTACGGAGTGGTGTGAGATTGGATGGTCAATGTGGTTATATTTGAGGAGTGTGCTGTTATCGCCCCTGGTGTACGGACCAGTCTGGGTAGACCCATCGGACCTACAGACTAGACTATTGACTTGGCAGTGGTCGACCAACCATTGTCAAGTCCCGCCTTCGGGCCACACAACCCAGTCATGTGGGGGTAATATATGACAACAGTCAGCTAACCTACCAGAATTGTTTTATGTTATTATTATTATTATTATTATGACATGAGTTGATTTATTATTATATATAGTTTCCCAGATTTGATGAAACAACACTAAATGTGTTATATATGATATATGTTGAACACGAATTACTCATGTTGTCATACACTAGTATTAGTTTATTTCCCTTACTGAGAGGTGTCTCAACCCTAAATCTTATACATTTTTCAGGAGCCCCTGATAAGAGAGCAGGAAAAGCCCCGCTGATCTAGAGTAGTGTTTGCCCTCTTTGGAAGGGTAAGTTTTTGGTAGGGACAGTTAGGATTTTTGTGGGAATTGTCCCTAGATTTATTTTTGGGATGTATACGTATTGAGAGATAGTGGTTGTAGTACTCTGGTATGATGTATTGTACATTATGACGAGATGTATATAGTTTTATACTTTCTGCTGTGTATGCTTCTGCTGTATGTTTTGTTATATCCCTGGTACCCACGGGTTCAGGTGGATGGTGACCTGCTGAGCGGGATTGTGGGATATGTAGTATTAATCTTATGATGTTGATAATATAAAAAAAAAAAGTGAAAAATGAGCAGGTCGTGACAGTTTCATTCTCGTTCACAACAGGTTTGGGGGTGGTCAGAACATACACCACTTTGAGACCCGCAAGAAGAAAGTGCATCTTTTTATGTCAGCGCCTGAAATTGCTTCCATCGAATTGTTCAAGTTTAACAAAATCTGCAGCGAATTCCCTCAAGGTTGAAGAACCAGCCATAACAAATAACTTTTTATGATTGTAGGAATAAGATAGGAAAAATACTATAGATTAGAAAATGCTTCAAGGCACGTTACAATGTCATTTTCCTTAAAACGTTATTTGTCCCCACCAAATCGGTGTGTATTGAGTCAGCAAATACGTTTCTAGGATACAATAAAACTCATAATATAATATGATATCAGTTTGCGTCATACACAAAAGAAAGCTGATCACAAACACCCTTAGAATAACCTAAACAAATGTTTTGGAATTCTATATTTGCAGAAAATAGAATCCAAATTTGAAAAAAATGTAATTTGTGGAAGCTTTATGTAAGAAAAAGAATAAGAGAATGATGAATTTCCTGTCTATTTTGTGGAGTTAATTATGTTTATTTATAGACAGAATTATGCCTTTTTCGAAAGATTGCATCTATTCAAATCGAGAAGCAGATTCGACCTGGTCGAGATTCTTAGGAATTCATATTCAGTCGATGGTATCGTCAACTAGGTCGCATCCGGTCTCCTAGTCGCGCCACTTTGTCGTGCCATTTGATCTTAAAAAAAAATATAAGATTAGTTTTTAACCATCCAATCATGATTAGCGGTTACGATCTCGTGCAGATGCAAAATGCGCCATTAGCGCCCTACAGCCCATGCCACGCATGTGGACAGTGTGAAGCACCGTACTAGGGTGAACTAGAGTATACACTAGCACTATCTCCTAACCAACTTTAAGAGATTATTTCACAATTTATTAATGGCCTTTTCTTTTCCACTTTTTCCAATGTGGTACAAACTCACATAACAATAAATACTCCTCATGAATGCTTTAGAAAATTTATAAATGAAGGACTTTGAAAACCCATAAAATCTTATATTTTAGAAAATATTCCAATAGTGTCATTGTGTGAATTTGTACAAAAAAAATTTGTTAAGAACAGAGTAGGTTTTAACTTTATGATGTCTAACATGGGACAAAACCATGAGATCTATTGGACTAAACCACATAGAAATTAGAGTTTGCTCATTGAAGCTGGGTTGATACATTGTACTTGATACTAAAACTAGTTTAAGAACATTACTATGTGAGTGAGTCACACACACAATTATGAACTATTTAGACAAATACATCAAAGATCATGGAGGAAATCCTATCATGACTCCAGATTGAGAGTGCGCTGTTAAAACATGGTAAGCAAATAGCTAAACAGAGTAGTTTCAACCTTTATATGACACTTTTTTTATATGGAAAATTTGTGAAACCAATAGGCCAAAGCAAACAATGCTTCATTAAAGTTGGATCAAAATTGTTACATCCAATTTGTTCAGTCAAGTGAAGCAAAAAAATTAAGTAATTTTAAATCATCATGCTAAATGTTCACAAGTTAAAAATAAAAATAAAAATCAAGAGGAGCAAATGTTAACATTTACCGTAGAGCACTTTGAATTATCCTTATGGATGCTCACAAAATGATGATCATTAAGGAAGGAACAATATTATTACTAAGGCAATTTCGGCTTGCAACAATATAAGATCCCCGTGGTGCAATACAACATATTGATATCATTATTTTTACTAACAAAACATTAATTAGGGTCATAACATTAGCTAATAATTAAAGACAAAGTATTCAATGCACAACCTGTATTATATCGAGAGCTAGAAAAAGGCATAATAAACTTAACTTTACCCCACATTTAAGTAGGTTATTTCTATAATTTGAATTGGATTTTTGCCTTCAAGTTTGAGCAATGAATTGCTTTTATTATTAGGTCAAAACTCGATATACATCATCATAAATATTTTTAAAGCCCCCTCTCCATCATCCCATACCAAAAGTCTCCTAAAAATATATCTAAAAGTATTGTATAAATTAAAAAAAAAAAAAAGAAGTTTTGGTTTTTAGTTTTTTTTTTTTTTTTTAATTAGAACAAAGTATGTCAAGAAATAAACTAATAATTTTTCTATTTGATAACTTTTGGAAAATCTTTCAAGCCCGGAAATTGTGGCAAACAATTTATATTTTTTCATTTATAATTTTTCAAAAAATTAGTTAAAATTCAGCTTATTTTTTAATTTCTAAAAAATCATATATAAAAAATTAGAAAATAAAGAGAAATTTTATAAATTCAGTTTATTTTTTATTTTAAGTTTTTAAAATAACTACAAAAAAAAAAAAAAAAATACAACTTTAAAAAGGATACAATTTATACTATATTTTTGCTAGATTTATACAAATCTAAGCCCAATATATAAATTCATATTTTCAAACGTAAGGTAAGAAATTAAAATTTCAGAAAAATGATGAAAATAATTTTTCCAATTTTACTATATAAATTTATAAAATTAGAAAAGAAAGTAACCTTTTTTAACTATTTTAAAAATAAAAAAAATTAAAAATAGAATTATCTCCGCAAGTAGGTAGTGCCAAAATTTTTATTATTTTATGTCATGTTATAAAAATAAAAAGTTTATGGACATTTTATATTTTATAAAAATTAAATTAAAAATAAAAATAAAAAATATTTTTCATAACTATACGAAGATTCTAATTTTTCAAAAAAAAAAAGAGGAAATTTTTCGATTGTTGGTATCACCTAAAGGACAAAAGCCAACAAGTATACTGCTCATGCAAAAATTCCATTGGGCCAACATCGGCCCGTAGGAAATAGCCCAGTAACTTGAAGTAAGCCATGAAATATTCCACTGGGCCTCCCACAACCCAAATCTAACAGAAGTCCAATTCCGTTGGGCCCCACAAACCATAATAAGAAAGCAACCACATTGTAGACCAATGACGTGAAAATAAACGTTATTATTATTATTATTATTATTATTCTTATTATTTATTTTTTTATTAATTTAATAAAAATTAATTACTAAAATATTTTTATTTGAAATTCTAGTTACACGTAGATGTGTATAATTTTTAATAAATTTTGTTGTCCATAAAATTTTCTATAGTATATTATTTTCATTTATATTCATAAGTTATATATACCGCAACGGGATACTTAATGGAAATTGTAAATATATAATTAAAAAATTTAAACTAGAAAGCTTTTAAATTCCATATTTTTATTTCTCACTATTTATAAATTATTTAACTTGAATAGATTTAATAAATAAAACGGTAAGTTGAACCACCATATAAAATGCTGTAAAAATAAAATTATTTTATATATTATTTTAATTTTATGTCATTCACACAGTTTATTTAATATACACTATTAGCAAAAATAATATGCCAATGCTTGTCCGTCAAGACTAACAAGTTAAATATTTTATAAATAGAATTTCACTAACAAGTTAAATATTTTATAAATAAAATTTCACTTTGACGCATGTTTTATTGTCCCCAAAAGAATTGATGGCTCCGAATATACTAAAAAAATAATTAATTTATTTTTCAAATAAAAAATCGAGCACATTTTTGACAATATTTCAAATCAAAGCCAACAAAAAAAAGCATCACGTATCTTATGGTAATTGAGTGAAGAAATTGGTAACCATCACCCTGATTCTCTAATTTTTTCATATAGAAAAGGAGTTTACGTAGAAACAATGGAGTGGACTTTCTTTTCGTGTTCTTGGACTTTGACTAATTTTAGAATAAATTTTAACTCATGAATCACAAATATTCAATGCATGCTTCTTTAGTTCACGAACGAATTTGAGATGTGTAACAATTATGATGAATAGTATGGAAAAATACAGATATAAAATAACAAAAACATACGAATTTAACGCGATTTGGCAATATGCGCACATCTACATGAGTGAGCGGTGGTTGGATTTCACTATATCAAAATAGGGTTACATCATATGTATTTATACTAACTCTAACCGTATAGAGGTATTAGAAAAATTTTTCAAATGCCCTTTTGCCATATTGCATGGGCATTGCCTCTACACCCTCAATCCATTAATCGTCACATACTACAACATGTACATCTAAGAAAATAAGGAGAATTTGGTCCAAAGATAGTATATGTGGTGTGACAATGGAGTTGTTTGTAGATTGATGTAAATAAGAAATTAGATTAAGTGTAAAAATTTTATTTTTGAGGATATTTAAATTAAAAAATACTTACTTTTGTTTTGTGAAATTCATTTGTAAATTCTTTCAATTTTGATGAGATTTGTAATTGAAATATACAGTTTCGTGATTTGTTTTTGGGAGTTTAACTAATTTCAAGAATTTTTATTTCATTGTTTTGCGTTTAAACTTTCCAAGTTCAAGATTTAACAACACGTTCATATTTCTTTAGACAAATCCAATTAGGCGTCATCCTATCTATATGACTTATGATATGGATAATGCACGAAAAAGTGTATCAAGGACTTAATTAATAGCTCAAATTTTTAGGTGAAGTGAATGAGTTAATAGTATTATAGCCATTATGTTTAAAGGGTGCTGTGTTTAGTTTTCTAAGAGAATATTTATTAGTATATTATTCATAGTGTAATCATTATGTGAGAAGTTGTTTTCCTATGAACTCATCCCCACATTATTGACAAACAAGCCATTAATTTGACTTGTAATAAGGAACAAGTTAATAATCAAACTCTTTGAAATATCTATTGCTAATTAGTGAACTAAATTTGGTATATATTTTCATTTTTTATTTATTTTTCTTCAACTCATGGACCAATACAATTTCATATTTGATGAATTTCAATAATTGCTTTGCATATTTAATTCCCAAATTCATGATTAAATCTATGTATTTTTTTTATTTAACGAAGAATATGGTACGATGCACGTGAGAAATGTGTTAAAGCATATGCATATAACTGAAATTTTTTGGGTTAAGGGATGACTTAGGGTTTGTTTGGAATTACTTATGTAGAAGTGTTTTTCAGAAAAAGTGTTGAAAGTTTTCAATGATATTTGGTTGTATTTAAAATAAGTAATATTTGGATACTTACTTTTATTATAGGATATTATATGATTGTTTTTAAACATATTTTAGATTACAAATATTAATATTTTTAAAATTAAAATTTTCATTAAAAATAATATAATATTATTTTTTAATTAACAGTAATCTTGTTCTTAATTTATATTTATAGCATACAATTATCATATTAAATTTTATTAAAATAATATTATTAATTAAATTAGTATTTTTAATTTTAAATATTACTTAAAATTAATAGATGATTTTTCTTTTTCATTTCATAATTGAATTGTGTTTCATTAATACTTAATATAGTATAACACGTAATAAAATAGTATATCATCTTCTTATATATTTTTAATATTATATAATAGTCACATATTTTCTTATATTTATATGTTCATATATTGGGCATTTTTCTTCTATTGTTAGGTGTCATTTGAAAAATATTTCTATAAATGGCGTTTCTTAAAATTTTCATTTTCAAGAATGGGATTTTTGCAAATATTTAAAAATTAAATTTAGAATAAAAATTATTTTCTACAATTAAAAACAACCTTATTGTTTTCCTACCATGTCAAAATATATAATTTAGAACCTTGAACTATTAGCTTATGTTCGAATAGTTTTAAAACCTCATGAAAATAATAACGACACGTTCGGTACATAAAAATAGATTGAAATTGAATTTATCACTTCATTTTGTTAGAAATTACATTTAAATTTTTATTCTATTATTTTCCTACTCTCATTTCGTTTGCAAACTAACACATAAAATAAAGAGTGCATGAATCAATTCCTAATTCCCTTTTTTTACGGCTATTTTGTCGTTACAATGATATAACCAATAGTATATTTATTTTAGAGCGGTAACCTAAATTTGACATTAGAATTTTTCTATATCACTTAAATCCCGTTCTGAATATGAAAAATATTAAGGAAAAGAAAGGAAATACAAAGAAATTCAATTTCTCATATTTGGTTATTAAGAAAAGTAAAAAATAAAAATATATATATATATCAAATCAATGGACGAATATTTGGTTAATACACCATTAATATTTAATTTTTTAATCATATTAAAGCAAATTTTTACTTTTAATAATATTTAATATAAAGAGTAAAACATAATAGAAAATGAATTTTCTCCTCCTTTCATTTTCTCACCAAAATTTGATCTTAATCCAAACAAACCCTTATGGTTAGTAAAAATATTGTTCTACCAAGTGCCCTTTATCTCTAAATATTAGCGAGTGTTCGGTAAGTCAGAGTAGGATTCCTAACCCAACGATAATCCACATTAAGAATTAAGTTGTTATTGCAACCAGTGTTTTGAAAACTGGGTCGAACTAACCGATCGAACTCATATCGAATTTCTGCATCACTTGAACTCGGTCAAATTCGAAAAAAGAACCGAACCAATCGGGTGAATCGATTGAACCGGAGTCACGTGTTTGGAAGCTCTTTTTCCAAAATCTGGCTGAAATATTTTACTATTTCATCTTCCTAAGAAAGAGAAGTAGTAGGAAAGGTCATTCTTCCTGGTCTGCGCAAATTCTAAACTTCAAGCGGAGGAGGAGATGCTCTCATGGCGGATGCTACAGATCTAGATCTGCGAGGTGAATAAATTAACAGAAGGAAATAAAGTAGAGGGAGATTTGCAGCCTTGCACATCACCCAAGATCAAGCCTAATAAATTAATAAGCACATCATTATACAAAATGATATTATAATAAGAGTCGGTACTAGCCAGCATTAAAGTTGAATTTTGAAAGTGATTGAAGGGCTTGTGCTCTTTATGCATGTGGTACTAGCAAAATGGATTGTTAATTTGGTCGAACTCAGAACTAGATAGCTGTGCGATTCACTTACATGAGTTATGATTTGTATTTGAAAAGCTTATTTTTGGGTTATCGAGGCTTGGTCCGCCCATAGTTTCGTTTCAAAATTTTGTTTCATCAACTTCAAAAGGAATTATAGTGTAAAAACTTAATAGTAGACCCAAAGTTTCAAAATTATAACCACGGTTTTCTTCCGTCATAAGTGATGAATTTTTTAATAAAGTTAGGAGGTGCCGTACTCTTTTTTCAAAAAAGAAAAAGAACTTAATAGTAGAACTAGAAGTAATATTATTAATGCGGTGAAAATGAAAGTTTTGTTAAGATGGAGCTATTATTAAGACAAGCAAAATTTAGAAAACTTAGTCAAGCTAAGTACATATTATACTAGAATGAAACATTTGAATATTTTCATATGAACACGTTGTAAAATTTGCCAAGTAATGCCAAAGAAAACATTTTAAATGTGCATGAATGAATATACGTACCTAGCTTGGAAAGCACATTTCTTCTTTAGTTATTTTGAAAAATTTCTAGTAAACGGTGTAGGTCATAAGATTCAAATCTTTGTCCGATAGATATCTTAAAAAATAATATACAACTTGACTTCATTGATTTGTATTTTTTAAAACTAGTTTAAAGAGTAAAAACAAGAAAACTTCATTATTGTTTTACTTACAATTAGGGAGGCTGGTTGACATTATCTAGTAAGAGATGATCTTGTCCATCTAATTATTCCAATGATAACCTTCAATTCCTTCACTATTTCTGCCTTAATTTATCGATGGTTACTCGATCCCACTATTATCTTTCTATGAAAAATATTGTTGCTTTTTAAAATTTAAGCTACTCTCTCTAAAATAATTTAAATTAAAAATTGCAAAAAGAAGAAACTTAAAATGAAAGAATGATGCAGGTGTTGTCAACAATAGAGTAAACCGCACTTGGATGAAGAAGTCGATGCACGGGTCTATCAAAATAGAGCTACTTTTTTTTGTTCTCTAAAATTATGTGTTATTTTCTAAATTTATTAAAAATACCTTTTGAGAATCATTATAAAAATATCTCTACTAAAAAATAAAAATAATTTATAAAAATTTAATTTTATTTAATTTTTCTTTATTTCATTTGAGAAAAATTACTTTTTTTTTTTTTATAATCTTTGGAGAAATGTTTATACTCTACAAAGTTTGTTTTTTGTTTTTGTTTTTTCTTTTGGTAGGTTACCAAACAACATAACATAAAAAAAAGACTTTTTTGTCACAAGCTCGTGATGTCAGTCAGTAGTTGAAGAGTAAGCCCATATCAGGATCACATATTATATTTGCTTACCATGTTAGTCTGTGACTATCATGAGCTCGTAACAAGTAGTATTACTCTCAAATATATATATATATATATATATATATATATATATATATATAATATTTTAAAATTATTTTCTTCACCAAATAATATCATTTATTAGTATTTTAAAGAAAAGTTTAATAAAAATTCTATTGATCCTTTGTCACTTTCAATGTAAGTCATAAAGGGTAAGATGGGGTTTGGGAGGGGGGGAGTGGGCTAGCTTTAGAGTACACTTTATGGCTTGGTTTAACTTAATTAAGGTTGATGAAAAGAAGTATTTGAAGATGAAAAATAATGTTGTTTTGTTTATAAATTTGTTTTCTCTTATGAAAAAGGAGTCCTTGAAAAGAAGGCATGAATTTTGAGTCTTTGCTAAAAAAAAAAACTTGAAAATTAGTCAAGATATTTGAAATGACCAAACGATATATCATTTTAATTAATACAAGCAATATGTGAATAATATTATACTTTTTGCAAAAAAAAACTAGAGATAGGGTAATTAAAAGCTATAATTTAATTTATAAAAATGGATTGTAGTCTTGTATTTCAAAAAGAGATAGGAAAGTGACACCACGAGCTTATGTAAAGACTCCCACTTTATGATTTGCTGAAATAGATTTAAAGGCACACCATGCACCTAACCAAATCTTTTTGATCTTATAATAATATTATGCCGTTTAACCTTCATAACCCGATTTAATATCTAAACTATTTAATGAAATCTGATTTTATGACTTAAAACAATTTCAAATGTTGGCACACAGCCTAACACTTCTGAAAATTATGTTGCTTACAGAGTGAGAGTATAGAGGCTATGATGAAGCATTATTTTGGAAAAAAAGAAGGGTTCAAATGTCTTGATATCCTTTTAATTTTGCTAAATTTGTAGGTGCAAAAGATATGAGAAAGGAGGAGAACGACTGGAAGAGGGAAGGGAGCCCTGCATCCAAGATCCAAGCTGGGTCGGGACCGAGGGAGGGTGGTATCTAGTCACTGGTTACTGGTGAGAGCAGCAAACCTAACCCAACTGACAAATTCCTAAAAAGGACAAAGTTGCTGCACCCAATCTGAAATTCCCGACAAGTACAGGGGCAACAATGGGATTTAGCCCATCAATACTACAGCCTCCTCCTTTTGTTTTTCGCTTCTCCAGTCTTCCCTCCCTCTCGCTCTCTCTCATTGCCACTGTTGTCCACTGTAAGAGTAGAGAAAAGCTGTGCCACGGTTTTTTTATGGTTAAAATTATACTTGACAACTTAAAAACATCCTCTCTCTCTCTCTCTCTCTCCCTCTACCCTTTTTACCTATCCTTCTCCAGTTTACCAAGCAAAAGAACAGTAGAGGAGAGATGAAGAAAGGGGTCTTCTTTGGCTCTGTGAGTGGTGTTAAGCACAAGCACCTGCACCTTATTAGGGTGGGGAAGGAAGATAAAAAAAGTAGACCTTAGTTAGAGACTTAACACAGCAATTTTCAATTGTGTTCCAGAGTTAAGAGGGGGAGAGTGGAGCAGAAAAGGGTTTGATTTCTGAAGTGAGAGAGAAAAAAGCCAGTGAGAGAGAGAGAGAGAGAGAGAGGAAGGGAGAGATGGTGGGCTCAGCAGCGTCAGATAGGAGCAAAGAAGCGGTTGGGATGATGGCCCTTCATGAGGCCCTCCGAAGTGTCTGTCTCAGCACAGACTGGACTTATGCAGTCTTCTGGACCATCCGTCCTCGCCCGTATCTCTCTCTCTCTGTACCCTACAAGGTCAACCTTAGTATATCCTTTGATCTTGTGCTGTTTCTTGAAATTGGTATCTTCCATTGTTGCAGGAGAATCCGAGGTGGTAATGGTTGCAAAGTCGGTGACGACAACGGCAGCTTGTGAGTATAGTTTCTCGCCGTTTGGTTACTGGAAAAATTGAAGAAGGGAAAACATAAACCCTTTTAAGTTTATGGTCCCAGTTGACGGAAAATCCAACTTCCAAAATTTTATTTCTGTTCTTTTCTTTTCCTGTGCCTTCCCTGCTGCCAAACAGGGCCTACCCTTGTTTTCTTGTAGAAACAGAGGAAAAGCAGGGGAAGGAAGATGCTAATGGGCTAGTGGGAAATGGATTGTTTTGTGATTTTAGTGGTGTTTGTTTGAGTAGTTTCTTGAATTGGGTGTTTTCTTTTTGAATTCTTTGATGAAGGATGTTGATGTGGGAAGATGGGTTTTGCCGAGTACGAGATGCAGATTGTTTGGATGGGATTGATGGGGAGGATCCTGTGAGGAAAGCCTTCAGCAAAATGTCCATTCAGCTATATAATTATGGAGAAGGGTGGGTACTGGGTAGGTGTTTATATTTTAATTTTAATCATGTCTCTCTCTCACTCTCACTTGCTCTAGCTGAATAAAATCTTCTGGGAGTGTAAAGTGTAAACTAACGAAAAAGGAAATCTCCTATATATATATATATATATATACACACACACACACACATATATGTGGGATCATTGGTTGAATTAATTTGAGCAGGTTGATGGGAAAGGTTGCTTCGGATAAGTGCCATAAATGGGTTTTCAAAGAGCCTTCAGAATGTGAACCAAACATCTCCAACTACTGGCAGAGTTCTTTTGATGCTGTATGTACAAAAACAAACCCACCCTACCTCTTGTTTTTGTTTTTGTTTTCTTTTGTTTTGTGTTTTTTTAAATTTTAAATTTCATTATTTTAATCTTTTAAATAGTCTATTGATTGGTTGAATGAAACTATGTGGGTGATTGATGATGATTTGCTGGCCTTTGGGTGTTCTTAATTGCAGCTTCCCCCTGAATGGACCGATCAGTTTGACTCGGGCATTCAGGTTAGAAAAAAATGAAAAGTTATAAAGATTATGTCCTGTGTTACTTGCACTACCTTTTCCCCCCCCTTTTACTAGACTTAAACCCTGTCTAATTTTCCCTTGACCAGACTATAGCTGTGATTCAAGCTGGCCATGGCCTTTTACAACTGGGTTCCTGCAAGATTGTGAGTTTCAGTCTTTTTTTTTTTTTTTTTTCCTTTTCTTTATTTTTTTCTTCAAGTTTTTCTGGGATGAGGCAATCTTATATTCCCATAAACTGCATACTTGTACATAGATATATTCATGTAAGATTGCTAAGCCATTAAATACAGATAGTCTGATCTGATTGAGACATAAATATCTATTCCCAGATACCTGAAGACCTTCATTTTGTGCTGAGAATGAGACATACCTTTGAATCTCTTGGATATCAATCTGGGTTCTACCTCTCCCAGCTCTTCTCTTCAACAAGAAACACTTCCTCTCCTTCTTCAGTTCCTTCAAAGCAATCAGCCATCCCAACCCGCCCTCCTCCTCTCTTCAATTGGGCCCAAAGGCCGCTTCCATCTGCCGCCTCTGTCCTTGCTTCTCCCAGTTTTCAAAACTCGCCCAGACTTGGATTTCTGCCCTCCAAAGATGAAACTCACATGTTCCTCCTCCCCCATTCATCTGAAACCCGAATTGAAGATATGATGGGAGATCATGAAAATGAAATCAAATGGCCAAATGGATTGTCTTTCTTTAATGCTCTCACCGGACGAACCGATGATGCAAAGATTTTGTTCAGCCCAGAGGGTATAGGAAACAAGCCAGACCAAACTCACCATCCCCTCATCCTTGAAGGTAAGAATCCAAATCCAAACCCGAATTCGGAAGCTTCAAACTTGCACAACACCAGCAGTGCTAACCCCAATGAGTTTTTGAGCCTGGACAACCACCCAGAGAGTGTCAGAAAGATGGAAAACAAGTTCAAGAGGAGCTTTACTTTGCCTGCGAGAATGGCTTCGTCATCGTCTTCGACTTCACTCGATCACCATCTGCACCATCCTGTGGAGTATAGGAGTTCTGAAGCAGGTATGTACACTGATGTCATGGAGACCTTCTTGGAGTAATTGAAGGAGGCAGTTGTTTTAGGTGATGAAAGGGTGAGAAGTACTTGCATCTAGGGACAGCACTGTTTTCTTTGTTGCTGATGTTCCTATGCCTGTTTTGATGCTCTATTTTTCATCTTGTGTTTCTTTAATGCATGTACTGAACTTTTTCTATCATTTGTTGTAGTTCATGTTGATAACTTCCTAGAACTTTCACAGATATCCTGGAAAACCATGAGAAATTTTGAAGGAACATTAATGGGTGCCAAAGAATAAGTTTTGTGGTATCACGATCCTTATTTGCAAGCCTGTTGGGCTCGAAAGAGTGAATAAAGTGCAAATATATCATTTACCATGTGCTTAAATGCAATTATAAGATAGAGAATGCCAAGCTCTGAATTCATATATCATTTATCATGTGCTTAAATGCAATTATAAGCTTTGAATTCTAAATGCTTTAGGTCAATGAACCAATCTTAAAGTTGAAGTTGTTGGTGAGGATTCAATAAGCATCTCATCTTTCATAATTTTTGGGTCTATTAGGAGGCTCATTGGGCTTAGTCTACTCCATGGTGGTAGTTCATCCGTCATTTCAAATCCCTATTCGCTCCGTCCAAATATTTAAACTTGGAATGTGGTCATTCTGCGATAAAACTGATGAGTTGTCTCCTAGGAAACTATATTTTAGTATCCACCAGGTCAATAGGTTTTGTTATTGTTATCCTTAACACATAATTTAAGTGTGCAGCAAATCAAGGATGGATCGGGTTCTGCTCATATTTCAAGCCTATTGCCAAGTCATGACACAAACTTGCAACTAGGGTTGGGTTGGGGCTTTAAAAAATGATCATAATCCTAGTTGAAGGGCCATTGTTATTGAAGTTGCTGAAGGTCAAACTGGGCACTCTTTGATGCATGCTTCAAGCCATTAGGGATCTCTGTAGTATTAGTTTAGTCTTCCATGTGATATCAGCAAACACAGAATATATATATTGGAGTCCACCTAGAATTCCTGAGATTGTCAAATTGTTTAATTCCTACTGAGGTTCTGTCGTTTGTATTAGGCTGGTCGATACCTTGCTTAATTAGAGTTCTATTGAGATGAAATGATTATATTACATCTGGTAATAATGGAGTGAACTTGTCAACATGTTGTATTACTCATTTTGTTAAATCAATAGTTCTGCCTAAGTTACATCACAAGATTATGGAGTTTTATTGAATTGTATTTCACTTGTAATTTTTGTTATGAAGTTACCAAACTGTTGTAATTTAAGCTTAAGGGAGTGGATTATCATTCTGGGAAATTTCAAAGACTTGTGCTACAATTCATGACCTTGGCTCCTCTAGTGGGTATCAATCAAATGCACAGGATCGAAGTACTTCGCATGTTAAAACTGTCACGTAATAGGTAAAAGATCTCATTTATAACTAGCACGCATTACTCAACCATCCAAGTCAAGCCATAATTAACCCTAGAGATTTTCTCTGCAATGAATAGAAACAAAACAAAAGAAAAGATGGGAGTCCAAGCTTGCTTGCCAAAGTACTTGTGGGTGGGTTTTTGAGAAGTCAAAAGCAAAAGGGTATGTGGGCTTGGAGGGGGGGCCCTTGGGTAAAAAAATTTCTAGCTTTTAACATGGAAGCTGCCTTTTTTTTCCAGGCAATGCCCTGGAGAGCCACTCTGATTAATCCATTCCTCCAAAAATAATGCCATGGTCTTTGGGGGTTTCCCCCCTTACAGGAGGACTAAGTGCATTCCCCAGAGCAGCATTTAGGACCTACGGTCAGAGAAGTCTAGGTCATTTTGCACCTCATGAAGTAGTTAACTCGTTAAAATATTATTTATTTATTTTATAAGGTTTTTAAATTCTATAATTATTTCTTCATAATTTTAAACTATTGCATTATTAATATAAATAGAGCGTTAGAGTGCTAATAAACCTACATTTCTTTCGAAAAAAGATACACCTTATAGTTGTCCTCTAACAAATTTTCATGCTTTAGATCGCTCTATATTTAACTTATTTATAATACTCTTGAAATTCTTTCTTTCAGTCCTTGAAAAATTTATGAATAAATGTTGAAAAAATAAAATTACAATCTAGGGTTCACATTAAATAAGGACTCTCGTAAAAAGCTTGATGTTCACAAATATTTTCCAAAATAATCGATTTTATGAGTTTTCAAAAACTTCCATTTATGAATTTTCTAAAGCATTCATGAGAAGTATTTAATACTATGTGGGTTTGTCCCACATTGAAAAGAGTGTAAAAGGAAAAATCATTAATAAATGATAAGATGTAATAATTTCTTAAAGTTGGTTAATAGATAGTGCTAGTGTGTATTCTAGTGTACCTTAAGACGGTGCTTCGCACAAGCGCGCGTGTGTGACGTGGGCTGTAGGGCACTAGTGGCGCATTTAGTTGGCGCACAAGCACTTAGCACATATATAATTTTGTCTCTTTAAAGACAAAAGTTACTCCATGAATATTTAGAAATATTCAATCTTTCTCTCTTCCTTTTTCTCTCATAAGACTTTTACAAATTATATTTTCTTCAATCTTGAGTTATGTTTTCTGTAGAAATAAAATTCTAGAAATTTGTTCAGATTCTTCTAAGGGTGTTTTTCATCAGTTATTCGTTTGTGTATAACGCAAATAGATAACGAATTACATTTTGGGTTTTATTGTATCCTGGAAATATATTTGCTGACTCGATACACACCGATCTAGGGGTGCAAATAACGTTTTAAAAAAAACGATATTGTAATGTGCCTTGAAGCGTTTTCTGTTTTGCAGCATTTTTGTAACAACTTGCTTAACTTACCAAATAATAAAACATATTTAATAATATAGTCAACCAAACTTGTGGGTACGAGGACATATCTATCATACACAACAGAAACTTAAGCAACAGTAAATATAAATCACATTTTCTTAACCATAAAATACATAATAACCAGAGTCAGTTAAATTCTAAAATACTGTGCTTATGTACAATCTCCAAAACACAAAATATATACATTTCTAAACAAAAATCTCCTTGTTCCTAGATCAAAATTTACTCTCCTAGTGGGGTAGTATCTTACTATCTCAACGGCGGCCTCGATCTATCGATCTTTTTGGGTTTCTTAAAAATAATTTAATGTTGGGGGTGAGACACTTCTCAGTAAGGGAAAATAAACTAAATACAGTTGTGTGGTAACATGAATATTCAATGCTATTATAAATATACAATACATTTTGCATACAAGAAAACATCAATCATTTAATAACTGCGTAAACATATAATTTCATATTTCTAATAAATTGTATTGTTCATGAACTATTTGGTATAGCTAATAATACTGAAAATTTACCCAGGATGAATAGTTAGCTGATGTCATGTATTAACCTCCATGACGGGTTGTGCAGCCTGAAGGCAGGACTTGACAATGGTTGACCGACCACTGTCGAGTCAAAAATGTCTTTAAGTACGATGGACTCGCCACACCCTGATTCAGACTGTTAGGTGGACGTCTACAACTCTCTACACTAAAAGTCACATCGACTATCCATCTCCCACCCTCTCTACTAGCAGGGGCGATTAGCACAAGTCTGAAACATAATAATTTGATCTGTATGGCCACGATACCGTGCTCCTATGACTGAATTGAACTGTCATCTGGTTTTGATAACATATAATATATGATAATATACAATTTAAAGTAAATAGATTGATAGCATTTTATGTAATAGCATAAATACATACGGCCCTGCGTCGATTACTTTTACATCTACGGCCTTGCGTCAAACATTTCATAAATACGACCTTGCGCTGAAATCATACATAATACACGGCCTTGCGTCGGTTATCCATCACGGTCTTGTGCTGAACATTTTATAAATAATAATATGAATAAACATGTTATTTATCATGTATTGCAAAATCGTAATGTACTGCATTATTTTATATTTTCTGAAAACATATTTTATCTATAAAATTGCCTTAACATAATACTTTTTCACATAAAATAATATTCATGCCACGCAATGCTGAATAAGACCATATATTCTATACTGAAAACATATTTTTTGGCATTTCATATTAATACATACATTTCAATATAATAGTAGTATTTTTCCAAATAAACATTTTCTCAATGATATTTAAATGTAATACATGCTTTCTGAACATAAATCTACTAGTAATTTAATAGTATTTTCATGAAAAAATGACTGCTTTAGTTTATTACCTTACCTGATTTCTGCAAAGAAACACCCTAAAATACACTCGTCCTACACTTGCAGGGTTCCCCGTTCAACACCCTGAAATCAACATTTCACAGAACTAAATTTTAGTATTTCTTTGTATACAACATTTCTTATAATTATGGAAAGACTAAATTTTGAGTAAAAAATCTTACTTTAAATCATGGATGAATTTCAAAGTAGCTTCATCGACGATCTACTCCAGTAGATTTGCAGAGAATCTTTTCAGGAGTGTCGTGGTGGCTTTAAATCGTTGAACCGGCTTAAATCCGACCCGAAATCTTAATCTTGGAGAGAAGGAAGGAGCGACGAAGTGAGGAGAGAGAGAGAGAGAGAGATTCTCGCAGGATTTTTGGCCATAAAATGAAGGTTATGCCTATTTATTCATTGACCTTCGTCGACGAGCCACGTCACTTTGTCAACAAGGTCAAGAAGGCAATTCCTCGACGAATGTTACTTCTCATCGACGAAATTCAGAGTTGCGATATATATATATATATATATATATATATATATATCCCCTCGGTATCTTCTCGTCGACGAAGCGCACCCTCGTCGACGAGCCCAAAATGCCACGTCATCGACGAAATTTGTTGCTGCCCCCTTTTACTATTTTCATTTTCCTATTTTTTATTATTTAAATACCATTATTTTTTGGGTCATTACATTCTCTCATCCTTATAAAATTTTGTCCTCGAAATTTACTATCCATATGATTTACCATCCCTTAAGAAAAGTGGTCTACTTATTTTATTATTTACTTTCACTTATGACGGAGGAATACCATGGTTACATTTCAAGTTCTTAGAGATTACATATATAAATTAAAATAAAATTATTTAAAAAATAAAAGACCATTCATAACTAAACTATTACATGTACTTGCAAAAGAAATAATACATATTTACTTACATTTTCCTAGTTACGTTTGAACTTCTTGGAACAATTGTGGGTATTTTTGTCTGATATGTTCTTCGAGCTCCCAAGAAGCCTCTTCTATTGCATGATTCTTCCATAGAACTTTTACTAGAGGAATCTTCTTATTACGTAGTTCATGTTCTCTTCTATCCAGAATCTGTACTAGTACCTCCTTATAGACTAGCGAATCACTGAACTCTAATTCACCATAACTAATTATATGAGAAAGGTCTGAGACGTATTTTCTCAACATGGAAACATGGAATACATCGTGCATCCTGAATAATACAGGTGGTAAAGCTAACTTGTAGGCAACTAGCCCAATTTTCTCTAAAATTTCAAACGGACTGATAAACTTAGGGTTAAGTTTACCCTTCCTTCCAAACCTCATAACGCCTTTTAACGAAACTATATTAAAAAATACATGATCACCAATATCAAATTCTAATTTTCTATGGCGATTATCGGCATAACTCTTTTGTTGGTTTTGAGCTGCGCTAATTCTATCTTTAATGAGCCGAACCTTATCGTACGCCTATTGCACAAGCTCTGGTCCCATAACTAGCCAATCATCCATTTCATCCCAATATAACGGAGAACGACATCTCCTACCGTACAGAGCCTCAAACGGTGCCATACCAATGTTGGTCTGATAACTGTTATTATACGCAAATTCTACCTGCGGTATAAATTGACTCCAACTATCCCTAAAGTTTAGCACATATGCCCGAAGCATATCTTCTAATATTTGTATTGTTATTTCAGTCTGCCAGTCTGACTGAGGATGGAATGCTGTACTAAAAGATAACTGAGACCCTAAAGCTTCCTGTAAGCTTCTCCAGAAATGTGATATGAAACGCGAGTCTTGATTTGACACTATAGATACTGGCATCCCATGAGAACGAACTATTTTTTGAATGTAAATCTCCGCTAAACGGTTAAGAGAATAATTGATCTTGATAGGTAGGAAATGGGCGGTTTTAGTCAACTGATCTATAATCACTTAAATCGCATTCTGGTCATGCGACGCTGATGGCAGTTCTGAAACAAAGTCCATGAATATATGTTCCCACTTCCACTCTGGGATAAATAGTGGCTGCAACTGACCCGTCGACCTTTGATGCTCAGCTTTTACCTGCTGGCACGTCAGATACAACGCTATATACTTGACAATTTCCTTCTTCATACCATTCCACCAGTAAAACTCTCATAAATCCCTATACATTTTCGTATTGTCGAGATGAACTGTATACAAAAATCTGTAAGCCTCATCTAAAATGGTCTTTCTGATGTCAGCATCGGCAGGAACACATAATCTGGAACGGAATCGCAAAACTTCGTCATCTGACAAACAAAATTCCTTCCTCTGACCATTCTGCACTCTAACTAATACCTTCGCTAATTCTGAGCTTCCTTCTGAGTAGTTTTAATTCTTTCCTGTAGAGTAGGCTGTATCACTAAACTAGAAATATACACTGGAGGATCACTCTCTACCAATTCTATGCCGAGTCTCTCCAGATCCATCATGATCGGATACTGGATCTCCATAACTGCTACCACTAGTCTCGCAGACTTTCTGCTCAACGCATCAACTACCACATTTGCTTTTCTTGGGTGATAACTGATAAAGCAACTCTCTGCTATGATATTTAGGCAACCCTAAGGTCACTAATAAAGCATACTAGGGCACTCACTTTACTCAGTAAGCCCTCAAGTGTTAGATTGATTTCGTACTCACACCGTTCAACAATAGCTTACCGGCAAAGGCCCTAAGGATAGAGAAATCTACTCACCCATACAAGTAGGTTCCTTTTACTATAGTACGTTATGCAGCTACTGTTATATCTGAAGCTACTAGTGTACTCGCCTTTCTCAGCAAGCCCTCAGGCGAAGAGTACGCCCCGCCCAAATCGTAGCACATTCTATGTGCATAAGTACTTCTAATATCATAATACATCATTTTGTTTGCCATTATTCTGCATCTCTCAACTGTTCATGTTTTCATCTTTTACTTTTCATTTCATTTCACTTTACGTGGTCCTTTCCCATTTTACATTGTTCACATTTTACATTTCATTTCTATTTCATTCATTTCTATTTTCATTTCATTTCATTTCATACCATACCCAGCATCTTTCAACTGTTTTACCCAACATCTTTCAACTGTTTTACCCAACATTTTTCAGCTGTCATACATTTACCCAATTTCTTTCAACTGTTTTACCTAATCTTTTTCAGCTGTCATACATTTATCCAACATCTTTCAATTGTTTTATCCAGCATCTTTCAGCTGTTTACATGGTTGATACACACAAGCAACATAGTTCATATCATATTTTATTTTCAATACATTACTTGCTTAACATATATTCGCACAGAATCTTATGCCACACAATTTAACAGTAAAATTCATACATATTTCTGTAAAATAGGCTAACCTACATTTAGCATTTAATTACTGAAAATATAATTTCCATTTCTTAAATAATTATCTAGAAAATTCCTTCCACTTTATTCAGTTCATTTCCACAAATACATAACTAAATAAGTGATTCTAGGTTCAGAAATCATAATTTTACATGGTTGGTATTCTAATAATTCACACCAAAACATGTATATAATATAACATAAATTATTGTCATTAATTTCATAAAATCTGATTTAATATATAATTTCCCCTTAATAAAAAATCCTAAATAAAATATTATTTTAATACTTCCTAGGCCCTAAAATACCAAATAAATAATTATACCCTTAAATATAACAAAATTACCAAATTTCTTAAATCCCATTCTCGCTTTGGAGTGAGGCGTAGAAAATCCTAATTGGAACTTTACTTATGTCAAAATGACGACGATCACGACTAAGACCCTATGGTGGTGTCTGATCGTCAATTTAACAACAAATTTAACGAGAAATTGAGAAATTAGGGAAAAATTATCTTACCCCAAGAATGGTGCCTACGCCGCTCCTATGATAAATCCGTTCTAGTAGAAATGTCGGTGGCAGAGTTAGGAATCCAACGACATCTTCCGTTTTTCGATCGATCGAATATTCGTCGAGAAATGAGGGGAGAGAGAGAGACGGAGATGGAGAGTGGACGAGTGAGACAGAGAAAGAAGGAGAGAGTTCTGGAGAGGGAGAGACGCAGGTTTAAGCTAAGTTTTCTTTATTTTATTTTTTCTTTTTACTTACTTTATCATATGATAATAATAATATTATATATATATATATAGATATATATCATATTATTTATTTAATACATCAAATTTAATAATACTTAATTAATTATTTAATTCATAATAATTTTTTAATTTATTTATTAAATTTAATAATATTGAATTAATTAATTAAATAGTTAATAATTACTCTTAATTTTTTTATACAATTTCTTTTTATTTGTTTATTTAATACATTAATTTAATAATATTTAACTAATTAATTGATTAATAATATTAATTTATTAATTTTTTTATAATTTTTTTTTCCGGATTATTACATTCTTCCCTCCTTTAAAGAATTTCGTCCTCGAAATTTTGCTAACTAATCAATCATTTCCTTAACTTCTGAAATCAACTAACCTAACCATCGAATTCAAATCTCAAGTTCGAATTTCTCTGCTCGGAAACATCACCATCGATGGATTTGCCATGATTTTCTGAAGCTAACTACTTCTTCAGAAAAACATAGAAGACCATCAAAGGATTTTTGCCCTCAAGCTTACGAAACACAATTTAGAATTCCTAACAGTATCTTACTCTACCTATTCCTACCCTTATCGCAACTCAATCTTATACTCTGGTATAAATCATTTTTAACCTAATACTCTAATATTTCCATATCCAGGCGATGTAAATCTAATCACACTTCCGACTAGACATGACTCTGATACCATAATGTAACGCCCCAAACTCTTAAACTCAGGTTTGACGCGTTATGCCTGATAAAATTCTTGATAATCCATAATCCACATATAAGTAGCGGAAAACATAAAAATAATCTCTATACATATAATACCATAATACCAGAGATTACTAATTCTTATCTATAATTCATAGTAATCATCTTTCACCTGCATTTCCATAAATTTACATAATTTTCAAAACATTTCAGTATTTTCACAACCATTCCTTACTCAACAGCCTTAAAACATAAAGACATAAAATATAAATATTTACATTCCCTAAAATTAACATAGAAATATACCATTTTCTTTTCCTATTTCTCAATAATGCTATAAAACCTTGAGCTCTCTAAGCTCGATTTCGAGAAAATCCTGAAAAAGATAAATTCATATTCGGGTGAGATACATCTCAGTAAGGGAAGAAATGATATATTAAAACAGTGTGTGGCTAACATGAGTTTATATAACAACATCATATTTAACATTTGAAAATCGTTAACACAATTTCTGAAATCATCCTCTGATCCTAATCAATATTTAACCCACGAGATTACCCGAGGATAGGGGTGATTACCCGCCTATACAAGTAGCACCCCTTTGCTTTGATATTTAGGCAACCCTAAGGTCACTAATAAAGCATACCAGGGCACTCACCTTACTTAGTAAGCCCTCAAGTGTTAGATTGATCTCGTACTCACACCGTTCAACAATAGCTTACCGGCAAAAGCCATAAGGATAGGGAAATCTACCCACCCATACAAGTAGGTTCCCTCTGCCCTAGTACGTTATGTAGCTATTGCCATATCTGAAGCTACTAGTGCACTTGCCTTTCTCAGCAAGCCCTCAAGCTAAGAGCATGCCCCGCCCAAATCGTAGCACATTATACGTACATAAGTACTTCTAATATCATAATACATCATTTTATTTGCCATTATTCTGCATCTCTTAACTGTTCATGTTTTCATCTTTTACTTTTCATTTCATTTCACTTTACATGGTCCTTTCCTATTTTACATTGTTCACATTTCACATTTCATTTCTATTTCATTCATTTCTATTTTCATTTCATTTCATACCCAACATCTTTTAGCTATTTTACCCAGCATCTTTCATGTCACGCCCCAAACCCGGAAATGGGACCCAATGGTGAAAATATAAACCAACCAGTCCCTGTACCATACAAAACATCCAAAGATACAGGACAATGGATGAGGGTCCGACCCCATGGGGTTCCCAGGCACCCTATACACATCCAAACATAACAGAACATACGCAGCGGAATAAGGTCTTACTATATACATACAGTACTATATCAGAGTCTATACAAAGACAGAATCGAGGTTCCATCAAATAACGTATAAAAGGGTGCCCAACATATCTCAAAACGACAACCCACAAAATACAAGTCCTAACACTTACCCAAGCGCTACCCATAGTACACCGGCCACTACGCTCCCTACACCAAGATGCTAGTTTCGGTTACTTGAAGGACCTATAAAAATGTACGTACAGTAGGGGTGAGACAACTCTCAGTAAGGAAGAACACAAGTTATATCGGTGTGTGGTATTTGAGTGTTATTATGATGCAACATACACGCAGTTAAATGCAGTCTAGTACTAATTTTACACAGTGCATACACACACACAAACACATGATCAGCAATCCCGGTGTCGTCACACCCATCGGCCCAAAGCCGGCCTGCGACATATGGCGTTGGCCTATAGCCAACCTGCCTAACACGGCGCCACCAGCACATGGCTAGTCCCCGACTCCCATGGCATTGTATCAACGCTAAACTGGTGGATCCACACCCTTCGGCCTAATCTGCCAGAATAGGCTCACGCCTTCGCATATAGAGCCGGACTCTGCCAATTTATGGCCAGTGATTTCATACGCCCTCGGATATAGAGCCGGACACTCTCA
This sequence comes from Malania oleifera, assembly GCF_029873635.1. NCBI lineage: Eukaryota > Viridiplantae > Streptophyta > Magnoliopsida > Santalales > Ximeniaceae > Malania > Malania oleifera. The sequence continues at coordinate 133,342,453 of NC_080417.1, forward strand.
GTACCTGGAATAATTCGGAACCGCGTTCCTACTAGCATTTCAACCAATCACACACATATGCATGCTCATATAACCAAACAAATCACACCCATTCGGTAATCTAAAATCATGATTTTCCAAACACATACAGTTTAAACAAGTCAAGGCACGACCATCCTTATAACACATTATAAATTAGCATATACATTAGGTTTTCAACAAAACTAGGGATGCAGCCCGTCACCCCCTTTTTTCCAAAACTGTAATCATGAAAAATCCATAGTTTTCCCTGTTAGATCCCTCCCAAATGAGTAGCCAAAACACACACAGGACCGTGAACCACAGTTCTACTGAGTCCGATTTCAAAAATAACCTATATAAACCAAATTCCCGTTACCTTTCCCTTGAATAGCAAATCCCGAACTCTAAGGCTCCTAAACAGCAAACCGAGTTCTAAAACCTACAAATCACAGTACAGAAGATACTCACAACTCCATCCTCTACCAAACTACCGGATCAGAAAAGAAAACCGAGCCTTACCTCGATTTAAAGCCGAAACCCAAAAATCTCCAAAACAGGATTCCGATCCGTAGGTTTTGTAGAGAATCCTTCCACGATCCTCGTGGTAACTTCAGATTAACGATTATCACGACGAACGACGAAGAAATCTAGAGAGATAGAGAGTAGGGAGAGTTCTAGAGAGAGAGAGAGAGAGAGAGAGAGAGAGAGAGAGAAGATTTTTAGATTTCTTAGCTTGGAAGTAAAGAGAACTTCTATTTATAGCCCTTTGACTCGTGCGTCTTCGTCGACGAAATGGTGTCCTCGTCGACGAGGTCATATAGACAACTTGTCGATGAGATGGTGGATTCGTCGACAAAACTTGATATCACCGATTTCTCGAAATCTCTCAGCTTCTCCTCGTTGACGAGCCTCTGAACTTCGTTGATGAATCTTGGCTTCGTCGACGAAATCTGCTAAATTCCCAATTTGCTCCTCTCCTATTTATTTAAATTTATATATCACAGTTCGGGTCTTACAATCTCCCCTCCGTACAAAATTTCGCCCTCGAAATTTACCATCTCTCATTCACAACTCATACATACAACTGAACACCTACATGCAACTCCAGAGAAAACTGGAGACTACTACAGCGTAGCCCCATCATACACATACATACACACCCTCACTTATGGCGGAAGAATACCATGGTTACAACATAAACTGTCTCAGGAGTTCACAATATACACACTCCCAACGACCAACCACCTATCCCAACCCATAGTAGGATGACGTACAAGTACTCAAAACAACTGTGGATACTTCCGGCGTATTTTCGTTTCCAGTTCCCAAGAAGCTTTCTCAACCTCGTGGTTCCGCCACAATACCTTCATTAACGATATCTCTTTGGTACGAAGTTTCTGAACTTTACGGTTTAGAACCTGAACAGGTATCTCCTTATACATTAAAGTATCTCCAATTTCCAACTCATCATAACTGATAACATGTGATGGATCCAGCACGTACCTTCTCAACATGGATACACGAAATACATCGTGGACCCTCGAGAGTACTGGGGGTAATGCAATCCTGTAGGCTATCGGACCCACTAGCTTAAGAATCTCGAATGGTCCGATATACCTTGGGCTCAGCTTGCCCTTCCTCCCAAATCTCATCACCCCTTTCATCGGAGCGATACACAGAATTATCTTACCTCCACCTCGAACTCTAACTCACGGCGACGAACATCTGCATAACTCTTCTGCCGACTTTAAGCCCATCTAATCCTCTCCCGGATCAAACCCACATTCTTAAACGCCTGCTGCACAAGTTCAGGTCCTAACACCTAACGTTCACCAATCTCATCTCAATACAAAGGAGATCGACACCTCCGACTATACAAAGCCTCGAACGGTGCCATTCCGATACTAGTTTGGAAGCCATTATTATAAGCGAACTCTACTATTGGCATAAAATTGTATCCAGCTACCACCAAAGTCTAACACACAAGCTCGCAACATATCTTCCAAGATCTGTATCGTCCTCTTCGACTATCCATCAATCTGGGGGTGGAACGCTGTACTGAAAGTAAGCTTCATCTCCAATGCCTCCTGCAAGCTCGTTCAGAATCGAGAAGTAAACCTCGAATCTCGATCTGAGACAATGGACACCAGTACCCCGTGCATTCTCACAATCTCATGCACATACATAATTGCTAACCTACTCAAAGGATAACTAACCTTCATCGGTATGAAATAAGCAGATTTTGTCAATATGTCCACGATCACCCAAATAACATTCTGCCGGTGAAGTGCTGGCTGCAATCCGGTCATAAAATCCATGGAAATATGCTCCTATTTCTACACTGGAATAGGCAAAGGTTGCAACGGCCCTGCTGGCCTCTGATGTTTATCTTTCACCTGCTGACACGTTAGACACTGCTTCACGAACTGAGCAAACTGCCTCTTCATACTAGACCACCAGAAGGTCTCGCGCAAGTCCCGGTACATCTTTGTACTACCAGGATGTACCGTATATAACGAGTGATGCGCTTCCTCCAGAATCGTCTTTCTGATCTCATCGTCGTTCGGAACACATAACCTGGTCTCAAGCCTCAGCACACCTCCCTCAGAGATGTTGAACTCTGTAGTCAGTCCTTGCTGTACCTTTTCTATAACCTCTGCCAACTTCAGATCACTAGCCTGCGCGGCCTTTATACGTTCAAACAAAGTCGATTGGATCACCAAACTAGCAAAGGAAGCCTGATGATCCCTGGATACCAACTCTATACTCGAGCTCTCCAAATCCTGTCTGATGTGGTGCTGAGCTATAACTGCAGATACAACCGCAGGTCCCGACTTCCGACTCAACGCATCAGCCACTACATTAGCTTTTCCGGTGTGATAACTGATGGTGCAATCGTGGTCCTTAATCAACTCAAGCCACCGTCTCTGCCTCATATTCAACTCCTTCTACGTAAAGAAATACTTGAGGCTCTTATGGTCAGTGAAGATCTCACACTGCACCCCGTACAGATAGTGTCGCCAAATCTTCAGTGCATATACAACAGAAGCCAATTTCAAATCATGCGTAGGGTAATTCTTTTCATATTCTTTCAATTGCCGAGAAGCATAAGCTACTACCTTACCCTATTGCATAAGCACACATCCCAAACCTTTCAGAGACGCGTCACTATAGATTACAAACTCGCCATCCCCTAAAGGAATGATCAAAACTGGAGCAGTAACCAGCCAGTGCTTCAATTCCTGAAAGCACTGCTTGCAATCACTAGTCCACTTAAACTACACTCCCTTCCTGGTCAATCAAGTCAGAGGCCCAGACAGTTTAGAAAATCCCTTCACGAACCGACGATAATAACCCGCCAGTCTCAGAAAAATCCGAACCTCCTACATATTCTTCGACCTCACCTAGTCGACCACAACTTCGATCTTGCAAGGATCAACTGATATACCACATGACCTAAGAATGCAATCTGACTCAACTGGGATTTACACTTCTTCAGTTTAGCATACAACTTCTTCTCCCGCAGTATCTGAAATAGCAACCTCAGATGATTCTCATGCTCTTCTGAACCCCTCGAGTATACTAGAATATCGTCAATGAATACCACCACGAACCGATCTAAGTACTTATGGAAAACCCTGTTAATCAAATCCATGAACACCACTGGAGTATTCATCAACCCAAAAGGCATGACCAAGAACTCGTAGTGGCCATATCTGGTTCGGAAAGTCGTCTTCGTAACATTCTCAGATTTGATCCTCACCTGATGATGTCCTGACCGCAAGTCGATCTTCGAAAAGACCCGCGTCCCCTGCAACTGGTCAAAGAGATCATCTATACGAGGTAAAGGATAGCGATTCTTCACAGTTACCTTGTTAATCTCACAGTAATCAATGCACATCCGCATTGACTTGTCATTCTTCTTCACAAACAATACTAGAGCTCCCCAGGGTGAAACATTAGGTCGAATGAATCCTCTGTCCAGTAATTCCTGCAACTGCTATTTCAACTCTTGAAGTTCTACTGGAGCCATCCAGCACGGAGCTTTAGAGATCGATGCCTTGTCAGGCAACAACTCTATCGCAAACTCCACCTCACGATCCAGAGGTAAACTTGGTAAATCATCTGGAAACACATCCGGGAACTCGCTGACTACCTGAATATCCTCGAGTCTCAACTCGTCCCGCGGTGTTTCCTCCACACAAGTTAGGTACCCTTGACATCCGTCTAAGAGTAGCATCCTCGCCTGCAATGCTGATAGAATTTGTGGCGCTGGATGCACACATGATCCCACAAATTCATACTCCTACTCCCCAGGAGGTCTTAAAACTACTACCTTCCTACGACAGTCGATTATAGCATAACTGGAGAACAACCAATCCATCCCCAGAATAACATCGAACCCCGACATGTCGTATACAACAAGATTCGCCGGTAGCAGCTTCCACTGAATTACTATTGGGCAATCTACCAACATCCTCTCACAAAAAGATACATGCTCAGATGGTGTAGTAACATATAACACCTCATTCATGACTTGGGTCTCAACCTCACACTGTCCAACAAAATTCACAAATATAAAAGAATGGGTTGCACTCGAATTAAACAAAACAGAAGTCTTATTTGAAAGCAATAATAAGGTACTTGTTACTACATTCCTTGCATGCTCAGTGTCCGCTGGAGTAAGAGAGTATACTCTGGCCGGAACTGCATTCGTCTGAATGGTTCCTCGAGGTATCTAATTGCTCCATCGGTTCACACTAGATGCAGGCATGTCTCGCTTCGGTGCACAATAATCACGAAACATGTGACTTGACTGACCACAATTGTAGCAGTTACCCCTAAATGATTGGCACTCACCTTTGTGCCATTTGTGGCATCTGGTACAACGACCACTAGTCTGGCTCATCTGAGAATCCTAGTGCTCGGTATTCTGGAGGTAACCTGAGCCCTTGTTCCTCTTCTTCCACGATCCCTGATGAGATCTTGTTTGAGAACCAGAAGGTATTGTCCTCTTCCTTGATTCCTGATCCACGTCATCCTCTCGGATATCGGTCTCAATCACCGAGGCTTTATCCACCAACACCGAGAACTCGCAGATTTGAAGCATACCTACTAGTCTGCGAATATTCTTCCTCAGGCCCTTCTCGAACCTCCGAGTCTTCTTGTACTCGCTCGAGATCAAACACAGCGCAAATTGAGACAACTCTATGTACCGAGCCGCATACCCTTGCACCGTCAAACTCCCCTGAGTCAGAGCATAAAACTCATCTGCCTTCGCATCACGTACAGAAGCCGAGAAGTATCTGTCGAATGATACCTCCTTGAAACGGCTCCATGACATCTCCTCAGGACCGACTCTCTGCTTCTTAGTAGACTCACCGCAGTTCACCATTGACACGCCTCCCCAGATAGTTGGAAGGTAGCATAGAGGACTTGCTGCCTATTCGTGCAATGCAGGACCTCCAAGATCCTCTCAGTCTTCTCCACCCAGTCCTCTACTATCGTTGGGTTAGATTCTCCAGAGAACGTCGGAGGATGCATGCGTGTGAACCTCTCAATGGTGCACCGCGTAGCAATAGGAGAGCGCTCGCGTCTCCTCACACTCCGCCCAATCTCTCGTAACACCTGCCTTGTCAAACCTCGAGGCACAAAAGGGGACTCATCACTTGCAGTCTCTTTGGAGTCACTTCCCAAGTTATTATCCTTGGGCTCCATTCTGTAACACAATAGGAATCTATCAGTATTCATACAACACATACAGTTAACACAATGATCTACACTAATCGTGTTAACTACCCCCTGCCAGGTCCAGGTCTGTCATATCGCACCAACGCGAAAGTCATCAATGATTTGCCTTACTTTTACTGGAATCGTCATCATAGGAAAAATACGGAATATCGTTGACAAATCCCGGTCTAGCAACTGGACAACCCTTAACCAACTCTACCTATATCCAACATCCTATACTCTAGTATGTACTCACAGTTAAGCCTAACCAAGTCTACAAGACCTAACAACCTGGTTAGCTCTAATACCAAGCTGTCACGCGCCGAACCCGAAAATGGGACCTAGGGGTGAAAATGTAAATCAACCAATCCTTGTACTGTACAAAACATCCAAAGATACAGGACAATGGACGAGGGTCCGACCCCGTGGGGTTCCCAAGCACCCTATACACATCAGAACATAACAGAACATACGCAGCGGAATAAGGTCTTACTATCCATACCGGAGTCTATACAAGGACAAAATCGAGGTTCCATCAAATAACGTACAAAAGGGTGCCCAACATATCTCAAAACGACAACCCACAAAATACAAGTCCTAGCACGTACCCAAGTGCTACCCGTAGTACACCGGCTACTACGCTCCCTACACTAGGACGCTAGTTTCGGTTACTCGAAGGACCTGTAAAAATGTACGTATAGTAGGGGTGAGACACCTCTCAGTAAGGAAGAACACAAGTAATATCGGTGTGTGACATTTGAGTGTTATCATGATGCAACATACACGCAGTTAAATGCAGTCTAGTACTAATTTTACACAGTGCATACATGCACACAAACACATGATCAGCAATCCCGGTATTGTCACACCCATTGGCCCGAAGCTGGCCGGGACATACGGCGTTGGCCCATAGCTAACCTGCGTAACACGGCGCCACCGGCACATGGCTAGTCCCTGACTCCCATGACATCGTAACGGCGCTAAATTGGTAGATCCACACCCTTCGGCCTGATCTGCTGGAATAGGTTCACGCCCTCGGATATAGAGCCGGGCACTCTGCCAATCTATGGCCAACTATTTCATATGCCCTCGGATATAGAGCCGGATACTCAGTACCTGAAACAATTCGAAACCGCTTTCCTACTAGCATTTCAACCAATCACACACATATGCATGCTTATATAACTAAACAAATCACACCCATTCGGTAATCTAAAATCATGGTTTTCCAAACACATACAGTTTAAACAAGTTAAGGCACGACCATCCCTATAACACATTATAAATCAGCATATACATTAGGTTTTCAATAAAACTAGGGATGCAGCCTAACACCCCCTTTTCCCCAAAACTGTAATCATGAAAAATCCATAGTTTTCCCTGTTAGATCCCCCTAAATGAGCAGCCAAAATACACACAGGACCGTGAACCACAGTTCTGCCGAGTTCAATTTCAAAAATAACCAATATAAACCAAATTTCCCCTACCTTACCCCCGAATAGCAAATCCCAAACTCTAAGGCTCCTAAATAGCAAACCGAGTTCTAAAACCTACAAATTACAGTGCAGAAGATACTCACAACTCTGTCTTCTATCAAACTACCGGATCAGAAAAGAAAACCGAACCTTACCTCGATTTAAAGCCGAAACCCAAAAATCTCCAAAACAGGATTCCGATCCATAGGTTTTGTAGAGAATCCTTCGACGATCCTTGTGGTAACTTCAGATTAACGATTATCACGACGAACAACGAAGAAATCTAGAGAGATAAAGAGTAGGGAGAGTTCTAAAAAGAGAGAGAATTTTTAGATTTCTTAACTTGGAAGTAAAGAGAACTTCTATTTATAACCCTTTGATTCGGGTGTCTTCGTCGACGAAATGGTGTCCTCGTCGACAAGGTCGTATAGACAACTCGTTGACGAGATGGTGGATTCGTTGACGAATTTTGATATCACAGGTTTCCCAAAATCTCTCAGTTTCTCCTCGTAGACAAGCCTCTAAACTTCGTCGACGAGACTTACATGGATTTCATTGACGAATCCTGACTTCGTCGACGAAATCTACTAAATTCCTAATTTTCCCCTCTCTTATTTATTTAAACCCATATATCACGGTTCAGGTTCTTACAAATTCCAAGTAAAACTTGGAAATGTAATTAAAACCCAAATTGTGCTCAAGTCATTACAATCCCTAAATTGTATGGTTACAAATCATAAATTTAGTTCTTACTCTTAACAATACATTCATCCGTTTCTAAACATTAAAGACCAAATCATCGTTTGAGAAAATTTTATTATAATTAGTATGCTTGCTCAATGCTTATTCACATTATCGCTTGATAATTGAATGACCTACTCTTTATGACTAGGCAATCATCATCGCTTGATAACTACGTGACCTACGTTACTTAAGTGGCTAGCTATGATTCCCGTGTTGCTTGGATGATAATCGACTAGCCTCCAAGTGACTTTCTATTGTAACTCCTTAGGCAATTTCTTTAATTAGATGATTGTCACCATACTACAAACAAAGGAGTGCACAAAATGGCACAAACAATGCTCCCTATAGCTACTTTGTTTGATAGCCTTTAACACTTATAAATGAGTATATGTAAATTTTATTTTCTTTTCTTTTTGGACTAAATTTTGTTCTTATTTTCTTCAGCTGAATAATTTATTGATCGGTCAATTATTTATAATTGATGCTCTTGAAGCAAGTTGGAGCATATTTAGCTGATCGATGATGCATATTAAGATCTGATAAACTAATAGTAGATCTTGGCCAAGGGATGATCCTTGTCTAACTCCAAATTTTTTGTTAATGAGATTGCCATTCTTCATATCAAGCTTGAGATCATCCTCGTTCTCAAGATAGCCTTGGCCTTTGAAGAGCTTTGTGTCCTCCGCCAATGAGGAGTTATAGGGTTCTTTATATTTGACCACGTTTGTGACGCCCCGATTTTCATACCATTTATATATATATATATGACTATACACGGTTCGGTGCGGTTCGGTTTTGGCCAGAACCGACCGACTGAAATCAAACCGAAATTATGCTTTAATTGAAAACCGAAAATGTGGCGGTTCGATTGCGTTTTTTCATTTTAAACCGATTTTTTTTACAAAAAAATAACCTTTATTTTTTATAAAGTTGTTGAAAATTTATTGAACATTTTAATTTTTTGTAGGGACTCATAATTTTAACAAAATAAAATCTGTTGGGCATTTTTAACAAAAATAACCTTTGTCTTTCATAAAGTTCTTAAAAATTTATTGAAGATTTTTATTTTCTGTAGTGGCTATATAACTATATTGCATGCTATATTTTCACTAGCCATATTATATATATATATATATCTTAAATAAATCAATTTTTTGATTTTTTCAGTTCGGTTTCAACATAAAATCGAAATCAAAATCGAGACCGAAACCAAACATTTTTATTTTTAAAAATCGCAATAGAAATCGAAAATCGAAAAACCGAACCGTTTATGGTTTTGGTTCAATTTTTGATTTTTCGATAATTTTTGTACACCCATATATATATCGGCCACGTCAACCACTGATACCATATTACATAACTCGACCCGAACGTGCCGAGTATACAATCATACTCATATACAGAATCCTAATAGCGGAAGTCATTTCATAAACATATATACATACCACAACGAATACACATACTAGAGTACTATACCATCCATATATACAAGTCTAATACATAAACCCCTAAGGGAATCAAACCTCCCTAGCTCTAAATACTCACCCTGACTACACAGGGTATCTGCTCCCCTCCATTTCGGAGCTCTATCACCGGGTCTATCTCGGTTTCCTGAAATATTTAAATGATTGGGCGAGACACAACTCAGTAAGACGGAATAAATTATCTACAGTGTGTGGCAGTATGAGATCCATTATATCATAACATATATTCGTTTCAGTAACAATATCTTCTGAGAAAATATACCAAATCCATAATCATAATTATATAGATATATAACATAAGTTTTAATAAGCTTTTACTTCCATTTCCAAAACCATTCATTCGTAACCCAAGTTTACCGGCGAAGTTCCTGAGAATAGGGAAGCTTACCTGCTCATACAAGCAGCTTCCCTCTGCCTTGATATTGTTTGTAGCCTAACCTGATTAACTCAGGTTCAGTTACAACTGATGCTTATCAGAGCACACACCTTACTTACTAAGCCCTCAAGCGGTGTGTTTTACTTCGATTTAATTATTTATCAACTTACACAATTTCATTTCTCATTTTCTTTCTTGTTTCCATTCTCATTTCATTTTCATTTTCATTTTATTTCCATTTTCATTTCTTTTTCATTTCCATTCCCATATCAAGCTCATGAGTGTCACTAGTTACCAATATATCGGTGTCTGTACTTATGGCTGCCGTCAGGATATTTTTTCATATCATGCTTCCTCCCATGAATAGGGTTGTGCGGCTCGAAGGCTGGACCTAACCGCAGTTGGTCGACCCGGTTAGGTCAAATATCATCATATATCCCGTGTCTGTAGTACGACTGGTCGGCCAAAAGCCATGATTCGGACTCAGGGGGCACAACAACTCTACTATACATCGCAGTTTACTCTCATGCCACACACTCCACGAGTATATGTGGTCGCATTAACACCACTAGCAGCGGTACCGTGCTCTCAATATCACAACCCATCATTAGCGTTTCCATATCCATCCATCAGGGTTATCACTACCATATATCAGCAATCATTATGTGGTATTGGCATTTCATCAATCACATGTTTGTATTCCCCATCTCGAAATTTCTCATTTCAATTCTCATAATTTAGTATTCATATTACAAAATTTTACATTGCAATATTTACATTTCACATATTCACATTTTTCAAAATCATATTTCTCTTATCCACATTTCTCATTTTCATATTGCAAAATTAACGGTGCAATAATCACATTTCTCATATTCACATTTCAATATCAGTATTACAGAATTTTACATTGCAATATTCACATTTCTCACATTCACATTTTAATATCAGTATTGCAGAATTTTACATTACAATATTCACATTTCTCACATTCACATTTCATCATATTAATAATATTTCCTAAATTCATAATTCATTTCATATCATACTATTATATACGTATCTCATTTCACAATTATTCAATATTTCTCAAAACACATTTTCATATTTCACATTTCTTCACTTCTCAAAAGATACATTTTTTGTACATTTCACTTTCATCATTTTTCCACATTTCAGTTCTCATGTCAAAACACATTTCAGTATCTCATATTTCACAGGGTAAATCAATTAACCCAGTTTAAACATTTCTCAATATAAATCATATGCTACACATATTTCATATGATATTCATATCATAATAAATTTCAGGTAAAATACATAATACCATGTTCACATATTTCTCAATCCATAATTTTCATAAATAAACCACTAAATTTATTCCCCTTATCTGGCTTACTAAGATTTCACTAAACAACCAATTTTCTATGCCCTTCGGCGTTCGTAGCCCAAAAACCTGAAATACACATTTTTTCCAAATTATTTAACACAACTCCCAGAATTACTTCTATTTAACACCTCCTACATTTCATATACTCCAAATTAACTTAAAAACCCTAAAATACACCACTTACCTTGGCTTTGGGATGGTGCCCCGGAATTTCAAACTGAAAATCTGCTTCACGTAGGTTGCAAAGAATCTTCCCAAGAATCTTGTGGTGGTTCCTAATTGTCAATTTGGGCTTAAATGTAGTCGAAAAGAAGAGAGAAGGAAGAGGATTCGTGGGTTGATTGAGAGAGAGAGAGAGAGAGAGAGAGAGAGAGAGAGAGAGAGTAAATTTTAATTTGATAAAATGGAATGGCTTGCGGAACTTCCTTAATATGCCCACTGTAGAGAAAATCGTCGCCGATTTTCTCTGACCCTTAGAAAACCATCTCCGATTTTCTATTTAACTGGCCCAGAAATTACCGTTTACCCATTACCGCTCCGCGGTAAATTCCAAAATCATCACCGATTTTTTGGCTCCTCTAGAAAACCATCAATGGTTTTCTCCTTTTCCAACTAAAAATCATTTTTTCCCAATTTATTTTATTATTTTATTTTCCCAGGTCTCCACATTGTTGGATCTTCCTTCTCATTATAATTGGCTTTTAAAGATCTCTCATGATTTTTGTTGGAAGTAGGTTTGGGTTCTTTGTCATCTTTTATGTAATCAACCAATGGAAGACTTTCATGATCCTATTAGTTGACGATGCATATAAGTAAATTTTGTCATTCCTCACATTTTTTAGTCTCGCCAAAGTTATCATGAATGATGACTTGGCCATAAGGCCATTTTAGGGTGAGTGGAATTCACCCCCTAGCATCTTCCCTTAAAATAGCAGGTTAGTTGAATCAATTGTAGTACTCATAGGCAATGGTTTGGTCATGCCCAACAAAGGAATGTCGGTGAGCTTTAGCAAGATGTTTCTCGAGTTTTTCTATCATGAACCTTGAATTGCTGAGCATGTTTTTTTACATGCTCTCCATCCAAGGTCTCCCTTCTTGAAATCGCCGATGATTGTCTTCATTGTGGTCATCCTGACCAACGATTTCTTTAAGTTACACCATCACAATCAGTGACATAAGATATTCCTTTTGCTTCTTATTGAAAGTGATAGATCCTTGTTGTGCTCTCTTTTATCTCTAGACTTCAAACCATTTCTCTAACCACTTTTCTAGTCCATAAGAAATTAAGTTTATTAGTGAGAAATTGCATGTTCAAAGTTTAGAAGTTCAAAAACATGATAACTATGAAGCCTTAGCTCCATGAATAATTTTGCACAACTGTAACTAAAATACCTAATTGATAGGCAATAAAACTTCATTTAAAAATTCTCAACAAAGTCACACTCATTATCTTAGTTCTCTAGCAAATACCTTATATTTGTCTTAGTGTATGCATTTACAAAGATGAATTAAGACTAGCTACCCATATATATAAGGTAAACATAACATAAATGTTCTTATAGGCAAAGTGGGTGTAACAACCTGCTATATTTTCTATATATATATATTTAAATATTAAGTTAAACTGCGCTGATAACTCCTGATGGAACAAAACATCAACCTAAGCAGCGAGAAGCTAAGGTCAAGTATCCACAACTATATACATATACAATACAATACCAGAGTGTTAAATACTCCCAAAATATACACACATAATTGAACTAGGGCTACACAAAAATACCCCTCTTTCCCAAAAACACTCACCCTACTGGTAGGGTAGCACTGTAGCCCCCTTTATCTGCGAGCCTGTTCTGCTAGCCTAACTAGATCACCTGAAAAATATCAACTAAATGAGATAAGACGACGCTCAGTAAGACGAAATATGCTATTGCTAGTATTTGGCAAGTGAGCTACATGTTTGTAAAATCTGATTTAGAAAAATACCAGAAATAACACAACTAAATAAAACCTATTTATGTACTGCAAAATAAATCATACCTAACTTGCTTAACATAATTTGATTTTTCTGAATATTATTTCCATATACTGCTAATATCTATAGGTAAGACTATTTTCTGTAAATCTGATCATACGTATATATAATAACTGAGAAAAGTTCCTTGGATGGATAACTGAAAGTCATGATTTAACCTCTCATGACAGGGTTGTGTGGCCTAAAGGCGGGACCTAACCTGGCTGGCTGACCAGGGTAAGTCAACTGAACTCCGATAGTCAAATTGGTCCCCTCAACCCATATCTGATGGGGAGCCTGTCTACAACATAGGCACGATCGACTTCTGAATACCATCTATTATCTGAATAGGGGTTGCACTCTAAACTGAATATAGTTACGGTATCATGCTCTGCTGCTAAATATGGTCCATCAGGGTCTGATACTATATACATATCTGATATTTCTAAAATACTGTTTTTACCTTGATTCTGTAACATCTGAAGTAACCATAACATCATATAAATTGCTGCGTAAATTGTAATAACTGAGTTTCTGAGATATCTGCTTAACTGAATAATTGAAATATCTGATTAACTATATGAACTGAATGTTATGATTCTGAAATAGATATATCAAAATATTTTGAAAATACTGTAAAATACAAGTTTTTGCGCATATGTTGAAAATCATGGTATTTTGAAAATTATGGTAACCTTATACTGAGCTAATACTAACTCATGCCACACAATTAAAGCTCAACATTATCAGGCTCTGAATTGCATAAATAATCTGAATAATAATTTTTTGAAAACATATAATTTATACTAAATCATAATAGGTTTGCCTAGCATAGCATATTTCTCTTACCTGATTTCTGCTAAAATTCCCTACTGTATCGGGTTCTACACCCGCAGGGCTTCCCACTCAATACCCTGGAAATCATTTTTCTCAAAACAAAATATCACTATTTCTACGTCTACTGCATTTCCTACAACTGCTAGAGAGCCAAATTTCAACAAAAAAACCTTACCCTAAATTTGGGATGAAATCCAACTTCGTCCCACCGACGATCCGCTCTAGCAGACTTAGGGAGAACTTTCCCAGTAGCGTCGTGGTGGCCTCAGATCGTCGATCTGGAGAGCAGTGGGGCCAAAATCGAAGAGAGAAGAAAAATGAATTGTAGGGAGAGAGAGAGAGAGAGAGAATTTTGCTAAAAATTTCTGCGTGAAATCTGAGTTTAACATTATTTATACTGCGGCCTTCATCGATGAGCCACGTCATCTCGTCAACGAGGTCACGAATAAGGTTTGTCGATGAACACTATTTCCTCGTCGACGAATTTCAGAATTTAGAATACAGCCTCTCGGTATCTTCTTGTCGACGAAACTTACCCTCTTCGATGAGACTCTATGTTATCCTCGTCGACGAATCCCCTGTATTTGTCGATGAGTCCTTGATTAAATTCTTGGGTTGTTACACCCAAAGTGTAACGTTGTCGACGAATGCAAAGTGTTCGTTGCCTACTGCCTCCTTCTATTTCTATTTCCATTTCCCTCCCTCTTTATTATTTAAATACCATTATTCTTCGGGTCGCTACATTCTCCCCTCCTTATAAAATTTCGCCCTCAAAATTTACTATTCATATAACTCATCATCCCTTAAGGCAAAATGGTCTACTTATTTTGTTACCTGCCTTCACTTATGGGGTAGGAATACCGTGGTTACATGGGTAGTTCTGGGAGATTACAATTATGAAAGAAAATTCCCCCAAAACCAAAATACTACCTCTCCTATACACTATATTACAATTCCACTATGCTAAACAAAATAAAATTACTATTACCTTAATTATACATCACTGCTATATTCACTAAACAAGTGGGGATATTTTCGTCTGATCTTATCTTCAAGCTCCCACGAGACTTCTTCTATCACGTGATTCTTCCACAAGACTTTTATTAGTGGTATCTTTTTATTGCGCAATTCTTGCTCTTTTCTATCTAAGATCTGCACAGGAGCTTCTTCGTATGCTAGATCACCACTGAGTTCCAATTCTGCATAACTAATGATATGGGTAGGATTTGTGACGTATTTCCTTAACATAGAGACATGAAACACGTCGTGAATCCTGAATAAAGATGGCGGTAAAGCTAGCCGATAAGCCACTGACCTAATCCTCTCGAGTAGCTCAAATGGGCCAATGAACCTTGGGCTCAACTTACCCTTCTTCCCAAACCTCATGATTCCCTTCAATGGTGCTATTTTCAAATGAGTCAAACTTTGTCGTATGCCTGTTGTACTATTTCTAGCCCCAAAACTCGCCTTTCACCCAACTCACTCCAGTATAAAGGGGAACGACATTTCCTACCATAGAGCACTTCATAAGGTGTCATGCCTATACTAGTCTGATAGCTGTTGTTATAGGCAAACTCCACCAATGACATATACCGAGTCTAGCTACCTCCAAAATTCAATGCACACGCTCGCAGCATATCCTTAAGTACCTGAATTGTTCTCTCTGTTTGACCGTCTGACTGAGGATAGAAAGTGGTTTTGAATGCCTATTGAGTCCCCAAAGCCTTTTGCAAACTCTTCCAAAATGGTGACGTAAAACGTGGATCACAGTTTGAGACTATGGATACCGGCACTCCATGAGGTCGAACAATTTCCTGTATATAAATCTCTGCTAGTTTGTTCATAGGTAGCTAACTTTAATGGGTAGAAAATGCATTGTCTTTGTCAATTTGTCAACAATCACCCAAACGACATTCTGACCATGCGGCGCCGACGGTAGCCAAGTAATAAAATCCATGGATACGTGGTCCCACTTCCACTCAGGAATGAAAAGTGGCTGCAAATGACCAGCCAGCTTATGGTGCTCAGCCTCAACCTGCTGGCACGTTAAACACTGCTGTTCAAATTCTGCAATCTCCCTTTTCATGCCGCTCCACCAGAAATATTCTCATAGATCTTGATTATGCGCTAAAATTGCGTAATTAAGCATCTTAATTCGGACATTATGATTTTTATTTTTAATTAAATGTCTAATTATGTCCAATATTTTAACAAATTACCCTATTTATCATTTTTGAGTTTTATTGAACAATTTATGAATTTTTGGTAATTTTTTATCGCAAAAAAATTCTCAAGAGTCAAAACTGGCACCAGTTCGTAATTCGTGCATAACTTTCCCATATGAGCTTCGATCGAGATGATTCAAATTTTTGAAGAAAGAGGAAAGCATTATTTACAACTTCCATATTTTGAGTTTTGAGGGAAATTGGCTCCAAGAAGGTCAAACTTGGCTGTGAACACAGAAAACAAAAATGAAGAAAAAAAAATTAGTTTTCTTGATGTGACCTAGCCATGCTTGGCTGGGTCAGGTGAGCTCCAAACGGGTCTAGGGCACGCATCAGCCCTTTTTTTCCTTTAAATATTTTTTTTCTCTTCCTTTTTTGCAGTTGGGCGTTGCCCCAGCCGTACCCTTCTCTTCCCTTTCTTCTTCTTCTTCTTCTCCTTCTCCTTCTCTCTCTCTCTTTCTTCTTCTCCTTCCCCTATCTGCTTTCCCTCTTTCGAACTCCTTCTGTTTCTCTCTTATTTCCTCTCCAGCCGCTGCACAGCCCAGCCTCCTGAGCCATCTCCTCCACGAGCACCAGCAACTCCACCGACCTCCAACAGTAGCCAAGCAGCAGCCCCTATCACAGTCTCCTGCACCTCTCATTGCTCTCTCTCTCTCTCTCTCTCTCTCTCTCTCTCTCTCTCTCTATCTCCTTTTATTTTCTTTCATTTAATTTTAAATTGCATTTGAATGTTGGTTTGTTTTTTTTTTATTTAGTTATTTTTTAAAGTTAAAGAGTTTCTTTGAATAATTGTTCAAGTGGTTTTAATTTTTTTAAGTTTAATTTTCTTTTGAATTCCTGATCTTGGTTTTAATTCAAGTTATTATTAGATTTAAATTAGTGGCTTTCTATTTATCCGTCTTTAATTTAGATTCCATTTTAATTCTTTAAAAAAAAAAAAGAGAAAACAAGTATAAAATGGAAAAAAAATACTTTTAGGATTAAATTTGCTATTTTTGTTTTAAGATTAAATTGTATTAGGTCTTCTTTAAGTTTAGGGCAGTTTAGTTAAAGTTCGAATTTTTATCTTGTTTCGATTCATTGTTTAGTTCATAATGTTTGAATCTCATTTTAAATTCTTGATCGCATAAAAAAAGAGAAAAAAAAAATCAGTTTTTATTTAAAATTGTGTTTGACTGAGTTTCCATCTCTGCGTGTTTTAATTACGTGTTAGAAGTTATCATCTTTAATTAGCGTGTGTTTTGGTGTTTCCTTGAGTAGATTAGGATTTCCATTATTATTATTTAATTCCGTACGTGCTAGTCTTAGGTTTTTAATTTGCATGTTTATTTAGTTTGTCAAAATAAGTCTCAACCAAACTTGAAAAAACCCGAATCTGAAATGAGTTCAGTGCCTTGTGGTTTTCAATTGGAAGAACATGAAATTTAAGATTAAAACGCATTTTCTGAGGAGACGAAGTAGCCCTTGGGCTGAATATTACACGACGTAACTCCTATACTTGGGATAGCTCTCGAGCTACTCATTTTTCGAGTGAGTTAAGGATCCCTATACATTTTTATATTGTTTGGATGAACAGTGTATAGAGATCTGTTAGCCTCCTCTAGGATCGTTCTCCTAATACTACCATCTGCAAGCACGCACAATCTAGTGCGAAATCTCAGAGCCTCATCGTTAGAAATGTTGAATTCTTCTCCCTGATCATCCTGTATTCTGGCTATCACCTCTACTAATCCTGGATCATTCCCTTAAGCAGCTTTAATCCTTTCATAAAGTGTAGGCTGTATAACCAGACTGGCAATAAGCGCCTGAGGATCATCTTCCACTAGCTCCACGCCGATCCTTTCCAAGTACATCTGAATTAGGTGCTGAATTATTGCTGCTAGTTGTGCTGTATTTTCTGATTTATGGTTCAGAGCATCAGCCACCACATTTGCTTTACTTGGGTGGTAGCTAATGGTACAATCATAATCTTTGATGAGTTTTAACCATCTCCTCTGGTGCATATTCAACTATTTTTGTGTAAAGAAGTACTTTAAACTCTTGTGATCAAAAAATATTTCACATATCTCGCCGTATAGATAATGCCTCCAAATCTTCAGTGCGTGGACCACTGTAGCAAATTCCAGATCGTGAGTAGGGTAGTTCTTTTCATACTCTTTTAACTTCCTAGAAGCATAAACTATCACTCTACCATGCTACATCAGTACACAACCGAGCCCTTTCAAAGACGTGTCACTGTAAATCACATACCCATTACCTCCTGATGGAATCGTCAGTACTGGTGCAGTGATGAGCCGCTCCTTTAATTCCTGGATACTCTGTTTGCATTCTTCATCCCACACAAACCTGACATTTTTCCTAGTCAAAAGTGTGAGAGGCTCTGACAAAGCTGAAAACCCCTCAACAAACCGACGGTAATAACCTATCAGTCCTAAGAAACTTCTGACTTCTTGTACATTCTTCGGCCTGACCCAATTTACCCCCGCATCAATCTTACTAGGATCCATTGAAATACCGTCTCCTAAGATCATGTGGCCTAAAAATGTAACTTTCTCAAGTCAGAACTCGCATTTGCTAAATTTGGCATAGAGTTTCTCTTCCCTGAGTGTCTACAGAACCTGTCTTAAATGCACCTCATGATCCTCAAAATTCTTCGAGTACATCAGTATATCATCAATAAAAACCACTACAAACTGATCTAGATACTGGTGAAAAACTCTATATATCAAGTCCATGAACACAGCTGGGGCATTCGTCAGAAACGACATAACGAGAAATTCATAGTGCTCGTACCTGGTCCTGAAGGCTGTCTTTACGATGTCCTCTGCTTTTACTCTCACTTGATGATACCCTGATCTGAGGTCGATCTTAGAATACACCCGTGTACCCTGGAGCTGATCAAACAAATCGTCTATATGGGCTAGAGGATATTTATTCTTAATAGTAACCTTGTTGATTTCTCTGTAATTCATACACATCCTCAAAGACCCATATTTCTTCTTTACAAATAACACTGGAGCTCCCCATGATGATACATTGGGTCGTATAAATCCCCTACTCAGCAAATCTTACAACTGATTCTTCAATTCTCCTAATTTAGCTGGAGCCATACAATAAGGAACCTTAGAGATCGGTGTTGTCCCTAGAGGTAAATCTATGGAGAATGCCATCTCGCGTTTGGGAGGCAACCTTGATAGCTCCTCTGGAAAAACATCTAGAAATTCTCATACGATTGGGGTACTATCAAGTTCGATTCATTCTCTGACGCTTCTTTTACAAAAGTCACAAACCCCTGACTTCTATCCCGGAGTAGTCTGCTTGCCTGTATGACAGATACTTTTTGCAACGAAGTATGTACACATGAACCAACAAACCTGAATTCTTGTTTACCATGGAGTCTGAAAATTACTTTCTTCTAATGGCAATCAATACTAGCATAATTAATTGCCAACCAATTCATTCCCAATATTACATCAAACCCACACATATCAAACACAATCAGATTTTCTGGTAGCACTCTCCCCTGAATTTCTATTAGATAACACTTGAGTACCTTTTTACACCGCAACACTGACCCTGACAGTGTAGCTACCGACAACTCTTTATCTAATGATTGGGTCTCACTTCTAGATAATTTAACATAGGATGCAGAGACAAATGAATGTGTAGCACCAGAATCAAATAAGACAATAATTGGATATGATAACACAGTAAAAGTACCTGTCACTACATCTATAGCAGCCTCAGCATCACCCGGCGTCAAAGCGTAAACTTTCGCCGGGGCCATATTCCTCTGCTGACCTCCTCGAGCCGCCTAATAACCTCCCCGAGCCGCTTGATAACCTCCCCAATAGGGCTTGGGAGTTGAGACCTGGTTTGGCGGACCTGGGCATGCACGTGCCATGTGGCCGAGTCTCCCATAGCGATAACACACATCTCTCCCTGCCCGACACTCCCTCAAATGACGTCTCCGGCACATCTGACATACGGAGAAAATCGGCGTACCTTGGTTCTCGCAAGGTCTTGTCGTCTGCCACTGATCTCCCCTATCTCAACCTCCTTTCCATGTACCCCTACTGGAGTTAGCCTGAAAACCTTGAGGCGCCGACCTCTTCTTCTGACTCTGAGCTGCTAAACCCCTCGAAATACCACTCTCAATGATTGCAGCTTTTTCTACAACTTTCGTAAATGTCTGAGCCCTGAAACCAATCACCTGCTCAAACAAATTCTGCCTCAGTTCCTCTTCAAACTTCCTTGCCTTTTTCTCTTCATTGGGTGATAAATATGGAGCCAAACACGACAACTCGATAAACCGAGTTGCGTATTAGGATACAGTCATCTGTCCCTATACCAGATGCATAAACTCTGCTGCTTTCGCGCTCTGAACAACCGAGGGAAAATATCGCTCGAAGAACAGTTCCTTGAATCAGTCCCAAGTCACTAGCATTGGAACCGACCTCTGCTCCTCTATCAGTCGCGCTAATTTCCACCAGCGCTTCACCTCTCCTGTCAGTTTAAATGCTGTAAATTTCACCTTTTGCTCATCCGTACAAGGAAGCACAACCAACGACTCTTCGATGTCTTAGACCCAATTCTTAGCTACAACCGGGTCATCTCCTCCAGCAAAGGATGGGAGCTTCATCCACGTAAACTGCTCAATCGTGCAGCTACGCTCTCTTGAGCTCCTGACCATCTCAGCCATCACTTGCTCCGTGACGCTATGTAGTACTCATCCGTATCATCACCACCTATGCTAGAAGGTCTTGGCTTGTCTCCCCCAGCATTCGTGCCACTGCTTCCTGGGCCCATCTCGAAAACAAAGAACACACTTTAAGAATTTTATCTCCTACACAGACCTAATCTATTTTATTCCACTCAAATTTCATATTCATAACTAACTACCTTCCCTGATCTTAACTCAGAATCCAGTTCTGCAACCTTGACACACGACTCGATAATAGTTTACTATGATTTTCCTGAAATCGTCACCCTAGGAAAAACACAGAAACCACCACGGAAAGTCCTGTACCTAGACTACAGAACAAACCTCAAATCATTCCTATATTCTGGTATTGCTTCTGCTGCACTCTAAAGTTTACAGAACCTAGCAACCTAGGCTCTGATACCAAATTGTAACGACCAATTATATTTTCTATATATATTTAAATATTAAGTTAAACTGCGCTGATAACTCCTGATGGAACAAAACATCAACCTAAGTAGCGAGAAGCTAAGGTCAAGTATCCACAACCATATACATATACAATACAATACCAGAGTGTTAAATACTCCCAAAATATACATACATAACTGAACTACGGCTACACAAAAATACCCCTATTTCCCAAAAACACTCACCCAACTGGTAAGGTAGCACTGTAGCCCCCTTTATATGCGAGCCTGTTATGCTTGCCTAACTGGATCACTTGAAAAATATCAACTAAATGGGATGAGATGATGATCAGTAAGATGAAATATGCTATTGCTAGTATGTGGCAAGTGACCTACATGCTTGTAAAATCTGATTGAGAAAAATACCAGAAATAACACAACTGAATAAAACCTATATACCTACTGCAAAATAAATCATACTTAGGTTGCTTAACATAATTTGATTTTTCTGAATAATATTTCCATAATACTGCTAATATCTATAGGTAAGATTATTTTCTGTAAATCTGATCATACGTATATATAATAACTGAGAAAAGTTCCCTGGATGGATAACTGAAAGTCATGATTTAACTCATCATGACAGGATTGTGCGGCCCGAAGGTGGGACCTAACCTGGTTGGCTGACCAGGGTAAGTCAACTGAATTTCGACAGTCAGATCAGCCCCCTCAACCCATATCTGATGGGGAGCTTGTCCACAACATAGGCATGATCAACTTCTGAATACCACCTATTATCTGAATAGGGGTTGTACTTTGAACTGAATATAGCTATGGTACCGTGCTCTGCTACTGAATATGGTCCATCAGGGTCTGATACTATATACGTAACTGATATTTCTAAAATACTATTTTTACCTTGATTCTGTAACATCTGAAATAACCATAACATCATATAAATTGCTGAGTAAACTGTAATAACCGAGTTTCTGAGATATCTGCTTAATTGAATAACTGAAATATCTGATTTACTATATGAATTGAATGTTATGGTTTTGAAATACATATATCATAATATTCTGAAAGTACTGCAAAATACAAGTTTCTGCGTAAATGTTGAAAATCATGGTATTCTGAAAATTATGGTAACCTTACACTGAGCTAATACGAACTCATGCCACACAATTAAAACTCGACATTATCAGGCTCTGAACTGCATAAATAATTTGAATAATAATTTGCTGAAAACATATAATTTATACTGAATCATAATAAGTTTGCCTAGCATAGCATATTTCTTTTACATGATTTTTGCTAAAATCCCTACAGAGCTTCCCACTCAACACCCTGGAAACCATATATCTTAGAACAAAATATCACTATTTTTACGTCTACTGCATTTCTTACAACTTTTAGAAAGTCAAATTTCAATCCCCTGTATTTGTTGACGAGTACTTGATTAAATTCTTGGGTTGTTACATCTAAAGTGCAACGTCGTCGACGAACGCGAAGCGTTCGTCGCCTGCTGCCTCCTTCTATTTTCATTTCCCTCATTCTTTATTATATAAATACCATTATTATTTGGGTCACTACAGTGAGTTACTAGCCATTTCATGGCCGTTGGGCATTTAAAATAATAAAAATCTATGCAAACTAGCCGTTTATAGCCGTTGGGGGCGGAAATCCTGACGCAAACCATCGATGTCGATGGATTTCCTAAAACCATCAAAGTAATCAACATGAAAGTTGTGAGATTTTTTCTTAACTTTCCATAGACACCAAGATCGCCCTTTTTGGATTTTTCTAAGAAAAGTTATACCCCAAATACCTAAAGATGTTCAGGAAATTTGATAGGTGCATAATTGAGGTTTTAAACCCAACCAAAAAGCTTTTTAATCACTTAAAATATTCTTGGACAAAAGCATATAAAATATATAAAGTATAATGAAGATTAAAACTTATCGAAGTGAGCTTTTCCTCAAATATAAGATATCTTGATTTATGAAAACACAATTTGAATGATCATTTGATATCTTATATACTTAGAATGTCCTTTTACAAAAATACACTTAACTTTCTTAAAGCTTTAGGACATTAACCATGCTTTGACAAAACCAGATCCAAGTATAAAAATATTTTCAAAACTAGGATGTTAAAAATTTGTCCATTTGAAAACGTATTTTAAGTTTTGGATTGTTTTTGAGAAACTCTTTGAATTTAACTTTGAAAACCATAAATGTGTGTTTGTGACTTTAATGCAATCTTATAAACTCAAGTGTCCTAGTATGCATATGCAATGCTCAACTCTTGTTCAAAAATCATGCAAGAAACACACCCGCAAGAGTTACAACATAGACTACCTCAAACATTCCCCAAATACATATAAGACTACATTAAGCTTCCATTGGTCATGCTTGGGTCCTTTCGAGAACGTGTCCATTTGATTTTTCCTTCTTGACGTCTACTCGGTCTAATCTTTGCCTTCGATCCAGTACTTCATATATGAGTATTTGTACTAAATATGATCTGCAAAGATAGGAAAACACTAGGAATAATATATAGGTTAATATCATCAAAACATTTTAAATAATGACAGTGTAGCCACTAAGGCTAACATTCTTCACCTTTTTGGTGATGTCTAACCTATTACTAATTTACTTAATCTTTGCATTTGAGTTTGACTTACCATAACTTATTATGCAAAGATAAGCTTACCTAAAACTACTAATGGGTTGTTATCATCAAAACAATGCAATTAAGTTCACGTAACCTTTAAGACTAACATTCTCTCCCTTTTTTATGATGACAAACCATTGGTGTTCTCCTATAGGGTATAATCTAAAGCTCCCCTTTAATTTATGCATATTCTTAGATAAGACTATAATATGCTTGTAACACCCCAACCTGGTCCGCCCATCCTACTCTTCGCAACACTTCCCAGGTCGCGACACATGGGAGTCTTATCGGACTAATGACTGGACCCACAATCAACACGTGTCCTTTTCAGTGTGTTTTGTCCTCACTCACAAACTTCTTGAGAAAACTTCTCAGAAGGTCACCCATCTCAAAATTACTCCAAATCAAGCATGCTTAACCGTAGAGTTCTTATGGGTAGGGCTCCCGAAAATAAAGATGCACCTTGTTGATATTGGTAGTAATATCTAATCCTTTAAACCTTTTATCCATGGGGTATCACATTCTCCCCCACTTACAGAACGCAACGTCCTCGTTGTGAACCTATATTTCCAAACCCAAGCGATGTGAATCTCATCACACTTCTGGTTATGGCTCTGATACCATTCTGTAATGTCCCCCCTTTTGAGCGTTGTCACTTTCCTTATGGGCCTTGCGCCCGCGACAACAGCGGGTACCATGAGAATTGACTATCTCCTGAATATAAATCTTTGCCAGTCTATTAATGGAGTAACTGATCTTGATGGGGAGGAAATTAACGGTCTTAGTCAACCGATCCACAATCACCCAGATTGCATTCTAGCCATGCAATGCTGACGGCGACCCGAAGATAAAATCTATAGATATGTGATCTCATTTCCACTTTGGGATAAAAAGTGACTGCAACTGGCTTGCCGGCCTCTGGTGCTCAGCTTTTATCTATTGGCACGTCAAACATTGTGCTACATACTCTGCAATCTTCTTCTTCATACCACTCCACCAATAATACTCTCGCATATATTTTTGTGCTGTTGGGATGGACTGTGTACAAAGATCTATGAGTCTCTTCTAGGATGGTCTTTCTGATATCAGCATCAGCAGGAATACACAATCGAGAACGGAACCATAGAGCCCCGTCATCTGTAATACAAAATTCCTCTCCCTGACCACTTTGTACTCTGACCATTGCTTTTGCTAATTATGGATCATTTTTCTAAGCAATTTTAATCCTTTCCTGCATAGTAGGTTGCACCACTAAACTGACAATACATACCTGAAGATCACTCTCAACCAACTCTAGGCCGAGTCTCTCTAGATCTATCATGATCGGATACTGAATCTCCATAGTTGCTAGCGCTGGTTCCACAGACTTCCTGCTCAGTGCATCAACTACCACGTTGGCTTTTCTTAGATGATGACTGATAGTATAGTCAAAATCTTTAATAAGCTCCAACACCTTCTTTGCCTTATGCTTAGTTTATTTTGAGTGAAAAAGTACTTTAAAATCTTATGGTCAGAGAATATTTCACATCGCTCGCCATACAGGTAATGCCTCCAAATCTTTAATGCATGTACTACTGCAATCAATTCAAGATCATAGGTAGCGTAATTCTTTTCATACTGCATGCTGCATCAATACACAGTCTAGTCCGTTCAAGGACGCATCATTGTAAATAACATAACCCTCATCCCCTGACGGGATGATCAACACTGATGTCATGACAAGCTTTTGCTTCAATTCCTAGAAGCTCTGCTCACAGCTATCGTCCCATTCAAACCTGACGTTCTTCTTAGTCAGTCGTGTCAGAGGCCCTGATAACGCTGAGAATCCCTCAACAAAACGATGGTAATACCCAGCCAGCCCCAAGAAACTTCTAATCTCCTGGACGTTCTTCGGTTTAGTCCAATCCACTACTGCATCAATTTTACTGGGATCCACAGAAATTCCATCCCTTGAGATGACATGTCCCAAAAAAACAACCTTCTCAAGCCATAATTCACATTTGCTGAACTTGGCATACAACTTCTTTTCTATGAGCATCCGTAAAACCTGCGTCAAATGCGTATCATGCTCCTCATAGCTCCTCGAATAGACCAATACATCATCTAAAAACAACAAATTGGTCTAAATATTGGTGGAAAATTCTATTCATCAAATTCATGAATATTGTAGAAGCATTCGTCAAACCAAAAGGCATAACTAGAAACTCATAATGCCCATACCTAGTTCCGAAGGTCGTCTTTGACACATCTTCTGCTTTTACCTTTACTTGATGATAACCTTGTCTAAGTTCAATCTTAGAATACACTCGTGTACCCTAGAGTTGGTCAAATAAATCATTTATACGGGGTAGAAGATTCTTGTTCTTGATTATCACTTTATTAATTTCCCTATAATTTATACACATCCTCATGATCCTGTCCTTATTATTCACAAATAACACTGGAGCTCCCCAAGGAGATACACTGGGCCGTATACAACCCTTATCAAGCAAATCTTACAACTGATTTTTTAATTTTGCCAACTCTGTTGACGCCATTTGATAAGGTATTTTAGAGATCAGTGCTTTACTTAGAAGCAGATCAATAGGAAAATTTACCTCACGATCAGGTGGCAAGCCTGATAATTCATTTGGAAAAACATCTGTAAACTTCTTTACTACTGGCGTACAAGTAAGCTTCAATTCATTCCCTAACATTTCCTTCACAAAGGCCAGGAATCCCTAACAACCACTCAGGAGTAGTCTCCTCGCCTGAATAGCTGAAACTAACTAAGGCAGGGATTGCACTCGCAACCCTATATCGCGACCCTATAAACTTGAATTCTGGTCTTTCCGGAAGTCTGAATATTACTTCTTTCAAACGACAGTTTATGTTGGCGTAATTTGTTGCCAACCAATCCATACCAAAAATTACATTGAACCTGTGCATGTCTAATACTATCAAATCAGATGGCAAGAATTTTCCCGAAATTTTAACTAGACAGCCTCAGAGCACTCTACTACACCTTACTACAGACCCTGTCGGTGTAAAGACTAATAGTTTGGTGTCTAACAACTGTGTTTCCGGCCAACATAATCTAATACACTCCATAGACACAAACGAATGTGTAGCTCATGAATCAAACAATACAATAACTTTAAATGAAAACATGTTAATCATACCTGTCACCACATCGTCGACTGTTTCAGCATCCCCAGGCATCAAAGCATAGACCCTTGTTGGAGCTATATTTCTCTGTTGGCCTCCACGGGACGCCTGATAGCCTCCCCAATACGGTCTGGGAGTAGGAGTAGTATCTGGTGGTGTAGGGAAATCTCGTACCAGATGTCCCTATCTACCGCAACGATAACAGATAGCTCTCCTCACTCGACACTCTCCCTAGTGTCTCTTCCCACAAGTCATATAGATAGGAAAATTTTGCACTGCCTGAACCTCACGACCTCTAGTCTCCTGCCTCTGTCCTCTGCCATAATTTCCTCTCCTCCACTGACCTTTCCTAGGTCCCTGCTAGAAGCTTGAAGGCGTAGATCTCTTCCTCTGTCCCTACTCCTCTACGTCCATACACTCACTAGCCTCGGCCATGGTTGCTCTGTCGACTAACTTAGCGAAATCCTATATCTTTAGCACTACCACCTGCTTGTATATGTCTCGCCTCAAACCTTTTTCAAACTATCTCGCCTTCTTTACTTCATCAGGGATAATATATGGAGCGAAGCGGGAAAACTCTATAAACCGCGTTGCATACTGCTGGACCGACTACTGTCCCTACTTCAAATTTAGGAACTCTTCCACTTTAGCTTCACTGACAGTGGCTGGGAAATATCTGTCAAAAAATAATTCTTTAAATCGGTCTTATGTCATTACTATCGGTGTCGTCTTCTGCTGTTCCAGAAGTTTCACAGTAGTCCCCCACCTCTTAGCCTCTCTTGTCAGTTTATAGGTGGCGAAGAGGACCCTCTACTCCTCCGTACACTGTAATACGGCCAAGACTTTCTCGATCTCCTGCATCCAATTCTCGGTGGCTGCAGGATCAACTCCTCCTGAAAATGCTGGAGGATTTATTTTGGTAAACTTCTCTATCGTGTACCCATGGCCTGCAGACGGGCCTCCTTGCTCTCTGGAGCTCCTAGCAATCTCAATCTTAATCTACTAAGTCACATTGCATAATATCGCATCAGCATTAGCCCCGCCTGCATTCGATGGCCTTGCTCCATCACTATAGCTCGCATGGGCACTACCTCTTTTCGGGTCTATCCTGAAAACAAATAATGTGATTTAGAAACCCTATCCTTATAATTTATGCACCTAAAATAGTCCCCTATTTTAACATCCTTATCTTATTTCTAGATCCAGTCTTACATTCTAGGAACACAACACGACAATAGTTTACTATGATTTTCCTGAAATCGTCACCCTAGGAAAACACAGAAACCACAACGGAAGTTCTACCTTTAGACTGTAGAACAAAACCTTAAATCATTTTCCTATACTCTGGTATCGTTTCCGCTACACTCTAAAGTTTACAAAACCTAGCAACCTAAGCTCTGATACCAAATTGTAACGACCTGCTAATTTTACAATTTTTTTTCCATAATAATATCTCATATGTATAATCCTGGCGAATTATAATCAAACTGATAAATCATAATCCACCTGGACCCAAGGGTGCCAGGGGTATACTTGGTACACAAATTTGATACCTAAGCAGTGGGAAACGTAAAATCTTATACATATCAAATTACCAATCAACACAATATCAAAGTTTTACTACAACTGTCATATATATACACGTACCCCAAAATATCCAAAAAGTGTTCCAGGGTCACCATCCAAAAATCCGTCAGACCCTAGCAAAATACTTACCCTTCAAACAGGGTAGAATAGCTGAATCCTAACGTTGCGGAGCTTTATCCGCTCTTCTATCTGGGGCTTCTGAAATGTTTATATAATTTGGGGTGAGACACCTCTTAGTAAAGGAAATAAACTAATACCAGTGTGTGGCAATATGAGTAATTTCGTGTTATACATATAACAGTACATAAACATACTTGATAAAACTGTCAGTATCATATCTAAGAGAAACATGTTTTATCATATCATGATATAACATACTAAATTTTTATACACATAAATCATCTCACATAACTATACATAGAAAATATTATGGATGGTTAGTTGGCTGGTGTCATGTCTTACCCCCACATGGCTGGGTTGTGCGGCCCGAAGACGAGACCTAGCAATGGTTGACCGACCACACTAGATCAAATATAAGTTTGTAAGTACGATGGGTCCGCCTCTCTTGGTCCGGACACTAGGGGGACGCCTGCACTACAATAAATCACATCGACCGCCGATCTCCCACTGCCCCGTACAACATGCGGTAGCACTAACAAAAACATGATCGTAATCATATAGCTACGGTACCGTACTTCGTGAAAGTCTAAACCAAGTCAACCAGGTTCTAATAACATATGATATATTTCCAAATAATGATACATGTCTATTTCATAATAATAATTGTCAAGTTAATATCTCCATTTAATTTTGCATAACATATCATAAAAACCTTTGACCCTTATGCCGGTATTTCGTATAAAATCTTCGGCCCTTGCGCCAACATATCATATAAAATTCTCGGCCTGTACGCTGACATATCTTATAAAATCCTTGGTCTGTATGCCAACATATCATATAAAATCCTCGGCCTATATGCCAACATACCATATAAATTTCTCTATTTGAAGATCATTGTATCCTTTTAACATTTTCATGAAAGCAGTAATAACACACTTATTTTATGAACATAATATTTCGTCATCATAATTTTCGTGGTAAATATTACTCATGCCACACAAAAGAGATAACAATCTTATTTCTAACATTATACATAAAATCTATATTTCTGATCAACAACATTATTTTCAACATAATTCTGCAATATACATATTTTTCTGAAATTAAATACTGTAAAATAATAAATACATTTTCATGGAATCTTGGCTTAGTTGATCCCCTTACGTGACTTCTGGAAAACCCCTAAAATGACTAATCCTACACCCGCAGGGTTCCCCGTTTAATAACTTGAAAACAATATCTCCCTGAACAAAACTTCAGTATCTCTTCGACTACTACATTTTCTACAACTGTACGAAAGCCAAATACTAAATAAGAAGTCTTACCCTGAATTTGGGATGAAGTCCAAGTTAACCCTACCAATGATCTACTCCAGCAGACTTGGAGAGAACTTCTCCAAGAGTAGCGTGGCGGCTTTGGATCGTCGATCTGGTGAAGAATGGACCCAGAATTTTAGAGAGAAGGGAGAGGGGATGAACAGGAGAGAGAGAGAGAGAGAGAGAGAGAGAGAGAGAGAGAGAGAGAGAGAGAGAGAGATTTTTCGCGTAATTTCTGCAAAAAAAATCGAGTTTAGGTTATTTATACACTTGCACTCTTTGACGAGACACGTCACCTCGTCGACGAATGCTCATTTCTCATCGACGAAATTCAGAGCTGAAAAATAGCCCCTCGATAACTTCTCGTCGACGAGACACGTGTCCTTGTTGACGATTTCAATGAGTCATTTCGTCGACGAATGCGTACAATTTCCCTTTTCTCCCTCTTTTATTATTTAAATACCATAATTCTTCAGGTCTTTATAAGATGATTGACTTTTTTTGCGTATTAAAAAATTCTTTCCAGAAAACAATAGTCTTGGCAATATGGCAAGCAATTATATCACAATATACAAAATATAAATCATGCACAAGAAAATAAAATAAAAAGTAGGGAGAGAAAATCAACATCGAGATTTTTACGTGATTTGGCTCCAAGCCTACGTCCACGCCTTAGCACCAAGTCAAGGATTCCACAATCCACTATCAACGCTCCTTCCCCAATGGAGCAAGCCTTACAACTTGGGACGTCAATATACACTAAATTTTCAATACCCCCTCGTTGCAGATATCTCGAACTCAATTCTAACATGTACTCATTTGGATCAATATCTAATCATATATATATTTTTAGTTTCAAACCTTATAACTTCATCCTCATTCTAACTCAAATGGCCTTCGTTGGCCATGTGCTATACTCAATACCAATCAACTTGTATATAATCTCACTGTCAATGTATAATAAGATTGTAAGCTGACGAACTTGATGTCATTTTGAACTTTCAACACAAATTAAGAAATTTAAATTTTCAACTAAAGTAAAAATGAAATAAATGTACAAAATCAAAGCAAAAACTAAAATTTATTGAAAACATCACTGGTAGTGTTGTCACTGACCCTTGAAAGAGAGTAGTTACAAGAGTAAATCTGTAAAATGTTCACTTGCCACTTGAATATGGGAGGGAGGTTGGAGGAGAAAGGAGGAAGAAGGGAAAGAAATAAGTTAGGAGAAAGGAAGAATGGGAAGTGGGAGTGTTGAATTTGGTGTGATCCTAAGAGGGGGGGTGCATTGAGTTTTAAAATTTTTTACTACTTTAACCATTTCGCCGATTCACCACAAATCATATCTCATTCATAATATGAACGTGTATGTAAAATAATTAAACTATGAGTGTAGACATACACATGTGCAGTAAATCTCATTTAATTTAATGTGAGCATGCAAATGGTTATAACTGTAAATGAATAGGCATATACATATGGAAATTAACGTGCATAAAACAAATGAGATAAGGGAGAGAGAGAGACACACACGATATTTGCTATCGAGGTTCGGCCAAACTAGCCTATGTCCTCGTCTTGGGCATACCCCCCAAGGATTCCATTATCCCTGCTTACTTAAACGGGTAGAGCAGAAGTCGTTACAACATTTCCTTATAAGGTAAGGTAAACCCTAATTAAATTATAAGGCTGAGCCTAACTTGTCTCCCTTATGAGACGGAAATTCCCCAATTCAATTTTTCAGGTTGAACCCAACTGGTTCAATAAAAATATTTTTCGTACATAAAACATGCTTCTGAAAATATAAGTAGAGATGTACACATTAAGCTCAAACACATACACTCTAATATGATATGAAATATATGCTCAGTAGAGTAAGAGTGTTTTTTCAAAATAATATTTCAAATTTTGAAAATAATTTGTATGACGAATACTCAAAAGTTTTGACCCTAACAAAAATATTCTCCCTTAAATATTTTTCAAAAAATCATATGGAGAGAACCAAGATTTATTCTCAAGAATAATTTTAAAACAATGAAAGAAATAATGAGAGTAAAATACTTTTGATGAAGTAAATGCCCTAAATAAAAACTCTCTCAAAAATGATTTTTCAAGTGAATGAATGAATGAAAGAGATTTTGAGAGAGTTTGAAAAATTAGCCCCAATGAAAGAATTTTTCAATGAAAAATTAGTTTGAGAGAACTTTGATTAAAATTAGTTTAAAAGATTAGAGAGAAAAATTTGGCTAAGCAAAGTTGCTAATTTGAGTTATGAAAGGGGTATATATAGAGCTTGAGAAATTTTTGACTGTTAGGGACATGCTAGGTATTATTAAAAAGTTTAATTAATTTTTAAACCCATTTTAGCATTTAAAAATACCGCAATTCGAGAGGTTCGGTTGCCCGGTCTTTAGGGTCGGTCGCCCGAACACTCATAAAGAGCAAAAGTGAATTTTTGGGTTCGGTTGACTGTGGGCAACAACCGGTCGGCTAAGTCAAGTGATTTTCCAAACCTTCGTGGTTTCGGTCGCTTGGTGAATGGTTCGGTCTGCCAAACCTCAAAATTTGGTTGCCCAGAGTGATTTAGAACTATAAGCTCAGGCGCTTGAGGATGGTGGAAAAGTCAATGACCAGGGTTCGGTCGACCGTGGAAGATGCGTTCATTTTTGTTCGGTCGCCCGAAACTTAGTCAACAATTTGACTTTTTGGCCTACAGTGTGTTCAGTTGACCGAGGGCTATGACACATAAATCGGTCGGTCGCCCAAGACTTTTAATTAAGCCTAAAAACCTAACGTCGGTCGACCTTGTAAGCCCTCATTTTTTACCTTAATTTATTATGAAAACCTTTTGTGTGATTTAGGCAATTTGGAAAAAGGTTTTATGTGAGTGGTTAGGTCCATAAGATCAATCTATGGTCATCTGAGCATAGTATCCATATCATGCATATGCATGCATTATTACATACCAAATGATAGAAATAAATGCATATACAATTAAAATATATATGTCTTCTTTTCCTATTTGTTCTTCTGTCTTCATGGAATGCACTAGTAGTATGTGTTCTTTAAGTGCTTCGGGATTTTATTTCTCTTTATCTTATGAGCGTGCCAAAATAAAAACTTGTACAAGCACTCAATGCACATATAAGACACTGGTGTTTTGTCAGCATTAAAACAGAGATCGGACTCAAAAAATCAGCAGGGAGGATGAAGAGAAATAAATAGAACACGAGAGGGGGCACGCGGGGAGTCAAGGTGAAGGGGGGCCAGGGAATTTGTGCATGGCTAAACCAACCAGTCAATATGTGCATATCAAAATCGAATTTCCAAAACCAACTAGTCAATACGTGCATGTCAAAACCAAATTTTCACTTCAATTTGGTGCATTTGCATTATCATTTTATATTTATTTGTATCATGTTTTGTGTGCGTGTATGCGTCTCGATGATAAAATAAAGGGTAAAGAGGTGTTTTAGATCTCATTTATAACAGTTTTAAGAGGGGGGTTATTTAATAAGATCCGTTATTTTAGAGGTCTTATTAGGCATTCCTAAATCACGCTTAATTTTGCTTTCTTTTTTAAAATTTTAATGCTTATTGGATTGCTTAGGATTATTTGATTTTGAGTTAATTCATAGTTAATTAGATACCGTTTGTAAAATAAGTGTGTAGAGGGTGCTAGTACTTTCTCCTCGCATAATTATACTCACGATCCTAGTTTTGTTAAAAGTAGATCGAGACTATTGGTTCCTTAACCCTAAGATTAGTCTAAATACCAACCAATGAGTAGTAATTAGATTAACTAACCATATCTAAGAAAATAACAGGTTGATGATGATTTCATTGAATTTTCAATATTAATATAATCTCTCGCCATTTTAGACTCTATTTCGGAATGTTGCAACAAAACTATTAAAAATTTCACTTATAAGTTTGTCTTATAATAAAAAATAAAATAAAGAGTTAGTATTTATATATATATATTTTAGACTCGAGACCTAATAAACTTAAACTTTTAAATCTAAATATTATTTTTCTATTGTATATCAAACCTACTCGTGAATTCCCAAGTCCCAAAAACGAAATCTCCTTTCCCAACCCAAGATCCATTGATACCTCAAAAGAGTTGCCCCCGAGCACTGGCTCAGGTGGTAGGGGATCTGCGGTGGGCTGCTTGACAGTATAAGTCTGGGTTCAATTCCTGCCTCGCTGAGAAAAAACCTGAATTTACCTCCTGCGTTGGCTGTCTGGCCAGACAACGTGTGCGAGAGATTAGTCTGAGTACCTCGTGACGCCACCAATAATCATATATCATGTAACTGAATGAGCCGAGAGTGCCAGAACACCTAGCGTAACCCAAAAAAAAAAAAAGAGTAAAGTCAAAAAAAATCTCAGGAAGAAACCCCCCAAAAAAACTAATAATAAAAAATACAATGTCACATTTGAAAAGTAAAAGCTTACTAAAAATGCAATAAAAAAAATGTCAAATGAACCATATGCATCAAAGGAGCAAGTGCAGAATTGTGGCTTAATGAGTGTGAGTAACAGTGGTGATGGGGACATCAATGCGGAATCAGTGGCATATGGATCCATCTTAGGCTAAAATTTTATTAGGCAAACCTATTCTAACCTCTGCAATGGCTGTGGCTGTCCCTCCCCTCCGGCGCAGCCAGACTTACATTCATGAGAGTGTGGGTTATAGTTGCCAATAACAAAAAAAAATACTCTTAAGTGTGTATTTAAAATTGACCAGAATTGAACAAAATGAAATATAATTTTGAATTACTTTCTGGCCAAATACAAATTTAAGAGGTGGCTCGATAAGGGTATGTTTGGAGCTCGAAAAATATGAGGGATAGGAAAGAAATATATAAAGGAATCAACTTTTTAATATTTGATTATCAAGGAAATTGACAAGGAAAATTAAATACAGTAAGTCAATTAACAAAACTTTGACTATATACGTGATCATTTTTTTATTTTTATTTTTTAATCATATTAGAGTAAATTTTTATTTTTAATATTATTTGATGTAGAGGGAAAATATAGTGAAAAATAAATTTTTTTCTCATTTTCTTTACTCGAACAAAATCCTTGGTCCAAATGAGACATAAATACGTACTAGATTGAGTACAATATGATTTTTAAGGATTTAAGTCCAAGTAAACAAGATTTGGAGGGCTATTTCAATTTTTAATTTTTTTTTTTTAATTTGAGGGCTAACTCAAATAAATAAAATTATATTCATAAATATCTATCAATATCTAAAATAACAAATGTATAAAATACTGCAAAACGGAAAACGCTTCAAGGCACATTACAATATCGTTTTCCTTAAAACGTTATTTACAACCCACCAGATCGGTGTGTATTAAGTCAGCAAATACATTTCCAGGATACAATAAAGCCCAAAATGTAATCTGATATCTGTTTGCGTTATAGACAAATGAAATACTGATCACAAACACTCTTAGAAGAATCTGAACAAATTTCTAGAATTCTATTTCTACAAAAAACATAACTAAGATTGAAGAAAATATAATTTGTGAAAGCCTTATGAAAAAAAAAGGAAGAGAGAAAGATTGAATATTTCTAAATATTTATAGAGTAACTTCTTCTTTAAATAGGAAAAAAATTATGTATGCTTGGGATGAGTTTCCATCATGTAAATACTAGTGTAGGGTTATTTTCTGCTGGTAGAGTCTTTGTTTGCCAAATAAGGCAGTATGACTCCTCGGTCACTTTGATGTTTCCTAGTGCCAACATAATAATTACATAAAAACCTCTTTAGGGGAGGGTGAGTGTTCATCAGTCATTGTAAAACTCACTAGCTATTGTCAACATATTTAGCCTACTTGCCTCCCTCACTAAGCACACAATGTCAACGGAGGTGTTGTTAATGAATTACGTTTGTTTCAATGTTTAATGCTTGCTTGTCACGATTTTCATGAATGTTTACTGTTTCCGCTGCCATTTGATTGAATGCTAATGAAAGTGTTTCGTGGATGAATGTTGGTAAACGATAGACTAACTAGTTAAACAAGAGTGCTTTAACTAGGGCCGCACGACCTTTCACAAGGATGTGAAAATAGTCGGACCGTGACACTTGGTATTAGAGCCAAAGTTGTGACACTTGGTAACAGAGCCAAGGCTCAGTTGTTACGAGAATTCAATTACCTTCGTTGTGGGATTTGGAAAGGTTTGGTAAGTGACCATGACACCAAACAATGCTGAAAGAATCAGTGCACTGGAAGCACAGGTTGAAGAGACAACCAACAATATGGCCAACGAGATGACCCAACTAAGGGGACTTGTTTATTTATGTTCAGAAAACATGTATTACATTTGAATATCATTGAGAAAATGTTTATTTAGAAAAATACTGCTATTATATTAAAATGTATGTATTAGTATGAAATGCCATAAAATATGTTTTCAGTATAGAATATATGGTCTTATTCAGCCTTGTGTGGTATGAATATTATTTTATGTGAAAAAGTATTATGTTAAGGCAATTTTACAAATAAAGTATCTTTTAAAAAAATATGGAATAATGCAGTACATTACGATTTTGCAATACATGATAAATAACATGTTTATTTAGATTATTATTTATGAAATGTTCGGCGCAATGCCGTGATTGATAGTCGGCATAAGGTAGTGTATTATATATGATTTCGGCGCAAGGCCGTATTTATGAAATGTTTGGCGTAAGGACACAGATGTGAAAGTAATCGGCGCAAGGTCGTATGTATTTATGCTATTACAAAAAATGCTATCAATCTATTTACGTTAAATTGTATATTATCATGTATTATATATTATCAGAATTCGGATGATAGTTCAATTTAGTTATAAGAGCACGGTACCGTAACTATATAGATCATATTATTGTGTTTCAAACTTGTGCTAACTGCCCCTGCTAGTAGAAGGGGTGGGAGATGGATAGTCGATGTGGCTTTCAGTGTAGGTTTGTAGACATTTACCTGGCAGTCCGAACCAGGGTGTGACGGGCTCATCGTATTTATAGACATTTTTGACTCGACAGTGGTCGGCAAGCCATTGTAGGGTCCCGCCAATGACATCAGTTAGTTATTTATCTTGGATAAATTTTCAGTATTATTAGCTATACCAGCCAGTTCATGAACAATACGATTTATTAGAAATATGAAAGTATATGTTTACGCAGTTATTAAATGATTGATGCTTTCTTGTATGCAAAATGTACTGTATATTTATAATAGCATTGAATATTCATGTTGTCACACAACTGTATTTAGTTTATTTTCCCTTACTGAGAGGTGTCTCACCCTCAACATTAAATCATTTTTAGGAAACCCAGAAAGACCGACGAATTGAGGTCGCTGTTGAGATAGTGTGATACTACCTCACTAGGAGGGTAAGTTTTGATCTAGGAATAGAGAGATTTTTGTTGTGGGTCCCTAAAAATGTATATATTTTGTGTTTTGGAGATTGTATATAAACATAGTATTTTGAAATTTAGTTGACTCTGGTTATTATGTATTTTGTAGTTATGAGAATGTGATTTACATTTACTGCTGCTTAGATTTCCGCTGTGTATGACAAGTGTGTCCTCGTACCCACGGGTTCGGGTTGACTATATTATTA
Source organism: Malania oleifera (assembly GCF_029873635.1). Classification (NCBI taxonomy): domain Eukaryota; kingdom Viridiplantae; phylum Streptophyta; class Magnoliopsida; order Santalales; family Ximeniaceae; genus Malania; species Malania oleifera. Next base: position 133,380,312 of record NC_080417.1, read on the forward strand.
AATATGTTTTATTATTTGGTAAGTTAAGCATGTCGTTTCAGTTTGCTATTAGAGTTTAGGATACTAGGTTCTGTAGACTTTAAAATGCAGCAGTAATAATACCAGAGTATAGGATAAAGGAATTTGAGGTCTGATTTTGTAGTCTAAATGTAGGACTTTTGTGGTAGCTTGTGTGATTTTTCTAGGGTGACGATTTTAGGAAAGTCGTGTTAAACTATCGTTGGGTTAGGTATTTAGGTTACAAGATTGAACTTTGAATTAAGATCAAGAGTGATGAGTTAATTAAGGAAATATTGTACCAGTTGGATGATATGTTATGGTGATAGGGTTTTAAGTTAAGTTATTTGTTTTTTAGGATGAACCTTGGAGGCAGCAGTGCCTATACAACAGTTTGAAAGAGGCCTGAGGAGAGAGATATATAAGCAGGTGTCAATACTGAAGTTGCAGGATTTTACTGAATTGGTGGATAAGGCCTGTAATAACCCCGAAAAAAAATTAAAAAAAATTAAAAATTAATATTATTAATCAATTAATTAGTTAAAAATTATTAAATTAATGTATTAAATAAAAAAATAAAAAGAAATAGTATGAAAAAAAAATTAAGAGTAATTATTAATTAATTAATTATTTATTTCAATATTATTAAATTTAATAAATAAATAAATAAATTAATTTAAAAATTTTAAAAAATATAATTAATTAATTAATTAATTAAGTATTATAAAATCTGATGTATTAAATAAATAATATGATATATATATATATATAATATTATTATTATTATCATATGATAAAGTAAGTAAAAAGGAAAAAAAAAAAAAGATAAAGAAAACTTACCTTGAACCTGCGTCTCTCCCTCTCAAGAACTCTCTCCTTCTTTCTCTGTCTCACTCGTCCACTCTCTGTCTCCATCTCTCTTTCTCTCCCCTTATTTCTCAGCGAATATTCGACCGATCAAGAAACGGGAGGTACCGTTGGATTCCTAACTCTGCCATTGACATTTCTACTGGAGTGGATTTGTCATGGGAGCAGCGTAGGCACCATGCCTGGGGCAAGGTAACTTTCCCATAATTTCTCAATTTCTCATTAAATCTGCTGTTAAATCGACGATCAGGCACTACCGTGAGGTCCTAGTCGTGATCATCGTTATTTTGACATAAGTAAAGTTTGAATTGGGGTTTTCTAGGCTCCACTTCAAAGCGAGAGTGAAATTTGAAAATTTTGGTAATTTGGCTATATTTAAAGGTATAATTATTTATTGGGTATTTAAGGGCTTAGGAAGTATTAAAATAATATTTTATTTAGGATTAATTTAATGGAATTAGGATTTTTGACTCAGGGTCCGGGTGAGTGCCGTAGGTATTTTTCAAGATCCCTGTTGGCATAGTTCAAGAAATCAGGTAAGGGAAAATTATATATTAAATCAGATTTTATGAAATTAAAGACAATAATTTATGTTATATTATATATATGTTTTGGTGTGAATTATAAAAATGTCAACCATGTAAAATTATGATTTCTAAGCCTAGGACCACTTATTTAGTTATGTATTTGTGGAAATGAATTGAACAAAGTGGAAGAAATTTTCTAGATAATTATATAAGAAATGGAAATTGTATTTTCAGTAATTAAATGCTAAATGTGGGTTGACCTATTGTACAGGAATATGTATGAATTTTACTGTTAAATTGTGTGGCATGAGATTCTGTGCAAATATATGTTAAATGTATGAGATGTAGGTTAAGTAAGTAATGTAATGAAAATAAAATATGATATGAACTATGTTGCTTGTGTGTGTCAACCATGTAAATAACTGAAAGATGCTGGTAAAAACAGCTAAAAAATGTTGGGTAAAACAACTGAAAGATGTTGGGTAAATGTATGACAGTTGAAAAATGTTGAATAAAACAGCTGAAAGATGTTGGGTAAATGTATGACAACTGAAAAATGCTGGATAAAACAGCTGAAATGTAAGAACCTGAACCGTGATATATGAGTTTAAATAAATAAGAGAGGGGCAAATTGGGAATTCAGTAGATTTCGTCGACGAAGCCAGGATTCGTTGATGAAGTTCATGTAAGTCTCGTCGACGAAGTTCAGAGGCTCGTCGAAGAGGAGAAGCTGAGAGATTTCGGGAAATCGGTGATATCAAGATTCGTCGATGAATCCACCATATCGTCGACGAGTTGTCTATATGACCTCGTCGATGAGGACACCATTTCGTCAACGAAGACGCTCGAGTCAAAGGGCTATAAATAGAAGGTCTCTTTACTTCCAAGCTAAGAAATCTAAAAATCTTCTCTCTCTCTCTCTCTCTTTCTCTCTCTCTCTCTCTAGAACTCTCCTTGCTTTCTATCTCTCTAGATTTTTTTGCCGTTCGTGGAAGGATTCTCTACAAAACCTACAGATTGGAATCATGTTTTGGAGATTTTCAGGTTTCGGCTTTAAATCGAGGTAAGACTCGATTTTCTTTTCTGATCCAGTACTTTGGTAGAGGATGGAGTTGTCAGTATCTTCTGTACTGTGATTTGTAGGTTTTGGAACTCGGTTTGCTGTTTAGGAGTCTTGGAGTTCAGGATTTTCTATTCGTGGGAAAGGTAAGAGGAATTTGGTTTATATCGGTTATTTTTGAAATCGGACTCGGTAGAACTGTGGTTCACAGTCCTGTGTGTGTTTTGGCTACTCATTTGGAGGGATCTAACGGGGAAAACTATGAGTTTTTCATGATTACAATTTTGGAAAAAAGGGGGCGACGGGTTGCATCCTCGGTTTTGTTGAAAACCTAACGTATATGCTGATTTATAATGTGTTATAGGGATGGCCATGCCTTGACTTGTTTAAACTGTATGTGTTTGGAAAACCATGATTTTAGATTACCAAATGGGTGTGGTTTGTTTGGTTATATGAGCATGCATGCATGTGTGATTGGTTGAAATGCTAGTAGGAACACGGTTCCGAATTGTTCTAGGTCTTGAGAGTGTCCGGCTCTATATCCGAGGGCGTATGAAATCGCTGGCCATAGATTGACAGAGTGTCCGACTCTATATCCGAGATCGTGAACCTATTCTGGAAGATCAGGCCGAAGGGTGTGGATCCACCAGTTTAGCGCCGGTACAATGCCATGGGAGTCAAGGACTAGCCATGTGTCGGCGACGACGTGTTACGCGGGTTGGCTACGGGCCATAGCTGTATGTCGCAGGCCAACTTCGAGCCAATGGGTGTGACGACACCGGGATTGCTGATGTTGTATTTGTGTGCGTGTATGCACTGTGTAAAATTAGTACTGGATTGCATTTAACTGCGTGTATGTTGCATCATGATAACACTCAAATGCCACACACCAATATAACCTCTATTCTTCCTTACTGAGAGGTGTCTCACCCCTACTGTACGTACATATTTATAGGTTCTTCGAGTAACCGGAACTAGCGTCCTGGTGTAGGGAGCGTAGTGGCCGGTGTACTGCGGGTAGCGCTTGGGTAAGTGCTAAGACTTGTATTTTATGGGTTGTCGTTTTGAGATATGGTCGGCACCCTTTTGTACGTTATTTGATGGAACCTCGATTTTGTCCTTATATAGACTCTAGTATGGTACTGTATGTATATAGTAAGACCTTATTCCGCTGCGTATGTTCTGTTATGTTTGGATGTGTATAGGGTGCCTGGGAACCCCATGAGGTTGACCCTCGTCCATTGTCCTGTATCTTTGGATGTTTTGTATGGTTGGTTTATATTTTCACCCCTGAGTTCCATTTCCGGGTTCGGAGCGTGACAACTTGGTATTAGAGCTAACCAAGTTGTTAGGTCTTGTGGACTTGGTTAGACTTAGTTATGAGTATATACCAGAGTATATGATGTTGGATATGAGTAGAGTTGGTTGAGGGTTGTCTGGTTGCTAGACCGGAATTTGTCGACGGTATTCCGTGTTTTTCCTGGGATGGCGATTCTAGTAAAAGTAGGGCAGATCATTGATGACTTTCGTGTTGGTGCGATAGGACGGACCTGGACCTGATAGGGGGCAGTTAATACGATTAGTGTAGATCATTGTGTTAACTGTATGTGTTGTAGGAATACTGATAGATTCCTATTGTGTTGCAGAATGGAGCCCAAGGATAATAACTTGGGAAGTAACTCTGAGGAGACTACAAGTGATGAGTCCCCTTCTGTTACTCGAGGTTTGATAAGGCAGGTGTTACATGAGATCGGGCAAAGTGTGAGGAGACGCGAACGCTCTCCTATTGCTGCGGGGTGCACCATTGAGAGCTTTACACGCATGCATCCTTCGACGTTCTTTGGAGGACTTGACCCAATGATAGCAGAGGACTGGGTGGAGAAGACTGAGAGGATCTTGGAGGTCCTGCACTGCACGGATAGGCAACGAGTGCTTTATGCTATATTCCAGTTATTTGGGGAGGCGGGTCGATGGTGGACTGCGGTGAGTCTGCTGGAGAAGTAGAGAGCCAGTCTGAGGAGATGTTATGGAGCCGTTTCAAGGAGGTATTCTTCGACAGATACTTCCCGGCTTCTGTACGTCATGCGAAGGTGGATGAGTTTTCTCCTATGACTTAGGGGAGTTTGACGATGCAGGGGTATGCGGCTTGGTACATAGAGCTGTCCCAGTTTGCGCCGTGTTTGATCTCGAGTGAGTACGATAAGACTCAGAGGTTCGAGAAGGGCCTGAGGAAGGATATCCGCAAACTAGTGGGTATGCTTTAGATCTGTGAGTTCTCGGTGTTGGTGGATAAAGCCACGGTGATTAAGACCGGTATCCGAGAGGATGAGGTGGATCAGGAATCAAGGAAGAGGACAGTACCTTCTGGTTCTCAGACATGATCTTGTCATAGATCGTGGAAGAAGAGGAACAAGGGCTCGGGTTACCAGCAGAATACCGAGCGTCAGGATTCTCAGATGAGCCAGACTAGTGGTTGTTGTACCAGATGCCACAAATGACACGAGGCTGAGTGTCGGTCATTTGGGGGTAACTGCTACAATTGTGGCCAGCCAAGTCACATGTTTCGTGATTGTCGTACACCGAAGCGAGATGTGCCTGTATCCAGTGTGAACCGAGGGAGCAATCAAATACCTCAGGGAACCGTTTAGACGAATATAGCTCCGACAAGAGTATACTCTCTTACTCCAGCGGACACTAAGCATGCAAGGAACATAGTAACAGGTACCTTATTATTGCTTTCAAATAAGGCTTCTATTTTGTTTGATTCGGGTGCAACCCATTCTTTTATATTTGTGAATTTTGTTAGACGATGTGGGGTTGAGACCCAAGTCATGAACGAGGTGTTATCTGTTACTACACCATCTGAGAGTGTATCTTTTTGTGGGAAGATGTTGGTAGATTGCCTAGAAGTAATTCAGGGGAAGCTGCTACCGGCGAATCTTGTTGTATACGATATGTCGGGGTTCGATGTTATTCAGGTGGTGGATTGGTTGTTCTCCAGTTATGTTGTGATCGACTGTCGTAGGAAGGTAGTAGTTTTCAGACCTCCTTGGGAGCAGGAGTATGAATTTATGGGATCATGTGTGCGTCCAGCGCCATATGAATTTATGGGATCATGTGTGCGTCCAGCGCCACAGATTCTATCAGCATTGCAGGCGAGGAGGCTACTCTTGGATGAATGTCAAGGGTACCTAGCTTGTGTGGAGGAACCGCTGCGGGACGAGTTGAGACTTGAGGATATTCGGGTAGTCAGCGAGTTCCCGGATGTGTTTTCAGATGATTTACCCGGTTTATCTCTGGATCGTGAGGTGAAGTTTGCGATAGAGTTGCTGCTTGGCAAGATACCGATCTCTAAAGCTCCGTATCAGATGGCTCTAGTAGAACTTCAAGAGTGGAAGGAGCAGTTGCAGGAATTACTGGACAGGGGATTCATTCGACCTAGTGTTTCGCCCTGGGGAGCTCTAGTATTGTTTGTGAAGAAGAAGGACGGGTCGATGCATATGTGCATTGATTACCGTGAGATTAACAAGGTAACTGTGATTGCGAGTAGTGCTTTCAGGAGTTGAAGCACCGGCTAGTTACTTCTCCAGTTTTGACCATTCCTTCAGGGGATGACAAGTTTGTGAGCTATAGTGATGCGTCTCTGAAAGATTTGGGATGTGCGCTTATGCAGCTGAGTAAGGTAGTAGCTTATGCTTCTCAGAAATTGAAAGAATATAAGAAGAATTACCTTATGCACGATTTGGAATTGGTTGCTGTTGTATATGCACTGAAGATCTAGCGACACTATCTGTACGGGGTGCAATGTGAGATCTTCACCAACCATAAGAGCCTCAGGTATTTCTTCACGTAGAAGGAGTTGAATATGAGGCAAAGACGGTGGCTTGAGTTGATTAAGGACTACGATTGCACCATCAATTATCACGCGTGAAAAGCTAATGTGGTGGCTGATGAGTTGAGTCGGAAGTCAGGACTTACGGCTGTATCTGCAATTGTAGCTCAGCATCACATCAGATAGAATCTGGAGAGCTCGGGTATAGAGTTGGTATCCGGGGATCATCAGGCTTCCTTTTCTAGTTTGGTGATCTAGCCGACTTTGTTTGAGCGTATAAAGGCCGCGTAGGCTAATGATGCGGAGTTGGCAGAGGTTATGGAAAAAGTATAGCAGAGACTGGCTACAGAGTTTAACATCTCTGAGGGAGGTGTGCTGAGGTTTGGGATCGGGTTGTGTTCCGAACGATGATGAGATCAGAAAGACGATTCTGGAGGAAGCGCATCGCTCATTATATACGGTACATCTTGGTACTACAAAGATGTATCGGGACTTGCGCAAGACCTTCTAGTGGTCTGGTATGAAGAGGCATATTGCTCAGTTCGTGGAGCAGTGTCTGATGTGTCAGCAGGTGAAAGCTGAACATCAGAAGCCAGCAGGGCCGTTGCAGCATTTGCCTATTCCGGTGTGGAATTGGGAGCATATTTCCATGGATTTTGTGACCGGAGTGCTGCTAGCACTTCACGACTAGAATGCTATTTGGGTGATCATTGACATATTGACGAAATATGCTCATTTCATACCGATGAAGGTTAGCTATCCTTTTAGTAGGTTAGCAATTATGTATGTGCATGAGATTATGAGAATGAACGGGGTACCATTATCCATTGTCTCAGATCAAGATCCGAGGTATACTTCTCGATTTTGGACAAGCTTGCAGGAGGCATTGGGGACGAAGCTTACTTTCAGTACAACGTTCCACCCCCAGAATGATGGACAGTCGGAGAGGACGATACAAATCTTGGAAGATATGTTGTGAGATTGTGTGTTAGACTTTGGTGGTAGTTGGATACAATTTATGTCACTAGTAGAGTTCGCTTATAATAATAGCTTCCAGACTAGAATCGGGATGACACCGTTTGAGGCTTTGTATGGTCGGAGGAGTTTCAGTACAACGTTCCACCCCTAGACTGATGGATAGTTGGAGAGGACGATACAGATCTTGGAAGATATGTTGCGAGCTTGTGTGTTACACTTTGGTGGTAGCTGGATACAATTTATGTCACTAGTAGAGTTCGCTTATAATAATAGCTTCCAAACTAGTATCGGGATGGCACCGTTCGAGGCTTTGTATGGTCGGAGGTGTCGATCTCCTTTGTATTGGGATGAGGTTGGTGAACGTCAGGTGTTAGGATCTGAACTTGTGCAGCAGGTGTCTGAGAAGGTGGGTTTGATCTGGGAGAGGATTAGATCGGCTCAGAGTTGGCAGAAGAGTTATGCAGATGTTCGCTGCCATAAGTTAGAGTTCGAGGTAGGGGGTAAGGTATTTCTACGTATCGCTCCGATGAAAAGGGTGATGAGATTTGGGAGGAAGGGCAAGCTGAGCCCGAAGTATATTGGACCATTCGAGGTTCTTGAGTGAGTGGGTCCGATAGCCTACGGGATTGCATTACCCCCAGCACTTTCGAGGGTTCACGATGTGTTTCACGTATCCATGTTGAGAATGTAGGTGCTGGACCTATCACATGTTATCAGTTATAATGAGTTGGAAATTGGAGATACTTTAGCGTTTGAAGAGATACCTGTTCAGGTTCTGGATTGTAAAATTCAGAAGTTTCATACCAAAGAGATACCGTTAGTGAAAGTATTGTGGCGGAACCACGAGGTTGAGGAAACTTCTTGGGAGCTGGAAACGGAAATACGCCGGAAGTGTTCACAGTTGTTTTGAGTACTTGTACGTCATCCTACTATAGGTTGGGATAGGTTGTTGGTCGTCGGGAGTGTGTATATTGTGAACTCTTAAGACAGTATATGTTGTAACCACGATATACCTCCGCCATAAGTGAGGGTGTGTATGTATGTGTATGATGGGACTATGCTGTAGTAGTCGCCAGTTTTCTCTGGAGTTGCATGTAGGTGTTCAGTTGTATGTATGAGTTGTGAATGAGAGATGACAAATTTCAAGGACGAAATTTTGTAAGGAGCGGAGATTATAAGATTCCGAACCGTGATATATGGGTTTAAATAAATTAAACAGGGGTAAATTGGGAATTTAGCGGATTCCGTTGATGAAGTCCATGTAAGTCTCGTCGACGAAGTTCAAAGGCTCGTCGACGAGGAGAAGCGGAGAGATTTCGAGAAACCGGTGATATCAAGATTCGTCGACGAATCCACCATATTGTTGACGAGTTGTCTATACGACCTCATCAACGAGGACACCATTTCATCAACGAAGACACGCCTGAGTCAAAGGGCTATAAATAGAAGTTCTCTTTACTTCCAAGTTAAGAAATCTAAAAATCTTCTCTTTCTCTCTCTAGAACTCTCCCCACTCTTTATCTCTCTTGATTTCTTCGCTGCTCGTCACGATAATCATTAATTTGAAGTTACCACAGGGATCGTGGAAGAATTCTCTACAAAACCTACGGATCAGAATCCTGTTTCAAAGATTTTTGGGTTTCGGCTTTAAATCGAGGTAAGGCTCGATTTTCTTTTTTGATCCGGTAGTTTGGTAGAGGACGGAGTTGTGAGTATCTTCTGTACTATGATTTGTAGGTTTTGGAACTCGGTTTTCTGTTTAGGAGCCTTAGGGTTCGGGATTTGCTATTCGTGGGAAAGGTAAGAGGAATTTGGTTTATATCGGTTATTTTTGAAATCGGACTCAGTAGAACTGTGGTTCACGGTCCTGTGTGTGTTTTGACTACTCATTTGGAGGGATCTAACGGGAAAAACTATGAGTTTTTCATAATTACAGTTTTGGGAAAAAGGGGGCGATGGGGTGCATCCCTGGTTTTGTTGAAAACTTATCGTATATGCTGATTTATAATGTGTTATAGTGATGGCAGTGCATTGACTTGTTTAAACTGTATGTGTTTGGAAAACCATGATTTTAGATTACCAAATAGGTGTGGTTTTTTTGGTTATATGAGCATGCATATGTGTGTGATTGGTTGAAATGCTAGTAGGAACGCGGTTCTAAATTGTTCCAGGTACTGAGAGTGTCCAGCTCTATATCCGAGGGCGTATGAAATCGCTAGCCATAAATTGGCAAAGTGTTCAGCTCTATATCCGAGGGCGTGAGCCTATTCTGGCAAATCAGGCCGAAGGGTGTGGATCCACCAGTTTAGCGTTGGTACAATGCCATGGGAGTCGGGGCCATGTGTCGGTGGCACCGTGTTATGCGGTTTGGCTATGGGCCAACGCCGTATGTCGCGGGCTGGCTTCGGGCTGATGGGTGTTCGTGTATGCACTGTGTAAAATTAGTACTGGACTACATTTAACTGCGTATATGTTGCATCATGATAACACTCAAATGCCACACATCGATATAACTTGTGTTCTTCCTTACTGAGAGGTGTCTCACTCATACTGTATGTACATTTTTACAGGTCCTTCGAGTAACCGGAACTAGCATCCTATAGGGAGCGTAGTGGCTGGTAACTGCGGGTAGCGCTTGGGTAAGTGCTAGGACTTATATTTTGTGGGTTGTCGTTTTGAGATATGTTGGGCACCCTTTTGTACGTTATTTGATGGAACCTCGATTCTGTCCTTGTATAGACTCTGGTATGATACTGTATGTATATAGTAAGACCTTATTCCGCTGCGTATGTTTTATTATGTTTGAATGTGTATAAGGTACCTGGGAACCCCACGGGGTCGGACCCTCGTTCATTGTCCTGTATTTTTGGATGTTTTGTATGGTACAGGGACTGGTTGGTTTATATTTTCACCCCTGGATCCCATTTCCGGGTTCGGGGCGTGACAGAATGAGTATAAATAGGTCTATAACCTATCTTGTAAGGATATCTCTCAATCAATTCAACACATATAATGCAATAGTCCAATGCAAGAACATATTCTAATGTCTTTTATTCCCCTTATCTTTCCATCTCTTTTTCTTCTATTGTCTTTAATATATTCCCTCTTAATCTCCTTTTTTTGACCTTATATTTTTTGAAATAAATATTTATTTAAGTATAAACCAAACACTACTTATTGACATAAATACTTAATTCGAGTACTTAGTACGACTCTACAAACAAGTGCTTAGTGAGCTTGAATCAAGTATCCATAAATTACTTACGTATCAAGATTCATGAATATGATCAATAGCTTTAACATAGTCCATGCTCCACAATAGCGCATTTTTAAATTTTAACTCATATTGGTTAGAATATCAAAGAGAAAAATAACAAACACTCAAAATAGGTTTTGTTTTAATAAATTCAATTCATTTGTTGAAACATTAAAGAAAAATAGAAAATTTCTATTTTTTTTTTTTTTTAAAAGTAATCAAAACAAAATTTCATAAATGGGTTAACCCAAACACAACATGTTTAAATTTTACCCTTAACGATTTGACCCAAACCTGACCATCTATTTCATTGTCTTTTACAATGTGTAACATGCATAAGCCAACAAACAATTGTCCTAAGTTAGCTACATCAAATGGTTTTAACTTCGTGATAGGACTTTTTCCGAGTAAATATATCACCACTGTTCATGGTACGAATTTAATTTAAAAGTATTGGCTTAGTGAATGCTTCTAAGACTACAAAAGAGTCAAGGGGGGCAAACTTTACCATGTTTGAACTTAAATCATTAAATTTTTCAGTGAATTCAGTTTGAGTATGCCCATTCAAACTGGCTCATTAAAACATCAACCAAATTCAAGCCAACAGGAGCTTGGCTTCATTATACTCAAGCTTATTGGTTAATTTTTTTTAAAAAAAAATTATAGAACTATGAAAAGTTGAAATAAAAATTAAGATTTGGAATGTTGGCGTCCTTCTTAATGTTCACAAGGGTTAAAGTGAAAATCAAACAAATTGTGAGAGCATGCATCTTCCTCCGTTTTTTTTTCATTATTAAAAAAATAAAAATAAAATAAAAAGCCAAGAGAAAACATAGCTTAGAACCCTATGCCACGTCTAGTGGACCAACCTCTAATTTTTCACAAACAATGGGGTTTGGACTTTTGGAACATCAATTGTTGAGACAAAATCTCACATCCTCTAATACCCCATGATCCATATAGACCCCAACACTGGACCAAATGAGTAAAGTCAAAAAGATCTCAAGAAGAAACCTCAAAAAGAAGAAGAAGAAGAAATGCAATGTCACATCTCCAAAATCAAAAGCTTACAGTGGCATTAAGAAAGCAAGAAAAACAATGTTAAATGAACCATACATGCACAAAGTGGGCGGCGCAGAATTGTGGCCTAACAAGTCCGGACATCAGTCCGGAATCAGTGGCATATGGATCCATCTCAGGGTAAAATTTCATTAGGCAAACCTCTCCTAAGCATCCTAACCTCTACAACGGCTGTGGCTGTCCCCTCCCCCAAGGGAATGCATTTAGTCCTGCAAGGGGTAAAACCCCAAAAACCATGGCATTGTTTTGGTGGCGATGGGTTAATTGTTGGATAGGTGAAACAATCAGAGTGGCTCTCCAGGGCATTGCCTGGTAAAAGAAGGCAACTTCCATGTTAAAAGCTAGGGCATTTTTAACCCAAGGGCCCCCCCTCCAAGTCCACATACCCTTTGCTTTTGACTTCTCAAAAACCCACCCACAAGCACTTTGGCAAGCAAGCTTGGACTCGCCATCTTGTTTTCTTTTGAGGAAATCTTTATGCTAAATTACGGCTCGACACAGAGTACTGATGTGTAGTATATTTGTCATGTAATTACCCCCCCCCCCCCCCCCTGAATCTTAAATTGTAGCAATTCATAACTTCATATTCCATAAATCCCTGTTCAGTAATTTCGTCATCATAACAAAACTTAAAGCATGAAGATGAAACTGCTACAATTAAAATTTCAGGAGGCCAAATACAATTCAGTGAGACTCAAGAGTCTTGTGATTTGACTAAAACTATTTGAATAAACAAAAAGAGTAATACAATATGCTGACAAAACCACGCCATTATTGCCAGTTACAATCATATCATTTCAATAGAGTGACCATAATAGGGCAGAACCTCAGTAGGAATTAAATAATTTGACAATTTCAGAAATTCTAGGTGGACTCCAATATATGTATTCTGTGTTTGCTTGCTGATATCATATGTACGACTAAACTTAGAACAGATCCAAAAACTAAAGCTGCGGAGATCCCTAATGTCTTGAAGCATTCATCAAGGACTGCCCAGTTTGACCTTCAGCAACTCCAATAACAAGGCCCCTCCAACTAGGGTCATGGTTTATTTTTAAGAGCCCCAATCCAACCCTAGCTGCAAGGTTGTGTTATGATTTGGCACTAGGCTTGAAATATGAGCAAGACCCAATCCATCCTTGATTTGCTGCACGCTTAAATTATGTGTTTTGGATAACAATAACAAAACCTATTGATCTGGTGTATACTAAAATATAGTTTCCTGGGAGACAACTAATCGGTTTTATCGCAGAACAACCACATTACAAGTTTAAATATTTGAAAGGATTGAATAGGGGCTCGAAATGAAAGACAAACTACCACCATTGAGTAGACTAAACCCAATGAGTCTTCTAATAGACCCTAAAAATATAAAAAGATATGATGCCTATTGAATCCTTACCAACAACTTAAACTTATAAGGTTGATTCACTGGCCTAAAGCATTCAAAATCCAAGGATTGGGCATTCTCTTTCTTATAATTACATTTAAGCACGTGGTAAATGACATATTTGGACTTTATTCACTCATTCAAGTCCAACGCGCTTGCAAACAAGGATCATTATAATATAAAACTTATTCTTGGGCACCCATTAATGTTTCTTCAAAATTTCTCAAGGTTTTTCAGGATATTTGAAAGTTCTAGGAATTTATCAACATGAACTACAACAAATGATGGAAAAAGTTCAGTACATGCATTAAAGAAACACAAGATGTAAAACAGAGCATCAAAAAAGGCATAGGAACATCAGCAACAAAGAAAACAGTGCTGTCCCTAGATGCAAGTACTTCTCACCCTTTCATCACCTAAAACAGCTGCCTTCTACAATTACTCCAAGAAGGTCTCCATGACATCAGTGTACATCCCTGGTTCAGAACTCCTATACTCCATGGGATAATGCTGATGGTGATCGAGTGAAGTTGAGGATGACGACGAAGCCATTCTTGAAGGCAAAGTAAAGCTCCTCTTGAACTTGTTTTCCATCTTTCTGACACTCTCTGGGTGGCTGTCCAAGCTCAAAAACTCATTCGGGTTAGCACTGCTGGTGTTATGCAAGTTTGAAGCTTCCAAATTTGGGTTTAGATTTGGATTCTTCCCTTCAAGGATGAGGGGATGGTGAGTTTGGTCTGGCTTGTTTCCTATACCCTCTGGGCTGAACAAAAGCTTGGCATCATTGGTTCGCCCAGTGAGAGCATTAAAGAAAGACAACCCATTTGGCCATTTGATTTCATTTTCATGATCTCCCATCATATCCTCAATTCGGGTTTCAGATGAATGAGGGGGGAGGAGCATTTGAGTTTCATCTTTGGAGGGCAGAAATCCAAGTCTGGGAGAGTTCTGAAAACTGGGAGAAGCAAGGACAGAGGTGGCAGATGGAAGCGGCCTTTGGCCCCAATTGAAGAGAGGAGGAGGGCGTGTGGGCATGGCCGATTGCTTCGAAGGAACTGAAGAAGAAGAAGAAGTGTTTCTTGTTGAAGAGAAGAGCTGGGAGAGGTAGAACCCAGATTGATATCCAAGAGATTCAAAGGTATGTCTCATTCTCAGCACAAAATGAAGGTCTTCAGGTATCTGAGAATAGATATTTTTGTCTCAATCAGATCAGTGCATCTGTATTTAATGGCTTAGAACTTTTACATGCATAAATATATCTATGTACAGGTATACAGTTTAATCATTCCCCATGGGAATATAAGATTGCCCCATCGCAGAAAACCTTGAAGAAAAAGATAAAGAGAAAAGAAAAAATCAAATGAATGAAACTCACAATCTTGCAGGAACCCAGTTGTAAAAGGCCATGGCCAGCTTGAATCACGGCTATAGTCTGGTCAGGAGAAAATTAGGTAAGAGAGGGTTTAAGTCTAGTAAAAGGGGGAAAAAAGTAATGCTAATAACACGGGACATAATCAATCAATGATTAACTTTTCATTTTTTTCTAACCTGAATGCCCGAGTCAAACTGATCGGTCCATTCAGTGGGAAGCTGCAATTAAGACCCATAGGCCAGCATATCATCATCAATCATCCACATAATTTCAGCCAACCAATCAATAGACTACTTAAAAGATTGAAATAATGAAACTTCAAAAAAAAGAAGAAGGGGTAGGGCTTGTTTTTCGACATACAGCATCAAAAGAACTCTGCCAGTAGTTGGAGATGTTTGGTTCACATTCTGAAGGTTCTTTGAAAACCCATTTATGGCACTTATCCGAAGCAACCTTTCCCATCAACCTGCTCAATTAATTCAACCAATCAACCCACACATATGCATATATATATATACATAGGAGATTTCCTTTTTCGTTAGTTTGCGCTTTACACTCCCAGAAGATTTTATCCAGCTAAAGAGAGTGAGAGTGAGAGAGACATAATTAAAATCAAAATATAAACACCTACCCAGTACCCACCCTTCTCCATAATTATATAGCTGAATGGACATTTTGCTGAAGGCTTTCCTCACAGGATGTTCCCCATCAATCTCATCCAAACAATCTGCAACTCTTCGTCGGCAAAACCCATCTTCCCACATCAACATCCTTCATCAAAGAATTCAAAAAGAAAGCACCCAGTTCAAGAAATTACTCAAAGAAGCACCGCTAAAATCACTAAACAACTCATTTCCCATTAGCCCATTAGTATCTACCTTCCCCTGCTTTTCCTCTGTTTCTACAAGAAAACAAGGGTAAGCCCTGTTTGGCAGCAGGGAAAACACAGGAAAAGAAAAGAACAGAAAATAAAATTTGGGAAGTTGAGTGTTCCGTCAACTGGGGCCATAAATTTAAAAGGGTATATGTTTTCCCTTCTTTCTTCAATTTTTCCGGTAAGCAAACGGCGAGAAACTCTACTCACAAGCTGCCGTTGTCGTCACCGACTTTGCAACCATTACCACCTCGGACTCTCCTGCAACAATAGAAGATACCCATTTCAAGAAACAGCGCAAAATCAAAGGATATACTAAGTTTGACCTTGTAGGGTACAGAGAGAGAGAGAAAGAGATACGGGCGAGGACGGATGGTCCAGAAGACTGCATAAGTCCAGTCTGTGTTGAGACAGACACTTCTGAGGGCCTCATGAAGGGCCATCATCCCAACCGCTTCTTTGCTCCTGTCTGATGCTCCTGAGCCCACCATCCCTCCCTCCCTCCCTCCCTCTGTTTCTCTCTCTCTGCCTTTTACTCTTTCACTTCACAAAATAAAACCCTTTTCTGCTCTTCACTCTCCCTCTCTCTTAAGTCTTAACTCTGGAACGCAGATGAGAATTGTTGTTTTAAGCTTCTAATTGAGGTCTACTTCTTTTTTATCCTCTCGTCCACTCTAATCAGGCGCTGGTGCTTGACAACACCCACAAAGACAAAGAAGACCCCTTTTCTTCATCTCTCCTCCACTGTTCTTTTGTTTTTCCTAGTAGTAATCAAGCTTATTGGTAAACTGGTGAAGGTAAAAGGAGAGAGAGAGAGGATATTTTTCAAGTTGTCAATATTTTAACCATAAAAAACAGTGGCACAGCTTTCCTCTTCTCTTCCAATGGACAACAGTAGCAGCGAGAGAGAGAGAGAGAGAGGGAGACTGGAGAGGCAAAAAACAAAAGAGGAGGTTGTGGTCTTGATAGGCGAAATTCCATTATTGCCCCTGTCCTTGTTGCAAATTTCAGATTGGGTGCAGCAACTTTGTCCATGTTAGGAATTTGTTGGTTTGAGTGCAGTGCCGTGCGGGCGTAAGGTTTGTTGCTCTCAGCGGTGACCGCCCTCCCTCTGTCCCAACCCAGCTTGGATCTTGGATGCAGGTCTCCATTCCCTCTATTAATTTTGGTCCGGAAAAAAAAAAAAAAAAATACTCATCTCTCAACTTTTGTTGAAATTTTAAAAATTTATAATTTTTTTTTTTTTTAATTTTAAAAATTTTGTAACTCTTGAGATTTGTAAAAAGAACACAAATCTTAAGGGGAGATTCATTAAATTTCTATCATTTCTCAACCTTTTTAAAGAATAATAGGCGTTTAAAAATCAAACGTTACAAGAAGTTTACATCACTTTTAAAATCTAAAGACTATTTGAAGCTTGAAAAAATTTTAAAAATAGAAAAAGAAAATATGAATGAGTTCACATTTTCATATTAAGTTATTAAAAAGAGTAAGGAAAGACTAAAAGAAAACCTAGTTAATGAATAAAAATATGATTTTGTATTCAAATTTTCAAAAAAAATTTAAGCATATAAAAGGATTTTTTTTTTTATTTTTAATAGCATTTGGTATTAGGGGTGTCAAAATGGGTCGAAATTCGAAGAATAACATGTGACCCATCCGTTTAAAACAGGTTCGGGTTTATGCAAGGCAACCCGTTTATAAACGAGTTAACTAGTGATCCATCCATTTAGAAGCGAGTCAACCCGAGTTCGGGTCGAGTCACCGTAACTCGTTTTTTTCCCCTATTCAATAGCCCATTAGCCATTACCCATTTAACCCACAAGGCAAAGTTTTTCCCGTTTTATTATTATTTTAAAATAAAATATTAAATAATACTCTGTTTGGGAAAAATTTTCCCAGTTTAATGCTTACGTAATCTCGCAGCTTGGTGCTGCGAGATTTAAAGAGAGACACACTTTTGTGGTAACGCGTGGCAGCAAATCTCGTAGGATGGTCTTGCAAGATTTTCTTGATCCGGTGTTTTCCCCTTCATTTCACTCACGAAGAGAGTGCAGAGAGGGCCGTCTGCAGAGCTCCGTTTGCAGAGAGAGTAGAGAGGAGGACGGGAGCAGCAGGAGGCGTACGAGCGTAGGTTACCGTTTGGTGAACTTGAGCAGGTGACCATTTGGGAGTGGATTGAGTAGGTGACCGTTTGAACGGGTAGGCGAGGAAAGCTATAAAAAAGGGAAAATGAGGTACGTATTTTTTTCTTACTGTAAAATAAAATTAGTTTCATTGAGTTCTGAGTTAAACAAATGTTTGAAGATTTGTTATTTTAGCTTCATAAAGTATAGTGTGGTTTTGATTTTTTGGTTGAAGGCTGCATTTGGAAACCCCCAAGATTAGGTTTCATTTCATTCGAGTTTTTCCAAAAATTTTTTCCTGTTCTGTGGCTTTTGGGTTATAATGAGGTTTGATGGAATGTATGCTCTTAGGATTATATAATTATAATAGGTTTTTATAATTAATTGTATAAAAAAGTTATTAAATTGTTGGATTAAATTTTTTTGTGGATCAAGTGGGAAATTTTTATTGAAATAGGAAATGGTAATCATGTGTTACCTTGTGGCTTGTGGAATTTTATAATTGAATTATTTCGAAAATTGACACATTCTTCATTTATGCCTCTGTAAATTATGTTATTATAATTTCAATTGAATTATTTCAACTAACCAATTTGTTGCTTAATGTACATATACATTTAACTAAAGTATGTACTTTGATAGGTTGCCTTTTCACTAAATGATTATTGCATAAAAATTTGAAATTGCTTTGCCTTTCAGGCTTAACTCTTTATTAATATGGAAATTAGTTTTGGCTGAAGCTCTTGTTATGTTGCCCTTTCAACATAAAAGAAAGAAATATAGTTCTTTGGTTTTAGCAATAGTGAACTAGAAAACAATTGATTGAAGTCTTTTGTTTGCTTGGTTTTTTTTTTTTTTTCTCTTTTCCTTAGTATTATTTAGCAACACTTCCCCTCACAAATTATAAAACAAACTTGTTTTCATAAAATAAATAATTTGGGCATCTTATAAAATTTAGAAATTTTCTTCTAGAGATTTATGCAGATACAAGACTTTATAAATTTTAAATTAAGAAGATAGAATCTTCTAATATTGTCTTACGAATATCATCTAATATTTATAATAAGCCTAAACACAACAAAGTATTACTAACATATAAAACAACTTAGTGAGTATACAAGCGAGTTAAATTATTTGGTATAGTCATATATTATAATTCATTTGTTCTAGAAATTAAAAAAACTTCTATAATTAGGGGCACATATTAAACCTTATTCTAAACTCCAATTTTAAGAAAAATAGAATGTATTACAATTTGGTGACCTCTATTAGGCAACTAAACTTAATATTAATAAATATCTTTAAATACATAGATTGCCCTAATGACAACTTGGGCATCCACAGGTCACAAAGTGGATGATTGACTTATTCCATACTAAAAATAATAATTAATGGAATCCTTTTATAGCATGTAGCATTAGTACTTAGGTGCCTTATATTTTACTATAAGAAAGTACTATAATAAAAATTAAATTATTGTAATTATTTTACTTAGTTATTATATTTCAAAATTCACTTTAGAAGAACAACCATATTGTACGTGACACTTGAAAAATAGTAAAATTTTGTTAATGTTTTTCTATTGTTTAATTACTTATATTTATCATTTCACAAAATAATTTACCCTACCATAATTGTGTTAATATATAGGATAGACATAAGTATAGATATATACATATATAATTAGTTTATTTTATTCTGAACAAACAATAGTTTTTTTTTCTTATTCAAGCAATAATTTATAGACATAGGTATAAATATATTTTTTAATCTAATTTTGGTTTAATTTACTTTCGTAGGTCTTTACAATTTCTTGAGGGTCGATCTCTAAATGGCAAGAAATTCAAGCAGTATTCCGGTGACGATATTGTTGTATATGGGGGGGGGGGAGGGGGGAATTATTGCTGGAGTAGAGGGTGTTAGTTATAGTTTTATGTCAGTTCGACCAATTTGAATTGGTCATAGGTGTAAATTAAATAAATCGTATTCGAAGATATATCAATATTTTCATATTGATCCTGACAATATGCATTGCAGGTGACCGCAAGTACCCTATGTGAGGGTATAATGATACATTCCTCTATGAGACTGGTCCTGAAACTAATGATTACAGTCTGCGCATTGTGTTGGATGTACACTGCGTAGGTACGACGTATTTAAATGTGCACTTATATGTCGAAACCATTCCTCACATTGGTGTCGCCATGGATAAGCAAACGGGGACGTCTGCTGAGCATGTGGTTGAAGCTGAGGAAGACACCCAACAGACACGTCATTATGATATGTCTTTGGAAGAAGGTATTGAACCATACAAAAGTCATGACGTTGAACCGGTCTAGGAGTAGTTTTAGCATCACAACTGCGTAGTTTGGGCCCCATAAAGGAAACAACGTCCAAACTTTGAGCATTCAAGGTAGATGCGAATGCTTATGTGGGAAGTAGCAAGTTTTACACTTTCCCTACTCCCACCTTCTCACTGCATGTGCAGAGACACGATTGAACACTATCCAGTACGTTGAGTCATGTTAGAGTACTGCCGAGCACTATGTGACATATGCTTCATATTTTCATCCGATTATGCATGAAGCGTACTAGCCAGCATCCTCATTGCCGACTTTGTAGGAAAATTTTGCATATGCTCGACATAAAGGTCGGCCTAGGAGCTCACATATACACAATGAGATGGAAGCAAGGGAAGGTAGGAAGAAGAACATGTGCAACATATGTCATCAAGAAGGACATAACCGCACAAGCTTTCCGAGAAGGACCCAACCTAGAAATGCAGCTGGACCATCATATTGACTTCGTACGCACTTATAGGACTTTTAGTACACTTCTTGTTTTTTTATATATTTATTGTGTTGCGCTGGTACATTTTGCAGGATCGATCTAGGGCCATTTGATCGGAGCGTGTTGATGATGGGCGATGATCACCGATCCAGATGAGCGTGGGCTGATGGGCATGCCGACCTCTTATTCTGTAGAGGGGGCATGCAGTTTGCCAAGCGCTAATTGGAGGCAGACAATCGCATCGTTCAATGGATACGTGATGCAGGGTCCTACGGTATATATCAGATTGCCCATATCTAGTTGGATTGGCATTTCATGACAACTTTGGTGGAGCGATAGAGACCAGAGACACACACGTTCCACCTATCGAATGGGGAGGCGGCCGTCACACTCTAGGACATTGCAGTTTTGTTCAGTTTGCCGATTAATGGAAGCCCTATCACTAGTCGTACTATCGAACCAGTTGAGGGACCTACCGACCGTCAGGGATGACTCACCCTGCGTACCATGTGCGAGCATTTGTTAGGATTCGTGCCACCTGACAGCGAGTTGGTTGGTACACACATTCGTATGTGGTTCCTCGAGGGGGGTAATGTTTCATAAACTCCTGGCAAATGCAGATGTGCAAACTATAGAGTGCCACACACGAGCCCAACTGTTCCGCTTGATATGTGGGGTGCTATTTAGTGACGTTTCGGTGAGCTACGTGGATCTGATGTTCCTTCCACTCCTTGCGGACCTGGGAGCCATTCCCTCGTACAATTGGGGGTCTGCAACTTTGGCGTGGCTTTACAGGGAGATGTGCCACGTCGCTTACCTGTCGAAGACACAAATTGTTGGCTCACTCTACTTACTACAGGTTTGGGTCTAGGAGAGATTTCCATCCTTAGCTCCAACGCGGCGAGGTTTCCTACAGATTCAGAGGGGTCAGGATGATCGTCTAGTTAACCCGCTCGCATGCCGGTTAGTATCGACATCATTTGTCCCTCCTCATTCATTCTATAAGTACTACGAATACTAATTCATAGTACTTACTAGTTGTTATATTCGGAAACTCACGTTTCATCTTATACAGATGGAGGGAAGACTTAAGGGTGCCGTCGGTTGCCAACACACGTTGTCCTGATACAGGTTCAAGTTGAACATGCACCGGGAGCATGAGGTATAGTCCGATTAAAGTGTAGTACATCATAGTCTTTTTCTACAAGATACGTATAGTTCGCTTACATTTTACTTTTGTTTAAGTGCAGTTCCTATAGAGGCCCTACATGGTTGAGATTCTAGTCAACCTACCTCTCGATTATGTAGTTGAGAGTGACTTGTGGGTAGCCTAAGTGCCACTCATATGCTTTCATATTATCGAGTGGTATCTTCTTAATCGAGTCATGCTGCAATTCGGTTATCGATAGGGCATTTCTAACCGCTTCTTGATGTCGGGGGTAGATGTACTTAGGGATGACCTCCATGGCATGGATGAACACAGTCGAGGGGTCACAGACTGGGTGACTACTCACGCGATATTCGTGACTGCATGGGAGCATCGGTGAGAATGCATCCTACCAGGAGTGGCGGAGGACGGTCCGATGCGTCCGGATGACCCATACTTTACCTGGAATAGGTCCATCACACGATGCTTCGTCAACAAAACAACTAATGTATATCTAAGCCTCGTAAGAAGACTTTAACCCACACTTCCTTTTGTTATGTGTCCGTTATGATCTGCATGGGTTAACCAATTTTCATATCTTGCAGGCTGACATACTACATGAGGCAAATTAGATTTTGCCAAATCTCGCAATCCATCGATTGATGAGTGCTGCATTGAACCTTATCCACGAGGACGGTCGACGGATCCCAGTTGCTCGACTTGATGTACCTGTAGGAGGAGGTCAACCAGCTCCAGTATGAGGAGGTCGAGCAGCTCCAATAGGAGGAAGACATGTCTCCTCTATTCGTCCAGTAAGTCCCATTTCCTCACCACTGATTGTACAGGTGGAGTACGTGTTCAGTATGTCAGTACCATATGCGCCTTTATCAGTAACTGATATTGCAGGACCATCCAGTAGAAAAGCTGACACCCCATCTGACTCTACTGCCACCCCATCGATGTCATTTTTATTAGACAACATTTTTGGTGGGGAGAGGTTGATGCACCCACTATGTCGCATCGTTCTCATCCAGAGACATCATATCAGTTCTCTCTGCGTGCGCTTGGCATGGATGATGATTAAGCAGTACCTTTTGGTAGAGATGATCCACATATAAGATGACAACGGGACAGGACACTTGATGCAGATGACCAGCAAGGAGAGAGCAGACACAGACGGCAGCCACCACGAACTCTGAGACGACCTTGCTACGACACCAAGTAGTATAACATTATTTTCATTTCATTTGTATAGCATCGTTGTATTATTTATGTATAATTGGGAATGTTTATTCATTTTCCCCAACATGTATATGTGAATGAAAGTTGTACAAATATCAAATATCTATTACTTGTTTTATATTTGGTTTGCTAAACGAAATATGATAAGATTCAAGCAAACAATAATTTAGGCATAACACCGGTAGAAAATAAGATAAAGAAGGAATGAATTTAATGGTTTGAACATTTGAGATGCAAACGTAGCAAAACACTTGTAAGGAGGAGTGTAGAGATCCGAAGAATTATAGAAATTAAGTAAATAAAAGAAATGAGAGAAAATGATTTTTATAAAGGGACTCAGTAGGGTCTCGTTGATGAACATAGAGCGTTCATCGATGAGCAGCCTTCTTAGGCTCGTCG
Source organism: Malania oleifera (assembly GCF_029873635.1). NCBI lineage: Eukaryota > Viridiplantae > Streptophyta > Magnoliopsida > Santalales > Ximeniaceae > Malania > Malania oleifera. The sequence continues at coordinate 133,403,249 of NC_080417.1, forward strand.
ACGTGGACTCGTGTCTCATCGATGAGAACTTACCGAGAAGGGTTTAGCGGAGCCTGAATTTCATTGACGAGGGTTATGAGTTCGTCGAAGAACTTCCTTCATGGACTCATTGACGAATTCGTATTTTATAAATACACCAACCTCGAGATTTCAACGAAATTTTCATGCAACCATTCTCTCTCTCTCTCCCTCTCTGTCTCTCTCTCTAAAATCGTCTCCTCTACCTTCTTTTTTCATTTCTAGCTTCGATTCTCGCCGGTTTGATGATCGGAAGCCACCACGCTACTCGTGGAAAGATTCTCTACAAGTCTGCTGAAGTAGATTGTTGGTTAGGCTAACTTGGGCACCATCCTAAAATCAGGGTAAGTAAGAGATTTAAGTGTATCATGAGTTGTTTGAAGTATTTGAAATGTAGGTAGTATTATACTAAAATTTTTTTGGGAAATAAGTTGATTGATTTGGAAAAAATTTAATTTTTAGGCTTTTGAGTTGGGAACACCAAGGATCATCAAAATTGGGTGTTGTTGTGAGCATTTAAGTAAGTCGGGTAAGGGGAATAAATTATAGCAGTATGTTTATGGAAATTATGGGTTGGAAAATATGTGAAAATGGTATATGATATTTTACCTAAAATTTATTTATAATATAAATATTAGATGAAATTTGTGTAGCTTATGAATTGTGTTGGGAAATGTCTAAACTGTGATAAATGAATTACCTTGTGAAATATGTGATATTGAAATGTGTTATGGTATGAGAATTGAATTATGGGAAAATGATGAAAGTAAAATATGTAGGAAAGGTATTTTCTGAGAAAATGAGGAAATGTAAAATATGTGAATGTGTTTTGAGAAATACTGAATATTTGTGAAAAGAGATGTTTATATGATAAAATGTGTTGAGAATATTGATTTTGAAATATATATATTGCAATGCAAAATTCTGCAATATGAATATGAGAAATGTGAACATGTGAAATATGATGAAAAGAAATGTGAATATGGGAAATGAAAATATTGCAATGTTAATTCTACAATATGAAAATATGAAATATGATTATGGGAAATGTAAATATGTGAAATGTGAATATAGCACATTAATTCTGCAATATGAATATTAAATTGTGAGAAATGAAATGTGGAATTCCGCACGGGGAATATAGATATGTGATGGATGAAATGCCAATACGACATAATGATTGTTGGTATGTGATAGTGAAAACCCTGATGTATGTATATGGAAACCCTAATGATGGGTTATGATATTAAGAGCATTGTATCGTTGCTAATGGAGTAGTGCAACCACACGAGCTCGTGAAGCGTGTGGCATGGCAGTAAGCTGAGCCATATAGTAGAGTTATTGTGCCCCCTGAGTCCACATCAAGGCTTTGGCCGGCCAATCGTACTACAGACATGAGATATATAGTGACATTTGACCTGACCTGGTTGGCCAGCAGTGGTTAGGTCCAGCCTTCAGATCGTACAATCCTATCGTGGGGGGAAGCATGTAAGGGTGAACAAATAGTCGGTTCGGTCAGATTCGGTTAATTAACCGAATTAACCAAAAATTTTGGTTAATAAATTCTGTTAATCGAACCGACCGAACAAGGAGAGCTACCCGAACTGAACCCGACCGAATTCCTTTTTGGGTAATTTGGTTAACTGAATCTAACCAAAATAATAAAATTAATTATTAAAGAATGGAATATGTACCTGAGTCACTGAATCGATCCATCGAGCTACTGGAAGAGGGATTTGGGATCGGGATCGGGACGAGAATAGAGAACTGGGAAGTGGGAAGAGAGGCTTAGCCACCGGCGCTTAGGGCCTGAGCCTCAGTCAAAGCAATGAAGATTGAAGAGACGATTTGCAAAGAGGGAGAAGGAGAAGTGGAGAAGGATTGCCTGCTAAGTCTAGCGGAGGGAAATAGAAGAAGGACTGAAATCTGAAGGAGAAGGAGAATTGAGGTCCGAGACCGAGAGGGGATACTGGAGAGGCTGTGGTGCAGAGAAGACTTTGAAGGAGAACTGGAGAAGGAAAACTAAGGTCCGATACATCCAGACGGAGTCATCGAGAAGCTACGACGCAGATGAGACTTGAGAGGACACGAATAGTTGGCCAGTCGGGGCCGTCTGGCATAGAGGAGACTAGAGAGGACCTAGCATATATATATATATATATATATATATATATATATATTATATTTAAATTTTAATTAATTCTTAATTTGGGTAATTCGATTAACCGAATTAAATTTTTTCATAACCGACCCGATAACCGATTACCCGAAATTTAGCGAACCCATAACCGCACCGACCGACCCCTATTTGTTAACCGAACCGAACCGACCGAAATTGATTGGTTAATTCGGGTTTCCCCGAATTATACTCACCCCTAGAAGCATGATGTGGAGCGAGATCCTCAGGGTAGTCATGAGTACAGACACGGATACCTCAATATGGCAACATTCATGAGTTAGATATGGAAATGGAAAGGAAAAGGGAATAGAAATGAATATGAAAATGGGAACAATAACGAAATGAGGAATGAATAGTGTGAGTTAATAAATAATTAAAGCGAAGTAAAACACATCGTCTGAGGGCTTGCTGAGTAAGGTGAGTGCTCTGATAAGTACTAGTTGTAGCTGAACTTAAGTTAATCAGGCTAGGCTGCAAACGATATCAGGGCAGAGGGAAGCTGCTTGTATGGGCGGGGAAGCTTCCCTATTCTCACGAGCTTCGTAGGTAAATTTTGGTTATACTGAATGATTTTGGAAATGGAATCAAAAGATTTTTGAAAGCTTAATTTGCATATATATATATATGATAGTAAATGTAGAATGGAATATTTTCTCTAAAAATACTAACACTAGTGTGCTTATATGTTATGATATAATGAATATCATATTGCCACACACTGTAGATAATTTATTCCGTCTAACTGAGATGTGACTCACCCGATCATTTAAATATTTTAGAAAATCGAGATAGACCCGGTGATAGAGCTCCGAGATAGAGGGGAGCATATACTATGAATAGCCAGGGTAAGTATTTTGAGCTAGGGAGGTTTGGTTTCCATAGAGGTTTTGTATTAGACTTGTATTTATGGATGGTTTTGTACTCTGGTATGTGTATTCGCTGTGAGATGTATATATGAATTTGAAATGGCTCCCGCTATTAGGATTATGTATGTATGTATAATGTATACCCGGCACCCACTTGCAGGTCGGGTTATGTATTTGGATATCAGTGTTTAACATGGCCGATGTGTGGTTTATTTGGGAAATAAAATTTGGTATCAAAATCGGGGTGTCACAGTTTGGTATCAGAGCCTAGGTTTGCTAGGTTTTGCAGATTTTAGTAAACGACGGAATACAATACTAGAGTATAGGAATGGATATTGATGAGATATGGGTTAGATGATTGTTAAAGGATGAGATTAGAATTTAGGGTTCTGTCTTGCAACCTTGAAGCAGGAGTTCTGTGGTTGTTTCTGTGTTTTCCCTGGGGTGACGACTTCTGGAAAACCATAGATACTATCTTCGGATCGTGTTTTTGTGTGGTAGGATTGAATCTTAAATGGGGATAAAGAGATGTGTATAGCGGAATATATTGTGGATTTTGGTATGCTGGGTGTGATAGTGAGTTATGATGATAAAGTTCTAAAATGGTTTTACATCCTTTGTAGGATGGATCCAGGGAGTAGTAGTGCACAAGCTAAAGGTGATGATACAGGGCCATCCAGCATGGGCGGAAGAGACCTCGGTGTTGTACTATATAGTGTCACCCAGCAGGTGATGGCCGAGATGACTAAGGGTTCAGGGGAGTAGAGCTGCACAATTGAGTAGTTCACGTGAATGAGACCCCTGTCATTTTCTAGAGGAGATGACCCAATGGTAGCTGAGAACTTGCTCCAGGACATTGAGGATATGCTAGTAGTGTTGCCATGTACAAATGAGCAGAAAAAATTTCTATTCGCAACGTTTAAGCTGACAAGGGAAGCAAAGCGCTGGTGGAGATCAGCGAGATTGTTGGAGGAGTAGAAACTGGATCCTATAGCTGGGACATGGAGCCATTTCAGGGAGATGTTTTTCGAGAGGTATTTTCCCGCTACTATTCGGAGTGCAAAGGCGGCGAAGTTTCTGCATATGATGCAGGGACCGATGACAGTACAACAGTATACGATGAGGTTTGTTGAATTGTCTCAGTTTGCTTCGTATTTGGTACCTAATGAGGAGAGGAAGGCGAGGAAATTTGAGGAAGGTCTGAGGTAGAATTTATTTGAGTAGGTTATAGGTTTTCGAGCTCAGAAATTTGCAGAGGTGGTATGTAACGACCTAATTTTTCATGCCTTTTTTTTTTTCCACTCGAACATATATAACAATTCTCTCTATATTATTTGCTAAAAACATCTCAGGCCCCTAGCAAGCACTGGGGAAACTCTGTTCACATTACATTCCTAAGTAGCGGTAAACATAAAACTATAAACTATATTTACAATACCAGAAATCTAGAAAGTCCCAAAATATATATTATAAAACTCCCAGTGACATCCATAAAAAACCTTGGAATCTACCCAAACAACCAACACCCAGGAAACACTCATCTTTCAAAAAAGGGCAGTGCAAGAACCTCTTTACTTGTGAGTCTGATCTACTCGCCTAGCTGGATCACCTGAAAAATGTTAAGTCACTGGAATGAGACAACGCTCAGTAAAAGAAGATACACTATCACTAGTGTGTGGCAATTGAGTTACATTTTTAATATACTGATATAATACTGAAACTGTTAAACTGTTAGTCTAGTATATCGTATAGATTACATTTATCATAGTTTAAAATACAACTGTATATCTGAGTTTTCTAGTTACATATAATTCTAGTATTATAGTAAATTTGTTGCTATATTGTAAATCTATATATATAGAAACAACTGTGATAATACCCTAGGAACTAAATGTCATGATTTAACCCCTCATGATAGGGTTGTGCGGCCCATAGGCGGGACTTAACACTGGTTGGGCCACCAGGTAAGTCAATTTAAATCTCCATCAATCATCAATCTGACCCACTGCAATCTCTCCGAGCACAATAACTAATATCTACCTCGTCAAATCAGCCTCCTCAACCCAGAATACTAGGGAGACTGCAATCTCTCCATAGACACGGTTGACGGAATCCACATACTATCTAAGATATGTGGTTGCACTCTAATATGAAAATAGCAACGGTACCGTGCTTTACTGTCTGAATCTGACTGAATATTTCCTTAGGGTCTGATACTATTTAGTAATGATACTTATAATTATCTTACTGTTTTTACTATGATTTTAAAATAACCATAACATTTTTAAACTGAGCTGCATAATCTGAATATCTAACTGAATAACTGAATAACTAATTGTTATGGTTCTGAAGTCATGGCATTTTGAAGAATACTATAAATCATATTTTCTGAAAACTGCATATTAATATTTTCTACTAATATATTGTAAAATATTTGTCTGTATAATATCTGTAAAATATATGTCTGATAAATATGTGTTTGCAAAATATATCTGTCTGTATAATACCTGTCTATAAAATATATCTGTATATACATATACGCTGTAATTCATAATTCTACAAAATCTAGTAAAACATGTTTCTATGCAAAAACATTGTAAACCATGCTATTCTGAAAAATTGTATAAATCCTGAACTAATCCAATATTAACTCATGCCACACAATTAAATAAACAAAAATTCCTATAATAAAATATGTATTTTCTAATAATAAAAATAATTTATACCCTGTAAAATTCACCCCAAAACACATATATACTACTGATGTAATTTCTGAAACTTCTAACATAGCATATTTCCCTTTCCTAACTAGCGGGGAGGCTCGCCTCCAACTTTATCCTCACGCTCATAGCGTACTATCCCCAAAATCTTGAAATAATACATATATACATATTTCCAATAAATCAACTATATTTCCCCGAACCTACATACTCGTAAATTTTCTGAATTATAATTTACCTGAGCTCCTAAAACTATTCATTGGGTCCTTAACCCATGCCTGCTGGGTCCCAAAAACACCCTAGTCCTGAAATCATAGCATCCTAATTTTATTCCACAAAACACCAGTATATTCCCATATAATTTAAAATTTAAACTTAAATAAGCCTGATGCAATTGAAAATACCTAATTATTCAACTTACCCAAATTTTGGGATGGTGCCCAAGTTGGTCTAGCCAACGATCAACTCTAGCAGACTTAAGGAGAATCTTCCCAGGAGTAGCGTGGCGGCTTCCGATCGTCGAATCGGTGAAAAATGAAGCTGGAATCGTAGAAAGAAGGGGAGAGGGTTGATTTTTTTTTTTTTTTTTTTTTTTTTGAGAGAGAGAGAGAGAGAGAGAGAGAGAGAGAGAGAGAGAGAATTTATTGTGAAATTTCTTGCTGAAAAATCTGATTTAGGCTTACTTATAACCTTGGATTCATCGACGAGACACATCACTTCGTTGATGAGTCCATAAAGGGAGTTTCTCCTCATCGAAACACGAATCCCTCGTTTATGAACTTCAGGCTCTACAAAACCCCCTCTCGGTAAATTCTCATCGACGAGACACGTGTTCACGTTGACATTCCCTAGAAGAATACTCGTCGACAAAATCCCTGTATTTGCGATGAGACCCTATGAGTCTTTTTTGGAATTTTCCTTTTCTTTTACTATTTAATTACTATAATTCTTCAGGTCTCTACATGGTAGATAGAGCTGCCATGATTGAGGGTGGCTTTTAGAGAGGCACCGCAGCGCATGGTTAGGGAAAGAGGCCTGCGTCTTCACATGTTCAGGCAGGGTGCATTTGGGGGTCATGGAGGAGGCAAGACAGCAGAGGTGGACGGAGACAGATAATGAGAGATTGAGCTGTACAAGTCGGTTAGGTGCTTCCTCCTTATCCTACATGTTATAGGAGACACTTGGGTGAATGTCGGCTTAAGGAGATGGTCTGCTATCGGTGTTATCAGTCGGGACATATGGTGAGGGATTGTCGGGCACAGCCGGCGATAGTGCCTGCTCCGAGACCATTAGTGGAGGTCATCAGGCACCTTATGGCGGACAGCAGAGGAATATTTCCTTAGCTCGAGTCTATGCATTGACATCAACGGATGTAGAGACTGCAGGAGATGTGGTAATAGGTACAGTTTCAATTCTGTCATTTACAGCTACTGCTTTATTTGATTCGGGAGCGACGCATTCTTTTATCGTCCGGGAGTATATTAAATTTTATGGGTTAGAAACGCAGCGGTTGGCTGTCAGTTTGTCTGTAGCTATGCCAACATGGGCTGTGGGGGATATGTGATAAAATACCTAGCAATTGTCCAGTGTGTATTCAGGGGAGGATTTTAATGGCTGATCTAGTTGTCTTGGATATGCATGGGTTTAAGGTGATATTGGGTATGGACTGGCTAGCTGCTCACTATGCCAGTACTGATTGTCATCAGAGGGAGGTAGTGTTCAGACCTCTAGGGGGACAAGAGTATCGATTTGTGGGGTCTTGTGTGCGTACTCCACCATAGTTGTTATCCGCCATTCAGGTGAGGCGATTGCTATTAGATGGTTGTCAGGGTTTATTGGCCTATGTAAAGGCAGTACCAGAGGGTGAGTTGAGGATGGAGGATATACTAATAGTGAGGGATTTTCCTGATGTCTTTCATGAGGATTTGTCATGACTACCTCTTGATCGTGTGGTAGAGTTTTCTATTGATTAAATGCTGGGGACAGCGCTGATTTTGAAAGCGCCATATAGAATGGCACCGAAAGAATTAAAAGAATTGAAGGATTAGTTGCAAGAACTCTTGGATAAGGGATTTATTCGGTCCAACATGTCGCCCTTAGGAGCGCCAGTATTATTTGTGAAAAATAAAGATGGGTCGATGAGAATGTACATTGACTACTGTGAAATTAATAAAGAGACTATCAAGAATAAGTACCTGCTTCCTCGCCTCGACGATTTGTTTGATCAACTATAGGGGATGCAGGTTTTCTCAAAGATAGATTTACGATCTGGGTATCATCAAGTAAAAGTAAGAGCATAGGATGTTTCTAAGATGGCATTCAGGACTTAGTATGACCATTATGAATTCTTGGTTATGCCGTTTGAGTTGACAAATGCTCTTGCAGTGTTTATGGATTTGATGAATAGGATTTTTCACTAGTATCTATATCAGTTCGTAGTAGTATTTATTGATGATATACTGGTGTATTCAAAGAGCTTAGAGGAGCATGAGGAACATTTGAGGATAGTACTTCAGATATTGAGGGAAAGGAAACTGTTTGCGAAATTTAAGAAGTGCGAATTCTGGCTAGAGCAAGTTACCTACCTTGGACATGTGATTTGCAGGGGTGGTATCTCAGTAGACCCAAGTACGATCGAGGTGGTAGTAGATTGGGTACGACCAAAGAATATGTAGGAAATTAGAAGTTTTCTGGGATTGGCTGGATACTACCGCAGATTCGTTGAGGGTTTCTCTAAATTGTCCGGTCCGTTTACGAGGTTGACCAGGAAAGGGGTTAAGTTTGAATGGTCAGATGAAGGTGAGCAGAGCTTCCAGGAGCTGAAGCAGCAACTCATTACTGCACCAATGTTGACGATTTCTTCAGGTGAGGAGGGTTTCGTGATTTACAATGATGCATCGCATAAAGAGTTTGGCCGTGTTATGATGCAGTAGGGGAGAGTTATAGCATATGCCTCACGTCAGTTGAAAGAATATGAGAAGAATTATCCTACCCATGATTTGGAGCTGGCAGCAGTAGTGTACGCACTAAAGATTTGACAGCATTATCTTTTTGGGGGTAGGTGTGAAATTTTTACTGACCATAAGAGTTTGAAATACTTTTTCACGCAGAAAGAGTTGAACATGAGGAAAAGGAGATAGTTAGAAATGACAAAGGATTATGAATGCACCATCAGTTACCACCCGGGAAAGGCTAATGTGATGATTGATGCCTTAAGTCGAAAATCCGTGGGTGCATCAATATCTGCAGTGGAGATCTAGCATTTAATTTAGATGTATCTAAAAAAAATGGGGAGAGAAATCGTAGAGGATGATCGTTAGGAATTTATTGCCAATCTGGTGTTGCAACCGACTTTACAGGAAAGAATTAAACCGACATAGAGGAGTGCTGCAGAATTGGTAGAGCTGATAAAGAAAGTACAGGATGGTCTAGAGGAAGATTTCAGTATCTCAGATGATGGGGCCTTGAGGTTCTGTACCAGGTTATGTGTACCTGCCGATCCTGAGATTAAGAAAGTGATTTTGGAGGAAGCGCATTGATCCTTGTATATGGTACATCCTAGTAGCACTAAAATGTACAAGGATCTTCGGGATTCATTTTGGTGTAGTGGAATGAAAAGAGAGATTGCAAAATTTGTAGCATAGAGTTTGACATGCCAATAGGTGAAAGCTAAGCATCAGAGACCGGTGAGGTCATTGCACCCGTTGTATATTCCTGAACGTAAGTGGAAGCATATAGCGATGGATTTTGTTACCAGGTTACCGCCGGCGCTTCATAGACAGGACGCCATTTGGGTGGTGGTGGATTGACTTACAAAGACTGCCCATTTTCTGCCTATTAGAGTTAACTACTCCCTAAACCAGTTGGCAGAGTTATATATTCATGAGGTAGTGAGAATGCATGGCGTGCTTGTGTCCATAATTTTAGATCGAGACCCACAGTTCACATCCCATTTCTAGAGGAGTTCCAAGAGGCCATAGGTTTTCAGTTGTCATTCAACACTGCATTTCATCCTCGGATAGATGGATAGATGGAGAGGATGATACAGATATTAGAGGATGTGCTACGTGCATGCGTGCTGGACTTTGGAGGCAGTTGGTTGTGGTTTATATCGTTATTTGAGTTTACGTATAATAATAGCTATCAGGCCAGCATTGGGATTATACTATTTGAGGCATTATATGGCAGAAGGTACTGATCCCCACTATATTGGGAAGATATTGGTGAGAGCAGATATTAGGGCTAGAGCTGATACAGCAGACTCAGGATAAAGTTGGACTCATCAGAGATAGAATCAGTGTAGCGTAAGGCTGGTAGAAGAGTTATCCTGATACTCGCCAGCGAGAGTTAAAGTTTGATACTAGGGATCATGTGCTCTTAAAAGTGACACCGTTGAAAGGTGTTATGAGACTCAGGAGGAAGGGTAAACTGAGCCCTAGGTGTATTGGGCCATTTGAGATTCTGGAGAGAGTGGGTCCAGTTGCTTACAGGTTGACTCTGCCACCTACTTTTTCTAGACCCCATGATGTATTTCATGTTCATATGTTGAGGAAATACATCCCGAACCCCTCCCATGTGATCAGATATGAGGCACTGGAGCTCAGTGATGCTTTGTCTTATGAAGAAGCGCTAGTGCAGATTTTGGATTAGAAAGAACAGGAGCTGCGTACGAAAAGTATATCGTTGGTAAAAGTTCTGTGGCGCAATCATGTAGTAGAGGAAGCTTCTTGGGAGTTAGAGGAGTAGATGCGCCAAAGATATCCACACCTATTTGGCAGGAATCAGGGTTAAGGTATGTGATTTAATTTGTATAATGTAGACTAGGTAGTGTTTAGATTTTAATTGGTTTTGGGGAGAATTTAATTTCAATGGTTGTAATCTCCCAAAACCCTTTGTAAGCATGGTACTCCTACGCCACAAGTGAGGGTAAGTAATAAAATAAGTAGCCGATTTTTCCTTAAAGGTTGGTGTTTAATACAGATAGTAAATTTTGAGGACGAAATTTTATAAAGAGGGGAGAATGTAGAGACTCGAGGAATTATATAAATTAAGTAAATAAAAGAAAGGAGAGAAAATGATTTTTCTAAAGGGACTCAGTGGGGTCTCGTAGACGTGAACTCGTGTCTCGTCGACGAGAACTTACCGAGAAGGGTTTAGCAGAGCCTGAATTTCGTCGACGAGGGTTACGAGTTCGTTGACGAACTTCCTTTATGGACTCGTCGATGAGGTGATGTGTCTCATCAATGAATCCACATTTTATAAATACACCAACCTCGGGATTTTAGTGAAATTTTCATGCAGCCATTCTCTTTCTCTCTAAAATCATCTCCTCTACCTTCTCTCTTCATTTTCAGCTTCGATTCTTGCAAGTTTGACGATCGAAAGCCGCCACACTACTCTTGGAAAGATTCTCTACAAGTTTGTTAGAGTAGATTGTTGGTTATGCTAACTTGGGTACCATCCCAAAATCAGGATAAGTAAGAGATTTAAGGGTATCATGAGTTGTTTGGAGTATTGAAATGTAGGTAGCATTATATAGAAATTTTTCTAGGAAATGAGTTGATTGATTTGGTAAAAATATGATTTTTAGGCTTTTGAATTGGAAACACCGAGGATCGTCAAAATTGGGTGTTGTTGTGAGCATCTCAATAAGTCAGGTAAGGGGAATAAATTATAGCAGTATTTTATGGAAATTATGGGTTGGAAAATATGTGAAAATGGTATATGATATTTTACCTATAATTTATTTATAATATAAATATTAGATGAAATTTGTGTAGCTTATGAATTGTGTTGGGAAATGTTTAAACTGTGTTAAATAATTTACCTTGTGAAATATGTGATATTAAAATATGTTATGGTATGAGAATTGAATTATGGGAAAATGATGATAGTAAAATATGCAGGAAAGGTATTTTCAAAGAAAATGAGGAAATGTGAAATATGTGAATGCGTTTTGAGAAATATTGAATATTTGTGAAAAGAGATGTTTATATGATAAAATGTGTTGAGAATACTTATTTTGAAATGTGTATATTGCAATGCAAAATTCTACAATATGAATATGAGGAATATGAACATGTGAAACATGATGATAAGAAATGTGAATATGAGAAATGAAAATATTGCAATATTAATTCTACAATATGAAAATATGAAATATGATTATGGGAAATGTAAATATGTGAAATGTGAATATTGCACGTTAATTTTGCAATATGAATATTAAATTGTGAGAAATGAAATGTTGAAATCTGCACGTGGAATACAGATATGTGATGGATGAAATGTCAATACCACATAATGATTGTTGGTATGTGGTAGTGAAAACCCTAATGGATGTATATGGAAACCCTAATGATGGGTTATGATATTGAGAGCATTGTACCGTTGCTAGTGGAGTAGTGCAACCACACGGGTTCGTGGAGCGTGTGGCATGGCAGTAAGCTGAGCCATATAGTAGAGTTATTGTACCCCTTGAGTCCGCATCAGGGCTTTGGCCAGCCAGTCATACTACATACATGAGATATATGGTGACATTTGACCTAATCGGGTCGGCCATCTGTGGTTAGGTCCAGCCTTCGGGCTGCACAACCCTATTCATGGGGGGAAGCATGACGTGGAGCAAGATTCTTAGGGTAGCCATGAGTGTAGACACAGATACCTCAATATGGTGACACTCATGATCTAGATATGGAAATGGAAAGGAAAAGGTAATGGAAATGAACATGAAAATGGGAACAATAACGAAATGAGGATCATAGTGTGAGTTAATAAATAATTAAAGCGAAATAAAACACACCGCCTGAGGGCTTACTGAGTAAGGTGAGTGCTTTGATAAGTACCAGTTGTAGCTGAACTTAAGTTAATCGGCTAGGCTGCAAACGATATCAGGGCAGAAGAAAGCTATTTGCATGAGCGAGTAAGCTTCCCTGTTCTCAGGAACTTCGTAGGTAAATTTAGGTTACACTGAATGATTTTGGAAATGGAATCAAAAGCTTTTTGAAAGCTTATTTTGCATATTTATATGATAGTAAATGTGGAATGGAATATTTTCTCTGAAAATACTAACACTAGTGTGCTTATATGTTATGATATAATGAATCTCATATTGCCACATATTGTAGATAATTTATTCCATCTCTCTGAGATGTGTCTCACCCAATCATTTAAATATTTTCGAAAACCGAGATAGACTCGGTGATAGTGCTCCGAGATAGAGGGGAGCAGATACTCTAAGTAGCCACGGTGAGTATTTTGAGCTAGGGAGGTTTGGTTTCCCTTGAGGTTTTGTATTAGACTTGTATTTATGGATGGTTTTGTACTCTGGTATGTGTATTCATTGTGGGATGTATATATGAATTTGAAATGGCTTCCACTATTAAGATTATGTATGTGTGTATAATGTATACCCAGTACCCACTTATGGGTCGAGTTATGTATTTGGATATCAGTGTTTGACGTGGCCGATGTGTGGTTTATATAGGAAATTTTATTTATTTTTTGGTATCAAAATCGGGGCATCACAAGGAGTGAGTGAGTGAGTTGCCATTTCTAACATGAAATGAAGTAAGGGTAGGTTTAAAATAACTTGAAATGGGATAGTGAGGAAGAATTTAATAATTCATAATCTAGTAAAAGAAAATGTTCTCGATCGAGCGAATTGACAGAAAATGATTCATCTAATGACTTAGACTTTTTGTTGTTTTTGGTGTTGAATTTATAATACGAATTAAATTTCAAACTTTTAGGTTTTGAATTTAAATTTTTGTGAATTAAGTAAAATTTTATAAAAATACAAATTTAATACTTAAAATTTGTATTATTCCAAACATAAATTTAATTTCAATTTATTGTTTATATTAATACTTGGCCAATTATAGATGTTTGTATGCATTTGAAAATCGAGGAACTTTTGTCATTTTGGGTAGACAGTGATGGGGGCCAATTATGGTACAAAATTTAAAGCATTTATTCTCTATATATATGAATATTTAATAGGAACAAATATGCATTTTAGGGGTTAATTAATAAGAAACAAACTCCCAAAAAAAAAAAATAAGTCAGTTCCTTATTTTTTTTATTGGTTATAAAAGTAATTGAGCTCTTTGACAACCAATAATAAGAAATATGCATTTTTAATTATATATATATATGCATGCAAAATCTCGTAGCACCAAGCTACAAGATTTGATTGACTAGGGCTATTAGGTTTTTGATGTGTGGTAAATCTCGCAGGACGAAGCTGCGATATTTAAATGACCAGGGCTATTAGGCTTTTGACGCGTGGTAAATCTCGCAACACCAAGCCGCGACATTACGTAAGCATTAAACTGGGAAAATTTTTCCCTGTTGACCTTATAGGTCATACCCTATTTTTATTATGAAAAATACTCCGGTATTTAATGTTAATCAAGTTTGTGTGCAGGTTCATATTTGTAAGATCGTATGATGACATATGTTACCTTGAAGCAAAAGAAGACCCAGAAGATTCATTTGTTATAATTTTATATTAAGTTTAATTCGAGTATGTTATAGTAAATTAGGAAAGGTTTGTAAAAATTAATGCATATCATGCATGTAGAAACTAATAAGCTGAAAGACCTTAGAAAGGCTCTAGGTCCTTGCACTTACACTTAGGTTTGTCCCCAAAATCACATAAACTATGAGGGGAACTTATTGAATTAGAACAAGACTTAAGGTGTTGAGTTATTAGGGTTTTAGGCGACTGAACCTTGGTGTTCAAAACACCTCGATCGACCGAACCGTTCAATGGTCAAAAAGTTGACTTGACTTTGGGCGACCGTACTTAAATGAACTGAGTGTCCACGGTCAACCAAACTCAAGCCCTAACTTTTTCCAACAACTTGGGCGCCCAAACTTTACGTTCAAAATACCCCTAGGGGACCAAATGTTCAAGTTTGGCAGACTAAACTTGAGACCAGACGACCGAACCTCGGACATATTGGAAATCGCCTTGGTCTGCAAACCGAACCTTCATTTAGGCACCTGAACTTCAAAAATCACCTTTTCTGTATGTGAGTGTTCGCTTGATCGAACCAATGGCTCGGTGAACCGAAACTATTGAGTTGACTTAAATTTTATCGTAGTTAATTGGGGTTAAACTGAGTTAATTTTCTTAAACTCATTTAAAACAAATTTAATTATTCCCTATGTATTCCTAACGATTATAATTTTCGAATTCTTTATATATATGGGTTCATTTTCTCATATTAGTGATTAATTGGCAATCCGATTAGCAAAATATTCTCTCTATTTTTGAGAACCCTTTTGCAAAATACAAAACCTATACTCTCTCACACACTCATTCCTTAGCTAAACCAAACCTTGTGAGAGTTATTTGAGTGATTATACATTGCTAGAAACTCTCATTGCATTGTTGTTGTTTGATTTTCATATTGAGAGTTGAACAACGATTTTTCCCCCGATTTTATTTAATAAATTTGTATGTGGGAAAAATCTTATAGCTAGTGAGTCTTCGCATCTTCATTACAAGACTCATTGAGCTTGCATTTTTAAGTGTGCAAAAAATTTCTTTACAAGCTTACTTTTGAATATCTCTTTGTGCTTGATTATTGAGAAAATATTTTTGAGATATTATGATTACTCTTGGTAGAAATCTTTGAAACCCTCGACCGTGATTGATATTTTCATCTATACATAGTTTCAAAGATTAGCTTGTTGATACACTCTTGTGCGTGGTTGAATATAGACATTACTCTGAGTGTTGTTTGCACACATATACATCTAAGCTTATAGTTCTTACATTATCGGTATGTGTTTATTATACTGGTGCAAATCTGCTTAATTAAGAAGCATATAATTTGTAGACATTCTGTATTGTGATTCTGTTGTATTCCAGGCGTGGCCTGAGGGGGCGTTAATCCAGTCCGAAAGGATTGGTTGTAAAAGGTTAAGGTCAGCCTTGTGTTAATTTGACCTGATTTTATTACGGCGCCGCTCCACTCATGAAGTGAGCCTTAGTATAATCCTTTTGCTTGTGAGCCAAGGCGGGGACGTAGGCAGTTTGCCGAACCTCGATAACATATCTAGTGTTATCTCTCTTTACTTGCTTTACCTTGTATGCGTAATTAGCTTACTTGTGTAATTTAATTTCAGCATATATATATATATATATATATATGTATATGTATATATATATATACATTGATTTATATTATATCTACACTAGATCAACCCATGGGTTGTGAAATAGTGCTGCTAGTTAATTGACCTAGGGGAGAAATTTTAAAATACCAATTCACCCCCTCTTGGGATTACAGTAAAGCTAAAAAATGGTATCAGAGCCTAGTAGAATAGACTTAAATGTTTTTCTGCAAAAGATCTAGAAACAGAGGATGTGTATCTACCTTGAGGGACACTCTTCCACACATCCTCCGATTTTCAGTGGTGTCAATTACGCCTTCTGGAAACAGAGGATGCGTATCTACCTTAAAATTATTGACTTGAAGGTGTGGAGAGTTGTCTTTAAAGGAAACTATGTTCCTATAAAAACTAAAGGAGAAACTAGAGTTCCTAAGACTGAAGAGGAATATACTGATGATGATATAAAAGCGCTTAGTATAAACACTACTACCATGAATAATCTCTACTTTGGACTTGATGTTAATGAATTTTATAGAGTTATGACATGTTCTTCTGCTAAAGAAATATGGGATAAGTTAGAAGTCACTTGTGAGGGTACTAGAGATGTGAAGGATAGTAGGATTGACATGTTGACCACTGAGTATGAAGCATTTAGGATGAACATTGGTGAGTCCATACAAAGCATGTACACTAGATTCACACACATTATTAATTCACTGCATGCATTACGTAAGACCTATCCCACATATGAAATGATCAGAAAAATCCTTAGGGGTTTGCCTCTTATTTGGGAAGCAAAGGCTACGGCCATATCTGAGGGTAGAGACCTTAAGGCTATGTCACTAGATGAACTGATAGTTTCACTTATCATCTATGAGTTAGCTATTAATGAGAGACTAAATGAGCACAACAAGATGAGAAAAGTAACTGCCTTAAAAACGTCTACTAATACATCTAGTGAGTGCAGTGAACCTGAATCTAGAGATGACATGGCTATGCTTACTAGGAAGTTCAGCAAGTTCTTCAGGAAGGACAGTAGGCCATATAGAAAGTTTAGAGATTCAGTATTTGAGAAGGGAGAGCCTAATAAAAGAAAAAAAAAATTAAACGCTCCCACGTGCTACAATTGCAATAAGGTCAGGCATATCAAACTTGATTGCCAGTTGCTGAAAAAGGAGTCTAAGAGAAAGAAGAAAGCCATGAAAGTACCTCGTGGGATAGACAAAATAGCAGCAATTCATATTCAGATTGCAGTGACTCTGAGATTTCCAACTTGTGCCTAATGGCATGGGATGATGAGGTATTATCCTTTTGCTCCTTAATTTCATATTATTCTGATGATGATTGTGATTCTGATAGCATACCTACATTTAAAGAATTGCAATATGAATATATTTGTGTATCTAAATTACCAAACAAAATGACCAAGGAAAATGTTGTTTTGAAAAAAAAATTTGAAAACTGGTCAAAACTGTTTGAAATTGCATAGAATTCTCATGCCTTTATTCTTAAAGAAAAAGATTTGAAAATTGCTAAGCTTGAGAGAAAATTGGAGAATAGCTCCAAAATTGTTTATAAAATTTTCTGAGGGCCAACGTAATTTTGAAAAACTTCTCGGGGCCCAAAGAAACTCTCTTAGCAAAGAAGGTCTTGGATTTAATGGTGTTGTAAATGTAAGACGACCTAATTTTATTTGAGACATTTTACTCGAGAATCAAAATCCCAAATTCCACCTAAAGATCCTCGGTGTTGAATGATATGTTTTAAATGCATACAAATTGGTCATATTCAGTTTGACTGTCCACTTAGAAATAGACTAGTAAGAATTAAAAAGGTGTGGAGAGTCAAAGGTGATCGAGGCACTAACCCCTGTGGACTGAACAAAATTTGGAGACTAACGTCAGTTACTTAGATTTTCTTACAGGTGTGCTTAAAATCGTCATCAACCAAGGACAAATGATAATGTATTATTGGTTGATGGTTCGAAACATAATTTGTTGAGTATTAGCCAATTGTGTGATAAAGGGTATAAAGTATCTTTTGAAAATGATAAATGCATTGTTGAGAGTAAGTCTGATAACAAAGTACTTTTTACTACTGAACGTCATGAAAATGTGTATACAACTAGTTTTGATAATTTAACTTCTCAACAAGTTACATGTTTTTTTTGTAATAAACGAATCTAGTTGGTTGTGGCATAGACGTTTAGGACGTACTAGTATGGATCTTTTTGTCAAAACTTGTGAAAAATGACTTAATTAAAGGCTTGCTAAAAACGCATTTTGTGAAAGATAAAATCTGTGATACATGTCAAATGGATAAGCAAATTAAATCAAGTTTTAAGAAAAAGAAATTCATATCTACCACTAGACCACTTGAAATGCTACACTTAGATTTATTTGGTCCTAATCAAGTTCAAAGTTTAGGTGGAAAATTGTATGCCTTTGTTATTGTGGATGATTATTCTAAGTTCACATGGGTGCTATTTCTATCTTATAAAGATGAATCATATGAACAATTCACTAAACTATGTAGAAGAATTCAGAATGAAAAAGGTTACAAAATCACACATATAAGAAGTGATAGGGGAACTGAATTAAAAAATGATGGCATAGAAAACTATTGTGACTTATAGGGCATTTCACATAATTTTTCCGCACCTAGGACCCCATAACAAAATGAAGTTGTAGAAAGAAAGAATAGGTCCTTGCAAGAAATGGGTAGGACAATGCTAAATGAACATAAATTACCTAAATATTTCTGAGCAAAAGCTGTGAGTACTGCATGTTATATCATGACTAGAGTTATAATCATGCCCTCACTTAATAGGACTCCATATGAATTGTGGAACAACCATAGACCTAACATTTCCTATTTTCATATCTTTGGTTGTAAGTGATTTGTACTCAGAGATGATGAGTACCTAGGGAAATTTGACTCTAAATGTGATGAAGGTATTTTCCTAAGTTAAACATATAGAGTTTTTAATTAGAGAACTTTAATTGTTGTTGAATCTATTCATGTTGTGTTTGATGAATCTAATCCGTTTTCTAAAAGAGATGATGAAGAAGATATTGATATTAGAAAAGGTTTAGATAAGTTATCTATTGAAAATAATGTGGATATCAATTCAGAAGCAAATGATGAATCAATTGAAAATGATAAAGTTGAAAATGAGGTTCAAGAGCTGCCTAGGGATTGGAAATTCATTAGGAATCACCCTTTAAACCAAATTATAGGTGAACCTTCACGTGGTCTAGCCACCCGATCTTCCTTAAGAAATTTAGTTAGTCATTTTGCATTCTGATCTCAAGAAGAGCCCAAAAATATTAAGGAAGCCATAGAGGATGAGTATTGGGTAATGTCTATACAGGAAAAAGTTAACCAATTTTGTTAGCTTTGGTGTATTCCCAAGAGGGGGGGGGGGGGTGAATTGGTTATTTAAAATTTTGTCCTACCTAGGTTTATCCAAATCAGCAGTATTACGCAACCTAGGGTCTATCTATGCAATTATAAACCCAATCAACACATGTACTACATATAATGAATCAAGCATATAACATACATTTGCTGAAAATAAAATTGTGGAAAATAAATTTGCTGAAATATAAAGAACACGCACGATATGTTATCGGGGTTCGGCCATGTCCCCGCCTTTAACTCGCAAGCTTGAGGATTCCACTAAGCTTACTTAATGGGTGGAGCAGCACCGGTTACAACCAGGTCACTTAACAGGGCTGACCTCAACCAATACACCCCTTACTACGATGGTGCACCTAACTTTCCTAACCGGGTCTAAGTCAATCCAGGACTATTCAATAGGACTAGTCTCCCTCTTCAGGCCCACGCTTGGAATACAATCAATATGAAATTTTAGTACAAATAAATGCTTCTTACACAAGCAGATTTGTACCGATTCAACACAAATTAATGCACACCAAACATGTACGAACTATAAGCTCAATGCTCTATGTGTGCAATCAACACTCAGAATAATGACTTTATCTAATCAAGCACAAGAGTGTATCAATAAGCTAATCTTTGAAACTATAAACCAAAGTATATCTCAATCACAAACTTGGGTTTCAAAGATTTCCAACAATAGTAATCAAAATATCTCTGAAAATATTTTCTCAAGAATCTAGCACAAAGAGTTATTTGAAATATAGGCTTGTAAAAATATTTTTACACACAAAATTATAAGCCCAAATGAGTATTGCAATGATAATGCAAACTCACTTAGCTATATGATTTTTCCCAACCAAAGATTTATCAAATGAAATCGGGGGAAAAATCTAACTCAACCCTCAATATGAAAATCAAATGTGTAATATACAAGGGAGGGTTTCTAGGACAATATAACAAACAATAAACACTCACAAGGCTATCATTATCAATTTTTCTTTCTAATCAGATGATTTTCAAGACCTTCTTAATCTTTTTCTTCTCAAGGATAACATGATATTCCTTCAATTTTTCTAATTTTTGAGCTATCCTTTCATTTTCATTTTTGAAAGATACCTTCTTCTTGTTCACCCTAACTAGAAACTTATTCATAATAAAGCATTTTCCAGTTTTTCACACGAAGGTATGCTTTCATTTATCAATTCAGCACATGATTCATCAAAAGAATTAACACAATAATTTTCACATGTATCATTGCATGCAACACCAACAGTATTTTCACAAGGAATACCAAATGATTCATCATACAATATATTACAATATTTTTCACAAGAGTCATCATGTATATCAATAACAAGATTATCACAATATTCAATAGATGATTCAGCACTTGTAGCAACACAACATTCAACACATGAATCCTCAAACGAGCTAGAGTGAGAATCATATACCTCATGTTTTGTTGATGCACTATCCCTATCACTTACCATTCCCTAATCATTTGAACATGACATCTCTGAAGTGATGGTTTCCTTTTCTTGGGTCTCTCCATATCTCTTTTCTAGCTCAACCTAGATCTCCCTTGCATTTGTACATGCCATAATCTCAAGCAAAATATTAGAGTCTAAAGCACAATATAGTATATCCATGGCATGTGAATTTGCATGCAACAAATTAATATCATTTTTTACTGGTATACAAATTCTTTTATCGATCACCTGCCAAGCCCTCCAATTTCTAGATTTTATAAAAATGTTCATTTTAATTTTCCAATCGGTGTAATCAATACCATAAATTAATGGAGGACTGGAAGGTGATCGTCCCTCTCCGAATGAGGATACACCAATTTGAGCCATCCCGATCTTTAGCAAAAACATTTAAGTCAATACCACGAGGCTCTGATACCAATTGTTAGCTTTGGTGTATTCCTAAGAGTGGGGGGGGGGGGTGAGTTGGTTATTTTAAAATTTTGTGCTACCTAGGTTTATCCAAATCAACAGTATTACGCAACCTAGGGTCTATCTATGCAATTATAAACCCAATCAACACATGTACTACATATAATGAATCAAGCATACAACATATATGTGCTGAAAATAAAAGTGTGGAAAATAAATTTGCAGAAATGTAAAGAACACACACAATATGTTATCGAGGTTCGACCACATCCTCGCCTCTAGCTTGCAACCCGGAGCATTCCACTAAAGCTCACTTAACGGGTGGAGCGACATTGGTTATAACTAGGTCAATTAACGGAGCTGACCTCAACCAATACACACCTCACTAGGATGGTGCACCTAACTTTCCTAACCGGGTCTAAGTTAATCCGAGACTATTCAACAGGGCTAATCCCCCTTTTCAGGCCCACGTCTGGAATATAATCAATATGAAATTTTCATACAAATAGACGCTTCTTACACAAGCAGATATGTACCGATTCAACACAAATTAATATACATAAAACATGTAAGAACTATAAGCTCAGTGCTCTATGTGTGCAATCAACATTCAGAATAATGAATTTATCTAATCAAGCACAAGAGTGTATCGATAAGCTAATCTTTAAAACTATAAACCAAAGTATATCTCAATCACAAATTAGGGTTTCAAAGATTTCCAACAATAGTAATCAAAATATCTCTAAAAATATTTTCTCAAGAATCTAGCACAAAGAGATATTTGAAATATAGGCTTGTAAAAATATTTTTGCACACAAAATTATAAGCCCAAATGAGTATTGCAATGATAATGCAAACTCACTTAGCTATATGATTTTTCCCAACCATAGAATTATCAAATGATATCGGGGGAAAAATCTAACTCAACCCTCAATATGAAAATCAAATGTGTAATATACAAATGAGGGTTTCTAGCACAATATAACAAACAATAAACACTCACAAGGCTATACTTCTCAAGGAATGGAAGTATTATAAGTGTATGAGGTTGGAATGAACAAATAGGGTTTAAAAAATTTGAGAGAGTTTTTGGCTAATCTTATTTGCTAATCACCACTAATTTTTACAAATGAGCCCCTATATATAGAGAATGGGTAAATTATGGCCGTTGGGGACATATAGGGTATTATTAGATTTTTTTTTAAAATCAATTAAGAAAATTAACCCAGTTTACTTAATTTTAACCCCAATAAAAAATAATTTAACCTGCGAGATTCGGGTGCCCGGTCTGAGGTTTGGGTGCTCGAATAGACTCAGTCAGAAAATCAGTTTTTAAAGGTTCGGGTGCCCAAGGTTAGGTTCAGTAGGCTGAACAAAAGTCAGAAACATTATGTCCGCGGTTCGGGTGCCCGGATATAAGTTCAGTTAACTGAATTGGCAAGTTCAGTCGCCCGCGGCCTTTTTTAACGCTAAAATTTGGGCGCCTGAATTGGTGAAAAGTGTTATGACACTGGTTCGGTCTCCCAGGGGTGATACATTCATTACAGATTCGGTCACCCGAAACCTAGTCAACCAGATGACTTTTCAACGGTTCGGGCGCCCGAGGTGTTTTGAATACCTGGGGTTCGGTCGCTCGACCTCTCATAGTGATTTTCGTTTTAAGTCCAATTTTGCCTTAGTTAATTCCCCTGATATTATAAGTGATATTGGGGACTTTCTTATGTGCAAGTGCTGGGACCTAGGGTGTCTTTAAGGCCTTTTTAAGTACGCCAAAGAACCTGGCGTCGGTTGACCGACCCTAAGGTCAATCTACAATTTTGAGCTTATAATCCTATATGTATGATATGCTTTAATATTACAGACCTTTTCCTATATTTACTATTACAGACCCGAATAGAGCAAATATTAATTACAGAAAAAGAAGTCTTCGGGGTCTTTAGACTTTGAGTCTTCATGTGCCATTAGTTGATCTGCTAATTATATACGTGCACACAAACTCGAAAGTCATCAAATACCAAGAGTATTTGTCATTATCAAAACCGGGTATAACCTATAAGATCTACATTCTCCCTCTTTTTGATGATGACAAATACACCATGCAAAAATGAGTATAGCCAAGATAGGCTCTCCTTGAATTTTTGCATAATGGGAAAAATAAAGATTTTATTTTAAAAATTTAAATGCTACCCAATTTTTCCACTTCTCCCCCTTTTTGCTGTTGCAAAAAGGGATTAGATAAAACATTTAGGTATAAAGAGAGGCAAATGGAAATACACATTCATATACAAGAGAGAAATTAGGAAATTTTGAGAAATTTTGGAAGCATGCCGTTTGAATATAGAGCATTTCCAAAAAAAAAAATCGCTATATACAAGTGACCTAATTGAGTAATATATTGACAATATATCAACAACTACTTGCTCAACAGTCTAGTATGATCAAAACGGAAAACATAACTATAACTACCAATATACAAGAGATATAACTCATAAAGTATAAAGCATTTAAGCACACAAACATTATAACTGGTCATTTAAATGACTGAAATGACATGAAAACATGGCTAGACCATAAATATGCACAAACTATTACAATTGAAACATATCATAAGACCTGTAGAAGATTTGAGTTTAAAAGCACACGACATATGATAGCAAATAATTGGTTTGAGCACAAATACAGTCTAACAAGTTTGCATGCATTTACATGTGAAGTTATCGAACCAGTTATGCTATTTAAAAATATATATGTATATAATAATATATATATATATATATATATATATATATATATATATATATATATATCCCTCTTATGATGTTTTCAAAATGGTACTGGGGGCTATGCTTGTTGAAAAAGAAGTTTTAATTTAAAACAAGCAAGCACAAATTTTTCTGGTTTAGCATTTTAAGCACATATATATAGAGAATGGGTAAATTATGACTGTTGGGGACATATAGGGTACTATTAGATTTGTTTTTAAAACCAATTAAGAAAATTAACCCGGTTTACTTAATTTTAACCCCGATAAAAAATAATTTAACCCGTAAAATTCAGGAGCTAGGTCTAAAGTTCTGGCGCCCGATTACAGGTTCGGTCGCCCGAAATGTAACGCCCCGGACCCGCCATGTGGGGCCCGGAGTGTTATGAGAACGACATGCGTCTCTAATACCATTCATGCAGCGGATAATAACAAAGCAACCTCGAACATAATATACCAGAGTTCTATAATTATACATCATCAAAATCATTTCACACATCCACGTTCTCTATAATACAAAACCTGATAGAAATTTAATAAAGCATAAAAACTAAGACATAGCCGTTTAAATCTCACTCACAAAACTACCCTGCCCTGGAGCTATTTAAGCTCGATCACCTGGATAACCTGAAAAGATTTAACATATGATGAGGTGAGATACCTCTCAGTAAGGAAGAAATAGTTTATAATAGTTTGTGGCTGAAGTGTTTATAATATAATTAAAATATCCATCTAGAGTGTACACACAATACACTAGAAGTCTAGATAACAAGCCCATAATCTCACAAAATCAATGTCTTAATCATCTAATCACTTACCCATAATTATCAGTATTTTAATGTTAGTTTCCAAGAATAAGGAAATCTACCCACCTATACAAGTAGGTTTCCTCTGCTTTAGTGCTAACACTAAGGCACTCACCTTTCTCAGTAAGTTCTCGGGTTATGTATTCAGGTAAATTCACCGAGAATAGGGAAGATTACCCGCCCATACAAGTGGCTTCCCTCTACTCTGGTACCCACAATTAATTACCAGCGTACTCGCCTTTCTCAGTAAGCCCTTGGGTGGTGTAATCTACTTTACCCTAAATACTTAATTAATTCATAGTCATACACAGCCAACACAATCGCTTCACAGAATTTCACACATACACCTATATCATAATCAATCCACACAGGATCAAATCACACAGCATCAATGTCCACATAGGACTGGTCCACACAGGACTAATCAAATCACACCGCATTAGTGTCCGCACAGGACTGGTCCACATAGGACTAATCAAATCACACCGCATCAATGTCCACACAGGACTGGTGCACACATGACTAATCGATTCACACCACATTAGTTTCCACACAGGACTAATCAAATCACACAACATCAATGTCCACACAGGACTGGTCCACACAAAACTAATCAAATCACACAGGCCACAAAACAGCACTCCGTTCATAGTAAATAGGTAAACAACCTCCTCATACCATTGCCAATGTTTACCTCCCAATATAAACGTCCATATAACAACCTCCTCATACCACTGCCAACGTTATATGATGGTTATACCAGGCACGATATAACGACCTCCTCATACCATTGCCAACGCTATATCGCAATTTACATGAACCCCAACACAAGTCAACCGCAAACCAATTATGCAACACATCCATAATTTTACCACAAAATACACAAAATCAGTATATTCAACCAGGTAGACCTCACAGCCAAACAATATTCGCAGTCTCAATAATTCTTCATTCCACATTAATTATAATTATATAATTATAAAAAATGGTTTCAACCACACAAATTTTCCTAATATAATTTATCTACCTAAAAAAATATTATTTTCCATACCAGCAAGGTTTAGAAAATTATACCTGTATATATATAAGAATTCATACTCGAAATAGTCATTTAAAATTATGAAAAAGCCATTATAAAATATTTCCCCTTACCTGCTCCTTGAAATTCGACCCAAGATCAACAAAACGAGACCCTGAAAATTAAAAATTCCAAATTCCTCAAACTTTAGCAAGACACCCTTATAATACTTCCTAAGCCCCAAATGACCATATTTACTAAAGAAATTCCAAAATAACTCATTTACCTTGGTTTTTGGATGTTTCCCACTCAAATCAAAGATCTACTCTGCCTATATTGTAGAGAATCTTCCCAAGAGTCTTATGGTAGCTTCTGATCGTCGAACTGAGTTGAATCCAGCCCAAAATCGAAGAGAGAAGGTGGAAGGGCCAAAATTTCTAGAGAGAGAGAGAAGGCATGCAAGAAATCCGCACTAAAATGAAAGAATTCCACTTTTTATACACAAGGATTCGTCAACGAGACCCTTCGATTCGTTGACGAGTCCTGTACAAAATTTGGCAATGAGATAATGAACTCATCGATGAATTTCAGTTTGTGAAAAACCCCCTCTCAGTATTTCCTCATCGACGAGACATGTACCCTCATCGACGAGCTAAGAAGAACATTCGTCGACGAGACCAATCCGTTCGTCGACGAACGATTGCTACCCCCCTTTGATATTATAAGTGATATTAGGGACTTTCTTACGTGCAAATGCTAGGACCTAGGGTCTCTCTTAGCCCCTTTTAAGTACACTAAAGAACCTGGCGTCGGTCGACCGAAGGGTGATCCCTAAGGTCAATCTACGATTTTGAGCTTATAATCCTACATGTATGATATGCATTAATATTACAGACCTTTTCCTATATTTACTATTATAGACCTTGAATAGAGCAAATATTAATTACAACAAAAGAAGTCTTCGGGGTCATTAGACTTTGAGTCTTGATGTACCACTAGTTGATCTACTAATTATATATTTGCACACAAACTCAAAAGTCATCAAATACCAAGAGTATTTGTCATTATCAAAACCGGGTATAACCTATAAGGTCAACAAATTTGAAAGAAGCAAAGTGTAGACCCTAGTTCTTAGGCTCGATGATCATACCATTATTGGAACTAAATGGGTTTATAGTAAATAAAAAGGATGAAAATGGGGTAGTTAGTAGAAACAAAGCTAAACTAGTTGTCTAGGGATATAATTAGGAAGAAGGGATAGATTTTGAGGAAACCTATGCTCCCATAGCTAGAATGGAAGCCATTCGTATGTTTTTTGCTTATGCCACTTTTAAGAACTTTAAATTGTATCAAATGGATATTAAAAGCGACTTCTTAAATGGCTATATAAATGAAAAAGTGTATGCAGAACAACCTCCAGGTTTTGAAAATCATAAATACCCTAATCATGTATACCGGTTGTCCAAAGTCTTTTACGGATTGAAACAAGCTCCTAGAGCTTGGTATAAGAGGCTTAGTGGTTTCCTATTAGAAAATGGATTTACCCAAGACAAAATCGACACTACACTTTTCGTCAAATCTAAAAATGATGATATGCACCTTGTTCAAATTTATGTTGATTATATTATTTTTGGAGCAACAAATGATGATTTGTGTAATGAGTTTGCCAAATGCATGCAACGTGAATTTAAAATGAGCATGATGGGTGAACTAAGTTTCATCTTAGGACTTCAAATTATACATGCTAAATGTGAGACTTTCATTTGCCAATCTAAATATGTTAGGGATTTGCTAAGAAATTTATATAGAAGATGGTAAAATTCTTAGTACTCCTATGAGTTCTTCCACCAAACTTGATAAAGATGAGCAAGACATCCCTGTTGATATGAAATTATATCATGACATGATTGGTAGTCTCTTATACCTTACAGCTAGTAGACCTGATATCATGTTTAGTGTGTGCATGTGTGCTGGGTTTCAGGCTGCTCCCAAGGAGTGTCATCTATTAGCTGTGAAAAGAATACTTAGGTACCTAGTTGGAATTGTTGAGTTAGGTTTATGGTACCCTAAGCATACGAAATTTGAGATTGTTAGTTATACTGATGCTAACTTTGCCGGTAGCAAGGTAGATATGAAGAGTACTAGTGGCACTTGTCATTATTAAGGACAATATTTGGTTTCTTGGTTCTCTAAGAAACATAACTCTATTGCTTTATCCATAGTCGAAGCTAAATACATTGTGCCTAGAAGTTGTTGTGCTCAAACGTTTTATATGAAATAACAACTTATGGATTTTGGATTGCACTATGATACAGTTCCGATTAAATGTGTAATACTAGTGCAATTAATATTTCAAAGAATCCAATCTCACATTCACGAACAAAACAATTGAGATTATGTAACGTCCCAAAAATAATTATTACAGAAGGATGTAGTGATTAAAAAAAAATATTAATTAATTAATTAAACTTTATTAAATTAAATTAATTAAATTAAGTAATATGATGGTTATACATGTATATGTATAAATGTATAAGGATAAGTGATATATGTATATATAAGTATATAATATAATATTATTATAATATATAATAAAGTAAGAAAAAAAAAGAAAGAAAGAAGTTAGAAACAGGAAGCTTAAAGAAGCTTCCTATTGAATTGCAATGTGAAGAAGCAGAATATCCCCCTGCTGTGCCAACTCACTCAGTCTCTCTCTTCGTTCTCTCTCTCTCCCACTCTCCTTAATTTCTTGGCTGATATTCATCCGATCGAAAATTAGAAAATACTGATGGATTCTATTCTTCGCCACCGACTTTTCTACTGGAGCAGATTTGTCGTATGAGTAGCGTAGGCATATTCCTTGGGGTAAGGTAAATTCTCACTCTTACCTAAATTTTTCTTAAATCCTAAGCCTAATTGACGATTAGAGACCACCATGAGAATCTAGGGATGATTCTCTACAAGTCTAGTGGAGCAAATTTCTTGTGGGATCGTCGTAGGTATAGCCCTAAAATTAGGATAAGGGGGTTATTTAGAGATTAATTTTTATTTAATTAATGTAGATTTGGAATGTTAGAATATTGGGCATTCTAAGGTTGAACTTGGGTTATTGAATTCAGGATTCAGGTGAACGTCATGGTTATAATTTTGGGATCCCAATAGGCGTAGTTCAGGAAAACCAGGGTAAGTGGAGTATTTTAGAATTTTAATGTTAATTTGGAGTATATGAACTCTAGGAAGTGATAAATGGAAGTTATTTTGGGAGTTGAGTTGGATAATTTGGGATAAATGTGAATTTCAGGTTTTTGCGTTGCGAATGCCAAGGGGCGTAGAAATTGGGTATTTTTAGCAAGATCTCAGTAAGTCAGGTAAGGGGAATAAATTATTACAATTAATTTTGAGAATTACTGATTTAGTTAATACGTGAAAATGAGAATATGTTATTTTGCCTAAAATCATTATGATATGAATATCAGATAAAATTGTGTGGTATATGACTTATATTGAATTGTGGTGTTTTGGTATTTGAAATATAAGAGGTGATGAAAAGTGATAAATACTAGTGAGTATTTTCTGAGAAATGTTGAAATGCGTGAAACATGGTATATACTATTATGAGATGATGGAATGTGCATAAAAAATGATGAGAATATTTTTATAGAGATGAATTAAAATATACTGATATGAGAATTGTTTTATTAAGAAACGTTGAAACGAGGATATATAAATATATTGAAGAGTATTTTCTGAAAAATGATGAAATACGCAGTATAGAAACGTCTCATTGGGAAATGTTGAGTAATGTGAAACGAGATATATATGTATTATTATGAAATGAATTTTGAAATGTGAATATTAAAAATGGGAATATTACAATGTGAATTCTATAATATAAATATTGAAATGTGGAAATTGAAATGTGAACATTGCAAAGTGCGAAAGCTGCAATGGGATCATTGAAATATGATTGATAAAATGCCAATACCGCATAATGATTGCGAATATGTGGTAATGATAACCCCGAGGGATGGATATGGAAACCCTAATGATGGGTTGTGATATTGAGCATGGTATCATTGCTAGTGGTGTTAGTACAACCACACGGACTCATGGAGCGTGTGGCATGACAGTCAACTGAGCTGTTTAGTAGAGTTGTTGTGCCCCCTGAGGCAGGATCAGGGCTATAGGTCGACCAGTCGTACTACAGATACAGGATATATGATATGATATTTTGATCTAATAGGGTCGGCCAACCGCGGTTAGATCCAACCTTCAGGCTGTACAACCCTAACTATGGTGGGAAGCATGGCATGGAATATGGAGTGAGACCTTGATCATGGGGTGAAGCATGGTGTAGCCAATATCCTCAGGGCAGCTATGAGTTACAGACATGGGTGTATTGGTTACCAAGCACACTTATGAGCTAGATAAAAGTGGAAATGAAATGAAAATGGGAATGAGAAAGAAAATGTGAAATGAAATTGTGTGGGTTAACATTATAAATAATTAAAGCGAAGTAAAACTCACCGCCTAAGGGCTTACTGAGTAAGGTGAGTGCCTTGACAAGTATTAGTTGTCGCCGAACCCGAGTTATTCGGGTAAGAATACAAATGATATTAGGGCAGAGAGAAATTGCTTGTATGGGTGGTTAAGCTTCCCTATTCTCAGGAACTTCGCTGGTAAACATGAGTTGTGTATGAATGATTTTGGAAACAAAATTAAAAGCTTTTGAAAGCTTGTGTTGTATATCTATATGACTGTATATATGGAATGGTATAATTTCTCAAAAGATACAATCACTGATATGTCTATATATTATGATATAATGAAACTCATACTACCACACACTATAAATAGTTTATTCCGTCTTACTGAGATGTCTCTCATCCAAATTATCTAAACTTTTCAAGGAACAAATATAGGCCAGTTGATAGAGCTCTGAGATAGTAGGGAGCTGAGATCCTGATATACAGGGTGAGTTTTGGACTAGGGAGGTGTAATTCCCCTAGGGTTGTGTTGTTTTTGGGTATGATAGAATGAGTGTATATGTATATTGATACTCTGGATATTGTATTCTGGATGGTATGTGCATTATGTCTTTCGCTGTTAGGTTGTGTATGTGAAATGCCTGTTTACTCGATACCCAATGCGGGTCGGGTTATGTTTATGGTATTAGAGTTTTGATGTGACCGATATATGATTGTTTAATATTGTTTTTTTTTTATAAAAAAATTGGTATGAAAATCAAGGCGTCAAAGTTTGGTATCAGAGCCTAGGTTGCTAGGTTTTGCAGACTTTAGTAAACAACAAAATACAATACCAGAGTATAGGAATGGATTGTGAGGAGAATAGGAGATGGGTAAATTAATATATGAGTTGGTTGTTGTTAGAGTATGAGATTAGAATTTGGGGTTCTATATTACAGCTTGGAGGCAGGAAATTCCATGATTGTTTCTATGATTTTCTTGGAGTGACGACTTCAGGAAAACCCTAGTAAACAATCGTTGGGTCTTGTTTCTAAGTGGTAGGTTTGAATTTTAAATTGGGATTGTGGATGTTATGATGAATGGTTATAAAAGAATGTTTCATGAGTTGTAGTTTGATAAGTGTATTGGTTGCGTGATAGTAATTGAGTTTTGAGACTGGTTGTTCCCTTTTCAGGAGAGACCCGGGAATAATAATGTAAATACCAGAAGTAGTGGCGAAGAGGGGGCTTCCAGCATAGGTGGCAGTGACCTTGAATAGGTGTTGTGTAGTGTAGGTCGGCAAGTCATGGCAGGGATTGCGTGGAACTATAGGGGATAGAACTACCCACTAGTTAACCCGAGCTGCACTGTTGAGCAATTTATCCACATGAATCCCCCGACCTTTACGGGGAGAGCCGATCAAATCATTGCGAAGGAATGAATCCAAGATATGGAAGATTTGTTAGCAAGTCTCCATTGTGCAGACAAGCAGAGAGTTCTGTATGTACTTTTGAAAATGATTGGGAAGGCCAAGCATTGGTGGATGTCGGTAAAGCTACTTGAAGAACAAAGGCCAGAACCAGTAACCTTGACATGGAGCCATTTTAAGAAAATTTTCTATGATCAATGCATTCACTATTCTACCAGAGATGCCCAGATAGAGGAGTTTATGAATCTAAACCGGAGGAAGAGGTTTATGCCTCCTAAATTTTAGGTAGCTACCAGTTAGGGGACTTGGAGTAGATATGGTGGTAGTGTAGGACAGAGCCAAGGAATGGGAGACCAAGTGGTACAGGGCAGGCAGATGCCCTCTCTCTGTTCCAGATGCTATAAGAGACACCCGGGAGAGTGTTGGGTGAGGAAGGTTGTCTGTTATTGGTGCCATCAGCCTGGATATATGGTGAGAAATTGCCAGGCACCGCCAGCGATAGCGGTTGCTCCTCGATCATATAGAGGAGGCTATCAAGCACCTCGAGGTGAACAGCAGAGGAATACTGCTCTGACGCGAGTTTATGCACTGACGTCGGGAGATGCTGAGGCGGCAGGAGATGTGATGACAGGTACTGTTTCAATACTTTCATTTAGCTTCCGCTTTGTTTGATGTCGGGGTGAATCATTCTTTTATCGCCCGAGAATATGTTAAGTGATGTGGGTTTGAACCTCAGCAGTTAGATGTTAGATTGTTTGTCGCTACGCCAACTTGACCTATAGGGATATGCAAAAAGATACTCAGGGACTGTCTAATGGATATTTAGGGGAGATGTTTGTCAGCTAATTTGGTGGTTTTAGAGATGCACGAGTTTGAGGTAATCTTGGTGATGGACTGGTTAGTTGCTAACTACGCCAGTATAGATTGTTATCAAAAAGTGGTAGTATTCAGATCCTTAGGAGGACAGTAGTATAGATTTGTGAGGTTATGAGTGCACACCCCACCACAATATTTGCCTGCCATTCCGGCAAGGGGGTTGTTGCTAGAGGGTCACCAAGAATATTTAGATTGTGTGAAGGAGGTATCAGAAGGGGAGTTGAGGATTGAGGATATCCCTGTAGTGAGGGGTTTTCCTGATGTATTTCCCAAAGGTTTGCCGAGACTACCTCCTTATCGTGAGGTAGAATTTGTTATTGATCTAGTTCTGGGGACAACATTAATTTCTAAAGTTTGTATAGAATGGCACCGACAGAATTAAAAGAGTTGAAGGAACAGTTGCATGAACTATTGGATAAGGAGTATATTCGGCCTGGTGTCACCCTAGGGAGCGTTGGTATTGTTTGTGAGGAAGGAAGATGGGTCGATCAGAGTGTGCATCGACTACATATGTCCATATTTCCATAAGTCAGCCAAAATAGTGAGGACAGTGTAATCCTAAAGTTAGGATGCCCATAAAAATGTAAGATACTAAATGGGCAACAATTAGACTCCTATGTTCTATGGAGATTCTTTATTCCTTGAGAACTGGGGTTATCACCATAACCTGAAACCAACCATGGGATCAAGATGTCATGGGCATCACATTGCCAAGTCTTCTGAAGGATCCTGTGAACCAAATAACACCTAAGAGAATCATCTTTCTCAACTTACCTAGAAGAAAAATCATAATGATACTCGAACCTTTAGCAATCTGCTATCTAGAAGAAAAACCATACATGCTAGGACCTAGAGCTTTATCTTTTTGCTCTATCCTTTGCGAATCCTACTTGGCAATGGAACACCAATTTAACCGCTTAGGCATTGGTTCAGTTCGAATTTGATTTATATAAAACTTGATGTTAAATCTTTTGTTGTTATCTGCAGTTGATTGTGGCTTTTGAATCTATCTTTAGAATCTAATTTTTCTACCATTAGCAACTCTTTAGTACAAATAAATGCCATCTTTTCCTTCCTAATCCATTTTACACAAGAATTATGTTGCCAGAAAATGACCGATCACTTATCATAGCTAACTAAACAACTTCAGTAGTATTGTATTCTATATCAAAAACCAAGATGTGTTGTTATTGCATACTTGTCCAGTCACTGGAACAAGATCATGATTGGCTTGAAGTTTGTATACCAGGACATAGATTTACCATAATTGCAATCCATATTTTTCATTGAGGATATTTTCCAACTATGTTTTGACACTCAATGTGTGCCACCATAGGTTAGAAGTTGGGCTTTAAAAAAAATTGTTTGAAGCAGGAAAAAAATCTAAAAACCAATTTGGTAGGAAAAATGATACTTTACCCTAATTTATAAGTGTAAGCATGTGCATTAGTTTGGCATTGAAAAGAAATTGGGTGATTAGAATTTCAGGGAATGTTTGAGAGTTCATATAATTTTTACTCCAACTAATTAGAAAGTTATAGTAAGAGTTTTGAAGTGCCTTTTATACAATTGATCTAATGGGTAAATGATTACACATCTTGGTCTGAGATGTCCCAGCAGTTATGGTCCTTGATAAGTGTGAGTCATTATTGCAAGTTCTCTATTTAAAGATGAGGCTAACTATTGAATGGTCAAAAAGTTGACTTGACTTCAGGTGACCATACTCAAATGAAATTGAGTGTCCACGGTCGACCGAACTCAAGCCCTAACTTTTTCCAACAACTCATGTGCCCAAACTTCATGTTCAAAATACCTCTGGGCGACCGAATGTTCAAGTTTGGCAGACCGAACTTGAGACTAGGCGACCGAACCTCGGACAGATTGGAAAATCGCCTTGGTCAGCAAACTGAACCCTTATTCAAGCACCTGAACTTCAAAAATTACATTTCTGTATGTGAGTGTTCGGGCGATTGAACCTATGGCTCGGTCGACCGAAACTCTTAGGTTAGCTTAAATTTTACCGTGGTTAATTGGGGTTGAACTGGGTTAATTTTTTTTAAATCAATTAAAAAAAATTTAATTATTCCCTATGTATCCCCAACGATTATAATTTAGGCATTCTCTCTCTCTCTATATATATATGGGTTCATTTGCTTAGATTAGAAATTAATTAGCAATCCAATTAGCAAAATATTCTCTCTATTTTTGAGAACCTTTTTGCAAAATACATAGCCTATACTCTCTCACACACTCATTCCTTAGCTAAACCAAACCTTGTGGGAGTTATTTGAGTGATTATACATTGCTAGAAACTCTCATTGCATTGTTGTTGTTTGATTTTCATATTGAGAGATGAGTAAAGATTTTTCCCCCAATTTAATTTAATAAATCTGTGTGTGGGAAAAATCTTATAGCTAGCGAGTCTTTGCATCTTCATTGCAAGACTCATTGAGCTTGTATTTTTGAGTGTGCAAAAAATTTCTTCACAAGCTTACTTTTGAATATCCCTTTGTGCTTGATTATTGAGAAAATATTTTTGAGATATTCTGATTACTCTTGGTAGAAATCTTTGAAATCCTAGACTGTGATTGATATTTTCATCTATACATAGTTTCAAAGATTAGCTTGTTGATACACTCTTGTGCGTGATTGAATATAGACATTACTCTGAGTGTTATTTGCACACATATACATCTGAGCTTCTAGTTCTTACATTATCGGTATGTGTTGATTATATTGGTGCAAATATGCTTGATTGAGATTCATATAATTTGTACACATTCTGTTGACTCTATGAGTCTAATCCTGTTTTGATAATGAAAAATCACTTGGTATTTGATCTGTGCATTGAGATAGTGAACAAGAATAATATTTAGCATGCACGGAAGGCTAGAAAGTCATGGAAGCCATGAAGATTAAAATATATACATCTTGGCACATTCCATGGAACTAAAAGAGTAGAAGAATGAAGATGCAAGCAGCAAGTTCAAGATCGTCATGGGAATAGGTATATAGAACTGAATGTATTTACATATTTCATATGATTTAATTCGAAGCTCAAAATATACCCTAAACTGATCTTAGGACTTATGCATCTCATGAAAATATTTTAGGGGTTATTCATTGACTTAGAGACTCTATTTAAAACCCTAGAAAATATTTTATGAAGAAGCAAAGCAAGAAAGCAAAAATGATTTTTGAAAAAAATAAAAAAACTGAAGTTGGACTGCCTAGGCAACTAAGGATTACCCTCAGACGTCTGAAGAATTTCCTCAGAAGATTGAAGAATTAGTTCAGTCGTCTGAAGAATTAATTGCTGAAACACAGAACAAGCAGAACACCTTCAGACGTCTAAACCTTAAGTTCAGCCGTTTGAAGCAGGGACTTCAGAAGTCTGATCCTCAACTTCAGACGTCTGACCCTTTGTCTAGTTCAATTTTTTTGAAACTTTAAGGAACATCAGACGTCTAAACCTTAGACCTCAGTCATCTGAAACTGCGGGAAGTTTAAAAATTTAATCTTTAGTGAGAGAATACACAGGTTTTACACTTGATCAATTTGATCCAATGGTCAGGACTTATCCTAAGGCCAAGTTTACCTATATAATCAATTTCTAAACCCTAGTGCCCCAACTTTTGGAATAGAATTGAGAGACTTGAACATATTGCAGTACGATTGCTTGCACTCCAACTTATGCTCATCAAGTTTGGGCAAATCATCTCAGCAAAACGAAGGGATTTCGTTTACACATCTTGATAGCAAGCTTTGGTGATTGAGGTTCGGTAAACAAGAGATTGGTTTGCATTTTCAATATATAGATATCTTGAAGATTTTTCATATCTCATACTCATACATCTATTACTCTTATTGAAAAAGAAAAATCCTTGTGTTGTTACATATAAATTTATTTGTGAAAGGATTTTCTAAACATCGAATATTTGGTGATCTTCAAGTTCTCATTTTCATTCAAAGACTCAATACTTTGTTATTGCGAAATCAACTTGATTGAAAAGTATAAATGTTCTCAATATACATTTGTGAGAAATATTGTTGTAACAAATAGTGTTTAAATCTTTGCAATACTCAAAGCCTTTTATTTATTCAAAGATTCAACTTTACAAATTATTTGATAGCAAAAACTTAGATCTTCATAATATTCAAGATCAATTTTTTAATAAGATCACATTCGGTATTCTTGCATCTAGTAAGTTGAACTAAAATCCTAAGTTTTCCAAAGAATTTACTTATATAATTATTTTGGGAGATTTGATCAAAGGGAAATTTTGTGAAGTATATCGTTCATATAAGGATTACATCGTTACATACATACTGAACTTCAAGTTTTATCATATGGATATGTGTTAGGTTTTCCATTGTACTCACTAGCTTTGTTAGAAACAATATTGAGTTGTTTTTCATATTTGAAATTCTATATTGTAATCACGGTTCGGGTTGTGAACCAGGTGAGGAGGAAGTTGTGCCTCTTGTAAGCATCGAATGTAAAGGAAGCTCTATCCCGGTTAAAGGAACAGGGATTTAGTGGAATCCTTGAGTGGGTTGCTCAAGGCGAGGACATAGGTCGGGTTAGCTGAACCTCGTAAAAATTTTATTTGCGTTCTCTCTCCCTTTACTCCTTTTAATTTCTGCAACGCATTTCATTACCTATCTTGTATGTGCGTATATTGAATAACCCCACACGCACTTGATAATTAATTGGGTAAAATCGAATTTATTGAGATAATAATTTGAATTAATTTCAAACCCTTGCAATTAATTTGTTAAATATAGAAATAGGGATTACGTGGTAAATTAAAGATTTTTAAAATACCCAATTCACCCCTTCTTGGGATTACACCTGAATTAACACATTGTATATTGTGATTCTGTTATATTCTAGGTGTGGCCTGAGGGGGCGTTAATCTAGTCCGAAAGGATGGGTTGTAAAAGATTGAGGTCAGCCCTGTGTTAATTTGACTTGGTTGTATTATGGTGCCGCTCCACCCGTGAAGTAAGCCTCGGTGTAATCCTTGTGCTTGTGAGCCAAGGCGGAGACGTAGGTAGTTTACTGAACCTTGGTAATAATCTGGAGTTATCTCTCTTTACCTGCTTTACCTTGCATGTGTAATTAGCTTATTTGTGTAATTTAATTTTAGCATATATATTTATTTATTTATTTATTTATTTATATTGATTTATTTTATATCAGCACTAAATTGACCCTACGGTTGTGAAATACTGCTGGTCGTTAATTAACCTAGGGAAGAAATTTTAAAATACCAATTTACCCCCCCCCCTTTTGGGATTATAGTAAAGCTAACATTCCCAAATATAGTATTATTTAATATTTTATTTTAAAATAATAATAAAACGAGAAAAAACTCCACAAGGCACTACTCGACGAGAGAAAATCCTAAATCTCCTAATTTCCTCTTGTGGGCTGCGGCTACCTCCTCCAAAGTCCTCTTGCTGCTCCTTGAGTCGTCGTCTCCTCCAAACCTCCACACTCCACATTCCATAGGCCCCAGATCTAGTCTCCACTCCACAGGCTCCACAGCTCCACTCCTTGAGTCGTTGTCTCCTCCCTCACCAGCACGTCTCTCGCATCTCTCGATTCCCGTTTCACCTTTCTTCTAGGCATCTGCTTGCACGCAGACTCGCACTTCTTCTTCTTCTTCTTCTTCTTCTTTTTCAAACTGGTTTTGATTTAAAGTTTTAAACCCTCACGATTTAAAATTTTGATTTTGATTTAAACCCCTTCTTCTTCTTCAATCGAGACTGAGAGGGAGAGAGAAAGTGGGAGAGAGAGAGAGAGAGAAATTTGTCTGTAAATGTAATTTCTTTCCATTAAAATTTTAAAATAAATAAATTAAAATTTTTAAACGGCAACCCGTGACCCGCCTGTCTATTAAACGGGCGGGTTAGGGTTTACATGGTTGTGACTTATTTAATCCTGACCCATTTATGACCCGCTCAGTCCTGGCCCGTGAACCTGTTTTGCTACCCTTATTTGGTTTAGAGGGAAAATATAGTGGAAAATGAGTCTGTCTTACTTTTTTCTTTCTTTTTCCAAATCAAAATCATTAATCCAAATGGACTCTGACCATGAAAATTTTGAAATTTCTTGGTTCTTATCTTGTTACCAAATATCATGCAAGTCAAGATATTTTTCCGAAAAAACTTTTCTCCTCCTTTATTTCATATATTTTTTATATATAAATTTAGCAAAAAAAAAAAAAGAAGATATGAAGACATTTTGAATATTTTTTTTTTAATAAAAAAAATAAGACTTCATTACAAGCTCTATAGTCATATTTTGTAAGCTAAATAATTTTTTCAAAAGTGTTAAGTTGTGTGTCAACATTTATAATAGTTTAGTTATAAAATTGGGTTAATTTAAATGACTTATATACTAAATCAAGTCAGGTAGTTTAAATATTATGTCACTATTCGAGAAAATAAGAATTTGGTTAGGTACAACGTCAACACGTGTGTCTTGAAACATATTTCAGCAAGACATAAGGTGGTGGGCCTCACAAAACTTCATGTAGGTCTCATTCTCCTATCTCTTTCCGGGACATAGACCACAATACATATTATTTTTCAAGAAAATTATAATACTCTTGTCTTTCTCTATCTTTCTTATATTTCTTTCCAACTTTACAAAGATAAAAGAACAGTAACTCAAATAAAAAATCTCTCTCTTCGTTTTTCAATATCTATCGCTTTTCTGCTAAATAAAACATGCAACTTTTTCCCATAATTATCACACACTTTTATTTTTTATTTTATTTTTCTTAGAGTAAGTTTTGTGCACTTTTATTTTTTTTGGGAGGGATTTAATTTCTTTATTTGTAATCTCCTAATGTTTGTCTTGTAATCACGGTATTCTTCCGTCAATACTGAGGGCATATTAATAAAGATTGCATTTTTTTTTTTTTTAAAGTAAAAAACTGGATACAACCCACTTGTCAAATAGTTTTTTTTTTTTAAACACTTTCAAGTAGTTAATTTTAGTTTTTTCTAGAGATCTTGTGAAAGTTAGTATGAAAGTATCCACATATTATTTATGTCTACTAAAATGACACATTCATTTGACTTTTTTCAAACATTTCAATTAATTTGCAAGTTTTTAGCCAAAGATTCAAAATCAATCTCTTCTTTTTCATAAGAAAAATCAAATTTATAACAAAATAACATTCTTTTTCATCTTCTCATTTTCAAATACTTCTTTTCCTCAATATTGAGGAGTCAAGGTAAGCCTAAAAATAAACTCTAAATCTAACACCTTTCCTTTCCCCCCTACCCCCAATTTTATCATTTTTGACTTATGCTGAAGAGGGCAAAGGATCTATAGAATTCTTATTGAACTTTATTAAAAGACCAATAAGGCATTGTTTTGCTAAGAAAACAATCTTTTAAAAAATATTTTTCATATTAGTAATGTAACTTCACGAACTAATAATGGTCACAAACTAACACAACAAGCAAGCACAACATGAGCATATATATATATATATATATATATCACGAGGGGTCTCCACATGGACTCCCTCCCTACCTACACCTATGCCAACTCGTGATATCACGAGCTCGGGACAAGAAGGATTTTCCTTATTTATATTTTGTTAATTGATAACCTACATACACAATATATATATATATATATATATATATATATTTCAAAGGAGCATAAAACGAATTTCTAAAAAATTAAAAGTAATTTTTCTCAAAGGAAACAAAGAAAAAATTAAAGATAACCAACTTTAAAAAAAATATCTTTTAGTTTGTAGTAAAAAAATATTTTTGTAATGATTCTAAAAATTACTTTAATATATTTAGAAACAACACATATAATTTCAGAGACCAAAAACAAAAAGGAAGCTCTACTTTGACTCACACATGCATCTACAAGTTCTTCATGTAATTGTGTTTTTCTTCTATTGCTGACAACATCTTCCTCTTTCATTTTAAGCTTCTTCTTTTTGCAATTTTTTATTCAAATTTTTTAGAGATAGT
This sequence comes from Malania oleifera, assembly GCF_029873635.1. Classification (NCBI taxonomy): domain Eukaryota; kingdom Viridiplantae; phylum Streptophyta; class Magnoliopsida; order Santalales; family Ximeniaceae; genus Malania; species Malania oleifera. The sequence continues at coordinate 133,443,835 of NC_080417.1, forward strand.
AGCTTAAATTGTAAAAGCAGCAGCAATATTGTTTATAGAAAGATAATAGTGGCAGTAGCCATTGACAAATGCAGCATAAATCAATGTTCATTGAATTGTAATAATTATAGAAACAAGTTCATCTCTTATTGAATGATGCCAACCAGTTTGCTCATAGGGAAAAAAATAATAATAAAATTAATTTTAATTTTCTTACTTTTACTCTTAAAGCTAGTTTTCCTTTTAAATCATCTACCAATCACACCCTAACAATCAAATTCATGAGAAAATTTTCAAAGGGAATTACATAGATAAACAAATTTCCTTCTTTGTGCTTTTCAAAGAAGGCAACTGTAGTCAAATTATATATTATTTTTATGATATTTAAGCGACAAAGATTTGAATCTTGTTGTTTGCACTCTTTACTAGAGTATTGTGTCAATAAAATTGTATATTAGTTTCAAATAGGAGAGAAATGATTTGAAAACCTTGTAAGTGTTGTTGACAAAGGAGCGCTCAAAAGTCAAGACGCAACATTTAAAAAAAATGAAAATCATGAAGTGAGATTTTCATAATAACTACAGAAAACACATGTTTTACGAGTTGAAATTTACATAAATATTCGTGCACATTTAAAATGTTTTCTTTGGCATTACTTGGTAAAGTGGTGTCCTTATTTATTTGAAAGAATTCAAATGTTTTATACTAGCACAACACGCATCTATCTCAACTAAATTTTTTAACTTTTGTTTCTTTTTTCAGATAGTTGACATGTTTTGCACTTGAGAATTCAACGATGAAGATAATCTCAATATTTCCAATGTAGTACGACTCCTCTTTTAGCTGCATCTTCTAGTTCTACCATTAAATTATTTTACGTATAAATTATTATGTTTTGTGAAATGAAGAAAGAGCTTGGAATTTATCAACGAAACTATAGGCCAAGCCTCAATAATCGAAAAATAACTTTTCCAACTATACGTTACGATGACAATTGGATTTTGAATATAGACAATCATTAGTTCAGGATCATTTGGTATCAAAGTTAAAAATTATAGAAACAAAGATCGGAAATGAAAATAAAAAAAAACTAGAAATAAAAGCTAAAAAATAGAAACCAACGGCATTTTTGATTAACATTTATAAGACTAATATAAATTAAAAAATTCTTATTTTCATTTTTAAATCAAATAATACTATCAAAATATGATTTAAATAATAAAATTATAAATAATACTCATTAAAAATGCTATACTAAAACTAAAAAATATTATAGTTATTTTACTTAATTGTTATGCTTTCAAAATTTACTTTATAATAAAAATTTTATTGGACGTGACAATTGAAAAATAGTAAAAATATTTTGCTTTATTATTATTTTTTGAACTTATGTATATTTTATTTTAATTACATTTAAATTCATGCGATCATTTTATTTATTTTTAATTTAAAAGTATATAAAATGAATGATTTAATCTAAAAAAAAAAAAAACTAATTTTGGATATTTAAAATTTTTAGCAATAGATAATTGGCCCGAAGCCCAAAGACCCAAGTCCAATTTAGACATGGGTCCATTGACCATTGACCTTTAACTCAATCCCAAGCCCAACTGAACTAAAACCATTAAGTTTGTTTCCTAGTTTGAGCCTACTAGACTCGGCCCAATTGATCGAGTCACATTTAATTAAATACAAATCTAGCCCAATTGCCGTGTAGCTCGTTTAATTAAATTCAAGCCTAGCCCAGTTATCCTGCAACCCAATCTTAAATCCAAGCCCATCAACCCATGCTCGTGGCTTAATTTAGTCATAGTCAAATCCAAACTAACTAACCCAACTAGGATTGTGCCTTCGTAAGGCAACGTTCACAATCCTAGCCATCCAGTTTGTGTTTTCTTTGAACGGCTGGATTGTTATCACGTCAGCAATCCGTGTCAAATTTTCAAAACCAACTAGATGCTATCTTGTGGCAGATGACATCATGTTGACGTCACCTTGTTATAGAAAATTCAAAAAAAAAAAAGTCACCATGTGGAAGGTGATGTCGCCTTATTAGAGTAAATAAAAAATAAAATAAAGTAGAGCCATGTGTCTTCACTGCTGGCGGACATGTGGCCCACTTTTAAAACCAGCTCAAACCCGGTTTAGGCCGGTGTTCCCTATCTGACTTTTGAATCGCCAGTTCAGTTTAATTTTTTAAAAATTAATTTCTAGTTGATTTTTAATTTAAAAAAAAATTTGGGGGAAAAATCAAAAATTCAAAAAAAAATATTGAAAAAAATTTGAGTTATTTTGAGGTGGACAAAAAAATGGAGAAATAAAAATACCAAAAATTGAAGAAAAGTCTTTAAAAATCCCAAAAAATTTTAGAAAAATGTTAGAAATTTTTTCAAAAAATTCTATAGAATTTTGAAAAAATATGGAAATATTTTAAAGATTCTTTTTAGTCAAATTTGATGCCTTTTTTATATATTATTATCTATATATATATATATATATATATATTCCATTTTTGTGTATGTGTGTTCTAATGATTTAATAAAGGGTAAAGACGTATTTCAGACATCACCTATATTAGTTTTGATAAGGGTTCATCTAACAAGATCCACTTTTTTGGATGTTTTATTAGACATTTTTAAATCATACCTTATCTTATATTTCTTTTTTAAAATTTTAATTATTTATTTATTTTTTAAGGAATTAATTAAAAATCATTAGATTCATTCTAGGGATAATTCATAATTAATTACGCACCGTTCATAATATGGGTGTGTAGGGGGTGCTAATCCCTTCTCCTTGTATAACTGAACTTTCGATCCTAAATTTGGTAAAGATAGACCGAGACCACTGGTTTCTTACCCTAAGATTAGTCTAAGCACCAATCAATAAGTAGTAATTATATGAACTAGCCGCACCTAAGTAAATAATAAGTTAGTGACATTATTATTTCTTGCGATTCTGAACCTTTCTCCGGGACCTTGCAACAAGCTTAGAGGACAAAAAAAATAAAAAAATTTAAAATCCCAAAAATAAAGAAAAATTGAGAAAAGTCGTTAAAAATCTTGACAAATTGTAGAAAAATTCTAAAAAAATAGAGAAAATTCATAGAAATTTTTTGGGGCCATTTTTGAAAAGTTTTGATAATTTTCCAATGGTTTCTCCTATGTAGTTTGCTTATTATGTGCTATGTTTGTGGCATGAGAACATGTTTTGTCTCTTTTTTATGTGTGCGTGTGTTTGCATGCTTGTGTGTATGTGTGCACAACCGCTATGGAATATTAAAAAAAATTGGGGTTCTTTGATCCTAAATTATCTCCCGAGTGACGAAGATTATTACAGAATCACTTTGACTTCTTCTATTAGTGGTTCTATTAGAATCTCTAAATTATGGAGCACCTTTTGTGTGTGATTTTTTGCATGAATTGTGATTTAAATTGCATGTTGTGAATATGTTTAATTGTCTTATGTTCTTTACCTATTTGATATGCTATTGAATGAAAACCTTAAAGAATTTTCCTTCAAATCTCAAAGGTTATATCTTTGCATGCCTTTGAGGTTTAAAGGTAGAAGGTCTTTGTCTTATGCAAGTCCTCAAAGACTTCCTGACAGCTAAAGGTTAGGTAACAAATTTACCTCTAAGTGGTCTTTTTATTATTTATTTTAATTCACTTTAATATAATTTGGAGAGTCTTCATATTGTCTAATATCATTGTAGTTTTTAATTTTTAATTTTTTTTGGCTCAATGCATGTTTAATAATTTGTTTAATAACATAAACAAATGACCTTGAATAATCAATCTATTACTTTTTTTGTGTGAATTACTTATTTCCTATTAGTAGTACTAAAAACAAACTTCGTGTATATATATATATATATATGTGATTCGAAATGGTATATTTAAAACTATTTATAAATAGGTCAATGTGCCTTAAACTATTTATTAGTACGACAACCTGATGGTTCTCATGTTGTGGTAACATATATGGGATCCATGGTTTTCTCTCCTTCTCTTATTTTGAAAAATGTTCTCTGTGTTCCTTTCATTTTAACCTCATTTTTGTTTTTCCTATTATATCAAAATCTCAATTGCTTAATCGTTTTTTCTACACACCTGTGTTTTATTCAGGACCTGCGCTCAATGAGGATGATTGGACAGGACACTGAGAAAGATGGGTTCTACAGCTTCCACAAGACATCTCCTGCACGTTGTCAGGTGGCTACATTGAATTCCCAACTATGACTGACTTGGTCATTTATCTAATAAAGTCTTGTCTTTACTTTCACAACATATCTTTAGCATTAATTCTAATTTGGATCCATGTTCCATTTGCCCGTTAGCTAAATAAACACGTCTTGAATTTCCTTCAAGTTCTATTTCTTCTACTATACCTTTTCAATTAATACATGTGGAAATTTGGGGGGGTTACAGTTCCATCACTCACTGGGGCACAATTTTTCCTGACCATTATTGATGATTACACTCACTGTACTTGGGTATATTTAATGCTTCATAATTTGGAGACTCGTTCTTTTCTCCAAACATTTATTTGACTCGTTGAAAATCAATTTTCCCATACAATCAAAATTGTGTGTAGTGATAATGGTTCTGAATTCAATATTCCCTCATTTTATTCTGAAAAAGGACATTGTGCATCAAACTAGTTGCGTTTCCACTCCTCAACAAAATGGGGTTGTGGAACGTAAACATCGACATCTTTTAAATGTTGCCCAAGCTTTTCTATTTGAAGCAAAAATGCCCAAAGAATTTTGGGGTCATGCTCTTCTTACTGCTACTTATTTGATCAATAGAACCCCTACTCCTCTTTTGGGCGGGAAATCTCCATATGAAAAACTCTACAACTCCCCACCTAAATATCACCACCTTTGAGTATTTGGGTGTCTTTGTTATGCCTCCACTCACTTCCGCCACCCTTCTAAATTTGACCCTTATGCCATTTGTTGCGCCTTCCTTGGATATTCCTACAGACAAAAGGGTTATGTGTTGGCTTTTTGAGTCCGATCTTAGTTTTGATGTTGACAAACACAAGTGTCTCATGTGTGTGCCTAGTGTTTTGAACAGGTTTACAATTTAGACTGCACACACAAAAGAGGAAGAAGGAAGCCAAAAAGGAATTAAAGCTCACATCATAATGGCGTATTTCATGAAGAGAAGAGCAAAGAAGAAAGAAGACATTTGTTTATTTCAATTGTAATTGCATTTGGTTTTCGTACTTTCGTCTGTAATAATACATGCATCTGCATGATATGAATAAAATGCTCAAAATGACCATAGAAAGATTCTAGGGACCAACACAGTTCACAGAAAGCCTTTTTTCTTAACAACTAAATCATACAAAAAGGTTTAAATTGGATTTTTGGCTTAGTTAAAGAGCATCGGTCGACCGAACCCTTATGTACAAAATGACTCGGTCAATCGAACCTGCCATGTGAGTATGTGCTGTAAAGCCTCAGTCGACCGAGCCTACCATGCATAAATTGGCTTGGTCGACCGAACCAGCCAAAAAGTCAACAGTTTGACTAAGCCTCGGTTGACCGACCGATTTGCATTATAAACGCTTTGGTTGACCGAACAAGTCAAAAGTCAAACATGTTGACTTCGCACAGTCGACCATTCTAAATTGAAAGCACCGTCCTCGGTCGACCGAACCATTGACCTCTGACACCCCAACTACTTGGTCGACCAAACCTTGTAGTTCATATTAGCCTTGGTCGACCGAACCTCACGAATGGTCAACCGACCTCTAGCTATGGTCGACCGAACCCATGAAGGGTTCAGAATTGCCTTGAGACAATCGACCAAATCTATAGTTTAAATTTGCCTTGGTCGACCGAACGTATAAAAGTGGTCGACCGAACCTTGTCCTTAGTCGACCGAACCTCTCGGGTTGAAAATTTTTTAAGGGCTAAAATGTCATTAATTTTTCCAAAATATTGAGTGTGTCCTTCAACGGTCAAATTTCCTAAAAAATCTATAAATACCCCTTCCATAACTCAGATTAATAATTTTGATTTACTCCAAATTTCTCTCTAATCCTTTGTTAATCAAAGTTCCTCAAACAAGTTTTATTGCTAAAATCATTCTTTTGAGGCAAAATCTTTTAAGAAAATTTCTCTCAAGTCTCTTTTACTTGATTATTTCAAAATCATTTTTGAAGAGAGAATTTTATTTTGGGAGTTTTATTTGCATATACTCTCACTTGTTATTTATTTCCCAAAAATTATTTTTGAGAGTATTGCTTAGTTTTCTCCCGATTATTTTCATGATAAATATTTTTGAGAGAAAATTATTTACAACACAAATATTTTCTTGAGCTTAAATTCCTAAATTCTCCAAATATTCTTTATTTGCAAAAAATATTTATAGGAGAACATAATACTCATTTTTCATATATATATATATATATATATATATTTAATTTGTGCAAAAACTATTCGAAAAGAAAACCCTAGGTTCTCCTACATTGAAATATATTTTTGGGAGAAAATTATATTAGGGTCATATTTTTGAGTATTTTATCACACACATCATTTCTCAAAGATTGAGAATATTGTTTTGAGAAAACACCCTTTCTCTACTGAGTAGAACACATATCATAAGAGAATGCATGTATTTGAACTTTTAATGTGTACATCCTTGCTTGTACATAGAAGCACTTTAATATGTACAAAAATATTTTTAATGTATTGGTTGGGTTCATCCCATAAATTGAAGTGGAGCCTCAACCCTATAAGTGAGACCAGTTGGGTTCAACCCAGAAAATTGAACTGGAGAGTCTTTGCCCCTTAAGGGGTTTACCTTGCCCCGTAAGAAAAGGTTGTAACGGCTTCTACTTCATCTATTTAAGTGAGTAGGGATAGTGTAATCTTTAGGGGGTATGCCCAAGGCGGGGACGTAGGTTGGTTTGGCCGAATCTCGATAACAAATATCGTGTGTATCTCTCTCCTTATATCATTTGGTTTCTACACCTAAGTTTTCATATGTATATGCTTGCTTGTTTATTACTATAATTATTTGCATGCATACATTTAATTTAAATGAGATATGCTGCACACGTGTATGTCTGCACTGATAGTTTAATCATTTTACATACACGTTTTTTTAATATTGAATGAGATATGAACTCTGGTGAATCAAAATGTTTTAATTAGCCGAAAAGTTTTTAATTATCTAATTCACCCCCTCTTGGGATCACACCATTTACAACACTTATGCGTTATATGATTTTGCCACTCAAAAAATCTGTCTTCTGTGATGTGGTCTTTCATGAGGATCGATTTCTTTTTAGCCACACCCCTTTTGAACCATCATCTCTCGTCTTACCGCATCCTCTTGACTCTCTAGATCTTCTCTCCACCAACCCTACCCAGACACCTCCTGGTTTACATCCTATTCATTCCCCTTCTCTAGCTCCAATGGTCCCTGTCCAGCAATCCTCACGTGCAATTCAGGCACCTGCCTACCTACAGGATTTCCATGTTGACAAGAACTCCCTTCTCGCCCTACTCCAACATATGACTCGGCGGCGGTCCGTTCTTCAGGTACTCCTTATCCTCTTTTCGCTTTTCTTTCTTATGATTTCCTTTCTTCTACACACCGTACTTTCACCACTACTATCTCCATTGCACAAGAACCCCAGTCCTTTTTGCAAGCCATTCAGGATCCCAAGTGGCGTGCTGCCATGCGTGCTGAGATTGATGCCTTGGAGGCCAATTACACTTGGACATGGACTCCTCTTCCACCCCACAAACTACCTATTGGCTGCAAATGAGTGTACAAAATCAAACACAATCCTGATGGATCTATAGAACATTACAAGGCTTGCTTGTTGCCAAAGGGTACAACCAAAAGGAAGGGATTGATTACACCAAATTTTTTGCCCCTGTAGCCAAGATGGTTACTATTCGCATGGTCCTCGCTCCTACTGCTACCCACAATTGGCACCTCTTTCAACTTGATGTTAATAATGCCTTTCTACATGGTGATCTTGATGAAGATGTCTACATGCATCTTCCTCTTGGTTTTGAAAGCTTAACAAGTCTCTATACGGTCTCAAACAAGCATCGAGACAGTGGTATACTAAATTATCTTTCACACTTATCAATGCTAGTTATAAGCAATCTAAAGCAGATTACTCTATGTTCATCTAATCCCACGAAAAAGTTTCATCATTGTCTTGTGTTGGAGTTGGTATATTCCCAAGAGGGGGGGGGGGTGAATTGGGTATTTTAAAATTTCTCTCCTAGGTTCAATTTAACCAGCAGTAGTAATACACAACCTAGGGTCTGTCCAAGCATTTCCCAAACATTCATAATAGTAAAACAAATAAACTACTGAGTGGATATGGAAGCAATTAAAGCAATCTCAGTATACTAAATATTCAAAGCAAGAAATATTAACGTACAGGTGTAGAAAGTAAATTGTAGAAAATAAAACTGACACCAGATATGTTATCGGGGTTCGGCCAATATTGCCTACGTCCCCGCCTCATGGTAATAAGTAAGAGGATTCCACTATGGTTGCTCACTTGCAGGTGAAGCGACACCATTTACAACACCTTACTAGGATGGTGCACCTAGTTCCCTTAATTGGGTATGAACTAGTCCGGTGCTCTCCTAATCGTAGGGCTAGTCTCCCTCTTCTGATCATACGTCAGGAATGCAACCAATATTCAAATTAAATATTCTGTACAACCATATTGCTTCTAATACAAGAAGATATGTACCACTACGCATAATCAACTAATGCACTCACATATGATATGAAGTAAGCTCGAGTGAGATTTTCACAAAAAATAATTTTCTCAATCTTTAAGTGAGATGTATATGATAAGTACCTCAAAGATTTAAACCCTTAATAGCTATTTCTCAAAAAAAAAATGTTTTTCAAAGAAAATACAAGAGAACTTAGGGTTTATGCTTTTCAAACAATCTTGCACAAACAAAAATACGAGCGTTTGAAATCTATGTGCAAAAAGGTTTCCAAATCAGAAAGTGTTTCTCCAAAGATTATTTACCAAGGAAATATGTGGAGAAACTTGTAAGCTCACTTTCAAAAAGGTTTACAACAAATAAACACAAGTGAGAGTATAATGCTTTACAAAACCGAATGCCCGAAAATAAATGTTCCTATTCAACAACCTTCAAATGTAAAGAACTTGCAAGTGAAAGAAGTAAAAGAATTAATCAAACTCTCTCTTCAAAACGATTTTCAAATAAAAGAGTATAAGAGAGTATGTACAATAAAGCTTTTAAAGATAAAAATTTTTGGGAGAATTTTCCTCACTAATCTAATTGTTAAAAATGAGTAATGGAGGGGGTTTATATAGACTCCTTAGAAAATTTGACCTTTAGGGACATATTAGGGATTTTTAGAAATGTTTAATGAAAAAATTACCCTAATTACCGCGGTTAAAATAAGGCAACCTGAGAGATTCGATCGCCCGAATAGACACATGAAGAAAAGTGCATTTTTGATGTTCGGGTGCCTAGTCAAAGCTTCAGGTGGCTGAGTCTAAGGCAATTTCCAAACTACTCGATGTTTGGTCGCTTGATCCTAAGTTCAGTCTGCCGAACTTTAACATTCGGTCGCCTGTGGTGAAAATGACCGTGAAAAAGTCAGTATTATATGTTCGGTCGACTGAGGACAGTCAGTTCAATTTGGTTCCGTCGCCTGACCCAAGTCAACCTTCTGACTTTTCAACCATTCGGTCGATCGAGGCATTTTCAATGCACAAGTTCGGTCGCCTGAAGCCCTTTAAATTTTAACACTTAAGTCTTTTTTTTACCCCTGATTGCATAGATGATAGTGGAAATTTTTCTAAGTATCTATGCAAGGACCTAGGGTCTATCTAAGGTCTTTGAGCTTTATAATTAGTCCTAAAAATCTGGCGTCAGTCTACCAAACCCTAAGTTCAGTCTACGGTCATGTGGTCTTATGGCTCCCTATAGTCAATCTATGGTCATTTGAGCTTATTCATATCATGCATGCAGATGCAAATATTACAGACCATAATATTACAGACCCAAATATAATAAATGCATTTACAAATGAAGCACAAATGAGTTTTCTTCTTTTGCTCTTCATTTTCCCATTGAATATGCTAGGAGCACAAATCCACTCTTATTTGCTGTATTATAAACCTGCTCACAAGCTAGATGCACACATAAGATCCTTGTGTTTCGTCAGCATCAAAACCAGAGATCGGATTCAAAAAGTCAACATCTTGGTCTATGTAGATGGTATTATTTTGGCAGGAAATTACTTGGAATAGATCAACAGGCTTAAGAAATACTTGGGAGAATGCTTCAAACCGAAGGATCTTGGTCCCTTGAAATACTTTCTAGGGATAGAGGTGGCTCGCTCCAAAACTGGAATTTTCCTGTCACAAAGGAAATATACCTTGGAGATGAGGAGATTGGTTTCCTTAGGGCTAAACCATGTAATCAACCAATAGAACCAAACTTAGCACTTAGTGAGACGGATGGAGAACTTATCTCAGATTCATCTTCATATCAAAGATTGGTCAGGAAACTGATATATTTGACTATCACTAGACCAAATTTGGCACATGCATTGCACACATTTAGCTAATTCATGGATAACCCTCGAACTTCCCACTTGGATGCAGCACATCAGGTTTTGTGCTATCTTAAACAGTCATCTGGGCAAGGAATTCTTCAGTCAGCTTCCAGTGGTATTCAATTACATGAATTCTGTGATGTTGATTAGGTTCGGTGCAGAGATACTCGGTGATCTGTTATTGGGTACCGTATTTTACTAGGAAAATCACCAATCTCTTGGAAAACCAAGAAGCAAACAACAATTTCATGATCTTCAGCTGAAGTAGAATACCGTTCTATGGCATCAACCTGTTGTGAAATTACTTGGTTAAAGCAACTTTTGACAGATCTCCAGATAGCTCACCCACAACCAATCAAGCTGTATTGTGATAATAAAGCAGCTATTCACATCGCATCTAATCCTGTTTTCCACGAGCGAACAAAGCATATAGAGATCAATTGCCATCTTGCACGGGAGAAGATCCAAAACCAAGTTATTCAAACTATTCACATACTAACAAGTCAGCAGCCTGCGGATTTATTCACAAAAGCACTCGAACCCACTCAATTCAACCATTTACTGAGCAAGTTGAATATGATCAATATCTACTCCAACTTGAGGGGGAGTGTTGAGGATCACACAACTCATTTTACCAAGAGTTCTCAAATACAACTACATTGACCCCCATGATTGTAGATATTTCATTCATTCTAGGATATTAGTTTCCACTTAAATACGGTATCATTTAATTGTAATTATTCTTTATAATTATCAATATACTATCCACACCCACGTTAATGTGTGGTGGTTTCTCAAAATATTCACACAACCGAGTCACAAATCTCTCACTGTGCATTAACCTATTTTACACTTGCTCTGCCCCTCTTTGCCAGCAACTATGGATTTTTGAGTCAATTGCTATTCAAGACATTTTTTTGTTGTTGCTATTTTTCCATTCAAATTAAAATAAATATATTTTAATAATTATTTTTTAAAAAAATTAAAAATTAAAAATAAAAGTTGAATTTTTAAATGCAGATACAAAAGACCTTTCCAAATGAGTTATCGTCCTATGTGTTTAGTTTTTTTTCCCATTCATGACTATTAGTAGAAATTAAATTTTCTTTTATGGTCATGTCGATTCAAAATTTTAGTTTGAGTAACAATATATGTGGCTAAGAACTGAGAGGCACTAGAGAAATTTTGCGTCTTCTACCCCCCTCTCTTTCAATTTATGTTCTTCCCTTTAGCCAACTTTTTATTGTATTTCACCTTAACAAATTCATCTTTTTATTAAAAAAAAAGAAAGAGATCTTTGGTTGTTGAATTCTAGAGACGGGTGCCAATGACCAATTGATTAAATGCATAATTTACTTGAGGAAAATAAACCACTATAGCGAATGTAAATTTTATTCATCATCTTAAGAAAATAGTAAAAAAAAAATTACAAGATGTGAAATCGATTTGTTAGAATTAATTGAGTGTGAAAAACAAAACTTATTTTATATTACTATTTGATAAAATTGACGAACATGCTAACAGTTAAGTTCATGTTTAGATCTGTCAAATACCTAAAATTGGTTTAAATTGCATGTATATATTGTAATTGTTTTTGTTCAATTTGTGGAAAGTTGGATGGTTTATTTTTTTTTTCAAATAAATTCATAACTATTTTTTTAATCTAAAAATTATATTTATATAGATCAAAATGGATATGTAGGCCAAGCTCCCAACCACAATTGCAAAGCAATACACTCAGGAAAGCAATACAAAGGGGAAGGCCAAGCTCCTAACCACAGAAGCAAAGCACTACACTCGAGCCCTAACCTTTCGGCCGATCTAAAAACATAATAAAACCTAGGCAGACCTAGGGGCAAGAGCTAGTTCAAAACAATGCTCAATTACATAAGAAAGGAAATTTAGCATACACAACTCTATATAAGTGAGTTTGAATAACTTTAGGAATTGCATCCGGATGAGTAACAGAACCCTCAAATTTCCTTTTGTTTCTAAAGTGCCATAGATTATAAACTATGATTGCCAAGCAAGCTCTCTTAGCTATGGCCTGAACTCTTGTTCCTTTGGCCTCTTTGTGAAGCCATTTAAGTCTAGCTTTTAAGGTGGTCATAGCTCTTTTCAACCCAAGCCAATTCCTTAGACGGTTCCACACACAAGCAGACATGTTACATTTAAAAAAGAGATTGTCAAGAGTCTCCATTTCGGAGTTACAGAACACAGAAATCTAGTCAAGGCCATCCACCTTCAGTTTATCACAAGTCTGTAGCTTTCCTTTAGCAACTAGCCAAAGGACAAAGGAATGCTTCGGTATGCACCCATTATTCCAAACCAAAGCATTCCAATGAACACTAGTACCTTTGCGTCTCCAGAATTGGTAAGCTTTTGACCAAACAAATTTCCCCTCCGCAGTCCACTCTCTCAGCTGTAGCTCAGCACTATTCTGGTCCCTGCAATGTTGGAGAATTAGATTCTTAATCTCTACAAGCTTCTTGAATTAGATTCTTTGTGTCTCCAGAGTAGAGGCACCCTATATGTTGCTCCCTTTCAAATAAAAATTGTAACGACCTGCTATTTAAATGGGTTTTTTTTTTATATACTATAATATTAAAAATGCTCTAATACCATACTGGATTAAACTCATCCATCAACCTAAGCAACAAGAAGCAGAAATTAAATAAACATAACCATATATAATTATATACAATACCAGAGTGCTAAATTGTTTCCCAAAATATACATATATAATTGTTCGCTAGAAATATCCTCATTTGGATGGGCCTATACAAAAATACTTCTAAACAAATACTCACTCTCTACTGATAGGGCAATACTGAAGCCCCTCTAACCGCGAGCCTGATCTGCTCGCCTACCCGGATCACCTGAAAAATGTTAGAGTAATTGGGATGAGCCAACACTCAGTATGACGAAATATGCTATTACTAGTGTGTGGCAAATGAGTTACAATACTGTGAAAATCTATTACTATATAGTCATGTATCACTGAATCTGTAAAGTACAATATTAGTAATATAAATCTTTATCTTTTACCTGTTGCTTAACATTTCTGTACTTTAGGTTTATACTCAAAATACTGTTAATATACATATATATAATTTCTGTTTTTGTAAAACTGTATAAACATAGTAATAACTGTAAACTTTCCTATGGATAATTGTGTGTCATGATTTATCCCTTATGATAGGGTTGTGCGGCCTGTAGGCGGGATTTACCCTGGCTGGCCAACCAGGAATAAATCAATATACTCCATAGTCTGATCAGCTCTCCTCTACCCATATTTGATGGGGAGCCTGTCCACTCGTGGGCTTTATGCGATCAACCTTTATACCATGTATTATCTGAATAGGTGGTTGCACTCTATAAACTGTATATAGCTACGGTACCGTGCTCTGTAAACTGTATGGTCCAACAGGGTCTGATACTATATAATACATCTTTATATACAAATGTATGTTTTACCATAATTCTGTAATAACTGTATAAACCATGACGCTGTGGAAAACTGTATCTATATCAACCGTGTTTCTATAATTAACAGTAAATCTATATGTCATGGTACTGTAAAACTGTATAATCATGGTATTTCTATCATTGTTGTAAAATATATTCACTATATGTATATTCTGTAAAACATAACTCAAGAAAATACTGTAAAACATATTTCTGTACTATATCTATATTCTCAAGCCACACAGTAATTTTAAAACATATTAATCATATTTGAAAAACTGTATAAATCTCTGCTGTAAACAATACTCTGGTGGAACATTTATAATTTTATACTGGAAACTTATTCAAATAACCTAGCATAGCATATTTCCCTTACCTGACTACTGGAAAGCCCCTATGGTATACTAGCCTAGCACCCGCAGGACTTCCTACACAACACCCTGAAAATAACATTTGTCAGAACAAAATATCAATATTTCTTTGCCTACATCATTTCTTACAATTATCAGAAGACCAAAAATTGACTAAAAGGCCTTACCCTGAATTTGGGATGAAATCCAACTCGATCCCACCGACGATCCGCCCCAGAAAACTTGAAGAGAACTTCGCCAGCAGCGTCGGGGTGACTTCAGATCGTCGATTCGGCGACTGACGGGGCCAAAATCAAAGAGAGAAGGAGGAGAGACCGTAGGAGAGAGAGAGAGAGAGAGAGAGAGAGAGAGAGAGAGAGTAATTGTGCTGAAAATCTGATAAAAAATCTGAGTTTTCACTATTTATAGGGTCGAATTCGTCGACGAGACACGTCACCTCGTTGATGAGTCTTTAAGTAATTTCGTCGACGAAGAGGTAATCGTCGACGAACCTTACCTCTTCGTCGACGAAATTCAGACTGTCCAAAAATCTCTCTCGTTATCTTCTCGTCGACGAGTCGTAACTTCGTCAACAAGTCGTAGCTTCGTTGACAAGTCGTAGCTTCGTTGACGAGTCGTAGCTTTGTTGACGAGTCGTAGCTTCGTTGACGAGATGCTGAAGAACCCTCATCTACGAAACCCCTGTGTTCGTCGACAAGGCCTGGGGAAATTTCTTGGAAATTTTACCTCCGAAATGTAATGTTGTTGACGAAGTCGGCTGCCTCCTTCTATTACTGATTCCATTTCCCTCTCTCTTTATTATTTAAATACCATTATTTTTTGAGTTGTTACATTCTCCCCCCCCTTATAAAAATTTTGTCCTTGAAATTTACTATCTGTATCTTTATCTATACATTCCATCATTCAGTAAAGGAAAAAGGGTCTACTTATTTTATTACCTGCCCTCACTTATGGCGGAGGAATACCGTGGTTACATGGGTAGTTCTGGGAGATTACAACCATAAAAGAAAATTCTCCCAAAACCGAAATACTATCTATCCTATACACTACATTATAATTCTACTATGTTAAATAAAATAAAATTACTATTACTTTAATTATACATCACTACTATGACCCACTAAACAAGTGGGGATATTTCTTTCTAATCTCTCTTTCAAGCTCCCACGAAACTTCTTCTATTGCGTGATTCCTCCACAAGACTTTTACCAATTGTATCTTCTTATTGCGCAATTCCTGTTCTTTCCTATTTAGGATCTGTACTAGAGCTTCTTTATATGCTAAAGCCTCATTGACTTCTAGTTCCGCATGGCTGATGATATGGGAAGGATCTGGGACGTATTTCCTTAGCATAGAAACATGAAATACATCATGAACTCGAAGTAGAGCTGGCGGTAAAGCTAGCCGATAGGCTACTGACCCAATCTTCTCAAGTATCTCAAATGGGCCAATAAACCTAGGGCTCAACTTACCCTTCTTCCCAAACCTCAAAATCCCCTTCAGTGGAGTTATTCTAAAAAATACATGATTACCCACTTCAAATTCCAGTTTTCGGCGGCGAGTATCTGCGTAGCTTTTCTGTCGACTCTTCGCTGCACTGATCTTGCCTCGAATAAGTCAGACTTTATCGTACGCCTGTTGTACTATTTCTAGCCCCACAACTCGCCTCTAACCCAGCTCATTCTAGTATAAAGGGGAACAAAACTTCCTACCATAAAGTGCCTCATAAGGAGTCATACCTATGCTTGCCTGATAGCTATTGTTGTAAGAAAATTCCTCCAATGACATATACTGAGTCCAGCTACCCCCAAAATCCAAAACACATGCTCGCAACATATCCTTGAGTACCTGAATGGTCCTCTCTATCTGACCATCAGTCTGAGGATGGAAAGCGGTGCTGAACGCTAGCTGAGTCCCCAATGCCTCTTGTAAATTCCTCCAGAACCGTGATGTAAAATGTGGATCACGGTCCAAAACTATGGATACTGACACTCCGTGGGATCAAATAATCTCCTGTATATATATATCTCTGTTAACCGGTTCATAAGGTAGCAAATCTTAATAGGCAGAAAGTGCGCTATCTTCGTCAACCTATCAACAACCACCCAAATGACATTCAGACCATGCGGCGCTGGCGGCAGCCCAGTAAAAAAATCCATGGATACGTGGTCCCACTTCCACTCAGGAATGAATAATGGCTGCAATTGACCAGCCGGTCTTTGGTGCTCAGCCTTAACCTACTGGCACATCAAACACTGCTACACAAATTCTGTTATTTCTCTCTTCATGTCACTCCACCAGAAATACTCTCGCAGATCCCCATACATTTTCGTACTTCCAGGATGAACAGTATATAGATATCTGTGTGCCTCCTCTAGAATCATCCTCCTAATGCTGTCATCTACAGGCACACACAATCTGGTGCGAAATCTCACAGCCCCATCATCAGAAATGCTGAATTCTTCCCCTTGACCGTCCTGTATTCTGGCTATCACTTCTGCAAATTCTAGATCATCCCATTGAACAGCTTTAATTTTCTCATAAAGTGTAGGTTGTACAACAAAACTGGCAATAAGCACCTGAGGTTCATCTTCCACTAACTCCACACCGAGTCTTTCTAAGTCCATTTGAATTGGATGCTGAACTACCGCTGCTAGCTGTGCTGTGTCTCCTGATTTACGGCTCAAAGCATCAGCCATCACATTTGCTTTACCTGGGTGGTAATTGATGGTACAATCGTAATCCTTGATAAGCTCCAACCACCTCCTCTGCCGCATGTTCAACTCTTTTTGTGTGAAGAAATACTTTAAACTCTTATGATCAAAGAATGTCTCACACCTCTCACCATATAAGTAATGTCTCCAAATCTTTAGTGCATGTACAACCGCAGCCAATTCTAAATCGTGAGTAGGGTAGTTCTTTTCATATTCTTTCAATTGCCTAGACGTATATGCTATCACCCTACCATGCTGCATTAATACACAACCGAGCCCTTTCAAAGACGCGTCACTGTAAATCACATACCCATCACCTCCTGATGGAATCGTCAAAACTGGTGTAGTGACGAGTCGCTACTTTAATTCTTGAAAGCTCTGCTCACACTCTTCATACCACACAAATCTAGCATTCTTCTTGGTCAAACATATGAGAGGTCCTGATAAAGCTGAAAACCCCTCAATAAAATGACGATAATAACCTGCCAGTTCTAAGAAACTCCTAACTTCCTGCACATTCCTCGGCCTAGCCCAACTTACCACCGCATCGATCTTGCTGGGATCCATTGAAATACCATCCCCTGAGATCACGTGGCCTAAAAATGCTACCTTCTCAAGCCAGAACTCACACTTGCTAAACTTGGCATAGAGCTTCTCCTCTTTGAGTGTCTGCAACACCTGCCTCAAATGCACATCATAATCCTCAAAACTCCTCGAGTACACCAGTATATCATCAATGAAAACTACTACAAACTGATCTAGATACTGGTGGAAAACTCTGTTCATCAAGTCCATGAACACGGGTGGGGCATTCGTCAAACCAAACGGCATAACGAGGAACTTGTAGTGCCCATACCTGGTCCTGAAGGCTGTCTTCACGACGTCCTTTGCTTTTACTCTCACTTGATGATACTCCGATCTGAGGTCGATCTTGGAATATACCCGTGTACCCTGGAGCTAATAAAAAAAATCGTCTATACGGGGTAGAGGATATTTATTCTTAATGGTAACTTTGTTTATCTTCCTGTAATCAATACACATCCTCATGGACCCGTCTTTCTTCTTTACGAACAACACTGGAGCTCCCCACGGCGATACACTGGGTCGTATAAACCCCTTATTCAAAAAATCTTGCAACTGCTCCTTTAATTCTCCCAATTCAGCTGGAGCCATACGGTAGGGAATCTTAGAAATTGGCGCAATCCCTGGAGGTAAATCTATAGAAAAATCCACCTCGCGCACAGGAGGCAATCCATGTAACTCATCTAGAAAAACATTTGGAAATTCTCGTACTACCACGGTGCTGTCAATCTTCAATTTGTTTTCAGATACTTCTTTCACAAATGTTATAAACCTCTGACCTCCGTCTAAGGGTAATCCACTCGCCTGCATAGCTGACACCAGCTGCGATGGAGCACGCACCCGCGAACCAACAAATCTGAATTCCTGCTCTCTATAGGGTCTGAAAATTACTTCTTTCTAATGACAGTCAATACTGGCATGATTGGAAGCCAACCAATCCATACCCAATATTATATCAAACCCACACATATCAAATACAATCAAATCAACTGACTTTCTCTTGAATTTCTATCGGATAGCCCTTAAGTACCCTCTGACATCTAATCACTAACCCTGATGGTGTAGCTACTGATAGCGCTATATCTAATGATTGGGTCTCACTCTCAGATAATTTAACATAGGATGCAGATACAAAAGAATGAATGGCACCTGAATCAAATAAGAAAATAATGGAATGCGATAAAATAGTAAATGTACCTGTTACCACATCTGTAGTAGCTTCTGCATCACCCGGTGTCAGAGCATATACTCTCGCTAGGGCCACATTCCTCTGCTAGCCACCACGAGGCGCCTGATATCCTCCCCGAGCTTCTTGATATCCTCCCCAAGCTGCCTGATATCCTCCCCGATAAGGCTTGGGAGCTGAGATCTGGTCTAGCAGACCTGGGCATGCATGCGCTATGTGGCCGGGTCTCCCACATCGATAGCATACATCGCTCCCTACCCGGCACTCCCCCGGATGACGTCTCTTGCACCTCTAACATATCGGGAAGATTGGTGCACCCTGATTTCTCCAAGGTCCCGCCATCTGCCTCTGGTCTCCCTTATCGCGACCTCCTCTCCATGAACCCCTACTAGAGCCAGCCTGAAAATCCTGAGGCGTAGGTCTCTTCCTCTGACTCTGAGTTGCTACACCCATCTAAATATGACTCTCAATAATCGCAGCTCTATCTACAACCTCTGTGAATGTCTAAACCCTGAAATCAATCACCTGCTCAAAAAAATTCTGCCTCAGTCCCTCCTCAAATTTCCTTGCCTTTTTCTCTTCATCAGGTGCTATATGCGGAGCAAAACACAACAACTCGATAAATCGAGCCGCATATTGGGATACGGTCATCTATCCCTGTACCAGATGCAGAAACTCTGCTACCTTCGCGCTCCGAGTGATAGACGGAAAATATCGCTCAAAGAACAACTCCTTGAATCGATCCCAAGTCACTGGCACTGGAATCGACCTCTGCCCCTCTATCAATCGCGCTACTCTCCACCAACGCTTCGCCACCCCTATCAACTTAAATGCTGCAAATGCTACCTTTTGGTCATCAGTACATGGAAGCTTCGCCAATGTTTCTTCGGTATCTTGGACCCAATTCTTAGCTACAATTGGGTCATCTCCTCTAGCAAAGGATGGGGGCTTCATCCGCATAAACTGCTTGATCGAACAACCACGCTCCCCAGAGCTCCTGGTCATCTCAGCCATCACCTGCTGAGTGATGCTACGCAGTACAACATCTATATCTCCTCCAACTATGCTGGAAGGTCCTAGCCTATCCTCCTCAGCATTCGTGCCACTGTTTCCTGGGTCCATTTTGAAAAAAAGAAACACACTTAAGCACTTTATCTCCTATACGGACCTATTCTGTACCAATTCAAAATTAATTACCTTCCCTAACCTTAACTCAATATCCACTTTTGTCACTTAGACACACGACTCGACAATAGTTTACTATGGTTTTCCTGAAATCGTCACCCCAGGAAAAACATAGAAACCACCACGAAAATCTTGTATTCAGACAACTGAACAAACCTCAAATCCTTTTCCTATACTCTGGTATTGCTTCTGCTACACTCTAAAGTCTACAGAACCTAGCAACCTAGGTTCTGTTACCAAATTGTAACGACCTGCTATTTAAATGAAGGTTTTTTTAATATACTATAATATTTAAAATAAACATAACCATATATAATTATATATAATACCAGAGTGCTAAATTGTTTCCCAAAATATATATATATATATATATATATAACTGTTCCCCAAAAATATCCTCATCTGGTTGGGGCTATACAAAAATACTTCTTAAAAAAATACTCACTCTCTACTGATAGGGCAGTACTGAAGCCCCTCTAACAGCGAGCCTGATCTGCTCGCCAACCGGGATCACCTGAAAATTGTTAAAGTAATTGGGATGAGCCAACACTCAGTAAGACGAAATATGCTATTGCTAGTGTGTGGCAAATGAGTTACAATACTGTGAAAATCTATCACTATACATTCATATATCACTGAATCTGTAAAGTACAATACCAGTAATATAAATTTTCATCTTTTACTTGTTGCTTAACATTTTTGTACTTTAGGTTTCTACTCAAAATACTGCTAATATACATATATATAATTTTTGTTTCTGTAAAACTGTATAAACATAATAATAACTGTAAACTTCCCTATGGATAACTGTGTGTCATGATTTAACCCCTCATAACAGGGTTATGCGGCCCGTAGGTGGGATTTACGCTGGCTGGTCAACCAAGAATAAATCACTATACTCCATAGTCTGATCAGCCCTCCTTTACCCATATCTGATGGGGAGCCTGTCCACTTGTGGGCTCTATGCGATCGACCTTTATACCACGTATTATCTGAATAGGTGGTTGCACTCTATAAACTGTATGTAGCTATGGTACCATGCTCTGTAAACTGTATGGTCCAACAGGGTCTGATACTATATAATACATCTCTATATATAACTATCTGTTTTACTATGATTTTTGTATTAACTGTATAAACCATAACACTGTGGAAAACTGTATCTATATCAACTGTGTTTCCATAATTAATAGTAAATCTATATGTCATGGTACTGTAAAACTGTATAATCATGGTATTTCTATAATTTCTGTAAAATATATTCACTGTCTGTATATTCTGTAAAACATAACTCAGGAAAATACTGTAAAACATATTTCTGTACTATATCTATATTCTCAAGCCACACAGTAATTCTAAAACATATTAATCATATTTGAAAAACTGTATAAATCTCTGCTGTAAATAATACTCTGGTGGAACATTTATAATTTTATACTGGAAACTTATTCAAATAACCTAGCATAGTATATTTCCCTTACCTGACTACTGGAAAGCCCTTACGGTATACTGGCCTAACACCCGCAGGGCTTCCTACACAACACCTTGAAAACAATATTTTCCAAAACAGAATATCAATATTTCTTTGCCTACATCATTTCCTACAACTGTTAGAAGGCCAAAATTTGACTAAAAGGCCTTACCCTAAATTTGGGATGAAATCCAACTCGATCCCATCAACGATCCGCCCCAGCAAACTTGAAAAGAACTTCGCCAGGAGCGTCGTGGTGGCTTCAAATCGTTGATTGGGCAATTGATGGGGCCAAAATCGAAGAGAGAAGGAGGAGATACTGTAGGGGAGAGAGAGAGAGAGAGAGAGAGAGAGAGGGAGTAATTGTGCTGAAAATCTGATAAAAAATCTGAGTTTTCACTATTTATAGGGCCGGATTCGTCGACAAGACACGTCACCTCGTCGATGAGTCCTTAAGTAATTTCGTCGACGAAACGCGAAGCGTTCGTCGACGAAGTTGGCTGCCTCCTTCTGTTACTGATTCCATTTTCCTCTCTTTATTATTTAAATACCATTATTTTTCAGATAGTTACAAAAATGGTTAACCCACTTAACCCATAGAGGCTCTTTCTTGTCATGGATATTCTACAGAGACTTTGTAAGGAGAGTCTTGTTCTAGATTTTGAGGTCCAGCACCCCCGGCCCTCCTTCCTTCTTAGGGAGACACACCTCCCTCCAAGCTACAAGAGGTCTCCTTCTTCCGCCCTCTCACCCCCACCCCCCCCCCCCACCCGTGCGCGCGTGCGCGCACGCCTAGAAGAAGATCCTACAAAGCTTGATTACATGAGCTAGAACATGTTGATTCACCATGAAGGAAAAGGAAAAGGAAAAGAAAAAGAAAAAGAAAATAAAAGAAAGACATTTTGCTACCATTAACCAATTAACAAGTTTTACTTCATAGTGTGTCTTCCTTAATTATGGACCACCACCATTTTTTTTTTTCATTATTATGCTTTTTTTTACCGTATTGACATTTACAACAATGATACCTACTTTAATTAAAGCGAATGCAAACTATTTTCGTTGAAGATATAAGTGATTGAACATCTTCTTTGAATTTGGTTGAATAAATTATCGAATCTAATTTCAGGCCAAAGAAAAATATTTAAATTGAAACTTACTCATATTGAATATTGACTAGTTAGTTTATTTCTTCCTTTCTTTTAATTCTCCCTATTTGTAAAAATAAAAGTATTCAAAAGCTTTCTAAGGTTTACACTTCAAGTATACTTCATTACAATTTTTTTTTTCTTTCTAGTTACTTAAAGATTTTAAATGTCTATTAACAAGAGTTAAATTGGTGTTTACTCTTTGAAAAAAAAAAAAACATATCTTTAAAGAATAAAAAGTCAAATTTACTTTTAAAAGTGGGCTTCAAAGTTTTGTTTTCTCTGTCAAAATTTAGGCCATTCTCTCAAAAATAGGATTTTGAAAAAATTAATTTAATTGACATATTTACAGTTAAAATTTAGAAACATGCACATATCAAAAAAATAGTTTTACAAGACTTAATTTGGTGATCCAAATTTGGTCGAACATAGGATATTTTGATATTAGAGTTTTCTTTAATTTGGACTTGCTTAGTCTTATACCAATTTATCTTATTATGATTTAAAACATTCTTAAATCCTTGAGAATCAAGAAATAAAACCATTTTAATTGAGTAACAATTTTTAGTTTAACCTAAAAGAAACATAATTTTTTTGCTCTAATTTGTTTATCTCATTACCTCTTTAAATAATTTTAGGATAATAATTTTTTGTGAGGTTAATATTTAGTTATTAATTAACTATATATTTGTTCTTAATTAGAAGACCATTGTATACATGTTGGTCTATCCAAGGCCTACCTGATGACGTGTAAGTGTTGTTCCTTGAGTATTACATATTCACTTTCCTATATTTACTCATTCATGTACAAGGTCCAACATTTGATTTTTTTTTTTTTTTTATAACTCGGGAATTCCAGCCATCATCGTGCCACTTTGGACACTATGATGCAGCACCAAATTCGGGGGATAAAAGCCACCCGCCCATTGATGCACTCTTGATAATTCACCGATGTAATGCCTTAAGGGGGAATCAAACCCACGATCTTGGGGTCACCAAAGTCACAAATCGCCCTTACCATTTGAACTGGTCGATCTAGGCGGTCCAACAGCTGAAATTACAGTGATGACAATTGAAAGATGGCTACAAAGACTAAAATATAATCTATATATCTTTGACCCTAATCTCATTAATCAAAATCCGGTTATCACTCTAGGTATAAGCACCAATGATAATAAATTCCATATCTATCTAGTGCTAATAAAAAGTCATCCTCCTTGTAATGAAAATTAGTGGCATTCTTTAGGGGTTTGTTCCGTTTAAGCTAAAAAAACAAATCCTCTAATCTTGATTCACCTATCTCCTCCATAAGAAATATTTATTATACCATGGTCACATTCGGTAAAGAGTCACCTATTTCTTGGTTCGTATCCTTTAAATTGTGATTATATTTATAGGATACTATCCATTCTCTGAAGAGCATTGTTCAAGAAAATTCATATGCTTATATATGCTCTTTACCTAAGCAGTTGGACATATTCAATTCCACGCAAATATCTTGAATCATGTCCACTCATAATGAATACTCTTCGAACTTAACATAAATTTAATTGTTAAGAGTATTTATCCAAACTCGTTTCACAAGATCTCAAAACTTTAAGTCAAACCCTTTAGAGCTTTATTTCCTTTTAAATTTGATTGAATGGCTAAAATGATTGCTATAGGTTTTAATATATATGGAAACGCAAATGACCAAGAAACCTATGCACGAACAGTAAGACTAAAGCCATTCTGATCTTGAGCTTTTCACGAATTGAGATTCATAAGAAAAGAGGCTGAATAGACTTAGTTCATTTAAAGAAATATTCAATGTGACTTTTTGGTCCGATAAGCCTATGTTCCAAATGCCAAGTTCAAATCATTAAAAATCTTATAACTCTTGGCTAAAGAACTTGAAAATGCAAAAGGCATAAATGGATAAGTGCATAACTCAGGGGGAGCATCATCTTCTAAATTCTTTAAATTAAATGCTTTCGTTATCTCATAACATTCATGTCCATATGCCTTAATGAATAAAAATATTGCACTGAACTCAAAACTATCCTTTGTTCTCTACTATTTATATTCTTTGATGGATAGATTATATTTTATAAATTGTTGATTGCTACCTGATTGCATACGTAATTTAGAATGCCTCCTACATGGTGGATACAGTGATGTGAACTGCATGCTAGTAGTTGATTTTAGGTTGTTGCATGATTCATATGTATATTTTGTTGAAAAAACTAGTTATCAGGTACAAGTTTTATGGAAAAATGTCCAAAATACAAATGGCATGTTGCCGAAATTTTGCCAGGATTTTTTCCAAAATAAAACCTTGGACAACAATGATTATGATAAAATGAAAGTTAAAATAACTTTGAAAGGATGAGTGAAAAATCAATTGAATAATTAAATTTCATCCTCACATAATCATCAAATGTTTAGAGGAGCTCAGCTCCATCCCTATAGAAAGAGTTTAAAGAACTCATATGCATCAAATCGCTTTTTGAATATTGAGGCTCTTCAGAGAATCCCAAATATCATATCCAACTCTTAAAGTTTCATAACTTGATATGGATTGTTCTTGGTTATGAACATTATTGTATGCCTTAATATGTATTTTCTAATGCATTTGCATAGGGACGTCTGTACTGATCAGAATGTAGTTGATTAATAATCAGTATGGTTGGTTTAAAAGTTTTGAAATGATGGCTTATACTACTAAGCATAATGAAAAAAGTTATTAACTGGTATAAGCAGTTTATTGCATCTAAGCTAGCATTCCAATCGAAGGGGGGAGCATTCAAAATAAAATTTCTATCTTGTCGTGCTCACCAACCTTGTTAGCTTAGATTTGCCTTCGAATTTATTGTGGCATGTGCTGAAATGTGTTGTTTTTATTAAAAATCTTAATTTGAAATATGTTGATTTGCCACAATCAGTTATTGTGCCATATGACCATGTACTTGGATTGTTTAATGTTTTGGGTTCATATGGTAGTTCGATTTTCTGGTTATATTAGGAATGTGCCTAAATGCTAAACCATAATATTGATGTTTGCTTGTGCCTTATTTTAAAGTTTTTTTTTCAGCAATGCATCACCCCTAGTACTTTTTTGAAAACATCAAAAGGGGAATTTTTTTTTTTTTTATGCTTTATGGTAAGAACTATTTTCAAAACTAAAACTCTTTATCTATTGCCTCATTATATATATATATATATATATATATATATATATATATATATATATACAATTTTAGTCTAACTAGTTCGTATGCATTTTCATATGTAATCACTTAACTATTTATGCAATTTTAGTATATATATATACACTAAAATTGCATAATTGGTTCATTGATTACATATGCATGCGAACTAGTTAGACTGAAATTGTGCTCAAACCAACTATTTGCTATCATATGTCGTGTGCTTTAAACTCAAATCTTTTATGGGTCTTATGATATGTTTCAATTGCAATGGTTGTGTATATTTCTGGTCTAACTTTGTTTATCATGTCATTTCAATCTTTAATGACCAGTTATACCGTTTTTGTGTGCTAAACTTCCATATTTTTCAAAAATAAGTTATATCTTTTTGAATGCCCAAATTCTTTTTAAATAGGGGGAGAATATTTTTATTTATTTTTGCTTCAATGCCCAACATGAGGAAAGTTTTTTTCAAAGAGGGGGAGTTCTCTTTTACTAAGCTTGTTTTAAATGACCAATTTTTTTTTTTTTATATACTTAGCCCTTTTTGCTGATGCCAAAAGGGGGAGAACTTTTATGAGCAAAATGTTTGACCAAAAGGGGGGAGACAATGTTTTTAAATGGGGTGAAGATCTTCGCTGCATCCATGTCTATGTCTATGACTTACTGCTAAAACTGAATGCATATACTTTGAAATGTCTTCTTTCGTTAATATGCATGTGCAATCTTGTTTAAATTTTAATTTATGCATATTCTTAGAGGGGGATCCTTTTTCAGGCGAAACCCATTTTGCTCCTTGGTGTTTGTCGTCATAAAAAATGGGGAGATTGTTGACTTTTTGATTCCGATATCTGTTTTGATGCTGACAAAGTACCAGTATCTTATGTGTGTACTTAGTATGTGAACATATTTAAAATTCAGCACACATAAGATTAAAGGGACTTGGAAGCCATGAGGCGCAGAAAGCTCATATCACATGCTTGGCGTATTTCATGGATCAGAAGAGCAAGAAAGAAGACATATATTTTATCTTGTAAATGCATTTTAGTTTTTAATCTAGGTCTGTAATATGGTCTATAATAATTAATGCATCGCATACATGATAGGTTGAATAAGCTCAATGACCATAGATTGACCTTAAGACCCCATGCACATAACAAAAATCCCTAAAAGATCAAATATCCCACTTATAATTATAGGGACAAAACTTTTGAGGCCAAACAGGACTTAAAACCACAAAATTAGTGGTCTCGTTTGACTGAACCCTTGGCAGTATGAATGCCTCGATTGACCGAATTAGTTAAAAGTCAACATATTGACTTCGCTCGGTCGATCGTTCTGTTTTGAACGCACCTTCCTAGGTTGACCAAACCATAAAGGGTCTGCCACGCCAACTACTTGGTCGACCAAACCTTGTAGTTCAAATTAGCCTTGGTTAACCGAACCTAGATGAGTAGTTGACCAAACTTTGTCTTGGTCGACTGAACCCGGAAAGGGTTCAGAATCACCCTAAGAAGGTCGACCAAATCCATAGTTCAAATTTGCCCTGGTCGATCGAACTTATTAAAGTAGTTGACCGAACCTTGTCCTTGGTCGACCGAACCTCTCGAGTTGGTCAATTTTTTATTGCAAGTAAACGAGGTTATTTCTAATTAAATATCATTAATCTTTTTCCAAAATGACATTCGTTGTGACGACCTGCTTAATTTCCACATTATTATTATTATTTTATATATATATATTTTATATATACAATCAATATCACATATCTCATATCCCAGCTCAACAGATCATAATCCACCTGGACCCGTGGGTACTAGGGATACATTTGAATACAAACGGAAGCCTAGGCAGCAGGAAACATACAACCACAATATAATAAATACTGAAACATCCATCACATTACCATAACTACTAGAGTCACTATAACCATTATATATCCATATATACAACCCAAAGATGAGATCTAGGGACATTTCCCCAAAATCTAACTGTTCCTACAAAACTTACCCTTCAAAAAGGGCAGATAACTGCTCTAGATCGGCGGGGCTTTTCCCGCTCTCCTATTTGGGGCTCCTGAAAAGTTTATAAAATTTAGGGGTGAGACACCTATCAGTAAGGGAAATAAATTAATACCAGTGTGTGGCACCATGAGTATTCCGTGTTCTACATATACCATACATAACATATACTGTAACTGTTTTTTCAAATCTGGGAAAACATATATATATATATATATATATATCAAATCATGGCAGAACATACTTCATTTTCATAAACATATCTCATCTCATATAATAATAATAACATAAAAACGTTCCTGGTAGGTTAGTTGGCTGTTGTCATGTATTACCCCCATATGACTGGGTTGTGTGGCCCGAAGGCGGGACTTGACAATGGTTGGCCGACCACTGCCAAGTCAAACATACAGTCTGTAAGTCCGATGGGTCTGCCAGACCTGGTTTGTACACCAGGGGCACTCACACACTTCTTAAAAACCACATCGACCATTCAATCTCACACCACTCCGTACAGTGGGGTTAACACAGATATCATGATCACGAAGATCATGGACACATAACAACGGTATCGTGCAAGTGTTAGCCTAGACCAAGCCAACCAAGTTCTGATACCATATAACATATATTGAAACTATGATACATGAATATTTCATATCATAAATTTTCACATCAATCATGTCATTTTGCATATATATATGTATATCATGAAAATCATTGGCCCGTACACCGGTATTACATATTTTATCATAGCTCGGCCCGTACGCCAGCAAATCATAGCACAGCCCGTACGCTGGCAAATCACATCATAGCACGGCCCGTACGCCGGCAAACATATATAAAAATCTTGGTCCGTACGCCGATTTTCCCATTATAAAAATCTGTATCATAATCCCATTCTAGAAAACAGTATTTCAAACATTTTATACTCATGCCTCACTGCACAAATTTTCCGCATATTTAACATACTATCATTTTAACCATATTTTCCCAAATATAAATCATATATAAATACAGTCATTTCCTTGAAATCAAATTCTATAATAATATACATACATTTTTCATAAAATACTACCTTAGTTTATCCCTTTACCTGGCCACTGAGAAAGCTCCCAAAATATTCTAGTCTAAAACCTGTAGAAATTCCTGACCAATACCCTAAAATGAAAACTCCCAGTATTAAACTTCAGTATTTCCACATGTACATCATTTCCTATAACTATCACGAGACCAAATTTGGTTTAAAAAGTCTTACCTCAACTCTGGGATGATTTCCAACTAGCTTTCACCAACGATCCGCTCCGGAAGATTTGGAGAAAACTTCCCTAGAAGCATCGTGGTGGTTCAAACTGTCGATCTGACGTAAAGTTAGCCCGAAATCGAAGAGAGAGAGAGAGAGAGGAGAGTGATAGCTTCTTTAGGAAGTCAAAAATACGAATTTTGATATTTATAGAGCAGGGGATTCATTGACGAGCCACGTCAATCGTCGACAAATCCTTTAATAATTTCGTCGACAAAATTCAGTCTTCGTCGACAAAATTCAGTCGGCTCAAAACCTCTCTCGGTATTTCTTCGTCGACGAATCCTGTCTTTGTTGACGAAGTCGACTTCCCCATTCTGTTACTGTTTTCCATTTCCCTTCCTATTTATTATTTAAATTCCATTTTTATTCAGGTTGTCACATTCGTGACCCCAACGGTCATATTGTCACCCAAATCTATATATACCCCCTTCATAATTCATAATTAGCAAGATGATTAGTTAGAAAAATATCTCAAATTTTTATATCATATTTTCATCTTCCTAAGCCTATTTTTCATCCTCTCTTTATTATTACTTTGAAAAATCAATTTCTAAAGAGAGTGTTTTACATATATTGGGCATTTGCTTTTAAATCATATAGTTTTTACTCTCATCTTGCACATGTATTTTATATATTATTTTGAGAGTATTATTTTAATTTCTCCTACATATTTCATTTGATAAATATTTTTGGGATTTAATATTATTTTCTCGTGAATCTTGCATATCCATTGCAAGATTCAAAGGTTCACTTGCTTGTGCTTGTGAAAATATTTTTGAGCCATAAACCCTAGATTCTTTAATACCTTATTTAGAAAAATTGTGACAACCCGAATAAAAATGAAATTTGAATAATTAAGAGGGAGATAAATAGAAACAGAAATAGAAGGAGGCCGTAGAAGAATACATGGGTTCGTCGACAAGTGTAGAAGAAAATTCGTCAATGAATACAGGGGTTCGTCGACGAATACAAGGACTTGTCGACGAGAAAATACCGAGCGGGGTTTTTGGCTGCTCTGAATTTTGTTGACGAATACAGGGTCTTGTCGACGAATTTAATGAAGGACTCGTCGACGAGGTTACGTGTCTCATCGACGAATTTGGCCATATATATATATATATATATATATATATATATATTAAAAATCTGATTTTTATCTTCATTCTTAAGCAATCTTCGCCCTCTCTCTCTCTCCCCTTCGGCTCCCTCTCTCTCTCTCTCTCTCTCTCTCTCTCTCTCTCTCTCTCTCTCTCTCTCTCTCTCCCTCTCTCTCATCATTTTGGGCCAAATATACACCAAATTAACAATCCGAAGTCACCATGACGCTCCTAGTGAAGTTCTCTACGAGTTTGCCGAAGCGGATCGTTGGGAAAACAAAGTTGGAAATCATCCCTGAATTGAGGTAAGACTTTTTAAGCCAAATTTGGTCTTATGATAGTTATAGGAAATGATGTACGCATGAAAATACTGAGGTTTAATACTGGAAATTTTCAGTTTCAGGGTATTGAGCAGGAAATCTTACGGGGGTTAGGTTAGGATATTTTAAGGGCTTTCTCAGTAGTCAAGTAAGGGAATAAACTAAAGCAGTTATTTTTTCATGCAAATTATTATTAATTATGAGTAAATCTGTTTTCAGAAAAACATATGTTATATTTGTTATTACGAATGAAATGTACGATTGGGAAAATACTGCTATGATGATTAAAATGTATATGTATGTATGAGGTGCCAGAAAATCATGATTTTAGAATATGAAGTATAACTTTTAACAGCACATGTGTGGCATGGATATTATTTTACGAGAATTGTATTATTATATGAAAGATTTTAAGAGCTAAGCATGTATTCAGGTATCATGAAAAGACAAGTTATGTTGTGATGATTTTTGATGAATATATGATAAATGATTTATTTTTAAAATGTATATACCTGAAACGATTCTGGTATGAGGCCATGTATTTATGCTATGTTTGGCACGAGGCCGTAATTTATGTTATGTTCGACACGAGGCCGTAATTTATGTTATGTTCGGCACGAGATCGTAATTATGTTATATTCGGCACGACGCCGTAATTACTATATTTTTGGCATGAGGCCGTAAGAATGTTATATATGATCATGTATTATATGTTATCACAACCAGAATGTTAGTTTAGGGGCTCAGTACCGTAGCTTATAGATCAGATGTTTATGATCAGATTAGTGCTAACCACCCCACGAAGGGGTGGGAGATGGATAGTCAATGTGGCTTTCTGTAGAGTGTGGACGTCCACCTGACAGTCCGAACTAGGGTGTGGCGGGCCCATCATACTTACATACATATTTGCTTCGGCAGTGGTCGGCCAACCATTGTCGGGTCCCACCTTCGGGCTGCACAACCCGTCATGGGGGGTAATACATGACATTAACTAGCTATTCATCCTAGGTATGTTTTTAGTATTATCTGTATAACAAATGTTTCATATATGATATGATTTATTAGAAGATATGAAAGTATGCTATTATTTAGTATGATATGATGAACGTTTACGAAAATATGAAATGTACTGTATATGTATAGTTGCATTAAATATTCATGTTTCCACACAGCTGTATTTAGTTTATTTTCACTTATTGAGAAGTGTCTCACCCCCGAACTTAATATATTTTTCAGGAAACCCAGAGGGACCGGCGGGTCAAGACCGCTGTTGAGTTAGGGATATTACCCTGATAGGAGGGTAAGATTTTGTACTAGGGTCAGAATTATTTTGTGTCTGATCCTATAGTTATTTTGATGTTTATGAGAATGTATATAAACACAGTTATATGATGTTGTAGTAAACTCTGGTATTATGTTTGATGGATGAATGATTTTAATTTTATGATTGCTGCTGCTTAGGTTTCCGCTGTGATTGACAGGTGTCCCTGTTACTCATGGGTTCGGGTTGACTTTTTCATTATTATGTTACATTTTATGTTAATAAAATTGAGGTCGCTACAAAAAAATTTTTGGAGAAATTTTTTCCGAATCCTGATATCATATCGTGTGTTGTTCTCTCCCTTGCGCACTTTATTTTCTGCACTTTGAATTATGTTCATGTATGTTTAATTATTTATTGTCTTGATTGTTTTTTCATACATGCTTTGAATACTATGGGTATTGGAATCTGTTTAGAAAGACCCTAGGTTGCAAAATATTGCTAATATACATATAGATGCACATACTTTATTTTCTGCACTTTGAATTTAGTTCATCCGACATTTTCCATGCACAAAGAGCAAAAGAAGAAGGAGATATTTGTGTTTATTGTAAATGCATTTAATTATTTAGTTTGTAATTATAATGGTTTGTAATAATTGCATCATGCATGATAAGGATTATATGCTCAAGACCATAAATTGACCTTAGGGATCACCTAACGTCGAATTTTTGGGGTTAACTCTCAAGAGACCATAGGCTGACCACTAGGACCCTAAAACCTTTTGCACACAATGTCATAACTTATTCACACATGGTTAAATAAGTTCAAGGAAAAAAATAAGGTTTCGAGCGACCGAACCCAGAGAGTTAAAAATGGTTTGGGCGACCGAATGTACAAAGGGTCAACAGTAGACCATCGCTAGGGCTTTCGAATCTAATTTGAATTGAATGCCACAGTTGACCGAAGAGAAGAATGATCACTTTTTACCTTCCCTGGGCGCCCAAACTCTAAGTTCAAAATAGCCCCGGGCAATCGAAGTGTGAAGTTTGGTAGACCGAACTGGCCACCGGATAACTGATCCTCGAACGTTTAGGAAAATTGCCTTGGCTCAGCCACCCGAACGTTTCCTTGGGCACCTGAACTTGAAAAAGTTACTTTTCTCTATGTGTCTGTTCAGGTGACCGTCCCTGAGATCCGAGCAACAGAAACTCTTGGGTCGCCTTATTTTTACCGTGGTTAATTAAGGTTATTTCGGGTTAAACTTTAATTTAACAATTTTAAAATACCCAATAGGTCTCGAACGGTCAGATTTCAACCCAACTCTATATATACCCCCTCATTATACATAATTAGCAAGATGGTTATTGAGAAAATTTTCTCAAATTTTTATATCTTATTTTCATCTTCCAAGCTTAATTTTTTATCCTCTCTTTGTTATTGCTTTGAAAATCATTTCTCAAAAAGAGTGTTTTATTCATCTTGGGCATTTGTATTACAAATGAAAAATTTATTTACTCTCATATTGCATTTAATTTTTACATCCTATTTTGAGAGTATTATTCAAGTTTCTCCCACTTTATCTTTGGCAAATATTGTTTGGTGGAGAAATATATTCTTAGCTTGTGAATCTTGCACATCCATTACAAGATTCAAAGGCTCACTTGCTTGTTTTTGCGAAAATATTTTTTTTTTTAGCTAAAAACCCTAATATCTATTGTGCTTGATATTTGAAAAATCTTATTGAGATATTTGTTTAGGGTTGTAGAGTATTTTTGAGTATTCATATTGTGATCATACCATTCTGATTCAAAGATCTCAGTTACTCACAAATATACATATAGATGCACATATTATTGTGAGTTGATACATTGTTTGACCAATCTCACTAGAGCATATAAATCCTTATCATATGTGAGTGTATTTATTGTGCTTTAATTGTTGTACATCATTTGCTTGTATTAGAAGCACCGTAGTTGTACACAAATTTGATATTACTAACTGTATTCCCGACGTGTGGTCAGAAGAGGGAGGCTAGCCCTGTAAATAGTCCCAGACTAGTTCCGACCCGGTTAGGAGAACTAGGTGCACTATCCTGTAAGGTGATGTAATCCGTGCCCGCTCCCCCACAAGTGAGCAAGTTTAGTGGAATCTTCTTACTTGTGAGCTCGAGGTGGGGACGTAGGCAGTATTGGCCAAACCCCGATAACATATCGTGTGCATACTTTTAATTTCCAACACTTTATATTTCTACACATGTATTTTATATTTGATATATTGTGAATGCTACGCATGATTTAATTTCTGCATATTATTTTTATCTACGCAATTGGTATATGCTTAGAAAGACCCTAGGTTTTTGTAATACTGTTTGTGGAATCTGAATTGACATAGGCACAATATTTTTAAATACCCAATTGACCCCCTCTTGGGAATATACTAATTCCAATAGAGGCTACAGGAGTTGATGCTGGGGTCGGTTGTTGGAGCTGGTGAGGCGGTGATGCATGAGGTTGCGAGGGGTTGAGTTTGGGTGAGAGTGAGGTTGGTCGTGGAGTGTTGTTGGGGTTGCCGGTGAGAAGTTGCTCATTGTGAGAGAAGTAAGGCGGTAGGGGAATGGGTATGAAACCATGTGTGAGGCTGTGAGGATCTGATGGAGAATGGTGACCGCAAGGAGGATAGTGGTGACAGCAGATTGAGCTCGGGTGAGCGAGAGAGAGGCAGTGAGGGCCTTCTAAGAGGGAATAACCGGTGAGACTAGGATATGGAGAGATGAGGGAAGAGCTGGAGGTTAAAAGAGATGGATGGTGGTGTTTGTGATGGAGGAGCATGGATGGTGGTGCGGACGAGATGGAGGTTGGGAGAATGATATAACAAGAGTTGAGAGAGACCAGGACGATGAACAATGAAAGCAAAAATCCCCCGCCCCCCTTTGCTGCATGCCCGAGTGTTGGCCTTTATAGGCCCTTTTTTTGTATTTTTTTCTTCTTTTGTTTGTATTTTTTTGTTAATAATACCTTTGTTATATTTGGCCCAGACAAAATGAGGTGTCTACAGTTGACCCTCTTTATAGGATTGCTGTTTAAGGTGACGAATGAGTTATCTTTTAACAAAAAATCTATAAAAATAAAAGACACAGATTTTGGACTGGGTCAAATATAACAAAAGAGACAGAAATGACCCGTGAAAATGACTTGCACCAGGTTTGAGAACCCGAGCGTTGAAGCAGATGAAAATGACTTGCACTGGGTTTGAGAATCCTAGTGCCGAAGCACATAAAAATGACTTGAACCTGACCGCTGAAGCACATGAGGATGACTTACTCTGAATGTAAGAATACATGTCGACATACATAGGGATGACTTGCACTGAATGTAAGAATCCAGGTTGAAGTACGTAGGGATGACTCGTTGCAAATGTGATAATTTGAGCCACAGCGGATACAATTATCCGAGCCAAATCAATACCAGGATGGCTTGCTGCGAATGTGATTATCCGAGCCACGAAAGATACAATGACCCAAGACAAAACAACACCAAGATGGCTTGCTGCGAATGTGATAATCCAAGCCACGATAGAAACAATGATTCGAGCCAAACAATATGATGAGTACTTTGGTGTGAAATCCTGAGTTTGGAAAAATAAGTACTCCACTAGGGATGTCCAATCAGGTGTAAGGTCTTGAGAACCCGAGTGCCCAAGCACATGAGGATCACATGCACCGGGTTTAAGAACTTGAGTGCTGAAGCACATGAAAATGAATTGCACTAGGTGTGAGAACCTGAGCGCCGAAGCACATGAGGATGACTTGCATTGGGTTTAAGAACCTGGGTGCCAAAGCATATGAGGATGACTTGCACTCGGTTTAAGAACTCGATTGCCGAAGTACATGAAAATGACTCGAATTAGGTTTGAGAACCCGAGCACTGAGGCACATGAGGATGACATGCACCGGGTTTAAGAACCTAGGTGCCAAAGTACATGGTGATGACTTGCATGGGTCAAAGTGTGGGACCGGGACCGCGAAGGGTCAATGAGCCTTTCTAATTGGAAGATGACTACTCGAATTTGGGAACAAAGCCACATGCCTCCAAGATAGCCAAAGCATTTTCTAATCAGGAAGATGACTACTCGGATTTGGGAACAAAATCACGTGCCTCCAAGACAGCTAGAGTAATTCGGATTGAAAGATGACTACTCGGATTTGGGAACAAAGCCATATGCCTCCAAGATAGCCAGAGCATTTTCTAATCGGGAAGATGACTACTCATATTTGGGAACAAAGCCACATGCCTCCAAGACAGCCAATGAATTTTCTAATTGGGAAGATGACTACTCAGATTTGGGAACAAAGCCACATGCCACCAAGAAAGTTAGAGCATTTCCTAATCGGGAAGATGACTCTTCGGATTTGGGAACAAAACCACATGCCTTTAAGACAACCAGAGCATTTTCTAATAAGGAAGATGACTACTCGGATTTGTGAACAGAGCCATCTGCCTCCAAAATAGCCAAGGTATTTCTTCCATTCAGAAAGAAGACTCAAATGAACCTGGGGGACAGTGCCCCAGTTTCAAAGCAGATGATTCAAACAGACCTGGGGGATGGTGCCCTAGTTTCAAAGTTAATGATGCAATCAGGAATTGGGGGATGATACCCCAGTTTAAAAGCATATAACTTGAACTGGGTCAATTGCCCCTGGTATTCAGAAATTAGCAAAAGAGGGGTTACCTATACAAGTATGGAAAGGGATGTGCAAAAACACGTACAACAAGAAAAACATGACTGAAAAATGCTATGTGATGTATGCATGTGGCTACTCATGATGCTTGGACATGGGGATATGTGTGCATGTCATATGATCTGTATGCTTGCCGCATGACAAAATGATATGTATGCATCTTTTTCTTTTCCTTTTTTATGCAATGTATGAAATGCATGATGATGTGCAAACTTTTCCAATGAGCCTGTAATCAACAAGCCAAATTATGATCTTGGTCATATTTTTGAATTCCAATCTGATATAGACGCCCCTGAATTGGTTCCACTGAAACTTATAAAATTTGCCCCAGTTGCATTTATC
Source organism: Malania oleifera (assembly GCF_029873635.1). NCBI lineage: Eukaryota > Viridiplantae > Streptophyta > Magnoliopsida > Santalales > Ximeniaceae > Malania > Malania oleifera. Next base: position 133,480,810 of record NC_080417.1, read on the forward strand.
TATCATTCAACTTCCACTCTGATATGAAGGCATATGAATTGGCTCAATGAAACTCAACACGGAATTTGCCCTAATTACATTTATTCATCACTGATCTTGGCCATGTTTTCAATTTTCACTCTTACATGAGGGCACTTGAATTAGCTTCGCTGGAACTCATCATGGAATCTACCCCAGTTGAATACATCTGCAACTGCTTACGACCATGTTGTTAAGTTCCACGTGAATAAGCAAATCTCTTAATTAGCTTTCCTAAAACTTGACATGACATTTGTCCCAATTGACGCATTTGTGGCTGATCCTATCCATCTTGCATTTTTCCAACAAAAGCCTTCTTTGGATTGCGTCCTTAATGTTTTAACATCAATTTGAAATTTAAATGAATAAACATGCAATCAGATAACTCAATCTCATTAGGGATATGAATGGAATGCTTAAGCTTGCTTGATTTTGCTTGCCCTTCTGTGCTTGTTTAACAAGAAACAACTTTACCAGTACTTTGTAGCTTTGCTACTAGCTTATGGAATCACATCAATGAGCAAACCCCCTTTTTCCTTGTTTTTTCTTTTTTATTTTTATTTTTATATCAATCTCCTAAGCATAACTCCTCCACTACATCACCATTCAGAGATGCTTTCTTGCTTATTTCAAGCTTTCTTTCTTGAATTAGAACTAGTGTCTCATTAAGTAGTCTGATCAATATCCCAATCTCAAGATAGACTTTAAGACATGGAATGAAACGTTGGTTTAGGATTTATGTTTCAACAGGATCAAGGAAACTAAGACTCAAAAACCTTTTCCCTAAATGATATCGTCTGCCCCAGTTTGTGGCGAAGCATTTTCAAAATATTGACCGAACTTGTCACTTGAACAAGCTGCTACGTACCTTTTTAGGATAAGGTCATTACGTAGTTCAAACCGAACATTGAGTCTAACAATTCATTTGAGACAATAGTATGCACCAATCTTGTTAGGACTTTTATTTGGACCATAACGTAGGCCAGGGGGTATTGGTTAAAGAAAAAAAAAATTAAATGAGGCTCAAAATTTTTTGATCCTGTCAAAGGTAAATTGGTTAAAGATCACATATGAAGTATGCCCCTTATTTCTTTCTTTCTTTTTCTTCTTTTTTTTTTGCATTTTATTTTACTGTATCTTTTGCTTTTCCTTTCATGAAGGGATCTTAGTTTCATTTTCATTTAGACTCCTTTTGGGACTAATTATTTTAAAACTGCCCCAGTATGGGGTGTGATCCTTTGACAGGTTAATCAAGATTTGAATTTTACAGGATCAAAAGGGCTAACAAGAGATATTTCTTTTCTAAATTTTTTCTTTTGCTTAGCAAAAAAATGGCCTATCATCCCTTTGGCGGTGAGCATTGCCTTAAATGACTTTTCAAACCCCAAGAGACCCAAACCTAGGTTAAATTTTTGGTGAACTAACTTTTAAGAAAAATCTAGTTTAACATTTAGGCTCAACTTGGTTAACAAATGGTAAGTCATTGTTTGGTTCTTTATGAAAGAACTACACAAGAGGAAACTTTTAAAGGGCTTGAAATCATGTCAGCTAGAATTTTGTAGGATATATGTTCGTGGAAAACGGAATAGGGCAAAGTTTAGATTAGCTACTCACAAGAAGAAAGGAATTCTTGACTATATGCATTCAGATGTTTGGGGTTCAGTAAGAGTTGCATCAAAGGGTGGACATGTGTATTATGTGAGTTTCATTGATGATTACTCATGGAAGGTCTGATTTTACTTCAGGCCTCACAAATCAAGTACGTTTTCCAAGTTTAAGATTTGGAAGGCTGAAGTGGAGAACTAGACTGGGAGGAGAATCAAAGGTTTAAGGTTAAATAATGGGACCAAGTACGCTGATTCTCAATTTATGGAGTTTTGTGCAGAGCAGAGCATCAAGAGACATTTTACAATTCGTCAGACACCTCAACAAAATGTTGTGGCAAAACGGATGAATCGAACTTTTACTGATAGGGCTCGGTGTCTCATATTGAATGCAGGGCTACTGAAGAACTTCTAGGCCAAGGCAGTTAGTATGACTTGTTTTCTGGTAAACCGATCACCAAGGGCATCACTAGCGGGTAAAGTGGCGGAAGAGGTTTAGATGGGAAATGTAGTAGACTATTCCGAATTGAAAGTATTCGGGTGTCTAGCCTATGTCCACATGTCTAGTGAGAAGAGGTCTAAGCTTGACTCGAATTCTCGACGTTGCATTTTTTTGGGGTATCCAATAGGTGTAAAGAGGTACAAGCTATGGGACTTAGTGACAAACAAGGTAGTGATCAATAGGGATATAGTCTTTGATGAGAAGGTTATGGTGAAGCGTACTCAAGAATGTGATGAACAAAAACAGGAACCAGAAAGCTGGGATAGTGATGAACATATCGTGCAAGTGAAGTTGGAAGCTCAGGGCAATGGAAATGATCATGGTCCAATGGTTGCAGGGAGCTATAACTTGGAAAGCCGGTAAGTCGACAATATTTCGTTAAGAAGATCTAGATGCACTATTCAGCCTCTGCCAAGGTATGTGTTTGAAGAGTTAGTGTCTTATGCTTTTCTTACGAGTTGCAATAATCCAACTACATTTCAAGAGGTAGTGCACGGCCAGGAGAAAGATAGATGGATAGGAACAATGATTAAGGAAATGGAGTCACTATGTAAAAATCAAACTTGGGAGTCAGTGGAGCTTTCAGATGGGAAGAGACTGGTTGGGTGCAAATGGGCGTACAGGAAGAAGGAGGCAATATCAGAAAAAGAAGGTGAGAAGTTCAAGGCATAGTTGGTGGAAAAAGGATACTCACAGAAGAAGGGGATAGAATATGATGAGATCTTTTCTCCAATGGTCCGACATACTTCTATCAGAGTTGTGTTGCGGTTAGTAGCTCATTATGATCTTCATTTGGAACAAATGGATGTGAAGACAAAGTTTCTTCACAGTGACTTGGAAGAACAAATATTCATGGTTCAGTCTGAGGGATTCATTGAATAGGGAAAAGAAAATTTTGTTTTTAGGTTGAAGAAATCTCTTTATGGGCTGAAACATTCTCCAAGGCAATGGTATAAACCGTTTGATTCCTATATGATAAAAATTAGCTACAAACGACGTAAGTATGACCGCTGTGTATATGTGAATAAACTTGATGATGGCTCACTTATTTTCTTGTTATTGTATGTCGATTCTATGTTGATAACTGCAAGAGATTTAATTGAGGTGAATCAGTTAAAGGACTTGTTGTATAAGGAATTTGATATAAAGGATCTTAGTTCAACCAAGAAAATACTTGGGATGGAGATTCGTTGAGACAAGACTGCAGGGAGTTTATGGCTATCTCAGGGCGGTTATGTGCAAAAGGTGTTGGAGAGGTTTAGCATAGCTGATGCAAGACCGGTGTGTACACCTCTAGCGAATCATTTCAAGTTATCTACTATAAATTGCCCAAGTTTGGATTAGGAAATACGATACATGTCAAAGGTCCCCTATGCTAGTGCCGTGGGGAGTTTAATGTATGTCATGGTATGTACGAGACCAGATTTAGCTCATGCAGTGAGTATGGTGAGCAAGTTCCTCTCTAAAATAGGAAGGCGGCATTGGGAAGCTGTAAAATGGATACTCAGATACTTGCGGGGTACATCAGGATATGACATCATGTTCGGCAAGCAATAGGGTTGTCCTTCGGTTATGGGGTTGTAGGAGGACCAGTATGTTGGAGATCCATGGTACAGTCTCTAGTAGCATTGTCCACAACTAAGGTGGAATATATGGCAGTCGCCGAAGCTGCAAAGGAGGCCTTATGCCTTACTGGTTTAGTTATAAAGCTGGGGTTATAGTAAGATGGTATGGTACTGCATTGTAATAGTCAGAGTGTCATTTACTTGGCGAAGAATCAGATATACCATGCTAGGACCAAGCACATTGATGTGAGGTTCCACAGGGTTCGAGAATTGATTGCTTCTAGTGAACTTGTGTTGGAGAAAGTTCATATGTCTAAAAATGCAGCGGATATTCTGACGAAATCAGTTACTTCTAAAAAGTTCAAGCATTGCTTGGACTTACTCCATGTCTCCAAGTGATAAAAGAGAGACAAGCTCAAACCTAGCGTTTTCAAGTTCAAGGTGGTGCAGATCATGTTTTTTTTGGGACTCTTCTAAGGAGCGTGTAATCGCCAAGGTGGAGATTGTTATTTGTAGCTCTTATACTTCTGTTTTGATAAACAAAGAAGGAAGAAGGAAAAACATGAAGGGGGTAGCACAATAGGCCTCGTTGACGAAGGCTCTATGTTCGTCGATGAGGGGAAGCAAAGGTTTGTCGATGAAGGCTTTGAAGTTCGTCGATGAATAATTACCGAGAGTAGGAAATTTCATACTTCTGGCATCGTCAATGAAAGCCTTGTATTCGTCGATGAAGGTTCTCTTGGTCTCGTCGACAAAGCCCTGTGTTTGTCGACAAGAGGCACTTGGACTGCTGCAGTTGCTTCAGAAATTTGAATTTTTAAATGTTGGGCGGTTGAGCAAACGGGGGGAAACCTTCGAGGAACCTCTATATATGTCATTTGGGCATATTTTTAGATAGTGAGTGATCATTTGAGAAGTGTATTGTATACATTTTGATTTCCATAGTGAAATTTGTGCGTCAATGCTTCCGTGGATGTAGGCTTTGCCGAACCACGTAAATCTTCATGTTGATCTTGTTTTGGTTGTGTGTTATTTACTTTTACTTGTTGTTTATTCTACTGTGCATTTTCATTATTCGATCTGTATTTCAACGTAGTGTATATCCATTAATTTAAATGACCTAATTCGTTTACAAAGTGAATATAAGTACTACAGATCTGAATCTAAATTAGTTATTTTTCTAATCAAATTATGATTTAGTTTTAGTAGATTAATAGATATAGATCGAGTAAATTAACTTTTCATTTTGTTCAATTCTATTCATTGTCATCAATAGTACATGTTTTTTTTTGTTTTTTATTAATAGTACATGTCTTACCATATACATATGTTGTAGGGAATTAACACGAAATTCTCAGATCCTGTGAGAAATAAAAAATAGAGAAATAATCCATACCAAAGAAAAATAATCACACGCATAAGAAAATATTTATGTGGTTTGAAAATTTTGCCTACATCCATGGAGTTGCAGGGATTTCACTATAATCAGGATAAAAAATAGAGAGTGCAACTATATAATGTTTTCTCTCTAACTCGCTCTCAAAATGATGGCCAAACCTAATCACTAAAAAATAATAGTTTTATATGTTGCGCACAGGGTTCCCAATGGACTACAAAACAGGCCAAAAAAAAAAACCTTAAGATAGAAATCTCTCATTAAAAAACCACGCAGCATTAATTCAAGTCGGGTCATCATCCAAATCAAATGCAATTAGGCTCCACAAAGGCCAAGATATGTACCATGAAATTAACTTGGGTAATTTTAGCTTTAATAATTAAGCTCGCACTTCAATAACTATAAATTAATATTGGTAATTAGCCTCTCTTTATCTTGCTTCTTATGGTTGTGTGTGTGTGTGTCCCATTTTGGCAAAATTAAAAATGAATTTTTTAAAAGATTTTACTTCGTATGATCGAGGGACAAAAAACAAAACAAAACAAAAAAAAAAATGCTTATTGTAGGAACCCAAACCAAGAATAATAGAGAAAGGAAAAAGAAAAGAAGGAAAATGGTTGGGACAGGATCAAACCATTGACGGTTTGAGGAATCTCAGGAAAACTGTCGACGGTTTCAGCACGTCAATGGTTGCACGCAGAAATCTCAGGGAAACCATCAATGGTTTCAAACAACCGAGAGTTTTTATATAAGAACATGGGAAAACTGGTTTGATAAGTGACCAATCCGTCGATGGTTTCCTACGGGCCAAGGGCTTATAAGTTAAGATCTTATATTTATTTTTCATTCTAACTCTCTCTCTCTCTCTCTCTCTGTCTTTCTCCTAGGGTTTTCACTCTCTCTCTCTCTCACCCTTTCCCTAAACTGAGTCTCTCACTCTCTCTCTAGCCTAGGATCTCTCCACACGTACTCTCCGGTCCTCTCTCTCTCTCTCCTCCCGGCTTTCCGGTTCTTGTCCTTGGCCAGTTAAGAGGCTAGGGTTTCATTCTCCAAAGCTGTAGACGGATTTTCAAGAACAGGTAAGGGGATTAGATTATGTCAGTTATTTTCGAAATGTGAACCAATTAAATGGAAATACACAGGTATACTATGTATGATTTTTGAATGAATCGGGCATATGAAAATGAGGGTTTGGTATTATATACGTATTTGCGGAAAACTAAAGTGAATAGGGTGATCATCTCCTTTTTCCTATAAATCATAATTTTGAGTTAAATTGAACCCTATGGATAATTATACCTTTAATTTCAGTAAAATATATTTTCCCCGAGCAATTTATTATATTATGATATATCATTCAAATCGTGTGGCATGAGAATGTCTATGGTTATTGCATAATTAAACCTGATGGTTTTTATGGTATTATACAGAATTATGAAATGATGGTTTTTATACCAAGTTATGATATGACAGGTCTTATACAGATTTATGAATATGACGATTTTCTACCGAGATATGATATGATGATTTTATACCAAGTATTGATATGACAGGTTTTACACAGATTTATGAATATGACGGTTTATACTAAATATTGAAAATGAGAACACGTTATCGTTTTTACTATGTAAATTATATATATGGTTTAGGAACCTTGAGGGACTAGCTCCTATGGAAGTTCGGTACTGTAGCTAGTATGATATGTCAATGCAGCCACACTGTAGTGGAAGTGGAGGCTATGGGATAGTCGATTTGACCGCGAAGAGTTGTTGTAAACCCCTGGAGTCCGAACCAGGATGGGCAGGCAAATTGAACTTACAGACGAACATGTTTGACTTAGCCTGGTGGTAGGCCAGCCATGACTAAGTCCAGTCTTCAGACCGAACAACCTGATCATGGGGATTACTCATGATGTTATATGATGGTCCAATAAGGAAGGTTCTCTATTCATATATGTAATTTATGAAAAATGGACTATAATGAGCCAAAAGTATGTTATAAGGGAAGTTATGTATTTTCAATTATAAAGGTGTGAGTACAGGTTTAAAATTGCTATTTCACATACAGTTAAATATAAGAATGTATTATGTTCACACTAAAACTCATGTTAGTCACATACTGATGATAATCTAATCTGTCTTACTAAGAAGTGTCTCACCCCAATATCCATCTCATATTTCAGGTCCTACAGAGAATCGAGCCTAGCATGCTACAGGGCTAGGTTTAGAATCTTGTAGTTATTGTAAGTGTAAGTGAGACACGTGTTTATCATGTTTTGGTTTATTTTGGGATGTAATATATAACATGGAGATACATATGAGTAATTGGTATGGTTTAGAACTCTGGTAAAGTGTTTTGAGGTTTAATTATCTTCCGGTGCATGTTTTATATTGAGTTATGAATAGGAACTTCCAGGAACCCCCTGTTTGGGTTTTGGTCGTTAATTGCGTGGTATCAGAGATGTGTGTATGGGAAATAGCACTCCGAGCCCCATCGGGTTCAGGGCGCTAAAGTTGTGGTATCAGAGATGTATGTATGGGAAATAGTATTCCGAGCCCCACCGGGTTCCGGGCGCTACACTTATTGTTTTTTTTTTTTTTTTGGCTTTTCATTAAACTCTACGAACAAAATATTTAATATTTAAGATATATTGGCATATAAACTACTTTCTCTTGGAAAGTTGTGCTGATAGAGTACTTAAACTTATTTTTATTAGTCAATATATCTATTATATGTTAACATCCTAAATACTAAGAATAACGATACCATATTTATTGATAGCGTACATGAAAATATTGACAACACAAAACAAAAAGAAAAGAAGTATTTTATCCTTGTTAATGAAGAAAAGTGAGAGGAAAAAAATAAAATTATTATTTTTGCAAATAGAGGATGGTAACAATAAGAATGACATTAAGAAATGAACAATACTATCAATAATAACAAAAAAATTTTAAGTCCCAATATATAGTTTGTTTTGTCAATCCAAAGATAAGGTCTAAAAAGGTTTAGTGCATTATTGTTGGTGTGATTGCACACTAAGGATCTATAGCAACAATACTAATTAACAACATTTTACACTTCTTTTTATATTAGCTATACCATGTGTGTGATAATTAATATGACTCCTCAAGTTTCCTGTTTGGATTTGAGATCAATTATATTTGAGAAAAAAATTATAAGTACTGATATATGTGTGAGATTACTAGGGTTAAATTAAAAATAGAGATGCTTAGATGAATTTACACCTACAACACCCATCTATTTTCTTTTTCTATCTCTAAGTTTGTTCTTGCTAGGAGAATTGGATTTTGTGAGTGCAAATAAAAAAAAAAGTTATTTTTCTTTCTTTATCTTCATTTTTGTTTCTTATCAAATATGTACAAATCATATTTACTTTCTATTTTTGGATCTCTCGGCATTGGTCTTATCACTTTTCTTTCTAGCTAACCATATATAATGTTAGTCTTAATTAAAGTGAAATGCTTTATGTCGCCATTTCTTTTGTCTTTTTTCTTGTTACTTAAGGAAAAAAAAAAATTAATGGGTAGTTGTGTTGCTTATGGTAATCTTATTTTGAGTGGAACATTGTTACGTGTATCATCCTTTCGACTTTATTATTAATGGGTAGTTGTGTTGCTTAGAGTAATCTTATTTTGAGTGGAACGTGGTAACACGTATCATTCTTTCTACTTTATTTTTGCTTTGACTAAGTTGAATGCACAATCGCAATTAATTGAATATTTCAAGGAGAAACTTATGGAGTGCTTACTAAAAATGAGAAGTTATAAAAGTGTGTAAATCAAATGAAAAAGACTTGTAACTATTCCTACATGTTGGACTAGGGCATACACTTGCCAATCACACGATATTACATGAACATTTGGACCCATATATATAATTAGGAAAACTTATTACAATATGTAACCTGATCACATCACATTTTAGATATATAATCAATCATATTCTTGAATTTTGAATAATTTTAAGTGATTTTAGAAAAATTTAAATTAAATCGTTAATTTTTTATTTAAAATCGTTTGAAATTTAAGGATGTGTGTACATTATTGATGGATTTCGAATTTTATGTGAGGTAACTATTCCTTACAATTGTTTCTCAAATGAAAATAGAAAACAAATTAGTGAAAAAAATAATTGATGAAGATATCACAAGCAATTGTCACAATTTATTTCTACATTGTCTAAAAGATTGAAACATAACAAATTAAACTCCATCATTCTTCAGGAAAAAATAAATAATTTGTCAAAATTCAAAGGCATTAATCATGATCATGATTAAAGGTGGCAACAGGAAAACAAAAAACATTTCCCAGTCAAAAAATAAAAACATGTCCTTAAATTTTTTGCTACGAAATTGTCAACAATTACAGCATTAATTTAGGATTGTTTGAACTCTTTACAAACACATTCACAAAATATACATAACAAGATCATCAATAAAAAACTATTATATATATATTGTAAGCATTATGGAAATATTATATTCATGTGATTAGACTGAAAGCTAAAATAGTTATATATAATACTTTGGTTCATTGAATAGAATGGAATAAAATCTCGAATGAAGAAAATTTCAATTCCATTCTATTTGAATCCATTCCATTCTTATGTATTCAAAGCAAGATGAAAAAATTATTCCAATTATGAATATGCTAACCAAACCATCCATGCCCAAAATCAAATATAACTCAAAAAGGAAAAAAAGTTCTACGTATACGTTAATGATGATCAACATCTTCCTTAGATCGATCATTGATTAATTAATTACTGTATGATCTTCACTTTTATGGAGGGTTCCATGGAGTGACACTCTCTGCAGGCTGAAACGAAGGACTGCAAAAACTTCCGGCCAAACCCTAAGCTCCACCCATTACCACCGCTCTTCTTCTTCTTCTTCTTCTTCTCGGGTTGCTTCTTCGGTCTCAGCTCCTCCGGCGAAACCTGCACAGATTTGTTCTTCCGACGAGAAACCTCCGGCTTCAGCACTGGCGCTGGCGCAATGAACTGCCATTTCTGATAAGGCCCATACGCCTGAACCAAAACAGGCTTACCGTTATTTATCGCCTGCAGATATCTATCTCTGGTGATGGGTGTTTTTCCGGAGAGTTTTCTCTGAGCACTCCACACTTTCCGGTCGGAATTATCGCTGGAGCTCGTCCTCGCGCTGCTGCATGAGCTGCTGCTTCTGCTGTTACTGCCGCTGTTGCTCCTCGACCACGTCAGCGAATCCCTGCTGCTCGCGCTGCTGGCCCGGCTCGCTGCTCGGAGATACTCGCTTGCGACGTTAGTCGCCGGGAACGCGTGTGGCAGCAGCCGGCCGTTGTAGAATAGGTGGTCAGCCGGCGAGTCCTTGGCCGGGTCGTAGGACGGCGACCCAGCCGGCGTGGCCCACCCGAACTCGAACTCGAAGTTTTGTTGGTCTCGTGCCGACATGCTCGGAAAAGAGAACACGTCGCCGGAGGTGTTCTTTCGCCGGCGACCGTTGCTCTCCATGGGAGTTCAAAGCCGTCGAGGTATGGAAGTGTAGGAGGGTTTAAGTAGATGATCCGAGGGAGGGGAAGAGGTTGACTGTTCAGCAATTGTGGGACACGTGGAACGATCTGGCCCCTTGGTCGGGTAATCTGATGGGGCATCGTGGTCTAAATCATGGAGGCCTACTTGCCAACGCAAGTTCAGTAGAAAACATGGTGTTGCAATTATCTTCATCGCGTGGGATGTGAATATATGATAATATTCCAAAGAAGTCTTCCAGTTAAATGATGCATGGCTATGTGTTAATTATCATCCCTAATGAAATTACTTAATTAAAATTTTAGATTTTTTATTAATTATCTTCTCTAATGATCTGAGCCGTGTATTTGTAGGTGACTTTTTGATCACTCGGTCAATCGTCGGTTGAGTGTTAAACTTCGTGGATTCGAACAGGTCTTCTAGATTAACTTAAAGTATTAATTCATCCATGTCAAGACAAAATTGGGTCCCATTAGATTATGTTGTCCCACATATTCTTGAGGTAGTTGAAAAAAAAGTAATATATAATATTATCGTTAGTAAAATCTTCTAAAAAATGTTAAGCACAATCACAAGTGAATCGTATATTTGATATTTATTCATGATTATTATATTATATGTATGCATATATATATATATGTATATATATATATAGTTAGTGATGGATCTAAAACCTTTTGTTAGTAAGAGTTTTCATTAATTGTAAATGCATAATCTAATTAAATAGAGCTCTATGAAGAGATAAGCTTCATTCACAAATTTGGAAAGGTCATCTTGAACCTTTTCTTCTAATTAATTGTTAATCTCTTTCAAAATTCGATGGATCTCTTTGAAAGCAAAATTCAAAAGAGACCTCGATGTTTTTTAACAAAAAAATATTAAACTTTTATGACATGCAAACAATTCACTAAATAGGTGCAATTCTATAGAAAGTAATTATTTCTTTGGCTGCATCACTCGGCGAAATACATATTTAATATTTTTATGTAGATACTAGGAAATTTCAATTATCTAAAAGGTAAACGAATATATAAAGTGAAATATGTTATATTAATATATATAGAATATGGTCAAAAATGATAAGCTAATCTTGGCCTAGTAGCTCGATTTAAGAGGTGGGGGGATATGGTGGGTCACATGAATGTAACACTGCTTGATCATCATTTACCTTAATCAGCAATAAGATTAAGATTAAAGAAAAAAAATTCTTAATTACAATTAAAAAAGATAAAATAGCATTAATTTTCTGTGGTCTTTGTTTGCCTTTGAATGGATCTATGGCGTCCATCTTTAATTTGCCCACTTTGCTTTTGCGTTTCGAAGACACGGCCTCCCATGAAATGCTTTTCTATAAAGTAAAAAAAAGCTTGTGGATACATAAAAATAAGATAGAGATTAGAGACCAACAGAGAGAGAGAGAGAGAGAGAGAGAGAACATGGGGGCTGTTTGGGGTCTCACAGGGGAATGGACTAACAATGATGGGATCAACAATGCTTTAAGGGTGTGTGCGCCATGGAGCTTGCTAGCAGAGAAGGGGGGTTAAGAGGAGGAGGAACTTTATTAATCTATTGATTATAAGAAGGATGAGTACTTAAACAGTATTATCTATAATTAAATTTAAGTACTAAGGTCTTTATATAGGGGCAGTCTAATATTATATATAAACAGTGGGTAGGGGGACAAGCAGCTCTTATGGGACACACTGCCCCCTGTTGGGGCTTCTATAGGGTCCTCCTCACACTCATCATGCCCTTTGGGGACCATAAATTATTGGTCACTCCCACTTCCATGCAGTTTGCCCTTTCCTTTTTCCACCCTCATCCCCCACCAAGCACTCCACTCTAATCATTTGTTATATGTCGCGGAATTAAGCCCTAAGATTATGAATTTACATGATTTGGAAATGTGTCTTTCTGCATAAAGTATCTGTGTAATTTTCACTATCAATCGAAAAATGTTTTAGGGTTTTAAGTTTCAGCTACAACATGTATATATAGCCTTATATAAAAATCTCAAAATATCCTCATATGATAATTCAATTACATTGCACTTGATCCAAATATATTGTATAGTGTCGCGGAAGGTCAACGCCACCCCTACCCCACACTTAACTTAGTTTAACTAGACAAGAAGATCTTGCGCAACCTCCCATTTATAACAGTTTTCAAGTGTGAATATAAGTCATAATCAATCGCCTGATTCATTATATGTTTCATTATTAATTTTATAAAGATTTAAAGATAGTATGTGAGTGGGGGTAGATCCAAATGGCAAATAATTCTCAAACTGAAAAAATATATTTTTTATTTTGAATGTGAGTTTAAAATGCATGGTGAGGTATATATGTGGTTGTATGTGTAGCAAATTTGAATCCTTGATAGAGAAGGTGAAAGCATAATTAATATTCGGGCTAAATTAAGACTTTCTTTAGATTATGAAATTTAAGTTTTGAATTTACAGTTGTACGAGTTTAGAAAAAAAGTTAATATAACTTTGTTATACGTTTTATTCATAATAAATTTAAAATTAATAGGGTATACTAATAAGAGGTCAAAATTAAGGAACCACCATTATTTCCTAATATAAATACCCTTAAATTAAATTAAAATCTCCCTTCTTCAAAATAATTAACCTATAAATACTAAATTTAATAGAGTCATGCCCTCCATTACTATAAATGGGGTACTCCAATGGGAGGTAAGGCATCCCATGCTCTTCTATTCTTATTACTGCAAAAATCTTATCCTCTCACACTCCCTGACTTAGACATCAAAGCAATCCCTTGGGGTATAAATCAGGTCCTCAAAGTTTCTCTCTTGTTTGATTCTTTACAGGTGACCATGGTTAGAGATTAGTCCACGTTCTCTAACAAATTTTTAGCAGCAACACTTGGCGCTGTCTGTGAGAATTCAGGAAGATTATTATCTTTGACCATGGCCCTGTCGTATAACTCCAAATCAGGACCTAGCACTGGGGATCAATCACCCCAATCGATAGACTCCACATCAGTAAACAATTCATCTCAAAGTATGCTCACAAACAAATTCTTAGCTTTTCAAAAGAGGGTGGAAAATATGTTCAACATGATCCTACAACAACAAAAAAAGGATCATGTGGAACATGATCTAGAGGTCACTTAAGTAGGAGCAACACCAAAAGTAAAGGCGGTGGCATCATAAGAGGTGGTTGTGAAGGTATTAGACTCAACCAAAAAATGGAAGATCCCAACAGTGTGGGTGTTTATGAACAACAATCTTAGGAACTTAGAGGAAAAATTCAAAAAAAAAATTGACTAGCTAGAGAAGCTGGTGAAGGAAGTTCGCAATCAACCCTTGGTTTGGAAGCTCAAATCAAATCTTTAGATCCTCCCTTCACCAATGAGGTAATGGAAATTACTTTGCCTAGAAAACTTAAAATGTCAAACAATGAAGGGTAAGATGGGTCGTTAGATCCTTTAGATCACCTAGATACCTTCATAATGTTAATACAATTGTAAGGTTCACTTGATGCAATTATGTGCCGAGCATTTGCAACAACTTTAAAGAGAAATGTCAGGACTTGGTATCAAACTTTAAAGTCTAGCTCAATTAGATTATTTTCTAAGATATAGAATAGTTTTTTTTTCCAACAATCAAAAAATGGCGAAAACTTCAACCCACTTGCTGAGCCTTGTTCAAGGGGAGAAGGAAATGTTAAAGGTGTTTATGTACCACTTTGTGAGCGCAACTCTAGAAATCAATAACTTATATCATGGGTTCGCAGTAGTTGCTTTGACAACATCCCTTCAACCAGGTGATTTCTTGAATTCCTTGGAAAAGAAACCCTCAATTAATATAAGTGAGTTAATGGCACGAGCACAAAAGTATATCAACTTAGAAAAGGCCATCACCACGAGAAAAAGTAGGATAGATTTAAAAAGAAAAATTTTGAGGGACATGGATGAAACCATCTAGGGAGGTAAAAAGCAAGAGACCAACAAACAGTCCAACAGTTCGAAGGGTGTAGATCTAGCTTACAAGTTCCAAAAAAAAAAAAAGGCTCATCTAACGAATAACTCATGAGGCCTAAAGATACATCCATTTGATGAGCACAACTTATGAGGCAACAAGGAGTAAGCGCGGCTCACCAAAAATGGTTCATATGATGAGCACCACTCACCCAAAAAAAAAAAAGGCCTATTTGATGATAGCACCTCTTATGAGCCCCAAAGATCCCATTTGATGAGCACAACTCATAAGGCAACAAGGATTAAGCATAGCTCACCTAAAACAACCCATCTGATGAGCTCTACTCATGAGACCTAAAGATACCCATTTGATAAGAACAACTCATGAGACAATAAGAGATGAGCATTGCACACCAAAAAATGGCCCATCTGATAAGAACCGCCCATGAGGCCCGAAGATATGCTCATTTGATGCACATAGCTCATAAGGCAACAAGGAGTGATCACGACTCACCAAAAATGACTCACTTGATGAGCACCACTCCTAAGGCCTAAAGATGTCTTTTGATGAGCACAGTTCATGAGGCTATAAGAGGCGATCATAACTCACAAAAAAAAAAAAAAATGGTCCATTTGATAAGCACCGCTCATAAGGCTAAAAGATATGCCTATTTAATGAGCACAGCTCACGGGACAACAAAGAGTGAGCATGGCTCATAAAAAACGGTTCATCTAACAAGCACTGCTCATAAGGCCGAAAGACATCCATTTGATGAGCATAATTCATAAGGTAGCAAAAGGTAAGCATAGTTTACTAAAAAATGACCCTTTTGATTAGCACTACTCATGAGGCCCGAAGATATACCCATTTGGTGAGCACAACTCATAAGGAACAAAAAGCGAGCATGGCTCACTAGAAATGATCCATCTAATGAGCACCGCTCATGAGACTCAAAGACACCCATTTGACAAAGTTCATGAGGCAATAGGAGGTGAGCACAACCCACAAAAAAAGTCCCATTTGATAAGCACATGAGGATCAAAAAATCTATTGTGATATGGATCGTATAAAGAAGTTGCATAGCAGAATAAACAACAAGAAATAAATAACACATCCAATAAGCACAGCAACACAAATATTTACGTGATTCGACAAAGCCTACATCTACGAAAGCAAAAGGCACACAAATTTCACTATGGAAATTACAATGTACACAATGCACTTTAATAATGATCACACTCTCTATCAAAATATGCTCAAATGACATATATAGAGTTTCCTCAGAGGTTTCCCCCCATTTGCCCAACCACCCAACATTCAAAAATTCAAAATTTCATATAACTGCGGCAACCCAGGCGCCCTTCATCGACGTACACAAGTGTTTTGTCGACGAAACCAAGAAGAACCTTCGTCTACAAATACAGGGCTCTCATCGACGATGCCAGAAGTCTGAAATTTCCTGCTCTCGGTAATTATTTGTCGACAAGCTTCAGAGCCTTCATCAATGAACTTCTATTGCACCCTCATCGACAAACATAGGCCTTCCATTGACGAGTCTTGACGTGCTGCCCCCTTCATGTTTTTCCTCATTTCTTCTTCGCGTATCAAAACAGAAGTATAAGAGCCACAAATAACAATCTCCACCTTGACGATTATACGCCCCTTAGGAGAATCTCAAAAACAAGAACTGCTTCACTTTGAACTTAAAAATGCTTGGTTGGGTATGTCTCCCTTCTATCACTTGGAAACATGAAGTGAGTCCAAGCAATGCTTGAACTTCTCTGAAGTAAGTGATTTGATCAGAATATCTGCTGCATTATCAGATGTGTGAACTTTCTCCAATACAAGTTCACCCAAAGCAATCAATTCCGAACCCTGTGGAACCTCACATCAATGTGCTTGATCTTAGCATGGTATATCTGATTCTTCGCCAAGTAAGTGACACTATGACTATCACAATGCAGCACCACACCATCTTGCTATAACCCCAGCTCTCTGACTAAACCGATAAGCCACAAGGCCTTCTTTGCAACTTCGACAACTGCCATATATTCCGCCTCAGTCATGGACAATGCTACCAGAGACTGTACCATGGATCTCCAACTTATCGGTCCTCCTACAAGGGTAAACACATATCTCGTTGTAGACTTTCTGTCATCCATATCTCCAGCATAATCTACACCAAAAAACCTCATAACTAAAGGCCAACCCTATTGCTTGCCGAACATGATGTCATATCCCGGTGTACCCCGCAAGTATCTGAGTATCTATTTTACAGCTTCCCAATGCTGCCTTCCTAGATTAGAGAGGAACTTGCTCACCACGCTCACTGCATGAGCTAAATCTGGTCTTGTACATATCATGGCATACATTAAACTCGCCATGACACTAGCATAGGGGACCTTTGACATGTCTTAGATTTCCTCATTCGAGCTTAGGCAATCTGCAATAGACAACTTAAAATGATTCGTTAGAGGTGTACTCACCAGTCTTGCATCAGCCATGCTAAACCTCTCCAACACCTTCTACACATAACCACTCTAAGATAACTATAATCTCTCTACAGTCCTGTCTTAGTGAATCTCCATCCCAAGTATTTTCTTGGCTGAACCAAGATTTGTCATATCAAATTCCTTATACAATGGGTCCTTTAAGTGATTCACCTCAGTTAAATCTCTTGCAGCTATCAACATATCATCGACATACAATAACAAGAAAACAAGTGATTCATCATCAAGTTTGTTCACATATACGCAGCAGTCATACTCACACTGTTTGTACCCAATCTTCATCATGTACGAATCAAACCGTTTATACCATTGCCATGGAGATTGTTTCAACCCATAAAGAGATTTCTTCAAGCTGCAAATAAATTTTTTTTTCCTAGTTCAATGAATCCCTCCGGTTGTACCATGTAAATTTGTTCTTCTAAGTCACCGTGAAGAAATGTTGTCTCCACGTCCATTTGTTCCAAATGAAGATTGAAATGAGCTACCAACCCTAACACAACACTGATAGAAGTGTGTCGGACCACTAGAGAAAAGATCTCTTCATAATCTATCCCCTTCTACTGTGAGTATCCTTTTGCCACCAACCATGCCTTAAATTTCTCACCTTTCTTTTTTGATATTGCCTTCTTCTTCTTGTACACCCATTTGCACCCAATCGGTCTATTTCCATCTAGAAGCTCCACCAACTCACAATTTTTATTTTTACATAGTGACTCCATTTCCTTAATCATTACTTTCATCCATTTATCTTTCTCCTGACCGTGCACTGTCTACTGAAATGTAGTTGGATCATTGCAACTAGTAAAAAAAGCATAAGACGCTAACTTTTCAAACCCATACCTTGGCAGAAGCCAAATAGTGCGTCTAGATCTTCTTAACAAAATATCGTCGACTTGCTGGCTTTCCAAGCTAGAGCTCCCTGCAACCACGGGACCATGATCATTTCTGTTGCCCTGAGCTTCCAACTCCACCTGCACGATATGTTCATCACTGCCCTAGCTTTCTGGTTCCTATTTCTATTCATCACATTCTTGAGTACGCTTCACTATAGCCTTCTCATCAAAGACTACATCCCTACTGATCACCACCTTGTTTGCCACTAGGTCCCACAACTTATACCCTTTCACACCCTCTGGACATCCCAAGAAGATGCAATGACGAAAATTCGAGTCAAGCTTAGACCTATCCTCATTAGACATGTGAACATAGGTTGGACACCCGAATACTTCCAATTCGAAGTAGTCTACTGCATTTCCCGTCCAAACCTCTTCTGCCACTTTACCTGCTAGTGATGCCCTTGGTGATTGGTTAACCTAAAAACAAGTCATACTAACTACCTCGGCCTAGAATTCTTCGGTAGCCCTGCATTCAATCTAAGACACCGAGTCCTATAAGCAAGAGTCCGGTTCATCCGTTCTGTCACACCATTCTATTAAGGTGTCTGACAAACTGTAAAATGTCTCTTAATGTCCTACTCCGCACAAAACTCTATAAACCGAGAATCAGCGTACTCGATCTCATTATCCGACCTTAAGTATTCGATTCTCCTCCCTGTCAAGTTTTCCACTTTAGCCTTCCAAATCTTAAACTTGGCAAACGTACTAGATTTGTGACGCATGAAGTAAACCCAAATCATCCATGAGTAATCATCAATAAAACCCACATAGTACATATGTATATCCTTTTATGCAACTCTTACTGGGCCCCAATCTGAATATACATAGTCAAGAATTCCTTTTGTCTTGTGAGTAGCTGATCTAAATTATGCCCTATTTTGTTTTCTAAGAACACAAAACCTACAAAATTCCAACTGACACATTTTCAAACCTCTCAACAATTTTCTTTTGTGTAGTTCTTTCATGTCATGTTCTCTCATATGCCCAAAACACATATGTCACTAGACGGTCTCATCTAATTCAACTTCCACGGCTACAACTCCACCTATAATGGTAGTTTCTTGCAACGTGTAAATATTTCCATCCAGTTTCTGCCCTTTCATTATAGTTAGATGACCTTTCCATACCATCAAGATTCCACATTTGGACTTGTAATTAAAACTATTACAATCCAAAGTGCCAAAAGATATTAAACTCTTTCTTAACTTAGGTATATGTCTTACATTACACAATGTTCTTACAGCACCATCAAACATTTTTATCCTTACATTTCCTATACCAATGATCTTGCAAGAAGCATCATTACCCATAAGAACTAATCCAGAATTTACTAACTTGTAAGTGTTGAACCACTCCTTATTTGGAATCATGTGATAAGAACATGTCGAGTCAAGTATCCAAGAGTTTGTTAGATTATCCGACTCCTTGAAACTAATAGAACATCACCCGCTGAATCCTCTTCTTGAACAACATTCACAAATTTAGAAATCCCCTCGTGCTTATTAGCATTTCTCTTCTTCCAATCCGAACACTCCAGTTTCACATGCCCATTTTTACTACATTTATAACACTGTATTTCCTTCTTCTTCTTCGATTAATTTCGGGATTTCTGATTAAACCCATTTCAAAATTTTCCTTTGCCTCGCTCATTACTACCATTTACCATAATTCCTTCTCCATCATTACATATTTTCAACCTTTGATGAAAATTTAACAAAGAACTTGTTACCTCTTCTAGATCAAGAATTTCTTTTTTCCAACGTAAGAGTGGTCACAAGATTTACATAGGTACAAGTTGAGGGCAAAGAATTTAATAGCATCAAAGTCTTATCATCCTCATCAAACTTCACATCAACTCTTATAAGATCACTTATGATTTGATTAAATGCATTGATGTGTTGATCTAGACTAGATCCTTCTACCATCTTAAGCCAATATGAACGTTGCTTAAGAAAAAGTTTGTTATTGAGGGATTTAGACATGTACCAACTTTCTAACTTTCACCAGATAGCCGCTAGAGAATCCTCCTCCATCAGCCGATAAAGAACTTCATCGGCTAAACAGCGTATTGTGGATGCTGCCTTTGCTTTCAAATCTAGTCATTTTGCCTCATCCATTCCTTCCGGTTGAGTATCAAGCAAAGCCTTAGTCATTCCTTGTTGCACAAGAATGTCCTTCACTCTCCTCTATCATAAACTAAAGTTTTCGGTTCCATAAAATTTGATTACGTCAAATCTTGCAAAAGACAATCTCAATGCGTAACAACAATCGCTCTAATACCAATTTGTTGTGATATGGGTCGTATAATGAAATTGCACAATGAAATAAACAACAAGAAATAAATAATACAATCAATAAGCACAGAAACACAAAGATTTACGTGATTCGGCAAAGCCTACATCCACGGAAGCAAAAGGCACACAAATTTCACTATAAAAATCACAATGTACACAATACACTTCAATAATGATCACACTCTCTCTCAAAATATGCCTAGATGACATATATAGAGTTTCCTCAGAGGTTTCCCCCCGTTTGCCCAACCACCCAACATTCAAAAATTCAAAATTTCAGAAAACTGCCACAACCTAAGCGCCCCTCGTCGATGAACACAGGGGCTTTGTCGACGAGATGAAGAAGAACCTTCATCGATGAATGCAGGGCTCTCGTCGACGATGCCAAAAGTTTGAAATTTCCTACTCTCGGTAATTATTTATCGACGAGCTTCAGAGCCTTCGTCGACGAACCTCTGTTGTACCCTCGTCGATAAACATAGGCCCTTTGTCAACGAGTCCTACTGTACTCCCCCCCCCCCCCACTCCCTTCATGTTTTTCCTCCTTCCTTCTTTGCTTATAAAAACAGAAGTATAAGAGCCACAAATAACAAACTCCATGCTTGAAGAAAGCTCCTCAACAAGTAAAATGATATGTTCAGCAAAATGAAATAACATGCTCAGGGAGAAGCTACTATACGGAAAAGTAAACTACGTGGCCATTGGGGAGGGTTTGCCAAACTTGAGTTGGGCCAAAATTATCTTGTAAGCCAGAAAAGGGCAATTCAGATTGAATTAGACCGATAAAACAACAGGAATCTGATCGAAAGGAATGATATGCACCTTAAACAGCTTGAATTGAGCCATCACATAGACAAAAAGGCTTGAATTAGCTAGCTCTCCTTCAAACGGCTTGGATAAGCCAGTTGCCCTACAAAAGGCTTAGGTCTTCAAACAAATTGGATAAGCCATTTCTCTTCAAACGGCTCTGATGAGTCGATTTCTTTTCAAAACAGCTCGAATGAGCCGATTTCACCTCAAATGGATCAGAGTGGGCCAAACCTTCCAAACACAACTTAGACTAAGTTAACCCATAATTTTTTTTTTTTTTTAAAAGCCTCAAATTGAGCCATATAAGCTAAAAATCTCGAAATGAGTACAAGTAATCCAAATGGTTAAAATGAAGCCACAACTGCCTACAAAGGTCATCCCAAATTACTCTCAAGTTGGATAAGAGTAAAAACTCAAGAGTAAAAGGGAGGCAACTCATATAGCCAAAATTAATAAGATATATTAATAAGAGATCAAAATCATGGAACCACCACTAGTCCCCAATATAAATACCCTTAAATTAAATTGAAACCTCCTTCCTTCAAAATTATTAACCCATAAATAGTGAATTTAATAGAGGCATTTTAAGGGAAGGTAAGGCAGCTTGTTGACGTTATAGGTCATGCCCGGTTTTGATTATGACAAATACTCATTGTGTCTAATGGGTGTTTTGAGGCTTTGTACAGGAACTTAACTTGTGAAGATCAAGATGCACGTAAAGCAAGTGAAGATTGAAGACCAATTTATATTTATGACTGTAATATATATCTCATTTGCATAATTGGTCTGTAATAGTTAATTAGGGTCTTTGGTTTCTAATAAGCACACACACCTCACATACATGGTTAAAATACGTAAGCTCAAAATGGAAATGACCTTAGAAAGACCTTAGGGAACACCCTTCAGTCGATCGAAGGTCGACTAACACCGGATTTTTGCGGTGTCTTCAAAAGGACCCAGAAATGACCCTAAGACACTTACATTTGCACTCATAAATGTTAAGCACTTGATTAAGCTGTTTGTGATTCAAAACAGGACCGAAATACATACTTTGTGCACTTTCAGTCGACGGCCAAGGCAGTTCATTTTGCCCTGGTCAACCGAATCCGTCCTAGGTCAACAATTTGACCTCAGCCCAGTCGACCGAACCATATAATTCATTTGTACCCTGGTCGACCGAACCCAGGTCCTGGTCAACGGTTGACCATGTCCCGATCGACTGAACCATTGTAGTTCAAATCCACCGGTCGACCGAAACCTCCTAAGGTCAACAATTTGACCACCTGGTCGACCGAGCCCAAAATGCATTGCAACTGTCTAGTCGACCGAGGGTCCTCAGGAGAAATCCCAACTGTATGGTCGATCGAATCGCCCAATTCAAAATGTCCTGGTCTACCGAACCTCGATAAAATTGAAAAATCACCTCGAATATGCACTTACGGTCGACCAAGTCCCAAGTTTAAAAATGTCTTGGTCGACCGAGCCATATGAACTTCGGTCAACCGAAATGGTTCTGGTCGACCGGGTCTCTCGGGTTGCCCTAAATTTTTACCATGGTTAATTTTTTAAAACAGTGTTAAAATAATTAAAAGGTCATTAATCTTTTCTAATAATACCAGACTTGTCCCCAACGGTCATAATTCATGGGGTGTCTATATATACCCCTTTATTTGGAAAAATTAGAGGGGATTAGCCACTTTGATTAGGAGAGATTCTCTGAAATTCCCAAAACCTATAATACTCATATCTAAGCCCTAACCACTCATACTTATCTTCTCTTATTGCTCAAACTCTCTGTAAGTTGATTGAGTGTTTGATTAGAAAAGTTTACTCTCCCATTCTGATTAAATTGATTCGATTTTTTACGGGAGCTAAACCTAAGTGTTCTTAGGGGACTTTGTTAATAAGTCTCTCCTAAGAAGACTCTTATAAAACTTCTGAGTATTGCATATTCATTGCAATATCTTAAGAAACTTGTATTTGTTTTTGGGTTGCAAAATCATTTTCAAAACGTACTCAAATATCTTGTGTGATTTATATTGATATATCTGTGAGAAGATATTTGTGTTTGTAACATAGATCTTTGTTGCAATATCTATTTGCATATCATTTGCTGAATACAAGACTATATATCTTTTGCAAACCGAGCATATACGTCATATACTATTTACGTGATTGATATATCCCTTAGACTGATACATTTGAAACTTGCTTGACATCTTTGTGTGAATCTGTTGATTGAATATCTTGTGATACAAAAATTGATTGTTGATACTCTCACGCACTCATTACACTGATAGAAAATACATTTGAGAGTTGAAATATTAGACCACGCTGAGCTTACATATTAAATCATCTTGTGGTGTATGTGACTGAGCGCATCTAGGTACACATCTGCTTTGCACGAAAAGCATAATCACTGTACTGATATTATTTGATTGCAAATACTGTTGTATTTCCAAGCACGAGCCTGAAAAGGGAGACTAACCATGTGAAATAGTCCCGTATTAGCTTAGACCCGATTAGGAAAGTTAGGTGCGTCATCCTGTTAAGGCGTGTAGGTTGAGGTCTGCCCCATTAATTGACCAGGTTGTTAAGGTTGAGGTCAACCTTGTGCTAATTGACTTGGTTGTAACCGGTGCCGCTCCACCCTTGAGTGAGCCTTTAGTGGAATTCTCGGGCTTGCGAGCTAGAGGCGGGGACGTAGGCACAGTTGGTCGAACCCCGATAACATATCGTGTGTTTTTTTTTATTTCCGCACTCTATATTTACCACACGTGTATGTTATGGTATGAATGATGCGCATGATTTAAGTTTCTATACATTATATCTACTTGCGCATTTGAGATTGTATTGAAAGACCCTAAGTTGTTAAATCATATTGATTTCTGAATTAACCAAGGAGAAAAGTTTAAAATTCCAATTCACCTCCCCCCTCTTGGGAATACACCAATTCTAACACAGCTCATTCTCTTATATTCTTACTATCGCAATAATCTTATCCTCCCACACTTCTTAACTTGGGTATTCGAGTAATCTCTCGGAGTACACCTTCAGTCCCCCAAGTCTTTCTTGTTTGATTCTTTGCAGATGGCCATGGTCAGAGAGCGGTCCATGTTCTCTAGCCAATTTTTGGCAACAATAGTTTCTATTTGTGTAAAAAAAATCAAACCTAAATTTAAGATTGATCAAAATCTGTTCTTCTGTATATGTCATCATTCCTATATTGGACTTGTACTAATTAAGGAGATCCTAACCATATAAGGATGGTTTAGTATGCCTTTTTCTTTATATATTTATATAAGATAAACCGTGAGTCTAATAGGTCAAAATAGTTCGACAATAATTAACCAAATTTCAGCCAAAATCGTTGTATTTAACTTGGTGAAGTTTAATAAATCAAAGTGTGTTTAACATAGGATGAGTTAAAATTAAATTTTCTTCCCTTTTTAATCCATTTTTATGCTTAAAAACATAATTTTAGGATCAAATTAGAGTTTAATCCTCATTCTAGTCTCCCACTAAAATTTATGTCGTAAAAAGCTCTTTACTTTTCTATAATTTGATACATACATTTTCAAGTCAAATCTCTTGCTCCTAAAATTATAGAATCATCATAGGATAACATGTATAAGGTGTATTCTGAAACACTCCATGTATAACATCTTTAATGTTTATGATAAAGCGAATTAAATACATACACACAAGATTAGGTAAAAACAATCACTTTTAATTATTTTCTATTATGCAAAGAGCCTTAAGTAAAATATGAACAACTCTTATTAAAATCGAAAAATTTATCATGAGTTTAATTTCAAAAAATTAATGAAGCCAGACTTTGAAAAAAAGGGTTTTGATCCTAGGCTGTGCAACCATGTTAGAGGTGATCAATTACCCCACAAGGTGAAAGCCATGGCCAAAATTCAACTCAATAAAATGAATAGTGGTACAACCCATGTCAAAGCCAACCTTGACAATTGACATGGCTTTATATATTAATCTAAATACATTTTAGTGGCCATAAACAAAAGAGAACAAATCATAATTACATATGGATTCTAGGGTTTCAAAGACCTCCAAGAATTGTTAGAGGCATTATGTAGGGTTAAAGAACATTTTTAGCTTTTATCTTTGTAAGAACACTACTATTTTTAAAAAAAATAAAATAAAATAATACCCCACTAATTAATTATGTTAAAATCAAAAATATTATTTGAGAAATTCTTGCTATTATTAATGTCATGCCAATTCGCAAGATACTAAAAAATACGTTTTTTTCAAGAAAATTAGCATGTAAAAATTTGTCTACAATGCTTAATGTCGTTATCATCTAAGTCGACAAATTTCATATAAAGTGGGTGTCTATATTATATTATCGGACCAAACGGATTTTTAACCTAAAAAAATAAAAAATAAAAAATCCCTAAATGACATAAAAATGTCTAAAGTGACTAAATTGCAAATTTGCCTAAAAATTGAGTCCTATTTGTTAGTTTTTACGTGCGAAAACATACTTCCAAGACTCGAAGGTAATTCCATCTAAAATCTTTCAATACAATTTATATACACTAAAAACTCAATCTTTATTTATTTATTTTTCTTTGTAATCGGACATGTGTTCATAAGTCAATTCTCTCACCTTGCGTATTCCAGAATAATCACAAGATAGAATTGTAGATATAATGTGTTATAAAGCGCTCATTATGTTCAGTACCTCTAATACCTATGACGTGAACTAACAAGGACATAAAAACAAGATTAGGTTAAAAAAAAAAAATTCTTTTTCTTTACGTGAATGCCATGTCTTTTTCAAGTTGGTTCGATACGTTATAGTCACAAATTAAAAGAATCTTGAGTAACACAAAAGGCTCGATCAAATTGAACTTATTTAAGGTGAAGTTTAAGAAAGAAAAGATTAATGGTGTTAGACTTTAAGAGAGAGAGAGAGAGAGAGAAGGGATTTGATCTTGAAAGTCAAGCTTGGGCTGAAGCCCAACAACATTGAATGTCATGGGCCAAAAGCTTAGATGAGCCAATGCCCCCAGGCCCGTATAATGTGCTCAAGAGACCTTTACAAAGCTAACCTTAGACTTGTTCATGTCTAATTCGTTTGTTAATTGAGCTTAAAAATAAATTAAACGAGGAAAAAGTATTATCTTATTCAAAATTTTATTGTCTATAAATAAGCTTTACAATTAAACCTAAAAATTGTTCATTATTATAAACAAAAGAGATTGATTTAATTCATTTATAATAGATGTGTAATATTTTGATTTGGGTTTTATTATCATATGCTATGAAAATATTTTAAAAGATAAATGTATAAAAATATCGGATTAGTAATAACTAGATAGAAAATAATTTTTAAAATTATATATATTTTCAATAGTGTCAATTATTTAAAATGAGTTATATTATGTCCATAAACTGATTACGAAACACATTAAACTCAACTTTTGCATTTAAAAAGAAGAAGTTAGTGCAAAAAAGAGGAGCAAACTTACCCTTAACGAATCAAAAGTAAAATAAAAAAAAAAATCATATAGTAACTTTATTGCTTAACACATAAGCCTAATAAACAAGTATATTATGCTAATTTTTAAACAATCCAACTAGCAAATTATTTTAAACATGTTAGCTCGGGAACTTGGTGAACCGAGTATCATCAAGTTCAAATTTGATATATTTAGTTTTCGAACTTTAAACTTACGCCTGACTTTTTGACCTATTTATCTTAAAGAACAATCTCAAATAAATCATTACGCAATTGAGTAATTCGGGAATATGGTGACTCATTTGCAACCCTAAATTAATCTTTGGGTCAAATCCAACCCGAAATTAATTTTGATCAAACCAAATCAAGCTGGGCTTGGTCAAAGTCAAGCCTTAACTGGCAAATTCAATGAGGCCGGGCCGCATGGGGCCCAATACCCGCCCAACGCATAAACCAAACCCGAGGCAGCGATGCGAACGCGTCTCGGCCCACACAAAGAACGCGGCGGGCATGACGCCTGCACAGTGGGCGAAAAGCTCGTCAGCTACTTCTTCCCACACTCGTCTCTCTCTCCTTTCTTCCTCGCTCTCGCTCTCTGTGCAATCTCTGTTTGCTTGTCCCTCTGTCGGTGGCTGCGTTTGCATATATATCAAGAAATCAATTGATTAAGGATCCATGGCCGGAAGGGAAATTCTCCACAAGATGAAGGTATGGACGGATATCATTTCTTTAATTTTCCCCTCATTTGTTGGTGTTTAATGCTTTTCTGTCTCTAGCTCCGTTTTGGGTATTCCGGGTCGGTGTCACTTTTGGGATCTGTTCATGGTTTATTGATTTTTGAAAGTGGGTTTTAGTTTTCGGTTTAGATTGCTGCCTGCGGCTAATCATTCACTTGCTTTGCTGTTTGTGCGATCTGATGGAATTGAAGTTTTTGCATATAACAGTTTAACGTGTGTATATTGAATCAGATGTAGATCTGGATGTTGGATTCTTGGTGGTGATGTTTCCAAAGGTTTGATTTAGGTGAATTCATAATGATTCATTTATGGGTTGTTTGGTGTTGCTTTCAGAAGTTATGAACACGAAATTAGAAACAAAAAATAAAGATCAATCGCAGAAACTTGAAATCCCGAAACTGGCAACGTATTAAACACTTGTTTTTTGGCCACCCTTTACCCAGATAACAATTTTATTTAAAAAAAAAAAATTGATTAGAATAATAAAAAGCCTAAACGATCCCAATCAGAAAATATCTTAATAAAGAATAAAAATTAGAATAATTAGGTTACTTAATTGTTATATTCTTGCACGCTCTTTTTAGTGCTTCAAGCATAATACTAATCTATATGAAAGTTGATAAATGGCGAAAATGATTTTTTATGACATTTTTTATTTAAAAAATTAAAAATTCAAGGAAATTTTTTATTTTTATTTAGCTTTATATTTACATTGCAATTTATTTTATTTTATTTTTTGCAGTGAAAGATTGTGCACAAAATAACTTAATCCACAAAATAATTTTGCCTCTCACAGCAATAAAAGGTCACAAAATTTGATTTTTCAGTTTTTTTCACTACAGTTTAATAATGGGAAATCTAGCAATATACAGTCATAGACAACATTATGCTCCTGCACGTTTCTTCATTGTGTTGCAGCAAAAACAGAAAATAGAATGGTATCGAGTAATCCCTTAGGTTTTCTGTCCTTCTAATTTCTTTTCTTGTGGCAATCGAATAATTGGATTGTGAAATTTTGGGATTTATTGAAGATTTCTCGCTGTAATCGCCTTATCAATCAGATTTCTCATTTGATAACAGGTTTTTTGTTCGAATCCTTGAACTATTGGAATTTATAAGTCATAAGGTGGGAACTATATAACTCTCTGTTATTTGTCTTTAGTTAGAATCCTTTGCCAACTCCAACATTGTTCTGCACTTATTGTCGTCCATCTTTACATGCCATTGTTGAGATATTGGTACCTCTACCACCTCCTATGGTGCCTTTCCACTGCTGTCTCATGCCATGGCATCACTGTCACCTCCATAATAACTGTTTTCACTGCCCTCTCACTTCCAACAAACCATATGATGCTAACAACCATCTTCCCACTTGCAGTGCCATCACCAGTGCCAGCCATTGTTGCAGTACTGCTGCATCATTTAAGGCTCCACTATTGACACCTCTTTCTTCTCCATCTCAATAATGCTACAATCTGCATCATCACCGCCGATGATGCTGCTGCCAAACAATGCCAATTTTTTAAATAGCAACACCAAGATTTCCAACACATGGTGCTTTGCACTTGCTGCTCCACCACTGGCATCACTACAGAATCCTGGAAACTAAAGTTTAAATCCTAGTAATTTAGGATCATACTATTTGAGGCAATTCATATTGATTGTACAGCAATTGATTTGAATCTTTGGATAATTGAGAAACAACTAAATCTTTTCTGAGTCGATGGATTCACTCCGTGAATTGGACAAATCCAACTGTGTTGATGAATTTAACACAATTCTAAACCTATCTGAAGAGCCCTTTTACTGCCTTTTCTGTGGTTGTCTTCTATTCCCTCTTCCTTCTCTATGCTAGTTCAGGGCCTTAGGCAAATGATTTAATTAGGGACACTTAATATTTTGTTTAATTTTTATTTTTATTTAAAATTAATTTTTGTAACTTTTTGAGATGTAAAATCACTAGTTAGAGTTTTATATTCAACCTATATTTCATTTACTTGATAATGGGAAAGTCAATGTATGGGAAGAGAGCATCATAAATAATGTTATCATTATTACATTAAAAAAAATTGGGAGCCCCAAAATTTTCTTGAAAAAGAAAGAATTAAATTGCATTTTCTTTATATTTTAAAATACAATTTTATTTATTTGATAGTGGGAAAGTCATTGTATGGGAATAGAGCATCATAAATAATGTTAACATTATTACATTAAAAAAATAAATAAATTGGGGGCCCCAAAAATAGCAAGCACGTTAACTGCCTTAAGGTTAGGTCGGCCCTGTGCTAGTTCTACCCTCGGGGGGTTAGTGGGAGTAGGCCGTCTACTACCTTCAGTGAACTATTCTCCACTCTTGGAAAAGTATGGTCATTAATGAGAAGGGGCAAGACTGATAAAGTAGTTTTTTTTGGCTGTGTTTTAAAGATTTGAAGGTTGGTTTTTTGTTGGGGATGTGGCTTATATTATGGGCGGATTACATGTATCGGAGAAAGCTATGTGAAGCGAGGGATAATTGCATGAGTGGAGTTTGTAGAGGGCAAATCGTTCGTCGACGAACTTCAGGCTCTGCTAAACCTCTCTCGGTAAGTTCTCTTCAACGAGATACATGTCCATGTCGACGAGTGTCCCGCGTTCTTCGACGAGACCCTGTTAGTCCCTTTTTAAAATTTTTCTTTTCTCGCTTTTCTTTTATTATTTAATTATTATAATTCTTCGGGTCTCTACATTCGACAGATTGGACCAAATCATCAAAAGTTTCAGGCAATACGCAGAGGTTAATTTCTCAACACCAAACAGTCGACTGTTTGACCTAAACAGTTGGCTGTTTCAGTTGGCACATATTACGAATTTTGAATTCAAGGGCTTGTAGATTGGGGTTATGTGGAGGATTTTCCTCCGAGGGATCCCTATAGATGTAGTTTAGATTTACTAGAACTCTTCTATAGGCATTGAGTTCATACCTAAACATTATTGTAATCCAAAGATGTAAGCTTTGACATTGATCATAGTGGAAACTCAAGTGTTGCTCTCGTGGACGTAGGCTATTGTTGAACCACGTAAATCTTGTGCGCTCTAGTTGTGTTTTTTGCTTCTTTTTATTATTATTTGATTGTTTCTTGAGCATAGTTCATTATCGAGTGTTTGCATTAGTAGTTGTTGGTTCATTCATGATTGATTGTATGCTTCTGCTACATGTGTTCAAGTTGGATGGGAACTAGGAACTTGAACTATAATTCAACTTGAACAGGAAACTAGAATCAACAAGTGGTTTCAAAGCTATTGGTTCTACAATGGCTGGGGTCTATTCGATTAAGTTCGACAGAACTGGTAATTTTTTGGCTTTGACAACGAATGGTGAAAGATCTACTAGTGCAACAACGGATGGTGAAGGCGTTATACGAAAAGAAGCCGGACGACATGAATGACGCAAGTTGGAAGGAGTTTGAAGCAAAGGTGGTTTCTACGATCAAGTTATGTCTAGTCGATGACGTGTTGTATCACGTCATGGTAGAGGACTCAGTGGAGGCAGTTTGGCTGAAACTGGAGCATTGATAAATATCCAAGTCGATTTCGAGCAAGTTGTATCTTAAGCAAAAGCTTTATGGACTTAAGATGGCGAAGGGTTCAGACTTGACTCAGCACATCAACACCTTTAATCAGATCACTAGTGATCTTGGGTGAGTTGATGTGAAGTTCGAGGAGGAGGACAAAGCGTTGATGCTGCTAAATTTCCTACCTACATCACCTACATATGAGAATCTGGTTACGACATTGACTTGGGGGAAAGAAACCCTGGAGTTGGAGGACATCACGAGTGCATTACTAGGGTTCCATCACAGGAAAAAGGCCAGCGATGAGGGTTCACATGGTGAAGGGCTCGTGGCGAAGGGTAATCAAGATCGTAGGAGAGGAAAATCCTGGAGTGGGCTGAGTGCTAATAAAATTTAGTCCAGGAGGAAGAAGGATGTTCAAGGAGTTTTGTGAGCAGGGCATGGTATATGCAGGGCTTGCAAGAGACTTCTCGGTGAAGTCAGCGAGTATGACGTGTTTCTCGGTTAATCGATCGCCAAAGGGATCACTAGATGGGAGAGTTGCACGAGAGGCTTGGATTGGTTATGCGGTAGACTTTGGAGGTCCAGTTATGCATGTTTCTAGTGAGGTGGGATCTGGCTTGGTGTTATGTCTAGACGGTGCATCTTTCTAGTATATAAGAAAGATGGGTTCAAACTAGGTGATCCAACGGCAAACAGAGTAACGATTGGTGGAGTCATGGTTTTAGGTGTTAAAGTCATGGGACAGCGTACTCAGGTATATGAAGAGAAACAGGTGCCAGAAAGCTGCAGTAGTAGCAATGAGCTTGTTGTGCAAGTGAAGTTGGAGACTCAGGGCAGGAGTGCTGGGAGTTCTAACTTAGGAGACTTGCAGTATCACAGGATAAACTGGAGCAGAAAAGAGATTGTGATGCAGGTGGAGTTTTAGACTCAGGATAGAGATAACATTGGTCATGATGCATGGAGTTTGAGCTCGGGAGTTCGGTAGGATCACAAAGGGCTCAGCAGCGCTATCAGACTACCACCCAGGTGTGATCTAACGTCTTATGCAACCATTACTACCAAGAAATATCCTACTGCCTTTCAGGGGGCAATGCACAGTCAGGAGAAGGGCAGGTAGATAGGTGTCATGGTGGAGGAGATGGAGGTATTGTATAAGAATCGGATGAGGGGGTTGGTAGTGCTCACAGAGAGGGAGAGGGAGATAGGCTGTAGGTGGGTAGGTATTTTGTTGTTTTATGTGAGTGACATGCATATTACTAGAAAGGTTCTGACTGAGGTAAATCAGTCGGAGACACTGTTGAGAATAGAAATTGACATGAAGGTGTCGAGTACTGCCAAGATTATTCTTGGGTTGGAGATTTGCAAGAGTAAAGTTACAGGGAGATTGGGATTATCTCAAGGTGACTTTGTAGCTGCAGGGAGATTAGTGTCATCTTAGGGCGACTTTATGGACAAAACTACATGGAGATTGTGGTTATTTCGAGGTGGTTTTAGGGATCAGATGTTGGTGAAGTTTAGCATGGTTGATGTTAAACCTTTTACCAATACACTGTTGGCGAATCTAAGTAAACAGTCTACCGCTCAGTACTTGAAGACAAACAGTGATGTTCAGGTCGTGTCAAAGGTTTTCTACGCTAGTGCAATTGTATACTTCGGTGGGTAACAGAGGGTTTCTTCGATTATGAGGTTCGCAAATGGAGACTACACAAGGGGCTTGGAAGATGGGAGGCTTACAACGGGGTACATTGTGGGAAGGCCTAATTGTTGGAAGTCCAGAGTACAGTCTCAGGGTGCTCTGGTTACAACTGGATTAGAATTCTTGGCAGAGGCTAAGGCTGCCAAGGTAGTATTGTGGAAAGTATCTTTCAAGGAGTTGGGTGTTTAGTTAGGTGGAGTTCTTGTTACCAAAGTCAAGTTCAAGCGTGGCTTGGACTTGGTTTACGTCTCCAGGTGTTAGAGGGGAGGCGGGTGCCGATCTACAGGCTCAGGTGGAGCAACAGTATGCTTTCAGATTTCTAAGGTGGTGAATATTCGTCAAGTTGGAGATTGTTGGGGATGTGGTTCATATTTTGGGCATATCACATGTATCGTATAAAGTTACATGAAGCGAAGGACAATTGCATGAGAGGAGTCTGCAACATTGAGGCCACATCGTTGACTGATTAGGCCAAATTGTCGACGATTTCAGGCAGTACACTGAGGTTAATTTCTCAACACCAAACAGTCAACTGTTTCAATTAGTGCAGATTTTGAATTTTGAATTCGAGGGTTTGTAGATTGGGGTTATCTAGAGGATTTTCCTCCAGAGGATCACTATAGATGTAGTTTAGGTTTACTAGAACTCTTCTATAGGCATTGAGTTCATACTTAAACACTATTGCAACCCAAAGATGTAAGCTTTGACATTGATCATAGTGGAAACCCAAGTGTTGCTCTTGTGGACGTAGACTATTGTTGAACCACGTAAATTGTGTGCGTTCTAGTTGCATTTTTTGCTTCTTCTTATTATTGTTTGATTGCTTCTTGAACCTAGTTCATTATCGAGTGTTTGCATTAGTGGTTGTTGGTTTGTTCGTGATTGATTGTATGCTTCCGCTGCATATGTTCAAGAACTTGAACTAGAATTCAACTTGAATGGGGAACTAGAATCAACAAGTATTAATTTTTTGAATATTCATCAGTTTTGTAAAAAAATATATTCACTTTTTCTTGCTTTTTAGTTGGAGATAGCATACGCATGAAAGTTGTCTGAAGTTGTGGAACTTGTCCACCTAAGAATTTAGAAAATTTTCTGAATTTGTAGGCAAAGTTTGCATAAGATTTGCACTCTGCATGGAAGTTGATTTTTGTTTGCCAAGTGTGTTGCTCCGCTTCTTCTTTTTTTCCCAGTAATTTTCAAAAAAAATTTGTCCAAAGTTCTTTGTATTAATATTGATATTCCTATGGGCTTTGCATGGTATATGGTGACACGCATATTAATTGCAGGAGAAGGTTGGGTTGTGTTCATCTACATCCGACACTGGAAAAGGGAAGAGTAGGATGTCAAAGCACATTACACATGGCTTTCATCTGGTGAAAGGAAGATCAAGACATGCCATGGAAGATTACGTTTTTGCACAATTTAAGCAGGTTGATGACAATGAGCTTGGTCTGTTTGCCATATTTGATGGTCATTTGAGCCATGATGTTCCAGATTATTTGCGCTCTCATCTGTTTGATAATATTTTGAAGGAGGTAGGGCATATTATCCGTCTCATCCTATTCTAATTCCCTCAGGATTTTTACATGGCTTTTGGCTTTCTGTCTTCTTTGTTGTCTTCTTTTCCTTATTTTGGGGAGGGAATGTTGGTTGTCAATTTACTGCCACTCTTTTTTCTCTTGCTGCAAGTAGCCTGACTTCTGGACTGAAACGGAGAATGCAATCAGGAGAGCATATGGTATAACTGACACCAAGATTTTGGAGAAAAGAGCTGATTTGGGTAAAGGGGGTTCAACTGCAGTTACAGCAATACTAATTAATTGTCAGAAATTGGTGGTTGCCAATGTTGGTGATTCTCGGGCTGTCATCTGCAAGAATGGTGTGGCCAAACAACTGTCAATTGACCATGAACCAAGCAAAGAACGGAAGAACATTGAGGATAGAGGTGGTTTTGTATCAAATTTTCCAGGTGAGAACATTTCCAACGTACAAACTGTAATCCATCTGGATGATATTAGTCCATTAGATTAGCATTTAAAATGAACATGTTCTGGTTTTCAATGCAGGGAATGAGTTTTGAATACAATTTCCTCTTAGAATTATAATGCATGTACTATTTTCATTTAAAAATTAGACATTCCTGCATTTTAAAAGATGACATTGCTTTTGAATTTCAGAACAAATGATTCACACCATGTTTATTTCCATAGGAGTTGATTTCTATTAAGAATGTGCATTTGGTTACGTTCAATTGAGCACACTGTTATTCATTTGCTGATTTGCCTTGATTATTGTTAACTTTCCTACTAGTCAACAAAGCACATCAGAATTTCCACTGCATAGTTTTTCAACTAAACTTTCTGTTTTTAAAGATGCTTTGCCCAAGCTGTCAATCTTAAGATTGATGCCGCACCTATAATGGTCTCCCAACATAGTAATAATATTCTTTTCTCTCATTTGCCTGTCTTGTGATTACTTCTTGTGATTTTAGGGGATGTTCCACGCGTCGATGGGCAGTTGGCCGTGGCAAGGGCATTTGGTGACAAGAGCTTAAAGGATCACCTCAGTTCAGAACCAGATGTGGCTGTGGAGATGATAGATGATGATACAGAGTTTGTTATCTTGGCGAGTGACGGATTATGGAAGGTTGGTTTTCTTAATATTATACTTGTGCTTCGTAGTGCTTTGTTGTAGTTCATGTTATAGCTATAAATTTGATTGAAGTTGAACAAATGGTATTCTGGCGAAGCCATATTTTAGTTTGGTACATGTCTGGAAATCATCATTTCTTGTTGTCTATTTGGATTTTGTGGCGCCACGGTTCGGTTCGCCTTTCTTTTTTCTTGAGGGTGTGTTTGGATCAAGAATTTTACTTAGAGAAAGGATAGGAGAGGAAAGGAAAAGAAAAGGAAACTCAAATATGATTAAAAATATGAAAAAAGTCTAATATTAATGAAGTATAGAACCAAAAGATTGTTCATAAATTTAATGTATTTTTTATTTTTATTTTTATTTTTTTTAGTAATCAAAAATAAAAATGTGAATTCCTTGATATTTTTCTTTTTTTAGTATTTTTCAAGTTCCAAACAGAGCTTAAGGGTCCGTTTGGGTCAAGAATTTTGTTTAGAGAAAGGAAAAAGAAGGAAAATAAGGAAAAAAATTATTTTTTATTGTATTTTTAATTTATATTAAATTTTATTAAAAATAAAAATTTATGTTAAATGAATAAAAAATAAAAAAAAATTAATATTAATGATGCGTAAAATTAAAATTTTGTCCATAAATTTAGTATATTTTTTATTTCTTTCTTAGTTTCTTTGGAAATGTGAATTTTTTGATGTTTTTTTTTTCCTAATATTTTGGCGCCTAAAAGGTTGATGCTCGTGTATTCTTTACTGCATACTGTGCATCCTATGTTCTGAGATATTCCAATTTTGAATTTGTTGTCAGGTAATGTCAAACCAGGACGCAGCGGATTCAATTAGAGAAATAAAGGATGCTCAATGCGCCGCAAAGCACCTTACTGAGGCTGCACTTTCTAGGAAAAGTAGTGATGACATCTCCTGTATCGTTGTAAGATTTCATTGATCCCTTCCTTTCCCCTTCGTCCCTTCTTTCCTTCTTATTGTATTTTTTTTCTTAAAACCCTTTCAAGAAGAAACTGTGTTTTTCGGAATCTGGTTTTGCCAGTGATGTATAAATGAACCTGATAACTGTTTGTGCAATTATATAGAGAAGTCTCTTCATATTTGTCTCATCGCTCAGTTTTAGGGGGTAGCTACCCAGGTGGGTTGCTTGAGGTTTCAAGCTTTTGTTTAATGATATAGAAGAGACATTTTTCTTCAGCCACCTGCATTTTTCTTTTCTTTTCTTTTCCTCCACTTATTATATCCAAATTCTCAAACACAGCAAATGGTAAAAGCCTGAATGCCCTCCTAATGAAACTTACCAGAGTAATCTTATTCGCACAATTAGACTTTGATTGATATAGTTGTACCGCCAAGTGTATTTTACAGATCTCTGTGGATGTTATATCATTTTAGGGTACGAGTGTATAGTCTAAAATAGATCAATACAATAGCATGATGACATTTTGCATTGTGAGAAGTCTTGCAAGAAGTCTCACCTGGTATATGATGAACACAATGACATTCCGCAATCAGTCTCCCAAGAACACTCATTCAATCAATGAGATGAGACTAGTAGAGGTCCTCCCGACTTATCTTAATCGCAAATTAATGAATCTGTAATCTCCTATCCTCCCTCTACCCTCTTCTCAGATTTTTCATTTGCACGTATGCTAATCCATGACCAAACCCTTACCCCAGAAATGATCTCAACCCCTTCACGCATGCAGCCAATAATCTAAGCAGATTCTTCTTATGGGGGCATCGTATCAACTCCCTCCCGCTTCCTTGGGAAACATGATTAGTGGACTGAAATAAAATTATTACTTTTCACCCCCATTCTTATTCATTTAATTCTTACCTCATTTCAAACATGATGAAAAAATATATTGAAAATTTTTAATTCTACTTTTTTATTTATACAACTAATCATAGGTTTCATAAAAAAAAATTTATATTTTCTAGAATATGAGTTGGAATTTTTTATGGTAATGTCCGGTTTATTCTAGAAGTCGAATCTTTAAGGCATTTAAGAACAGTTTTGGAACCCATTGGGAAGGCATCGTAAGGCAATTTCCCGAAAAACCTAGTTAAGGTGGAACCATCAAAAGAGTGGTCCTTTTCGCACATGTTTTTGGACATTAGCTTTATGGAATGATAAGTTATTCCTCGAGAAGAATTAAAATCTTATATCAAAACACGATGTAGCCTATACAAGGACATCTTAAAAAAACGACCAAACACGTTTACTATAATTAAAATACATACAAATATAAATTATTCTTTTCGTACAACGTTTCAACTTTAATGGAATTATAATTACCCATGAGAATTTTGTGGTTGATAGGTTTGTGTAAGTTGTTTCCTTCAAAAAGGAAGAAAAATAAAATAAAAATTCTTGGGCCATTCAATTGTGAACGCTACTTCCCTTTTTGTAGCTTTGTTCCATTTTTTGAAATTACAAATATTAAACTATTTTTAAAATTTTCTATTATATCTATATGTATGGAAAATTGAAAAGTAAAACTTAGATGCATAAAAGAATTCACTTTTTCGTGTGAAGGGAATTAAATATGAAATGAATAAAATTTAAATTTTCTACATTGTTAATATTAATTTTTTATAAAAAAAAAAATTAGTCATTAAAAGAAATTTATTTTAATATTATTTGATGCAAGGAAAATATATGATGAGAAATGTATTTCTTGTTTTTCCTCTTTTATCAAACAAAATCGACTTGTAGTTGTATTAAAAGTCGAAAATGAAAAGATAGCTCCTTTATTTTTTCTTTTTTTCTTTTTTCTTTTTTCTTTTTGGATACACTCTGGGTGTCCACGTCCGTTTTTACGGATTGCGACTGATCCCGCGCCCCGTGCCAGCCGACCCCACAGCCCACGAAGAGGATAAATTTCAGGAGCCCGTCGCAAGAATCGAACCCGGGATGCACTGAATGGCTCACCTCGTGAGGAAATCCCAAGCCCACCCTACCAACTGAGCTACACCCTGGTTGAAACAAACTTTTAGGTCCCGAAAGGAAAAAAATGATAAAAGAATTTGATTCATGTTTGGTTATCAAAGAAGTTGAAAAAGAAAATAAAACTATATCAAATTAATCAATAAAAAGTTAGTTTTATGCTCCGTTCATATTTAATTTTTCTTAGAGAACAAACTTTATTTTTGATAGTATTTGATATAAAGGGAAAATATAATGAAAATCAAGTTTCCTTTTTATTTTCCTTTCCTTTATTTTTCCCAGATTCAGACGGACCCTTATAGATTAGATAAAGTTAAAAGAGTAAGTCACACGGCAACGACCTGAATACCGGAGTGCATGACCACGTACTAGAACAAAGTTCCCTATAATTTTTTCGCATAAGCTACTAAATCTACTCAAAAGTAATTTGTCTCAACAACCTAGCTTAGGTCTACAAGCTAGCAATTCACTAATATCCCATTCCATGATCGAGTCCATTCCATGATTATTTATCTCAATAAACCCTATACCGAATGGTAACTTCAAACAAGAAAATTTTCACCACAAAGGGGATTAAACATCGATAAAATGTTAAACTAAATGAACAAGAATAGAATATTAAATGAAAAGAAACAAGATAATAATTGAAAATACATGCCAAGACAAATCAAACACTATCACTTGTTGACAAGATTAAATAAATACAACTGGTTTGAAGCATGGCATGCAAGCTCTATGAAAAAAGTGGGAGAAAGGCAGTAAGACAGGAGATTTTTGTCATAAAGCAAACTCTTCAATGAAAATGAAATATTTTATCAGGAGCATAACGACCATCATCAACCTCACACAAACAATGAAGAATCTCTCGGCATATTTAAAAACTCCAACACTGCTCTGGAAAGCAATCATCAAAATCCATTAACAAATGCAAAAACCATATTCCTAATTAATTAATCTTTGTCCTTGCATCGATTGTTCAAACCCCTAAACCTTTTCCCTTCCACTTTTTTATTGAACCTAACGATCCATCTTATCTTCTTTAAGGTTTCTACAAATTTTTATAGTCCGCGTACGCCAAATAGTATATTCATTAAAAGTTAAAATCTATACCTACCTAACTTTGAATGTTAAAATGTTAAGTCTTCCGACAAACAATTTTACAAGTTTTGTTGGGATTCATGGAAATTTCTAGTATTTATTATATCTTTTTTCTTTCTTTTTTATCCCTTTTATTGGGTTTTGGAGGGGGTGGAGGATTAGAATGCAAATAATTTGGATCATATCATAACATTCATATGCTTTTGATGATCGAATTAGTAAGTAGATTCATAATGACTGAAGAGATGTAAGAACATGAACAAGCTTAAAAGTTCATCGCCCATTTGCCCTGATCTTGAACTACTACTCTAGCTCAGTATTTTGGGAATTTGGGAATCTGTTGTTAGACGATTAGATTTAAATTTGTCTGAGTTTAACTAAAATATAATATAAAACTATATTAAGTTTCATCCAAATTTACATAATAAATTCAAATCCAAGACCTGAAATCATGACTTCACAAGGTAAGCACATAACTAAGTGGACAGAGGAACATGGAGTACAAAGATGGAAAGAGTAAACAATGCTGGTCCACGGTAGGGCTAGAACCAAGTCAGAATAATCACCATGAGGTTTAAAAGTACACATATGGATAAAACCCTAAAACACCATAAACCCACAAAATTCTAGAGACCTACTCTGCATGCTACTGCCTGCCTACTAATACACACTAGCACAACTACAAGCAATAATCTGAGATGTACAGCACTTACTCACAATTATAGGGTGACTTTCGGTCTTTGATTTAGTGTTTTAGACATTTTCAACACAAAGCATGGCATAGAGAAGAATATATATATCACAACAAACAGGGGATGACAGAAGAGAGGGAGCATGCATGCTGGAGAGCAAACTGTTTTAGATCTTATCTGATCTGAAAATGTTTGCAAGTGGAATTCTCCGGGAGGGATTGAACCCTGCTCCGTTCTCCTTGAGATTCCGATGAGATCTTCCGGCGCCGCTCATTGTGTCCAGCCAAACGCCTCCGGCAGCTCCTTTTTGCTTCGTCGAACTCCGATAACTCATGGAACCTGCACATCCAATCCCCCCATTTTTTTCAGACAAGTGAAGAAGAACCATCAAAGGGAATTGCTCAAATCCATAAATTTCTGCAACCATAAGCTCCTTCCAAAGACTAGAAATGGAAAACTGATAGAAAATAATAATGGAATTCATAAAATTTCAAGGGGAATAATATGGGTTTTAAAAAAAAAAAAATCAAACAGTGAAAACAGAATCATAAAAAGAGAAGAAGATTAACAGTTAGGGTTCAAACCGAGACCTGCTGCATTGCTGACAGAACCGCTGTCGGAGACCGGCGACGATCACCACCGGCGCCTTCGCGTGAACGTCGCAGACCTTGTGGCGCTTGTGGTACCGTTTCGCACCCGCAAGATCTACCGCGCACTTCTCCGCCTGACAGCGCGGCGGCGAAGCCCCACCGCCGCCTCCGCCGCCGCCAGCAGACCTTCTCGGGCCAGACCCAGCTCTGATCTTCTTGTATTTTTCATCCTCCAGAAAACCCAATTCGCCCCCACCGACACAGCCGTCTTCCTCTTCCTCCTCCATATCATAATACTCCTCCTCGTCATCAAACTGATCCATTACAGGTTCAGTATTTTTCCTAGATTTCCCTCTCAAGGTTCTGTTTCCCTCAAGACCCTCCATCGCCGGAGAGTCAGAGGAAGGAGAGCAGAGCTGAAGGAGTGCAGAAGGGGATGTGGGAGTGGGGAGTAATGGAGGGAAGCTGTAAGGAAAGGCAGAAAAAGTGGAAAAGGAAGAGAAGAGGGAAGGCGTGAGAGGATGAGGACCACAGGCTCCATATGGTTGTGTGTGTGTGTGTGTGTGTGTGTCAGGAAGCGTAGGTGGTGGTGGTGGGGGTGGAATAGTGCAATTGTAACACTTCCAAAAGGTACTTGCCCTAAAAGCTGTCGATCTGTCATCAACCAGATTTAATCTTTTGATTACTTTGGTATTTGATCAAACACTTAGGAGGCACATTCTTAGGAGTACACAGGGCACGGTATAAGAAATGCAACTTTTTGTGATTTTTTATGATTTTTTAGTGACATTAAAGAGGGATTAAGCTTGTGCTTTTGGTAATTTCAGGGTAAGAACTAAAATTAATTTGTTCTCTTATTATTGTGATATTTTTAGAATACTGTTAACTCATTATCGAATGTGGTCCTTAGTTTTTTATCAGTCAATTGAGCTCTTTAATTGGTTGGTACCACGAGGAAGGGAGGAATAGAGTTGACACCCTTTGGGCCCCCGCACCCAACTCTAATCACATGTGATGCTTAGTTTACATTAGCTTGTATAGTAATTCAATTATCTCTTTGATGTTTTCACATTCCAAGAGTCAAAAAAAAAAAAAAAATCAAAACTTTCATGACATAAGTCTCTAATTGAGTGAAATCATGTGCATATTTGTAATGATTGTGCTCGGGGATGATGGGTCTTGCATCATAGAATGCTAATGTGAAATTTGAATTCCACTGTTCAAGTAGGTTGAACTTGATTAGATGAAGTAGTGAATACTTTGGATGGGTAGGACTTAAAGCCCATGTGGGCATTGGCTGTTGAGAGGGACAATTCAATTTCGCAAAGTAAAGTGAGAGCGTAGATCCACTATTTCACAAAATGGGACTAATTGGGTTGG
The DNA here is from genome assembly GCF_029873635.1 of Malania oleifera. Taxonomy (NCBI): domain Eukaryota; kingdom Viridiplantae; phylum Streptophyta; class Magnoliopsida; order Santalales; family Ximeniaceae; genus Malania; species Malania oleifera. The sequence continues at coordinate 133,522,730 of NC_080417.1, forward strand.
TCGCTAGTTGAAGAAAAGGACACTTGTCCTACGCTATTCCATCCCATCCCCTTCAACTGGTCTAACTGGTTCTTTACGAGTCTTTACTCTTATCTTTACTCATCCCTCTTGGCTTTAGTCTCCCACACTCTCTCTTGCCTTTTCCTTTTCTGCAATTTCATGCATATTGCATTTGTCACAAAGCTTGACAATGAGTACACGAAGAAGAAGATGTGACCATGTTCCTCATGAATTAAAGCATTAATCAAATTAACTCTTTGGGTGAGCGTACAAATGGGGGAAAGCAAACTATTCTCACTCTATCTTCCACCAATGGCATTAAAGTTGTACTTCTCTTCTAGTTCATGAACTATTTGTAGTACTTATCACTTTTGTTTTTTTTTTTAATCCTCATCTTTTACCATAATATGCATATAAGGAGGCTAGAAACGTAAGAGTGCAAATTTTAGAAATTAGCATGTAAAAAAATTATTAGGTATATACTAACCCAATAAAATAATGACAACTCATATACGAGAGCACATGATTAAATCATAAGTAATTTTTAAAAAATAAAAAAAAAAATCATGAGTTGTTATTGGATTAGTTTATGGATGTATGGTAGAGCTGATCTACATGAAACTTTTCATAAGAAGACCTAAGGATGGGTGAATTTTAGAGAAAAATTATGATTTTGTAAAGAGAAAATGTTAAAAGAGTACAACCTAATAGAACCAAAACACACATCCAATAACGAGAATAAGTAAAGAACACGTGTTTTACATAAATAACACGTAATACACGGTTGAAATTGGATCAGTTTTAACAAATCTTTGTCTAAGTGTACTAGATAATGTCTTGAGATTGGGACTAAGCGGAAGCCACATGCATGGTAAAATTAGAATTAATTTGTAACTAGGTATGAATTTTACTACTTGAAAAAATAAAACTATCAATGGAGTTAAACCCATTAAGGACTTGATCTTGTGGGAGTGGTTGATGGGTACTGTACTTGATTGGGAAATTTCAACAGATGAACGTTGGAAATTTGGTATGTGTGGGGTCAAGTTCTACCATAGAATTGAGATGATTACATGAATCTCCTTGGGCATTTAAGGGCCTTGCCCTATTAGTAAATAGAAAAATGGAGTTGGCAGACAGTTAGGTTTTCTTTATTTTGGTCCAAAATAATTGTAGTACTAAACATTTAGGTAGCAATTACCAAATAAAGTTATCAAAATTTCAATACTAATAATTTTAGTACTAAATATTTCGGTAGCAATTACCAAATAAAGCTATCAAAATTTCAATACTAGCAATTGATTAATGCCCATCAAACTTATATTTTTGATTTTGTGTTTAGATGGACTTGGTTGGTCTTGTCAAGAAGAATGGTCGTTATATATGTTAACAAAATTTCTTACTTGGGCTTTTAACTAAAATGACTATCGTTAAGACATTTAATTAAGCAACTAAATAAATGAGCATCCTCCACATAGGAGAAAAATTCAAGAACACAACAGAATCAATTTACGAGCACTTCTTCATTCTTCCTTTTCTATTTCTCATATTATTTTTGGAATAAGTTACAATGGCACGCTTTAATGTTGGTTATAGCTACATTGATACTAATCTATATTTGAGAATTTATATTTATGTCCTTTAGACTTTTTTTAATTAATTTTAGTTAATAAGATTATCGAATCAAATAAAATGACTCCTATGCCGCTGCTTTTATAAATGAAATTCTAGATAATTAGTAAATTAAATTATTTTATTGATTTGAGCATAATAATAAAATAAAATAAAATTATTCTTATGTTTATGTATGTATGTTTCTCATTATTAGGATGGAAACATGGATATAAAATTGATCTTTTCGTTTTTTTTTCCTAAGATTAAATGGGGAATAAAAAAGTTAATAAATCATATATTAGTGTAATTATTGATAATTTTTTATTTAGTGATGCTCAATATTTTTTCAACATTCAACTAATTCACTAGACTTGTTTTCACTTAATATCAAAGTTAAAGTATCACACACACACACATATTAAAGGAAAAAAATATAATTCAATTATGTCACATATGTTATAAATTTAGAAATAAGTTGTTAAAGGTTTGAAAAATCCTGTTCTCATAATTCTTAAAGGCGAAATTGTATCCCACCAAATCTTTCCATGATTAATGAAGAAATTGGAATATATTCAAATTTTCAAAAGGTAATTTTAGTGGAAATAAACATAAAAAGATAGTGCAAAAAAAAGTAAGAAAAGGAAAATCAATTTCTAATTTATATGGAGATTGTCATGTTCTAAGAGCTCCTCTAAAGTGATGCACATTAATGTGCCATATAATTCAAGTTGTAGTTCTTGTGCCACTTAATGGGTCGGTCCAAGTTATAAGAGATGAATTTATAAACACATTTTTTTTTTAACCTTTTCAATATAGGACAATGTCCATATATATTTCCTAAAAGTATAGATTACTAGACTGCATTGTTATCTTAAAAAATCATATGAAAAGGCTCATATCTTTGACAATTTAAATTTCAGATCTTGAATTTGAATTTGTGTTTATTTGAATAAAATATAATATAAAATTATATTCAATTTCACCTGAATTCACATAAAATGTAAATCTAACACTTAAAATCGATGCCCCTAAATACTACCTTAATAATGTTAAAATTTTTCAAACAAAATAAGGAATATTAGTGTAACTTAGTACTCGTTGATGTTGAAAGTAAATTGTCGCTTCAAAGATTGATTAGGTCGAAAGTTGATGAGGAATTTCCCTCACTTCTAGCCTACAAAATCACAGGTGGACTCTTTGGAGGTGCCAATGGCCTCCGGGAGATCTCTTTGATGCTCAAATCAATTGACTGATTCATGGTTCAAATGTGAAAAAGAGGGAGTGAGAAGAATGGAGAGAGCGAATGTAACGACCTGAAAATTCATATTAATTTTTTTTTTTTATATCTATAAACTATATTACTCTGATACCCCTGATAACATCTATTATAACATCTCAGTTCCAAAGTGGGCACTGAGAAATACTTGTTCATAAAATCACATACCTATGCAGCGGAAAATATAAAATCATATAACCATAATTGTAATACAAGAATTCAGTATCTTCCCAAAACACGCATATATATACATCACTCCAGTCTTCACCACTAGATCATCTAGTATCTACACAAAAATACATCTCTCAGCATACACTTATCCTTCTGATAGGACAGTATAAATATCCCTTCTGTAATAACCCAGGAAAAAAATTAATTAAATAATTAAAATTATTAATCAATTAATTAGTTAAATATTATTAAATTAATGTATTAAATAAACAAATAAAAGGAATAGTAAAAAAAATTGTTGGATTAAATTAAAATTATTTATTAGTAATTAATTAAATATTATTGAATTAAATTAATTAAGTTAAGTAAAATGGTGGCTATATATATATATAAAAGTATAAGTATATAATAAAATAGGTTATTATGTAAGTAAAAGAGAAAAAAAAAAAAAAAGATAAAGGAAATTAAAGAAGCTAACTTGAAGTTTCATGAATCAATTCTCTCAGAATTAGAAAGAGAGATTTCCAACGTCTCTGTTCTCTCACGCTCACTCCTCTGTTTCCCACTTCGTCTCTTCTCCCTCTCTCCTTAATTTCTTGATGGATATTCAACCGATCCGGAAACAAAAGATATCGTTGGGTTCCTAACTCCGCTGCCGACATTTCCATTAGAGTAGATTTGTCGTAAAAGCGGCGTAAGCACTACTCCTAGGGAAAGGTATATTACCTCTAAATCATTAATTTCTCCTTAAATCTGCCGTTAAATTGACTATCAGGCACTACCACAGGATCCTAGTCGTGAACGTCGTCATTTTGGCGTGAGTAAATTTTCAATTTGGGTTTTCTAGACCCTACTCTAAAGCAAGAGTGAGATTTGGGGAATTAAGTAAATTGGTTATATTTGAAGGTATAATTGTTTATTTGGAATTTATTGGCTTAGGAAATGTTAAAATAGTGTTTTATTTAGAGTTGATTTAATGGAATTAGGAATTTTGATGTAGGGTCTAGGTGAGCGCCGCAGACACCTTTTCGGAGTCCTTGTTGGCGTAATTCAAGAAATCAGGTAAGGAAAAATTATATATTAAATCAGGTTTTATGAAATAAAAGATAATGAATTATGTTATAAGCATATGTTTTGGTATAGGTTTTAAAATATCAATCATGTAAATTATGTTTTCTGAGCCTAAAACCACTTATTTAGTTATGTATATGTGAAAATAAACTGATGAAATTGAAAGGTATTTTCTAGAAAATTATATTAGAAATGGAAATTATATTTTCAGTATTCAAATGATAAATGTGAGTTGACTTATTTTATAAGGAATATGTATGAATTTTATTGCTAAATTGTATGGCATGAGTAAATGTAAGTTCTGTATAAATATATGTTAAATGTATGAGATGCAGGCTAAGTAAGTAATGCATTGAGAATGAAATATGATATGAACTATGCTGCTTGTGTATGTTAATGCAACCATGTAAATATAAGACAACTGAAAAGAGCTGTGTTAGCAGATTCTAGCTCATTTTTATGTGAACTAACTGATGACGGCTAAAAAGCAGTTGTAGTACGAGTGAATGAAATGAAAATGGAATGAAATGGTACTGAAATGACAATGAAACGAAATGTGAAATGTGAACGATGTAAATGGGAAAGAGTCACTTAAAGTGAAATGAAATGTTAAAATTATGAACATGAACAGATGTGAATGGTTGAATAATGATAGAAAGAATAATGTATTATGATATTAGAAATATTTATGCTAATATAATATGTTACAATTGGGGCTGGGCGTACTCTTTGCCTGAGGGCTTGCTGAGAAAGGCGAGTGCGCTAGTAGTATCAGATGTAGTAGTAGACTGCATAACGCACTAGGGTAGAGGGAACCTACTTGCATGGGAGGGTAGATTTCTCTATCCTTGGGGCCTTCGCTAGTAAACCTTTGTTTGAACTGTATGAGTACGAGATCAATCTAACACTAGAGGGCTTACTGAGTAAGATGAGTGCCCTGAAATGCTTCAGTAGTGACCTTCGGGTTGCTAAATGTATCAGAGCAAAGGGGTGCTACTTGTATGTGCGGGTAATCACCCATATCCTTGGGTAATCTCGTGGGTTAAATCTTTTGCATGTGATTGATTAGGTTCGGAGAATGATTTCAGAAATTATGTTAACGATTTTCAAATATTAAATATTATGTTGTTATATAAACTCATGTTAGCCACACATTGTTTTAATACATTGTTTCTTCCCTTACTGAGATGTGTCTCATCCGAATATGAATTTATCTTTTTTAGGATTTCCTCAAGATTGAGCTTAGAGAGCTCAAGATTTTATAACATTTTTGGGAAATAGAAAAAGAAAAAGGTATATTTTTATATTAATTTTGAGATGTATAAATTTATGTTTTATGTTCTATGTTTTAATTTTTCTAAGATATGGATGGTTAAGAATATTGGTATTTGGAGATTATGTTTTGGAGACATGTATATATGTGATTACAGGTGGTGAATAGTTAATTTGGATTATGGATAGGAATGGTAAACTCTGGTATTATATAATTGAGGATCATAGTTATATTTTCCGCTACATATTTGTTATGGTTTATTAGGTTTTTATCAGGTTTAACGTGCCGAAATGAGTTTAAAGGTTCCGGGCGTTACAGATTGTATCAGAGCAATGTCTAGCCGGAAGTATGATGAGATTCACATCGCCTAGTTGTGGAAATGTCAAAGCATTAGGTTTTGGTTCTATAGATTTAAGGATGATAAATTCCAGAGTATAAGAACAAATGACAATGAGGATAGAAAATGAGTTGGTTAGGTGTTGAGAGTTTTAGGATTCTATCTTATAGCTTGGAGGCAAAAATTTCTTGACGGACTTTTGTGATTTTCTGAATCAGTTTAGAATTTCAGAAAACCATGGTAAATCCATCGACGGTGATGTTTCCAAGCAGAGAGACTGCAACTTAAAATTAGAATTCGAAAGTTGAAATAATTGAGTGTGAGGGGGAAATCCTTGAAGGAGGATGTTGGTAATGGTTGGTGGTTCAATTAGGTGTTTGATGTTTAAATTGAGGATTGTTAGCCAGTTTAGTTTAAGTTTGTGGAGTTCCTAATTGTTGTCATTCGAGGTTAACTTAGATTCGTTGGGGTCACGAGAGATTTTATTCAGAGTATAATTTATCAAATTTCGGGGACAAAATTCTTTAAAGGAGGGAAGAATGTAATAACCCAAAAAAAAATTAATTAATTAAAATTATTAATCAATTAATTAGTTAAACATTATTAAATTAATGTATTAAATAAACAAATAAAAGGAATAGTAAAAAAATTTATTAGATTAAATTAAAATTATTTATTAGTAATTAATTAATTAATTAAATATTATTGAATTGAATTAATTAAATTAAGTAAAATGGTGGTTATATATATAAGAATAAGTATAAGTATAAGATATAATATAATAGGTTATTATGTTAAAGTAAGAAATAAAGGAAATTAAAGAAGCTTACCTGAAGCTTCATGAATCAATTCTCTCTAAATTAGAGAGAGATTTCCAGCGTCTCTATACCCTCATGCTCACTCCTCTGTTTCCCACTTCGTCTCTTCTCCCTTTCTCCTCAATTTCTCGACGGATATTCGATCGATTGGGAAACAGAAGATACCGTTGGGTTTCTAACTCAACTACTGACATTTTTATTAGAGTGGATTTGTCATAAGAGCGATGTAAGCACCACTACTAGGAAAAAGTATATTTCCTCTAAATCATTAATTTCTCCTTAAATCTGCCGTTAAATCGACGATCAGGCACCACCACAAGGTCTTAGTTGCAATCATCATCATTTTGGCGTGAGTAAATTTTCAATTTGGGTTTTTTAGGTCCCACTCCAAAACAAGAGTGAGATTTGGGGAATTAGGTAAATTAGTTATATTTGAGGGTATAATTGTTTATTTGGAATTTATGAGCCTAAAAAATATTAAAATAGTATTTTATTTAGAGTTTATTTAATGGAACTAGGATTTTTTATTTAGGGTCCGGGTGAGCACCGTAGACATCTTTTCGGAGTCCTTGTTGGAGTAGTTCAAGAAACCAAGTAAGGGGAAATTATATATTAAATCAGGTTTTATAAAATAAAAGATAATGAATTATGTTATACTTATGTATCTGTTTTGGTATAGGTTTTAAAATGCCAATCATGTAAATTATGTTTTCTGAGTTTATGACCACTTATTTAGCTATGTGTATGTGAAAATGGACTGATGAAAGTGAAAGGTATTTTTATATAAGAAATGGAAATTATATTTTCAGTATTTAAATGCTAAATATGAGTTGATTTATTTTACAAGGAATATGTATGAATTTTATTACTAAATTGTGTGGCATGAGTAAATGTAAATTCTGTGTAAATATATATTAAATGTATGAGATGCAGGCTAAGTAAGTATTGCATTAAGAATGAAATATGATATGAACTATGCTACTTGTGTATGTTAATGCAACCATATAAATGTAAGACAACCAAAAAGAGTCTTGTTAGTAGATTCTAGCGTATTTCTATGCGAACTAACTAATGACAGCTAAAAGAAGTTGTGTTAGCAGATTCTAACACATTTCTATGTGGACTAACTGATGATGGCTAAAGAGCAGTTGTAGTATGAGTGAATGAAATGAAAATGGAATGAAATGGAAATGAAATGACAATGGAATGAAATGTGAAATGTGAATGATGTAAATGAGAAAGAGTCACTTAAAGTGATATGAAATGAAGTGTTAAAACTATGAACATGAACATATGTGAATGGTTGAATAATGATAGAAAGAATAATGTATTATGATATTAGAAGTATTTATGCTAATAGAATATGTTACAACTTGGGCGGGACATACTCTTCACCTGAGGACTTGCCGAGAAAGGCGAGTGCGCTAGTAGTATCAGAAGTAGCAATAGGCTGCATAATGCACTAGGGCAAAGGAAACCTACTTGTATGAGCGGGTAGATTTCTCTATCATTGGGGCCTTCGCTGGTAAACCTTTGTTTGAACCGTGTGAGTACGAGATCAATCTAACACTAGAGGACTTACTGAGTAAGGTGAGTGCCCTGATATGTTTCAATAGTGACCTTCGGGTTGCTAAATGTATCAGAGCAGATAGGTGCTACTTGTATGGGCGGGTAATCACCCCTATCCTTGGGTAATCTTGTGGGTTAAATATTTTGCATGTAATTGATTAGGTTCAGAGAATAATTTCAGAAATTATGTTAACGATTTTCAAATGTTAAATATTATGTTGTTATATAAACTCATGTTAGCCACATGCTGTTTTAATATATTGTTTCTTTTCTTACTGAGATGTATCTCACTCGAATATGAATTTATCTTTTTTTAGGATTTTCCTCAAGATCGAGCTTAGAGAGCTCGAGGTTTTATAATATTTTTTGGAAATAGAAAAAGAAAAGGGTATATTTTTATATTAATTTTGAAATGTATAAATTTATGTTTTATATTCTATGTTTTAAGTTTTCTGAGATATGGATTGTAACGACCTCAAATTTATTTCATTATTATTATTATTATTATTATTATTATTATTATTATATATGAACTATTCTGATACCCCCTGCTATGAAACTCGAGTCATGGAAGGCACCGGGGTAATCTTGTATACAATAATCATACCTACGCAGCGGAAACATAAGTTATATAACTGTAAATACCATACAATACCAGGAATCTGTATCTCTAAACCATAACTTTATAATACATCTCTCTCTAGAAATATCTATCCCAAAAACACAAAACCCTGTATAAACTTACCCTATAACCAGGGTAACCAAGTAAACTCTCTATCCGCGAGCCTGATTGGCTCGCCTAACTGGCTGACCTGAAAAATGTTAAAGTCATGGGGTGAGTCGATGCTCAGTAAGTGGAAATATGCTATTACTAGTGTATGGCGACTACGTTACATATACTTTAAATAACATCTGAGCTGTAATAAAGGATAAATCTATAAAGCATATCTTACATTTTTCGCAGTTTAAAACATAACTGTATCATCTGAGTTTTCTACTTTTCATACTACTAATATCATACTATATTTATCAAATACTGTAAAGTTGTATACATATACATAACTATGCTTTATCCCTGGAACTCTGTATGTCATGATTTGACCCCTCATGACAGGGTTGTGCGGCATGTAGGCAGGACTTAACCTGGTCGGCCCTCTAGATAAGTCACTATACTTTACACTACCTTAGTCCGGCCAAATTGCATACTCTCCTAAACGTGAGACTGGCTGCTACCTCATCAAACTAGCCCCTCAACCTAGTGAATTGGGGAGCTGCATCTTCTCCAAGCACAATTGACGGTACCCACACACTATCTGAGATATATGGTTGCACTCTATCTATATTAGCAACGGTACCGTGCTCTGTATTCTGTATCTGTATCTGTCTATAATATTTTCATAGGGATGTGATACTATATATATACATATATACATATATACTCTTTTACTGTTTTCATCATGTTTCCAAAATAACCATAACACTATAACTCTGTATTGTAAATACTGTAATCTGTATAACTGTAGCATCTTGATGCTATACTATATAGTCTGTCTATATCATTTGTCTATATAATCTGTCTGTATAATCTGAGTGTTATGGCATTTAGGAAAACATAGCATATATTGTAAATACTATACATACTAATCTGATTAAACATCTGTATATATATATATATATATATATATATATATATATATCTGTTTGCAAAACTATCTGAATAAAAGTTGTATATATACATATATCTGTCTGTATAATCTCTATGAAGATCTGGCTATATTTGTATGTTCTGTATAATTTCATATACTGGAAAAACTATATAAAGTTTTACATCAAATATCATCTACTCAGACCACACATACTTTAAAAACACATATTTTGTAAAAACCACATAATAACTGGTATACATGCACGTTTGTAAAATTTCTATTAATATATTTAAATCTCCTAGCATAGCATATTTCTCTTACCTAGTTTTTGAAAAGCCCCTACAGAACTTTGGCAACAACATTTTCTATAACTATAAGGAAAACATATTTTGAATGAAACACTTTACCCTGAGTTGGGGATGAATTCCAAATTAACTCTACCAACGATCAGCTCCAGTAGACTTGCAGAGAACTTTTTCAGGAGCGTCATGGTAGCCTTAAATCTTCAATCCAGCGAGAAATAGACCCAGAATCGAAGAGAGAAGGAGTGGGAGGCATTTTAGAGAGAGAGAAGAAGATTTACACTAATTTTCTACTGAAAATTCTGGGTTTTCACTATTTATAACCTCAAATTTGTCGATGAGACACATCATCTCGTCGACGAGTCCTTAAGGAATTTCATCGACGAACTTCCTCCCTCGTCGACGAATTTCAGACTGCCCCAAAAACTTCTCTTGGTATTTTCTCGTCGACGAAACCTGTCCTCGTTGACGAGCTCCTCTTATATCCTCGTCGACGAATCCCCTGTGTTCGTCGACGAGAACCCTTCTAATTTTTCAGGTCATTACATGGATGGTTGAGAATACTGGTATATATTTGGGGATTATGTTTTGGAGACATGTATATATGTGATTACAGGTCATAAATAGTTAATTTGGATTATGGATAGGAATAGTAAACTCTGGTATTATATAATTGAGGATCATAGTTATGTTTTTCGCTGCGTATTTGTTATGGTTTATCAGGTTTTTATCAAGTTTAACGCACCGGACCGGGTTTAAGGGTTCAGGGCGTTACACTTTCTATCTCCGAGCCTGATCTGCTCGTCTAGTTAGATCACTTGAAATGTATTAAATTACTGGGATGAGACAACTCTCAGTAAAACAAAATATGCTATTACCAGTATGTGACAATTGAGTTTATATGAATAATATACTTTTAATCTATTGAAGTTGAAATAGTATGCCAAATTTAATACAATATAACTCACGCCTATGTGGCTTAAAATACAATTGTTTCCGAACTTTTTATTTAATCATACTTTTAGTATCTATAGATATATCTGCTGTTTTCTGTGTATATATATATATATATATATATATATATATATAACTGTAGAAGCTTCGCTGGATGGCCGTATGTCATGATTTAACCCCTCATGACAAGGTTGTGCGGCCCGTAGGTGGTACTTAACACTAGTTGGCCTACCAGGATAAGTCAACTGAAACCTCCATCATCAGACCGGCAGCCTCAACCCAGACTACTAGGGAGCCTATAATCTCTCCCAAGGCACAATTGACTACTCGTAAAATCCACACTCTATCTGAGATATGTGGTTGCACTCTATAATGTAATAGCTATGTTACCAGCTCTGTATTTGATCTGTTCCATCAAGGTCAGATACTATATAATACTATTATATATATCTTACTAATTTACCATGATTCTGTATAAGTGTAATAACCATGATTCTGTAAAACTGTATTAACCATAACGTTGTAAAACTGATTTATATAAACTGTAATATCTGTATGTTATGGTTCTGTTATACCTGTATATCATGGTTTTGTATTTTGTATATCATGGTAATGTGAAAACTGTATATTTGAATAAAACTGTGTATCTGAGTAAGACTGTAAATCTGCATATAATTGTATATCTGAATAAACTATAATATCTGTATAAATTGTAATAAACCATAATTCTGTAAACAATGAATAGTCATAGCTCTGTATATAAAACCATATATTTTGTGTAACATAATTCTATAAACTATATAAACTTAATTCTGTAAAAGTTGTGTAAATAACTGTGCTATACCAATATTTCTCATGTCACACAAGTAAATATTACTTATTAACTATAATATGTAAAAACTATATAATTTCTTACTTTGGAAACCCATAAACAAATACTATATTTTTCTAGTAAAAATATCTGATTTACTGGTATAACATATTTCTCTTACCTGATTCCTGTGAAGCATGCTAAGCTCCAAATCTACACCCCTGTGGCGTTCGAAACTCAAATTCCTGAAATTATATTTTTCCCCAAATCAATCAACCCAACTCAAAATGGTAATTATACTCACTTTCCCCATACTCACATATTTTTTTTATCCATAAAATTCTAAACTATTAATTATTTATCATCATTACCTGAGTTCCTGAGTAAACACCCGCTGGGCTCCTCAACCCATGCCTACGATGTTCGAAAACCCCAACCTTGAAATCACAACACCCTAATTTAATCAACTCAGATTCTAGTATATTTCCATCTAACACAAAATCTAGGTTCAGAAAACCCTACTAACCATATAAACCCTAAAATAACCTATTTATCCTGATTTTGGGATGGTGCCTAAACTTCTCAAACCAAAATTATACTCTAGCTAAGTTGTAGAGAATCTCTCCAAGATCATCGTAGTAACTTCTTATCGTCGAACCAGGGAAATCTTAGAGAGAAGGTGGAGAGACCGAATTTTTAGAGAGAGAAAGTGAAGAAAGCTGATTTTCTCGCCAAAATATGATTTTTCGCGTATTTATAAATGGTTGGCCACGTGGCTTCGTCAACGAGACACATGGACTCGTCGACGAACTGAAGAAGGGAGTTCGTTGACTAGGATGATGAGTTTCTCGATGAACCAAAGGGTCTAAATATCCCCTTCTTGGAATCTCGTCGTTGACGAGACACTGAAGCTCGTCCACGAACCGTACATGGGCGTTCGTCAACGAACCCTCCTTTTATTCCTTTTGAATTTTCCTTTTATTTTTCGGGTCTCTATAGTGAATTTCTCCTCTGTTGGTGAACTTGCCCCTTTTATTACCAGACTCCTTCCCTCCTAACTTCTAACGCATGTGGATTCTTTTCACTTAGACATAAGCAACTACCTCTCTCAACTAAGTGAAAGATAGTTTTTCTATCAAAGTGGACAATTAAGTTTTGTCATTGTATGTAAGAACCTGAACTGTGAAAAGTGGGTTTAAATAAATAAAAGAGGGGCAAACTGGGAATTTGGCAGAATTCGTTGACGAAGCCAGATTTCGTCGACGAAGCCTTTATTCTTCTGGTTGACGAGGAGAAGCCAAGGAGTCTTAGAAAAATCGGAGATCCCAAATTCGTCGACGAGGCCATCAATTCGTCGACGAAGTCAATGAAAGATTTGTCGACGGGAACACCATTTCGTCGACGAAATTGCCCAGGGTCAAAGGCCTATAAATAGAATTCCTTTACTTCTTCATTAAGAAAACTTAGATTTTTATCTCTCTCTCTCTCTAAACCTCTCCCTACTCTCTCTTTCTCTAGATTTCTTCGCCGATCGTCGATGAAATCGGAAATTTGAAGTTACCACGAGGATCGTGGAAGGATTCTCTACAATTTCTATGAATCAGAATCTTGTTTCAGAGATTTTCGGGTTTTGAAAAAAAATTGAGGTAAGGCTCGGTTTTCAATTCTAATCTGGTAGTTTTGTAGGTAACTGTCTTGTGAGTATATTTTGTACTATGACTTGTAGGTTTTGGAACTCGGTTTGCTGTTTAGGAGCCTTGGAGTTCGGGATTTGGTATTCGGGGAAAAGGTAAGGGGAAACTGTGTTATATTGGTTATTTTTGAAATCAGACTCAGTGAAACTGTGGTTTACGGTCCTGTGTGTGTTTTGGCTACTCATTTGGAGGGATCTAACAGGGAAAACTATGAGTTTTTCATTATTACAATTTTGGGAAAAAGGGGGCGACGGGCTGCATCCTTGGTTTTGTTGAAAATCGTGGATATATGTTGATTTATACTATGATATTGGGATGTCCGTGCCTTGACTTTATTTAAAATGTATTTGTTTGGAAAACCATGATTTAGATTACCAAATGGGTGTGATTTTTTTGGTTATATGAGCATGCATATGTTGTATCTTGGTGAAATAGGAACGGGGTTTTAAATTGTTCCAGGTTTAAAAATTCGGCTTTTGCCGAAGAGTGCGCAATACCACTAGATTGGCCGGCTTTCGAGCCAAAGGGTGTGTGAACACCATATCGGCACCGATTCAACGTTGATGTTATGCTAGGTTACCGGGGGCACCGGCGTTTGTCAAAGGGTGTGAAATATCACCAGACTGCCGGCGTTGACCGAAGGGTGTGAAATACCACCAAATCACTGGTTTTTACCAAAGTGAAATACCACCAGACAGTCCGGCTTCAAGCCGAAGGGTGTCACAACACCAGATTGTATTGCTTTGTTTGTGAAAATACTAGAACTGTTTTGATTGTTTTGACTATTGATTCATGCATGTTAGTGTATCATGATAACACTCAAATGCCACACACCGATATAACCTATGTTCTTCATTACTGAGAGGTGTCTCACCCCTGCTGTACGTACATTTTTACAAGTCCTTCGAGTAATCGGAACTAGCATCCCGGTGTAGGGAGTGTAGTGGCCGGTGTACAGCGGTTAGTGCTGGGTAAGTGCTAGGATTGTAATTTTGGTGGGTTGCCATTTTGAGATGTATTTGGGCACCCGGTTGTACGTTTGATAGAGCCTATTTCTGCTCTTGTATAGACTTTGGTATGGTATTGTATATGTTGATATAGAATGACCTTTTTCCACTGCGTATATGATTGTAATTAGATGTGCTTAGGGTGTTTGGGAACCCCACGGGGTCGGACCTTCATCTATTGTTCTATATCTTTGGATGTTTTATCAGATACAGGGACAGGTTATATTAAATTTTCACCCTTGGATCCCATTTCAGTGTTCGGGGCGTGACAGTTTAGTATCAGAGCTAACCAGGTTACTGGATCTTGTAGACTTAGTTAGGCTTAGTTATGAGTACATACCAGAGTATAGGATGTGGATATGGGTAGAGTTGGTTGAGGGTTGTTTGGTTGCTAAACCGGGATTTGTCGACGGTATTCTGTGTTTTTCCTGGGATGACGATTCTAGTAAAAGCAGGGCATATCATTGATGATTTTCGTGTCAGTGTGATAGGACAGATCTAGACCTAGCAGGGAGTAGTTAACACGATTAGTGTAGATCATTATGTTAATTATATATGCTGTTGGGATATTGATAGATTCTTATTATGTTACTGAATGGAGCCCAAGGATAATGACCTGGGAAGTGGCTCCAAGGAGATTGTGAGTGATGAGTCTCCTACTGTGCCTCGAGGTTTGACGAGGCAGGTATTGCGGGAGATCAGGCGGAGTGTGAGGAGACGTGACCGCTCTCCTACTGCTACGGGGTGCACCATTGAGAGGTTCACACGCGTGCATCCTCCAACGTTCTCGCGAGGACCTGACCTGACTATAGCAGAAGATTGGGTGGATAAGACTGAGAGGATCTTGGAGGTCCTGCACTGCACGGATAGGCAGCGAGTCTTTTATGCCACCTTCCAGCTATCTAGGGAGGCGGGTCGATGGTGGACTGTAGTGAATCTGCTGGAGAAGCAGAGGGGTGGTCATGAGGAGATGACGTGGAGCCGATTCAAAGAGGTGTTCTTTGATAGATATTTCCCGGCTTCAGTACATGATGCGAAGGCAGATGAGTTTTCTGCTCTAACGCAATGAAGTTTGACGATGCAGGGGTATGCGGCTCAGTATGTAGAGCTATCCCGGTTTGCACATATTTCATCTCAAGCGAGTATGAGAAGACTCGGAGATTCGAGAAGGGTTTGAGGAAGGATATCCGCATGCTGGTGGGTATGCTTCAGATTTGCAAGTTCTCGGTGTTGGTGGATAAGGCTATGGTGATTGAGACTGGTATCTGAGAGGACGAGTTGGATCAAGAATCGAGGAAGAGGACAGTACCTTCTGGTTCTTAGACAGGATCTTGTCAGGGATCGTGGAAGAAGAGGAACAAGGGCTCGGGCTACTGCCAGAATACCAAGTGCCGGGATTCTCTGATAAGCCAGACTCATGGAAGTTTGTGCCAGATGCCACAAATGGCACGAGGGTAAGTGCCAATCGTTTGGGGGTAACTGCTATAACTGTGGCCAGCCAAGTCACATGTTTCGTGATTGTCATGCTTTGAGGCGAGATGTGCCTGCATCTAGTCAGAACCAAGGGAGTAATCAAATACCTTGGGGAACCGTTCAGGAGAATACAGCTCCGGCTAGTGTATACTCTCTTACTCCAGTGGACGCTGAGCATGCAGGTAACGTGGTGACAGGTACCTTATTATTGCTTTTGAATAAAGCTTCTGTTTTGTTTGATTTGGGTGCAACCCATTCCTTTGTGTCTGTAAATTTTATGGGACGGGGTGGGGTTGAGACCCGAGACATGAATGAGGTGTTATCTGTTACTACGCCATCTAGAAGTGTATCTTTCTGTAGGAAGATGTTGGTAGACTGCCTAGTGGAAATTCAGGGAAAGCTGCTACCAGCGAATCTTATGGTATATGACATATCGGGGCTCGACGTCATTATGGGGATGGATTGGTTGTTCTCCAGTTATGCTGTGATCAACTGTCGTAGAATATTAGTAGTGTTTAGACCTCTTGGGGAGCAGGAGTATGAATTCATGGGATCGTGTGTGCGTTCGATGCCACAAATTCTATTGGCTTTGCAGGCGAGAAGGCTACTCTTGGACGGATGTCAGGGCTACCTAGCTTGTGTGGAGGAACCGTCGTGGAATGAGTTGAGACTCGAGGACATGCGGTAGTCAAAAAATTTTTGGATGTGTTTCCAGATGATTTACTCGATTTACCTCCGGATCGTGAGGTGGAGTTTGCAATAGAATTGCTGCCTGATAAGGCACCGATTTTCAAAGCTCCGTACCAGATGACACCAGCAAAATTTCGAGAGTTGAAGGAGCAATTGCAGGAATTAGTGGACAGAGGATTCATTCGACTTAGTGTTTCGCCCTGGGGAGCTCCAGTATTGTTTGTGAAGAAGAATGATGGGTTGATGCAGATGTGCATTGATTACCGTGAGATTAATAAGGTGACTATGAAAAATCGATATCCTTTACCGTGTATAGATGATCTCTTTGACCAGTTGCAGGGCATGCAGGTCTTTTCGAAGATTGATTTGTGGTCAGGATATTATCAGGTGAGGGTCGAATCAAAGGATGTAGCGAAGACAGCTTTTCGAACCAGATATGACCACTATGAGTTCTTAGTTATGCTTTTTGGGTTGACAAATGCTCCGGCGGTATTCATGGATCTGATGAATAGGGTTTTCCATGAGTACCTGGATTGGTTCGTGGTGGTGTTCATTGATGACATTTTGGTTTACTCGAGGAGCACGGAAGAGCACATGGAACATTTGAGGTTAGTGTTATAGATCCTGCGGGAAAAGAATCTATATGCTAAGCTGAAGAAATGTGAATTATGGTTGAGTCAGATTGCGTTCTTAGGCCACGTGGTTACTAGGGATGGTATTTCAGTTGATCCTAGAAAGATTGAAGTTGTGATCGACTAGGTAAAGCCGAAGAATGTGCAAAAGGTTCGGAGTTTTCTAGGACTAGCGGGTTACTATCATTGGTTCGTAGAGGGTTTATCTAAATTATCTGGACCTCTAACACGATTGACCAGGAAAGGAGTACAATTTGAGTGGACCAATGATTGCGAGCAGTGCTTTCAGGAGTTGAAGCACCGATTGGTTACTACTCTAGTGTTGACCATTCCTTCGGGGGATGGTGGATTTGTGATTTATAGTGACGTGTCTTTAAAATGCCTGGGATGTGTGCTCATGCAATAGGGTAAGGTAGTGGCGTATGCCTCTCGGCAACTGAAAGAGTATGAGAAGAGTTACCCTACGCATGATCTGGAATTGGCTGCTGTGGTATATACACTAAAGATCTGGCAATACTATATGTACGGGGTGTAGTGTGAGATTTTCACTGACCATAAGAGTCTCAGGTATTTCTTCACGTAGAAGGAGTTGAACATGAGGCAGAGACGGAGGCTTGAATTGATTAAGGACTACGATTGCACGATTAGTTATCACCCGGGGAAGGCTAATGTGGTAGCTGATGCGTTGAGTCGGAAGTCGGGACTTGCGGTTGTAACTCAGTGTCACATCAGACGGGATTTGTAAAGCTCAGGTATAGAATTGGTGGTTGGTGATCATCAGGCTTATCTTGCTGGTTTAGTGGTCCAATCGACCTTATTTGAGTGTGTAAAAGCCGCACACGCTAGTGATGCAGGGTTGGCAGAGGTTATGGAAAAGGTACAGCAGAGACTGACTACAGAGTTTAACATCTCTAAAGAAGGTGTGTTAAGGTTTGGGACTAGACTATGCGTCCCGAACGATGATGAGATCAGAAGGACGATTCTAGAGGAGGCGCATCGTTCTATATATACGGTACATCCTGGTAGTACAAAGATGTATCGGGACTTGCACGAGACCTTCTAATGGTTTGGTATGAAGAGACAGATCGCTCAGTTTGTGGAGTAGTGTCTGACGTGTCAACAGGTGAAAGCTGAACATCAGAGGCCGGTAGGGCCGTTGCAACCTTTTCTTATTCTGGTATGGAAATGGGAGCATATTTCCATGGATTTTGTGACCGGATTGCCGCGAGTACTTCATGGACAGAATGCTATTTGGGTGATCGTGGATAGATTGACGAAATCTGCTCATTTCATACCGATGAAAGTTAGCTATCCTTTAAGTAGGCTGGAGGAGTTGTATGTGCATGAGATTGTGAGAATGCATGGGGTACCGGTCTCCATTGTGTCAGATCGAGATTCGAGGTTTACTTCTCGATTCTGGATGAGCTTGCAGGAGGCATTGGGGACGAAGCTTACTTTCAGTACAGCGTTCCACCCCCAGACTGATGGACAGTTAGAGAGGACGATACATATTTTGGAAGATATGTTACGAGCTTATGTGTTAGACTTTGGTGGTAGCTAGATACAGTTTATGCCACTTGTAGAGTTTGCTTATAATAACAGCTTCCAGTCTAGTATCGGGATGACACCCTTCGAGGCTTTGTATGGTCGAAGGTGTCAATCTCCTTTGTGTTGGGATGAATTGGTGAACGTCAGATGTTAGGACTTGAACTTGTGTAGCAGGCGTTTGAGAAGTTGGGTTTGATTCAGGAGAGGATTAAATCAGCTCAGAGTCGGCAGAAGAGTTACGCAGATGTTCACCGCTGTGAGTTAGAGTTCGAAGTGGGAGGTAAGGTAGTTCTGTGTATCGCTCCGATGAAAGGGATGATGAGATTTGGGAGGAAGGGCAAGTTGAGCCCGAGGTTTATCGGACCATTCGAAGTACTTGAGCGAGTGGGTCCAGTAGCCTACATAGTTGCACTACCTCCAGCACTATCGAGGGTCCATGATGTGTTTCACGTATCCATGTTGTTAAGGTACGTGTTAGATCCTTCACATGTTATTAGTTATGATGAGTTGGAAATTGGGGATGCTTTAGCGTATGAGAAGATACTTGTTCAGGTTCTGGACCGTAAAGTTCAGAAGCTTTGTACTAGAGAGATACCATTAGTGAAGGTATTGTGGCGAAACCACGAGGTTGAGGAGGCTTCTTGGGAACTGGAAACGAAGATACGCCGGAAGTATCCACAGTTGTTTTGAGCACTTGTACATGATCCTACTATGGGTTGGGATAGGTGATTAGTCGTCGGGAGTGTGTATGTATTGTGAACTCCTGAGACAGTTGTATATGTAACCACGGTATTCCTCCGCCAGAAGTGAGGGTATGTATGTGTATGTGTATGATGGGACTGCGCTATAGTAGTCACCGATTACTTGTTGGTGGTTCGTATATGTGTTCGATTGTATGTATAAATCTGGGAATGAGAGATGGCAAATTTTAAGGGCGAAATTTTTATAAGGAGGGGAGATTGTAAGAACCCGAACCGTGAAAACTAGGTTTAAATAAATAAGAGAGGGGCGAATTGGGATTTTGGCAGAATTCGTCGACGAAGCCAGATTTCGTCGACGAAGCCTTTGTTCTTCTCGTCGATGAAATTTAGAGACTCGTCGACGAGGAGAAGCCGAGGAGTCTCGAAAAAATCAGAGATCCCATATTCGTCGACGAGGCCATCGATTCGTTGATGAAGTCAGTGAAAGATTTGTTGACGAGAACACCATTTCGTCGATGAAATTGCCCGAGGTCAGAGGCCTATAAATAGAATTCCTTTACTTCTTCATTAAGAAAACTTAGATTTTTATCTCTCTCTCTCTCTCTCTCTAGATTTCTTCGCCGATCGTTGATGGAATCAGAAATCTGAAGTTACCACAAGGATCGTAGAAGGATTCTCTACAATTTCTAAGAATTGGAATCTCGTTTCAGAGATTTTTGGGTTTTGACGAAAAATCGAGGTAAGGCTCGATTTTCAATTCTGATCTGATAGTTTTGTTGGTAACTGTCTTGTGAGTATATTCTGTACTGTGATTTGCAGGTTTTGGAACTCGGTTCACTATTTAGGAGCCTTGGAGTTCGGGATTTGGTATTTGGGGAAAAGGTAAGGGGAAACTATGTTATATTGGTTATTTTTGAAATTAGACTCCGTGAAACTGTTGTTCACGGTCTTGTGTGTGTTTTGGTTACTCATTTGGGGGGATCTAACGGGGAAAACTATGGGTTTTTCATTATTACAGTTTTGGAAAAAAGGGGGCGACGGGCTGCATCCTTGGTTTTGTTAAAAACCGTGGATATATGTTGATTTATACTATGATATTAAGATGGTCGTGCCTTGACTTTGTTTAAACTGTATTTGTTTGAAAAACCATGATTTAGATTACCAAATGGGTGTCGTTTGTTTAGTTATATGAGCATGCATATATTTGTATCTTGGTGAAATAGGAACGGGGTTCCAAATTGTTCCAGGTTTGAAAATCCGACTTTTGCCAAAGAGTGTGCAATACCACTAGATTAGCCGGATTTCGAGCCGAAGGGTGTGCGAACACCAGATCTGCACCAGTTCAATGCTGATGTTATGCTAGGTTACCGGGGGCATTGACGTTTGCCGAAGGGTGTGAAATATCACCAGACTGCTAGCATTGGCCAAAGGGTGTGAAATACCACCAGACAGTCTAGCTTTGAGCCAAAGGGTGTGACGACACTAGATTGTATTGCTTTGTTTGTGAAAATACTGGAACTATTTTGATTGTTTTGACTATTGATCCATGCATGTTTGTGTATCATGATAACACTCAAATGTCACACACTGATATAACCTGTGCTCTTCATTACTGAGAGGTGCCTCACCCCTGCTATACCAACATTTTTACAGGTCCTTCGAGTAACCGAAACTAGCGTCCCGGTGTAAGGAGGGTATTGGCTAGTGTACTGTGGTTAGCGTTGGGTAAGTGCTAGGACTGTAATTTTGGTGGGTTGCCATTTTGAGATGTATTTAGGTACCCGGTTGTACGTTTGATAGAGCCTGTTTCTGCTCTTGTATAGACTCTGGTATGATACTGTATATGTTGATATAGAATGACATTTTTCCACTGCGTATATGATTGTAATTGGATGTGCTTAGGGTGCCTAAGAACCCCACGAGTTCGGACCCTTATCCATTGTTCTGTATCTTTGGGTGTTTTATCGGATACAGGGACAGGTTAGATTACATTTTCACCTTTGGGTCCCATTTTAGGGTTTGGGGCGTGACATTGCAAGTGTGAGAGTTTCCTTATTAGACAGTTAAAGAGATTGGTTAGGGTTAGATCAGTTCTAGCCTTCAAAGGGCATCTCGATTGGTAGGGTCATTGGCCTAACTTGATTTTGGCCTTCAAAGGGCATCTCTGTCAATGGGGCTTAAGACCTAGTTCAGTTTTGGCCTTCCAAAGGCCACATTGGTTGGTGAGGCCCATGACCTAGCTTAGCTTTGGCCTTCAAGGGCACCTCAGTCAATGAGGCCACTGCCTAGCCCAATTTTGGCCTTTCAAATGGCACCTTGATTGGTGGGGCCTATAACCTAACTTGGGTTTGACCTTTAAAGGGCACCTTGATTGGTGGGGCCTATAACCTAGCTCGTTTTTAGCCTTTAAAGGGCACCTCGATTTGTAGGGCCCATGACCTAACTTGGTTTTTTATCCTTCGAAGGGCACCTCGGTTGGCGGGGACCTATGAACTATCTTGGTTTTGGCCTTCAAAGGGTACCTCGGTTGTGTGACCTATGACCAAACTCGATGTTAGCAACTTAGCTCAGTTTTGGTCCCCCAAAGGGCATCTCGGTCAATGGGACCCATGATCCAACTCAGTTTTGGTAACCTAGCTTGATTTTGGCCTTCCAAAGGGCACCTTGATCGGTAGGGCCCATGACCCATCTTAGTTTTGGCAAATTAGCTCAATTTTTTTTCCTTCCAAAGGGCACCTCAATCTATAAAAACCCACTATCTAGCTCGATTTTGGACTTGCAAAGGACACCTTGATTGGTAGAGCCCAAAACTTAGCTTGGCTTGGTCTTCAAAAGGTACCTCGATTGGTGAGGCCCAAAACCTAAGTCGCTTTTGATTATCAAAATGCACCTCGATTGGTAGGGCCCATGACCTAGCTCGTTTTTGGTCCTTCAAAGGGCACCTAGGTCGGTGGGGCCCATGACTTTGCTCTAGTTTGGCCTTGAAAGTGCTTCTTAGTGAGTGAGGCCCACAAGCTAGCTCGGTTTTTGCCCAATCAAGACTCCAACAATACTATGTATATAACCCCACTTAAGACCCCAACAATGCTATGCATATATAGCCCATGTGTTATGTGATGTTACTTTCATGAGTTCATGCATTAGCCCCATGGTCACGTTCATTCTTAGACATAGTTGAATTTTAAGACTTCTTTATATATGCTAATGAAAGAGAGCAATTGGGACATGATATAAAATGGATCCATCTTTTGGGTTAATTTCTATTTTTAATTTTTAGGGTTAACCAATCACTTACTATTGAGTGATTAATTTGGTGGACTTATTTGTTACTGATATTTTTAAAACTATTTGTAATACTTTTAAAATTAGAGTTAAGTCACTTAGATTGGACTTCTACAAGAAGTAGGAACATCTTAATGATTAAATATTTAAATTTTTTAAGATCAAGGTTATAGTCTTTTAAACTCGAAATTTACCAATCGTGACAAAAAATATGGACTTTCAAAAAAAAAAAAAACTGAATTGATTAGACCAATTGATTAGGCTTGTCAAAACAAGTTAAAACGGTGTCAAATTCATTTTTCCAAATTTTGTATAATTTTTGTTAGGAAATACTTTGACGTTAAAAGTAACTATTTTCTTTATAAATCTCTTTCCTTTTTTCTCAATCGATGAAGACATGCTGTCCTTTTTCAATTGAGGTCAAGTTTTTTATTCCTTCTAACCCTCCAATAATGCATCGTCAATTATGGCATCTCCTTCGTCATTGCGAAATCCAAGAATACCGTCATCTCTTTCTCTCTTTCTTTCATCACTCTTCATATTTCTTAATCATAAATCTCTCATTCACCAAAAAAAATAAAAATGAAATGAAATGATGTGGGGTCTAACTTGAAATTTTAATTATGAATAAATGTACTTCAAACTTTAAATTTATTAGTATTTTCAATAGATCATATATTCTATATTAATAATATAAATAAATAGTTATGAATAAATGTGTACTCCAGTAAATAAAATAAAAAAAATATAATAAGGAAATTTAGTTTAATTATGTTTGGATTTTAGATAATTTTATTACTTTTTTATGACGTGGTTTCGAAATATTAATAATTTTATTTATCCAACAACGTCAAAATAATAAATTATGAATAAAAGTATGCTTCCACTATTGAAATAAAAATAATCTAATAATGATTGTAGATATCAAATTATGTTATCATTTAAAATTTACTTATGATCAAATTATAAAAAAAATTTTAATCTAATTACCATTAGTTTTTATAAAAATTAAATTAAAAAATTATGCTATACTTTTTAAATATATTAATTGTAGAGACCCAAAAAATAAAAGGAAAAATTCAAAAGGAATAAAAGTAAGGTTTATCGATGAACCCCCTGGTTTCATCGACGAACGCCCGAAGATACCAAGAGTCAGGGAATTTCAGAGAATTTAATGTTCGTCAACGAACCAGCCTCCTTGTCGACAAAATGTTTTCATTGGCTTGCCGACGAATCACTTTAACTTGTCAACGAAGTCTGGCCTATAAATAGCTCTTTTGTCATTTTCCAGCGAAATCCTCTCTCTCTCTCTCTCTCTTCGATTTTTGCTTCATCTAAACCCATTTTTATGACCAAAAGCTACCACGGAGTTCGTGGGGAGATTCTCTACAACTTAGCTGGAGCAGATTGTTGATTTGGAGTCCTTGGGCACCACTCCAAATCAGGATAAGTAAGGTATTTTAAGATTTAAGTGTTTATTTGGATTATATAGGGCTTAGGAAGTGCTAAATGAGAAATATTCTGTGGATTGAGTTGATTAATTTGGAAAATATGTGAATTTCAGGATTTTAAGTTTCGAACACCGTGGCCGTAGGATTTGGGTTTTAACAGGCCTCTCAGTAAGTCAGGTAAGGGGAATAAATTATAACAATTATTTTGAGAACTTCTGGTTGAATTAATACGTGAAAATGAGAATATGATATTTTGCCCGAAATTATTATGATACGAATATCAGATAAAATTGTGTAGCATACGAGTCATACTGGATTATGATGTTTTGGGATTTGGAATATATGAAACGATGAATTATATTATACCAATATGTATTTTACTAGGAAGTGATGGAATATGAAGTATGAATATAGAAATGTTTTCTATGATAAATAGGGAAATATGAAATGAAGATATGTATTATTGAGAAATGTTGAAATACGCGAAATGAGATATATACTATTATGAGAATGGAATATGTATTGAGAAGATGAGAAAGAAATAGAAAATGATGAGAATATTGAAATGTGATATATACCATTATGAGATGAGATATGAATACTGAAAATGTGAATATTGGAATGAGAATATTGAAAGGCTAATACTGAAATGTGAATATGAAAATGTGAATATTGCAATGTGAATACTGCAATGTGAATGTTGAAATGTGAATACTGGAATGTGAGTATGAACATGTGAATATTGCAATATGAATACTACAATGTGAATACTAAAATGTGAATACGAAATGTGAATAATGAAATTTGGAAATGAGAGTGGTGATGGACGGTTGTTGATAAAGAGCATAGTACCGTTGCTAGCGAGGTGTTAGTGCAACCACAAAATCTTAGGGAGAGTGTGGCGTGATAGTCGATTGAGCTAGTGAGAAGGGTAGTTTGCCCCCCCTGGAGTTCAGTCTAGGGTAGGCAGGCCAATCGTACTATAGACGAACATGTAGAGTTCTTATTTTGATATAACCGGGTAGGCCATCCATAGTTTAGATCCAACCTTTGGGCCGCACAACCTTGACCGTGGGGGGAAACATGGCGTGGAGAATATCCTTAAGACAACCATGAGTTACAAACGACACATGGATTGGTTACCGATGACACTTATGAGCTAGATGTGAAATGGAAATGAGAAATGAAAGAGCGCGAGTTTAATAACATAAATAATTAGGGCGAAGTAAAAATCTCCGCCTGAGGGCTTACTGAGTAAGGTGAGTGCCCTGATAAGTATCAGTTGCAGCCTCACCTGAGTTAATTGGGTAAGGTTACAAACGATATCAGAGTAGAGGGGCGCTACATGTATGGGCGTATAATCTCTCCTATCCTCGGGAACTTTCGCTGATAAATATGGGTTGAATGTGAATGAGTTTGAAAAATGGAATTAAAGCTTATAAAAGCTTATGTTTTATATTTATATGATTATGAGTATAATTGGTATATTTTTCTCAAATGGTATTATCACTGAAATGAGTATATTATGGTATAACGAAACTCATACTACCACATACTGTAAATAATTTATTCCATCTTATTGAGATGTGTCTCGCCCAAATATCTAAATATTTCAGGGAACCATGACAGACCAAAAGATAGACCTCTGAGATAGAGGGAAGTTGGTACCTTGATAGACCGGGTGAGTGTTTTGAGTTAAGGATGTATGATTCCCCTAGAGTTTTTGGTTGATTTTTAGGAATGTGTTAGATATGTATATGTATATATATGGATGGTTAGAACTCTGGTTATTTGTATTCTGAATGGTTTATAAATATTGACTTCAGCTGTTAGGGCTATTTGTATGACTGTTTACCCGGCACCCACTTCAAGCCGAGTTATGTTTAAATGGTATCAAAGTTTTTGACATGACTAATGTTTAATTAATATTTATTATTTATTGGAGAGAAAAAAATGGTATGAAAATCGGGGCGCTGTAGTTCTAGAACACTATATCTTTGTATAGAATCTATATAAAACTCTGTATAAACTCGGTTACACTTTAGATTTATAAAAAGCTCTGTCATACTATGGTAAAAATCATCTCTCTCTCTCTCTCTCTCTCTCTCTCTCTCTCTCCTCTCTCTCTCTCTCTCTCTATATATATATATATATATATTCTTTAAACTAATAAAGTTATTTATGCATAATATTCAACTCATGCCACACATTTTCTCTGATAATCTATACTTTAATGAACTGCCGAAAATATTGATGTAATTATCTCTAGGGTTTTACTCAACCCAACCCAACTTACACAAAATATATATCATTTCAAAACTCTCATTTCATACGTCTGTATACCCATAAAAATTCAGATATCATTTTTGAAATCACATACGATAATTTAGACAGTTAACTTTGTAAAAACGCCTGACATATTCTATTCTCCTTACCTGATTTTTGGAGAAATACCTGCAGGAATCCTAAAGTAGTGCCTGCGTCATTTGCACAAATTCTTGTATTCATATGTTTTAGCTTAGTCAGTTAAATCCCAAAATAATTACTATCGCTCATACGCTCCCGTTACCTGGTTAAATTCTAAAAACGCGGGTATGATCCACTTTGCATATTTAAATTTAATTTCTAACATATTTAAAAACACCAATATGATCAAACCCCGCAGTTCAATCTAATTCCAAAATATCCCCAAAAATATAATTTAATCAAATACTACAATTTAATAAATAAATCGTTATTTTCATACCCATAAAATTACTCAGATTACCCTATACAATATTCCAGTAGTTATATACCATGATTTAACCGGGTGAATTCCTAAAATAACTGACATAATTTGTACTCCTTACCTTATCTCATGAGTAGTGCCTACGACGCCTAATAACGAATCCACTCCGGTTAAAATGTTGGTACTTGAATTTGGAACCTAGTGATATTTTCTATTCTTTGATCGTCACACGTTTGGTCGAGGAAATCGAGAAAAGAGAGAGTGAGTTGAGGAGAGAGAGAGAGAGAGAGAGAGAGAGAAAGAGGAAATTGGGGGCGAGAATTGGATTCTAAAGAAGCTTAAAGATTAAGCTTCCATATATATATATATATATATATATATCTTATTATATTATTTATTTAATTAATTCAGTTTAATAATATTTAATTAATTAATTAATAATTAATATTATTTTTATTATATTTTTATTTTTTACACTTCCATTCAAATAATTTTCTAGGGCATTACAACTTCCATGTTCCCAATTTAAGGTTCAGTTTTACCGCTCAGAAATAAAAAGCAGATGATAGTTTGTCATGACTTTCCTGAAATCGTCATTTCAGGAAAATCACAGAAATCGTCACGGAATTCCTACCTCTAGGCTGCAAGAGAAAACCCCAAATTCGAACCTTAACCTCCAGTAATGACTCACTAAAATCCTGATCTGCCCATTTCCTACCCTCATCAAGATTCATTCTTATACTCTGGTATTATTATCCGCTAAAGTCTACGGAACCTAACAACTTAGGCTCTAATACCACAATTTTGATGACCCGAAAATTCTAATAATAATAAATACAAGCTTTGATACCTAAATTATAATGACCCGAACCTGAAGTGGGGTTGTAGTAATCCGACCCCGAAAAAAAAAAATTATTTTGGAGAAGATATTTTGAAAAGAGATATTTTGAGATATTTATATATAAATATCTTGGAGGAGATATTTATTTAGATTACTTAAGGGCTAAGTTAGGATTTATTCTATAAATTCTCTTATTCTCTCTCATTCTCTCATTCTCTCTCTCTCTCTCTCTCTCTCTCTCTCTCTCTCTCTCTCTCTCTCCTCTCTCTCATTTTCTCTCTCTCTCTCTCTCTCTCTCTATAAGATCCTTCGCCGTTCGTCTTCCATTTCCAAAAACGGAGGGTACTGCATGGATCAGAAGAGGAAACTCTACACTTTTAGTGGATCGGATCATCGTTTCGGAGAGTTTCGGATTTTCCCAAGAATCGAGGTAGGAATCTGATCCTAATTTTGATTGGATATTTGAATAGCAATAGAAAACATAGTAAGATTATGTTCTATGGTTTTAGGTTTTCAAGATCTCGGGTTGTCATTTTGGACCGTTTTCGTACGAAGTTTCATTTTGAATATAAGGTAAGGGGAACTTGATTACAACAGCTATTTTGGAAAACTAAACCGCTAAAAAAAACTAGTTTATGTTATTATGTATGATTTAAATTCTTATTTGTGAAATTCTACCGAGTAGAAATGTCGGTTTAACGATTTTACGATTTTTGGTAAAATTGAGGATTTCAACGTATGATCTCCAAATTTTACAAATATTGTTTATTTGTATTTATATTATAGTAGGAGAGGCTCGAATCCTTTATTTATTCAGTTAAACTATGTATATTGAATTTCTATCATTTAGCAGGTTTTTGTATTAAACTTGTGTGATATATGTTGATATGGAAATGAATGGATTTTCTATACTATTGATATAGAATATGGGAACGAAGTTCCAAATTTGTTATACTGATAATGTGAATAAACAGAGGCTGGTGATGCACCGAGCCGCATCAGTAACCAAAGAAGGGTAAACTGAGTGGAAAAACACCGGTTTGAACCTAATGCTATTATGTGAATTTGTGAAAAATACTAGAAATGCGCAAGTTATCATATTTGTATAAATTGAATTTATGATACACGGAACCACAGCTTGAGAGTCCTAGGAGGGTTGAAAAATATTTTCTTTGCAGGGTGAAATGAAACCATTGTTATATGATACGGCACGATATCATAGCTAGATGTACACGTGCAACCACACGTATTAAACGATGTGGGTACCAAGATGGTCGGCTAGCAGGGTGAAACCATTGGCTGATATTGAGCCAATGGGGGCAGTCGGATCGTATGTAGGTACTCGGCAGTGTCCGCACGAACAGGGCATTGGACGAGTACCAGTGCACAACCCGAGCCATGGGGTAAAACTGGTTATAGGGATATTTTGCTGTTGGTCATCTGATAAATTATTAAATGGTCGAAAGACAGATGTGGGAATTTTGTAATATGAATAATGATGTACCTGATGCATTACTGTATTGAAAATATTTGATTTATATTCCAGATGTTGAATGAAAATATGCATGTATGCAGTCACATACTGTTGTAACTCCTTCTTCCTTACTGAGAGATGTCTCACCCTATCTTACAACCTTTGTTTTCAGGTCCGTCCGTGCGTCGGTCCTAGTAGATAAAGGGACTGGGGAGGTTATTTTGGTTAACTTACGTAAGCATCTAAATTTTGTACTAAACTTGATGAAAGTCCTTTTTGGAGGGTTGTAATATGACGATTACTCTAAGTCCGAATGTATGTAAATTATGGATGTATTAGTAAACTCTGGTATAAGGCTAGTAGTAATCTCAATGGATGTTTATGTTTTTTCGTGACATTTACATCATGATTATGTATGATTTACACCTGTATGTCCCTGTTTAGGGCGGGTTGTTTCCATATCTTGAACAGGTATAGGTATTTGATGTATGTGAGTGACACCTGAGTCCGTGTAAAGGGCCAGGTCGTTACAGTTGGTATCAGAGCCCGTAGCTAGTCGGAAGTATGATTTGATTCATGCTGCCTGGTTTGGGATATGTGCTAAACTAAGAAGTTGCTAGTTGTTACAGTCTAGAATATACCAGAGTATAGGACATGGATATGACCTTAAGTTTTGTTTTGTATACCTGAAGAAGAAAACAATTGGCAGACTTCCGTGTTTTTCTGGATCATTTGAAGGGTTCAGAAAATCATGGCAATCTATTGATGGTGTTGATTCCAAGTGGAAGGGCAGAACTTGAGTTAGAATGATGATGTTAAATTAATGGAGTACATCGATATTCAGGATGTGGATTTAAGGAATTGAGTCTATAGTATGATAGTGTTAGTTGATGCTTAGGTTGTTACCTTCTAATGGATTCTCATAAATGTTTTCAGGATGGAATTCAGGAATATCACTGCCAATATAGGTGGCAGTAGTAGTGAGGGTGCCGGCCCCGAGGCTGGTAACGACTCTACTAGTGTGTTACGTGAATTCGCACAGCAGCTTATGGCTAAGGTAGTGCGTACGAATAGAGGGTAGCATCGTCCGATGACTGAGTTGGGTTGCTCCATTGAGCAGTTCACCAGATTGAAGCCCTCTACATTTGTGGGCGGTACAGATCTAGTTCGTGCTGAGAATTGGATCCAGGAGATCGAGAAGATCTTAGGTGTGTTAAACTATACTGAAAAGCAGAAAGTCACCTTCGCCACGTTCAAGTTGGTAGGGGAGGCTGAGAGATGGTGGGGGTCGGTAAAGCAGGTGGAGGAGCACCAACCGATACCAATAGTGTTGACATGGGCCCGATTCAAAGAGCTCTTCTTTGAACGTTATTTTTCGGCCACAATTAGAAACGCGAAAATGGAGGAATTTATGAATTTGATGCAGGGTTCACTGACAGTGCAGCAGTACGCTGCCAAGTTCCAGGAGCTGTCTTGATTTGCTCCATTTGTGATTCCTGACGAAGCAAAAAAGGCTTGAAAGTTTCATAGGGGTCTGAGGAGCGAGATCTGTAAGTAGACGGCGATTTTGCAGTTGCAGGATTTTGCTACGTTGGTTGATAAAGCCACGGTAGCAAAGGAGTGTTTACTAGAGGATGCAGAAGTTCAGGTTACGAAGAAGAGACCAGCGCCTCCTAATTATTCATCTGGGGCAGGACAGAGTAAGTGGAAGAAAAATAGTGGTGGCACGTCTCAGAATGCCGCAAGTGTTCCACGTTGCTCTTTATGTGGTAAGAAACACCAAGGGTAGTGTTGGTTGTCTACGGGAGCCTGTATGTGGTGTGGTAGACAAGGACATCAGATGAGAGACTGTCCGAGGCAGAGGAATGATGGAGTCACACAGCAGCAATACCGAGGGAATGCTCCAACACAGCGTGGCGGTCAGTAGGGGGGTACTGCCCAGGCTAGGGTATATTCTCTGACTCCTGGTGACGCTGAGAATGCTGGTGACGTGGTCACAGGTACTGTTTATGTGTTTTTTCATGAAGTTGTAGTACTTTTTGATTCTGGAGCTACGCATTCTTTTATTTCCCGTAATTTTGTTAAACTATGTGGTTTGGAGGTGCAACTGTTGGATTATGAACTGGTAGTGACTACGCCGTCTGGGTCTGCAGTCGAGTGTAGTAAGTTAGTCCGTAACTTCCTTGTGGAAATTCAGGGAAGAATACTACTAGTTAACCTAGTGGTCTATGACATGCATGGTTTTGATATCATCCTTGGGATGGACTGGTTGTCGGTTAGTTATGCTAGTATTGATTGCCGCAGGTGAGAGGTGTTGTTTAAACCACCAGGGGAGCAGGAATTCAAATTCCAAGGGTCAAGTGTGCGTTCTACACCACGAATCCTTTCAGCTTTGCAAGCTAGGAGGCTACTCCTAGATGGCTGCCAAGGGTATCTGGCGTTTGTGAAAGATACGCTGGTTGAAGAAAATAAGTTGGAAACAATTGCTATAGTGTGCGAGTTCCCTGACGTGTTTCCAGAGGACTTGCCAGGGTTACCTCCGGACAAGGAAGTGGAATTCACGATAGAGCTAGTTCCAGGTATGGTGCCGATATCGAAAGCTCTGTACCGTATGGCTCCAGCTGAATTGCAAGAACTGAAGGAACAACTTCAGGAGCTCCTAGACAAGGGATACATTCGTCCAAGTGTTTCTCCTTAGGGAGCGCCCGTTTGGTTTGTTAAGAAGAAGGAAGGGTCGATGAGGATGTGCATCGACTACAGAGAACTGAACAAGGTGACGATAAAGAATAAATATCCGCTACCTCGAATCGATGATCTGTTTGACCAGCTTCAGGGCACGCAAATCTACTTTAAGATTGATCTATGATCTGGGTATCACCAGCTAAAGGTGAAAGTGGAAGACATTCCTAAGACGGCATTTCGAACTCGGTATGGCCGTTATGAATTTATGGTTATGCCTTTTGGTTTGACTAATGCACCTGCAGCGTTTATGGATTTGATGAACAGGGTCTTTCACGAATATTTAGACCGGTTCGTCGTGGTATTTATCGATGACATCCTAGTGTATTCTAGGAGCGCTGCAGAGCATGAGGGGCATTTGAGGCTTGTCTTGCAAATGCTTAGGAATAAGAAATTGTATGCTAAATTAAAGAAGTGTGAGTTCTGGCTAGAGTAGATTGCGTTTCTTGGTCACGTCGTGTCCAAGGAAGGTGTATCTGTGGACCCGAGTAAGATTGAAGCAGTAGTGAACTGGGTGAGACCAAAGAATGTTCAGGAAGTCAGAAGCTTTTTAGGTCTTGCAAGTTACTACCGTCGTTTTGTGGAAGGGTTCTCCAGTTTAGCAGGTCCTTTAACGCGACTCACGAGGGAGAACGTGAGGTACGTTTGGACTGAGGAGTGTGAGTTGAGTTTCCAGGAGATGAAACGGCGACTGGTTACTGCTCCAATCCTGACCATTCATTCAGGGGATGGTGGATTCGTTATTTATAGTGACGCCTCTAAGAAGAGTCTTGGTTGTGTTCTAATGCAGCAGAGTAGAGTATTGCTTACGCTTCTCGACAACTTAAAGAGTACACGAAAAACTACCCGACACATGATATGGAATTAGCAGTGGTAGTATTTGCATTAAAAATTTGGAGGCATTACTTGTATGGTGAAAAGTGCGAGATTTTTACTGACCATAAAATTTTTAAATACTTTTTCACCTAGAAGGAGCTGAACATGAGACAATGCAGGTGGCTTGAGTTGATTAAAGACTACGACTGTGTTATTAGCTATCACCCAGAAAAGGCTAATGTGGTAGCTGATGCTCTGAGTTGGAAGTCTGTTGATGCGTCTGTTTTAGCGATTAGAGTTCAGCACCAAATTTGTATGGACTTGGAAAGGTTGGGCTTGGAAGTGGTAGAAGGAAATCATCAAGCTGTCCTTGCTAGCTTGGTGGTGCAACCGACCTTACAAGAGAGGATCCGTGTAGCGCAAAAAGAGGATCCAGAGTTAGTTGAGGTTATAGAAGGAGTTCGGAATGGTTTAAAGCCAGACTTCAGTATTTCTGGTGATGGGATACTGAGATTCCACAGCAGGGTTTGCGTTCCGAATGATGCCGTGATTAAACGAGTTATTCTAGAGGAGGCACACCGTTCTCTCTACACTGTACATCCTGGTAGTACGAAAATGTACCGGGATTTGAGGGAATCTTTCTGGTGGTCTAATATGAAAAAAGAGATCACCCGATTTGTAGAACAGTGCCTGACATATCAGCAGATTAAAGCAGAACATCAGAAGCCGGCAGGACCACCTCAACCACTCGACGTCCCTGAGTGGAAGTGGAAACATGTCTCCATGGATTTTGTGACGGGTTTACCTGCGGCGATGCATAGGCAGAATGCCATATGGGTTATAGTAGATCGGTTGACGAAGACTGCACACTTCATTCCAATCAGAGTCATCTACTCTCTGAATAGGCTGGTAGAACTTTATGTGTAGGAGGTGAAACCATTGGCTGATATTGGGCCAATGGGGTACCAAGATGGTCGGCTAGCAGGGTGAAACCATTGGCTGATATTGGGCTAATGGGGGCAGTCGGATCGTATGTAGGTACTCGGCAGTGTCAGCACGAACAGGGCATTGGACGAGTACCAGTGCACAACCCGAGCCACGGGGTAAAATTGGTTATAGGGATATTTTGCTGTTGGTCATCTGATAAATCATTAAATGGTCGAAAGACAGATGTGGGAATTTTGTAATATGAATAGTGATATACCTTATGCATTACTGTATTGAAAATATTTGATTTATATTCCAGATGTTGAATAAAAATATGCATATATGCAGTCACACACTGTTGTAACTCCTTCTTCCTTACTGAGAGATGTCTCACCCTATCTTACAACCTTTGTTTTCAGGTCCGTCCGTGCGTCGGTCCTAGTAGATAAAGGGACTTGTGAGGTTATTTTGGTTAGCTTACGTAAGCATCTAAATTTTGTACTGAACTTGATGAAAGTCCTTTTTGGAGGGTTGTAATATGACGATTACTCTAAGTCCGAATGTATGTAAATTATGGATGTATTAGTAAACTCTGGTATAAGGCTAGTAGTAATCTCAATGGATGTTTATGTTTTTCCGCGACATTTACATCATGATTATGTATGATTTACACTCGTATGTCCCTGTTTAGGGCGAGTTGTTTCCATATCTTGAACAGGTATAGGTATTTGATGTATGTGAGTGACACCTGAGTCCGTGTAAAGGGTCGGGTTGTTACAGGGGTACTAGGCATTCCAATCCATAACCCTTATAAAACACGTAGTGGAAAACATAAATACCACAATAAATAAACTAGAGTTCTAATACCACCACCATAATTATACATATACCTCCAAATTTCAGATTATTTACATCCCAAACAGTCAAAAACATTTCTACAAACAAATATCTATATCTCACCAAAACTACCTATACCACAATAACTAATCCCGCCCCTAAACTCTCTAGGTTTAGTTCCTGGTACTGCCTAAAAATGTTAAAATATTAGGGTGAGACAATTCTCAGTAAGGTGAAATAGATTATTGTCAGTGTATGGCAACATGAGTTTTAGTGTGACATAAACACAACCTTTAAATAATTAACTTTAACTGATAAATCGTGCAAATCTGTTGTAGTGATCCAAAAATAAATAAATTAAATAAATAAATAATTAATTAATTTTATAATAATAATTATTAATTAAATAATATAATAATATATTAATATAATATTATAATATAACATATAGTTATATATATTACTTATCTCCTGAAGCTTCATCAAGCTTCAAGAGAATTTAGTTCCTGAGACCCCCACTCCATTCTCTCTCTTTCTCTCTCTCTCTCTCTCTCTCTCTCTCTCTCCCTCCCTCCCTCCCTCCACACTCTTTATCTCTCCTTAATTCTCTTAACAAACGTGCGCTGATTAAAGAATAAAAAATATTCTTGAGTTCCAATTTCGGCCACCCACATTTTAATCGGGGAGATTTCCTGGTTTGAGCATCGTAGGCACCACTCTTGGGATACGGTAAGAGGAATATATTATGTCAGGTTTTTATTTTAAAATATTCCCGATTAAATTTTAAGTACGTGAATTTAATTAGAATTATGTTAAGTAAAATATGTTCGATTTAAATTGAGTATGTATAATTAATTATATCTATGTTCATATTTTTGGGGAATATTTTGAATTTAAATGAAATTATAGGGATTTGATGTTATCAAATTATCGGGAATAATATATATGTTTTTTCTGAATATTCAGGCTTATGGAAATGGAAATTTAGAAATATTATTTTTAGTATGTTTTTGGAAAACTAGGTATTTTGAGATTAAGAAAAATCCTAGATGATACTGATATGTTAATTCTTAGCAAAATATATATTTTTCAGGCAGTTTATTATATTATGAATTTTCACTCAAGTTATGCGGCATGAGATTGACTATTATGCATAATTAAATCTTTCGGTTTTTATGGTATTATACAGACAAAGATATGGTTTTATTTAGAATTA
The DNA here is from genome assembly GCF_029873635.1 of Malania oleifera. Taxonomy (NCBI): domain Eukaryota; kingdom Viridiplantae; phylum Streptophyta; class Magnoliopsida; order Santalales; family Ximeniaceae; genus Malania; species Malania oleifera. Next base: position 133,558,628 of record NC_080417.1, read on the forward strand.
TAGTATCACAGTGATTTATACAGAGTAACAGTATGATAGTTGGTTACGTTCACGTGAATGATTGGAAAGTGTACATCTACCACTTACGAATACATTTAGAAACGCTTACCTTACACAAATTATATAACATGAAATCATACAATCATAAAACATACAACAAGTATTCATAATGATAACCACACACACACAAATTAAAAAACATGAAATATATAATCATGAACCATAAAACATGTATTTAATAATAATGACAGCACACAAATTACGTTTAGGACAACCAAAATTTGCAAATAAAACTATACGACGAAAACGCTCACCGAAACATACTAATTTCTGTTAAAGTAATGGTTGAGAAGGGTAAAGGGGGGTGGCGATGCGAAACGCCCCGATTCTCGGGATTTTAGCCCGAGGGCTTGTTAATTTGGGGGACGGCATTACAAAATGCCTCAATCATAGAAAATGTTTATTATGAATGGGTGATTAGGGGACAGTGGTACGAAACGCCTCAATCTCAGTAAGTGTTTTCTATGAATGACTGATTGGGGGACGGCGATACGAAATGTCTCAATCTCAGCAAATGTTTAATATGTGTGCAAATCATGTAACTTGTAGATTTTATGCATAGGGCTTTTGAGTCGAATTATGAACTGAAAGAAATATGTGCTATGAAATTGTATAGGTATGAGTATAGTTTAAAATTACTATTTTATTTAAGTTAATTAATGGATGAATCATGTGTATATTTAAACTCATTTGCCACACACTGACGCTAATTTATTCCGTCTTACTGAGAGGTGTCTCACCTCGATAATATTTCAACATTTCAGAATCACCAGGTAACCATACCTAGGAGCTTAGGATCGGGGTGTAGATATTACAAATAGGGTAAGTACTAGTCTAGATCTATGTATATAAATGTTTTGAGTTTTTGGATTATAGTTCTGTCTGAGGGAATGGTATAGTAATGGTTGAGAGGTAGTACTGTGGTATGTATAGTTTTGGATAGGTCTATTTTTGCTTCCGCAGGCGGTGAATGGGCAGATGTAATATTTGAAATATCATGAATATATGCTTTATGATTAAAATGAAAAAAAGAAATGGGGATGTGATAGTATGGTATCAAAGATGTCATAACGACATTATTATTATATCAGAGCAGATGATTTTTGGCCGTTACATATGTGCTCACACTTATATATATACTTGAAAACACATATTTACTTTTCAAAACATGCTTTATCGTAATACATATTTCTCTGCGTATGTAAATCATTATATATATATAAGGAATTTTCCCTTGAATGGATAGTCATATAACATCACATAATAACCCTATATGATCCAGTTGTGCGGCCCGAAGGCGGGACTTAGCATTCGCTGGCCTACCAAATTAAGTCAAACAAAATGCATCTGTAAGTACAATTGACCACCCAAACTCGTTTGGACTCTAGGAGGGTACTCTACTCTTCTCTGGCCCAATCGACTATCCAATTACCAACACTTTATAAATAGTGTGGTGGCACTAACTATATCACATTAGCTACAGTACCGTACTCTGAATCTTAACTAGTCCGTCAGGGTTATGCTACCATATAATACAGTTTGTCTAATAAACCGTAACATAATCTCATTTTCATAAATTTGTCATATCATATCTCTATATAAAATTGTTATTTCATAACTCGGTGCAAAGCCATCTAAACTCGGCACACAGTCGTCTGAACTGTCATTTCATTATTCATAACATTTTTTGAAATCAGTATAAAATCGTACCTATTATGTATCATCATAGAATATTTTAACGTGCTTATTTATACCATAAAAATAACCTTACTCATGCTACACAATTTGAGTGATAATTTATAATATTAAAACTGCTTGGAAAGTATATATATATATATTGCTAAGAATTGAACTTACCATCATACTTTAGGATTTACTTAACTCAAAATACCGATTTTCCAGAATCATACATATAATAATAATTATTCTCATGCCCGATTATTCATAATAACCATATATAATACTTTCATAATCATATACTTCTTTTTAATCAGTTGAATTTCTAAAAATACCTGACATAATCTATTCCCCTTACCTTATTCTTGGAGTGGTACCTAGGATGCCCAAACAGCAACTCCACTCTGGTTAAACTACAAAGGATTGAAGTTGGGATCCTGAAATGGTGTTTATCTGCTAATTTGAATGAAGATTTGAGAGAAATTGAGGAGAGAGAAAGAGTGAGTGTCGCAGCCCTAGAGAGAGAGAGTTTCTTAAAAAAAAAAGACTTAAAACCTATTTATAGGTTGCTGACCCCGGCCAAAACCATCAACGGTTGTCCTGAAACCGTTGATGGTTTGGTCTTTAACCAAACCATTTTACCGCATATTTACCTTTAACGACCCTCAGTAAATTGAAACCGTCAACGGTTTTCCTGAGCATGCTAAAATCGTTGATGGTTTGGTCTCACCAAACCATGCACACACAAAATTGTGATGGTTTTCCTAAGACTTCCTCAAAACGTCGACGGTTTGGTCCTGCACCAAATCAAATTCCTTTTTTATTGCTATTTTTTTATTATTACTATTTTCTTGGTCTCTACATTCATAATCTCACTTTCGGATTTGTAATTGAATCCATTACAATATAAAGTGCCAAGTGAAATGAGACTCTTTCGTAGGTCTGGTATGTGTCTTACATTGCTCAAGGTTCTTATAACACCATCAAACATTTTAATTCTAAAACTTCTAATGCCAATGATTTTATAAGAGACATCATTGCCCATAAGAATTAAACCTAAATTTACCAACCTATAAGTGTTGAACCACTCCTTATTTGGATTCATATGGTAAGAACATGTCGAGTCTAGGATCCATGAGTCCATGAGGTGATCCAACCCTGATGAAATTGAAAGTATATCACCATCACTGTAAACTAAATTTTCTTCTTGAACTACATTTGCTGATTTTGAAGTCCTTTCATGCTTTTCAGCATTTCCTTTCTTCTAATCCGGACACTCCGGTTTAATGTGCCCATTTTTACCGCACTTATAACATCGAATATCCTTTTTCTTCTTGGATTGAGTTTGAGATTTTTGACTCGATCCATTTCTAAATTTTCCTCTCCCACGATCATGGTTACCTTTCACCACAAGTCCTTCTCCGTGTGAATTTTTATCGCAGACATTCATCCTTTGATGAAACCCCAACAAAGTAATTGTCATCTCTTCCAAGTTTAGGATCTCTTTCCCCCATGTAAGAGCGGTAACTAGGTTCTCATACATGTAAGTCATTAGCAAAGAATTCAGTAGCATCAACGCCTTATCATCCTCTTCTAATTTCACATCAACCCGCATTAAATCACCTATGATTTAATTAAATGTGTTGATGTGTTGATTCAAGTTTTAGTCATCCACCATCTTAAGCCAATAAAGACGCTTCTTAAGAAATAATTTGTTAGTAAGGGATTTAGACATGTATCGACTTACAAAATTGTTCCAAACAGCCATAGGAGAATCTTCCTCCATAACATCATAGAGCACTTCGTCAGTCAAACACAATCGTATTGTAGCAACAACTTTTGCCTCTGATTCTTTCTAATAGCCTCACCCATACCTTCCAGTTGAACATCACACAAGGCCTTCACCATCCCTTATTGCACAAGCAAATCTTTCACTCTTTTTTCCATAAATAGAAGTTTCCAGTTCCATCAAATTTGACAACATCAAATTTTGCAGATGAAGTGCCCAGTGCCATAACAACAACGCTTTGATACCAATTGTTGTGAAAGAACTCGAAAATGCACAACGAAAATTACACGCAGCAATCAATGAAGAACAAATATGGAACACACACACACATGTAGTATATCTGAAAGCAAGAATAACAACACAAAGATTTATGTGGTTCGGCAATGCCTACATTCATGTGAGCAATCGGTAAAGTTTCACTAAGTATCAAAGAACTTACAATACAATTACTCATACAATGATCATCCACTCTCAGAATATAACCAGATTGGTATATTTATAAACACTACGGAGGTTTCCCTTCAAATACCCAACCAACTTAACGTTCACGTTCAAATTTTAGAAATCTGCGTTGGGTTCCCGAGCTAAACATCGACTGATTAGGCCAAATAGTCTAGACAGAATGTAAATTATTTGAATTCTGGAGCAAACCGTCGACTGTTTGCTGCTGCTCCTCAGCACAAGTGATTTTCAACTATATTTTCTTCCTTGTTCATGTAATCCATCAAGTATATGAGCCACAAAAACCAACATTATATTTAAGAATTATTTTTAAAATCCTACCCACTATATAACACAGGATTATTCCGCTTTATGCGTTTGGGTATAATGATCAATTTTTTTTTTAAAGAAAAAGAAGACGGATTAGTAACTTAAGAGATAGAGGGTCTAGATTTCTACCAAACATGTAACCAATGATGTTGACCGAAATCCCATTTTTGTTATCTCATAAAATATTCTATTCTAGTTTGATATCAATAGTGTGTATAAGCATCTTGGTAAATATTTGATTATACTTTGTCATACAATTATTTTTTATGCAGTTCTATATATTGCATATGATAGTTATAGATTCTATTTACTTTCTTTTAGATTTTTTATGGTTGAGAGAGGTTTGCCCACATTTAACATTCAATATCATACTTTTTTGGAATTTAATCCAAAAAGAATTATTTTATAAAAACATTGATTTTGTCCGAGACAATATATTTATGTTAGTAGGGCACTGGGGCTTTTTTGCTTTTAAAAATAAAAAATAAAAAAACCATGCCCTCGCCCTAATATTATTGTGGTTATTTCCTATCAAAATGCAACTTTAAAGAAGGGTCAGGAAAGTGAGTAAATGAAATGCATTAGGACAAAATATGCAATCTTCTAATATAATTTAAAGGGTATTTCATGCTCCATGGCTGAGGACACGAGGTTTTGAGATTGAAATGTGTACGAAAGTATTTGCAAAGTGAAGAGTGAAAAGGTAAAACTGTCATTCTATGTATGATAAAGTTGAAGAACATCTTTCTATTATTTTCTTAATTTCAAATTTCTTGCCCGGCCTATGAAATTTCAGTCTTGAATTTGATTTTGTGTGAATTACGATAAAATATAGAATAAAACTATATTAAGTTTAGTCTGATTACACATAAATTCAAATCCAAGTCTCAAAACTTATGCTCGCAGACATTACTCTATATAATTTTTTAGAACTAAAAAAATAGTTATTTTTTTGTTATAATTTTAAATTGAGAAATGAAAAATAAAAAACAGTTTCGAACAACTAAACAAACCCTTTACGTTGTCTTTTTAATCTTCAAATTAGGTTGCGAGTCTTTCTCACTTACTGAATCTGCAACCCGACCCACCCCAACCCCATAGCCATGCAGCAAATCAGTTTCTTTGTCTGCATAAGATGGCAGTATGCAGGTGAACCGGTTTCTTTAGATTTCAAGCTTATGATAAGAACAGACACCCTTTTCTTCAACAAAAAGGAATCCCACTTCTTTTCTCAAAAAGCCATTTTTAAGTTTCATGCAGAGCTCTTGCTTATTTCAGGAAAGAGAGATGGAAAAAATCACATGCAGAAGATGAGAGAAGTAACTTCGGGTAATTTCACTTTCACATCATCATTTATAAAGAAGTCAAAAAGGGACTCCTCACATGCATTTCCATTTCCTTTTTCCTTTCCGCACAACTCCAAATCCATGTTCCCAAACAGTTATATACACATTGAGACACAAAACAGAATCATTTCAAATGCCATACATGCCAGGGTCAAGAATATCAAAGAGTATTGCCCCCACGGGCGGGCGCTGTGGAAAGGCGTTAACACATAAGGAGTATCATGTGTTTGAACCTCAGTAGACACACAATGTGTGGCCTGAGGGGTGGAATTGTTGAAAGTCCAACTGGCGCCCGGAAGCCGTGACCGCATTCGGACTTACCTAGGTGGCGCATCAGGGCGGAAGGTAGCTGCCCACGGGGGTTTGGGGTCGCACCAGGGGGGTCCAAAGGGCTCGTCGGTGGCTGAAGTTCCCATGTCATCAAAAAAAAAAAAAAGAATAAATATCAAAGAGTATCGACCCAGAAATGCACTCGTAGAAAAAATATATTTGTAGATATTTGCATACAAAGTTGAGCCTTGTCAGTATACAGCAATAAAACGAATTTTTGCAGAAACACCAGAGGTCACTTAAACAAAAGACATCCTTCAACTCAATAGAAATTTTCTGCTGTGTTTTTTATAGTTACATTTTCCACACTGAGGAAACTTGACTTTCTGGGGATAATACAATAACAAAATTCATTACTAAGCACCATCACTACCGACACTATTAAGCCACAAAACAACCTGATCAATAGAGGGCCGCCGCCGAGGATCAGGGTCTATGCATCTACAGGCAATGCTGAGCACCTCCAGGAACTGAGTTCCATGATCCTTATCCCAAATTATTGAATCTATAACCTCCTCCTCCCTCTTTTCAGATTTCATCTGAAACACCCAAGCCACCAAATCCCTGCAGTTTTTTCCCTTGCAAACTTCCACAGGCCTCCGACCAGTTAGAAGCTCGAGAAGAACAACACCGAAGCTGTAAACATCACCCTTGAATGTAGCTGTCAATGTCTGACTATATTCTGGAGGAATGTACCCTAGAGTCCCAACCAAATCCGTTGTTACGTGGGTGTCATAAGGATGAAGTAGCCTCGAGAGACCAAAATCAGCTAAATGAGCTTCGAATCTTTCATCCAAAAGAATGTTGCTTGATTTTACATCCCGATGAACGATGTTTGGCTCACAAACCTTATGCAAGTACGCTAATCCACGACCAGCTCCTTGAGCTATCCTCAGTCTTGCATCCCACCTGAGAAATGATCCCCCTTCAAACCTCTCATGCAGCCAATAATCTAAGCTTCCATTCTCCATATAGGAGTATATTAACAATCTGTCGTTTCCATGCCGACAATACCCTTGAAGAGAAACAAGATTCTTGTGCTGAGCTCTTGACAGGGCTTCCACTTCAGCTTGAAATTCACGTTCCATTTGGCCACAATCTCCGGAAAGTCTCTTGACTGCAGCTTTTGTGCCATCAGGAAGGTTGGCTTTGTAAACCAGACCAAAGCCACCACAACCAATTATGTTAGCTTGGCAGAAGTTGTTTGTAGATTTCAACAAGTCCCCAACACTAAGTTCCTTGCAATCTGAATTCTGAAAAAGCACCAACTTAGAAGCCACAAGCCTTTCTGGAAACCCATGCAGCCCAGAAGTTTCTTCATCAACGTCAATAGAATCTTCAGCCTCCCTTTTTGATATTTTCAGCAGGACAATTGCCAAAAGCAAAGCAATCCCAACTCCAACACCAATTGTAATTCCAAAGATGCCGCTTCGGCCAAATTTACTGCCTGAGCCAGATGGGATATGGGGTTCCCGCCGTGTGTTGTCAACACCTTCACAAGAAGAATCTCCCAGGTTACATAGTCCTGGGTTCCCTTCAAAGCTTGAATTGGGGAAGCTTAGGAACTGTCCACCAGTTGGAATAGCTCCTTGCAAGTGATTATGAGCCACACTAAATCTAGAAAGGAAGGTGAGTTCCTTAAATGATGGTGGGATTGATCCATACAGATTGTTGTATGACAAATCCAAGACTTCCAAGTTCCCCATATCTGAAATGGAAATGGGAATAGTCCCTGTAATGTTGTTCCTGCTTAAATCTAACACATGGAGCCCTTTCAATTGCCCAATTTCAGGCCAAATCGTCCCATTAATCATATTATTGCTTAAGAATATTGATGGGGGGAAACTTGAGGCCTGGTTGTACTGCAAAGCACTGGCACTCTGATTCCGCTTTACATATAGGGGAATCCCGGGATTGGTATGATCTGATGGATTGGAAGTTGCACAAATGAGGCTCTTTAGCTCTGTCAAGGTTTTTGGGATTTCTCCTGTGAATGAGTTATTTGAGAAGTCCAAGTAAAACAGATTCTCCATCTTGCCAATCCAAGGAGGGATACTGCCATTCAACTGATTCCATGACAAATCAAGAACTTGTAACTTCCTGCAATTCAATAACCAAATCGGGATTTGGCCGCTGAGAGCACAGTTCCCAAGTGCTAAAATATTTAAGTTCTCAAACCCACTCACATTCTTTGGCATCTCTTCTCCATGAAAATTCCTTGTAAGGATAGCAGTAGTAAGATTTCTGCACTTCTGCAGTACAGATAATGCCCCGGCTAAATTAACAAAGCTATTGTTTGACAAGGAAAGAAAGGAAAGGTATGAAAGGTTTGCAAAATTTTCAGGGATCTGACCGTTTAAGTCATTCTTAGCAACAGCCAAAGTTTTCAATTCCTGGCAACTGGTGAGAGAATTTGGTAGGGAACCATAAAAATGATTGGTGGCAAGATCAAGTGTAGAAAGATGGGGCAGCCCAGCAAAATTAAGATGAATTCTACCCGTGAGGGAATTGTTTCGAAGACTAAGCACTCGAAGCTTGGAGCAGAATGACAGGGTAGGAGGCAAAAATCCAGAGAACAAATTTGAATGTGCAACAAAACTTTCTAACTCGGTGAGGTTTCCGAAAGCATTCGGAATTGAACCTGAAAATTGATTCCCAGAAATAACCAACGCTTTAATTCTGAAGAGCTTACTCAGTTTCTCACTGAGCTGGCCAGAGAAATTGTTCCCAGACACAGAGAGCACCTCCAAAGATGGTATTGAGAACAGAAGGTCCGGAAGATGACCTGTCAGAGAATTGGAATCCACGTGCAATTGTTGCAGAGATTTGCTGCAATTGACTAAGCCGTCAAGCCCACCTTCAAACTGATTCATTGATAAATCAAGAATTTGAACCTCAGTGGGTGAACTGCATAATTGAGAATCAACCTGCCCAGTGAAGGAATTGTTGCTTACGTTGATTGCTAGAAGATCTGGGAATGCCCCAAGATCAAACAGATTCCCTGCAAAAGAATTGCTAGAAATATTTAGAGATTGTATGGACTTCAAACCAAGAAGCGCTCCTGAAACAGATCCACGTAGCATATTCTGGCTAAGATCAAGAACTTCCAACTGCCGCAAATTTGATAGCTCCAAAGGTAATGAACCCTCCAGATGATTGAACGAAAGATTAAGCAATTTCAATTCATCTAATTGACTCAAAGAGCGTGAAACTGCACCTTTCAGGCCCTTACTGGGCAGAATCAATTCAATCACTCTCCTTGGAAGTGACCCCCTACTTCCATTCTCACAAACAACGCCATCCCATAGGCAGCAGATGGACTCATTAGACCATGTCGAGATAATAGATCCATTTGCGAGGTTTCCTGCAAATTCTTTCAGTGCCAACAAATCATGAGAGTCACAGGTTTGGTTGAGGGTTTCAAGACCCAGAGAAGAGAAAATAAAGCAAGTCACCAATATCCATTTCAGGAAAGTCGCTGGAATAAACTTTAGCACCAACATTGTTGAAACCAGAGGAAATACCAAACCCAAATCAATGATACCAACCCAATAAACTAGGCTCAAGCTGTTATTTTTGCGCGTGAACTGCTTCTCAGACGCAAAATGGGACACAAATAAAGAAATTTTCTTAATATCCACATCCCAAAACAACTCAGGAACCACAAAAATATCCAACTAACAACTTCTTACTAGAGAATAGCGAACCACCACCAGCATGATCAAGTGATACCCCCACCAGAAATAATTAAAACCCCTGACCTGAATCAAGGAACACAGTTCCCTCTTTCAATCTGAGCTCTTGAACAAGCACTATGCCTGCAGAGTACAGAAACAGGGAAGGAATCCCTTGAAGAAACTAAAAAGGAACCAAATCCCAAAAAACTTTAGAAATCACGGACCAAAAAAATAGTCCAACAAATATCAACTTCAAGTGAAGCAACAATCAGTCAAATACTACTGGGAATACAAGGCAAGATCCTTACCAAGCTTGCCCAATATGAGAACAACTGCTCTATAGTCCACAGAGAGAATGAAGAATCCCACAGCAAACCCACATCCCAAAACACCGCAGAAACCACCAAAGGCTCTAATAACAACAACTTGCAAGTGAAGCAACGCTCAACACCAGAGCCAACTGAGATCTCCAAACGATATCAGATCCCAAGACAATGAGATGAACAGATTCTGAACTTTTAACCAAAATAATAAATTTTTTTTTTTTTCACAGGAGAGGAGAGATGAAGAAAGAGATTTCTCCGAGCAACAGACCCACAAGCCAAAACCCTCAAATAAGGGCTCATGTCATTTGGCAAACATCACTCGCAGGGGAAGCCAGGGTTCCCTCCCACCAAAATACACAGTGGTCAGCCACCTTTCTGCAGATGGGCTTCAGGGTCGAGCTCCCGTTTCAAACCCGTACAGCCCTAACCCCCATTATGCTTTTTTTAATCATAAAAAAACAAGGAGACAGAATCTAGAGGAAGAGGAAAGCTGAAAGGATGCAGCCCCTTCAAATCAAACAATAGTGGGCAGCGCACCATTGCCGCAGCATGCTGAAAGGGATACGGATACAAAATCTTTATATTTTATATTACTGGGGAAAACATTGCGTGAGGTGAAGGGAGAAATGCAGACGCAAGAGCTGACTTTTGGACCGAAATTCTCTGTCGCTGTTCACAACTCACAGGCTTCAGGGTAAGAATTGTCAATTCCTACGAATGGCTGTTTCCTCTCTCCTTAGTTAACTCTGAAAATATAAATTTATTAGATGAAAAAGAGAAGGCGCATTGGGTTGGGGGTGGTGGTGGCACTGGTGGGCGACTTGATGAGAGCCAGGTCCAGCGAGAGGCTTAGGTGCGGTCTAACGAGGACCAGGGACTGCCCATGGACTGCGCGTGCCCTTCATGCACGCCCACCATCATTATCATGAATTAAAAATTATTACCCAAATCGGGTTTATACAATTTTTAATTTAACATTAAACGAACCCAACTCTATTATAATTATTTATTTTTTATTGATCTACTGTACTATTCAATTAGTATATTTGGTGTATTTATTTATTTATCTACACTAAAAAAAAGTTTGATTAATTCTTATAATTTTTATCAATTTAAAATTATCGTGAGAGTTGTTTTTTTAAGTGATAGAATTAACTCGTGCAATGCATAAGAAATTTGACTATGTAAATTATTAATTTGGTCATGCGCTCGTGTACCTAGTTTGATAAAAAAAATGAGATACACTTTCATTAAGTTTATAATTCAAGAAAATACATAGAGGCTAATTTTTCAAATAAAACATGCAATTAATATATGTGTCAACACAATCATTTAATGAGTAGCTTTAATTGTATGTCTCATTAATATAAATATATATTTGATTATTTTATTTGTAACTTAAACTGATTTATTTTTATAGCTTTCTACAAAACAAGCACTAAATTTATTCACCTTTTTAAAAGAGTCAAAGTCAATAAATGCGTACCTTAAATTGTCTAGCTCATTTTAATAAGGTATTTTTCAAACTCTTAAGCTTTGTTGTATACACCGAATCAATCTTCCATCGTCACCTTCCTAGTTTAACATTAAATTTCTACTAGTAGCAAGTCCACCTCCAACATGACTATTTATTTTTTATTAATTTGGTGTATCATTGAGTCGATACACCTGATAATTTTTTTGGAAAAATATTTAATCGCTCACACATCTTTCTTTTAAATATTTAATTTTTTAAAAGTGATTAATGCCTTTCCAAAAAATTATGAACAAAAAGTGTAATGTGAAATTACATAAATGATATAAAATTTAACTCTAAGCAATTAAAAAGAATAAGCATCTAAAAATCAAACATTTAGCTGCTTAAATCCATCCATTATTATTTATAATGGGTTAACTATGCAATGATAAAAAATTATGAATTTTTTAAAACTTTGAGATTAAATAATTTATCAAAAGTGCTAGCAATTATTTATGCAGTAAGTATTATTATTAATATTATATATATATATATATATATGTGTGTGTGTGTGTGTGTGTGTGTGTGTGTCACGTGCCCAACTCGCCAGGTGGGGCTCGGGGTGTGATGAGACCAATCTCCGTCTCTGATACCATTACCCAGCTGAAAAATAATGAATAACACCAAATAAAATACAAGAGTATTATATACAACCCAAAAAGGAGTATCCATCCACATATATTACATAACCAGAAATTTTAAAACATAATTATACATATTTCAGCTCTTACTACCACTCACAAGTTACATAAATTTTAAACCCTACCCCGGAGCTTTCTAAGCTCGATCACTTGAAGGACTTGAAAAGATAATAATTCGTTAGGATGAGACACCTCTTAGTAAGGAAGAAATAAACTATAGCAGCGTGTGGTAGAAGAGTTTTAATATATATCAAATATAGTCATTTCTTAGTCCACCACTATAGAGCATACACATACATATCCAAGCACACGAACATAAATATTTATTGGCTAAAGTTGCCAAGGATAGGGAAAATTACATGCCCATACATGTACTTTCCCTCTGCTTTGATACCATTTGTAACCATACCCTTTGATTCGCGTATCGCTACAATTGATACCGATCAGGACACTCACCTTTCATAGTAAGCCCCCGGGCGGAGAAATTTACTTTGCCATAAATATTCTCATACCATATTCACACATATTCACATCAATTATCTCGCGTAGTCAACAAACATATATACCACAGTTCATCCACACATGATACAATACAATCCATTAAACTCGGTACGTGATCCACCTAGGGCAGTTGCATACCTTGCAGTACGTAGCCCATATAAAGCTACTACGTACAACCCAGTACGTGGCCCACATAGGACAACTGCGTACTATACGTGGCCCACGTAGGGCAGTTACGTATTTCATTACGCGTTTATGTACGTGGCTTACATAGGACTACTGCGTACCATCTCAGTATGTGGCCCACATAGGACTACTACGTACTACCCAGTACGTGGCCCACATAGGACTACTGCGTACTTCACTGTACGTGACCTACGTAGGACAGCTATGTATTTCACTGCACGTTTACACTCACAACAGACAGTATTTACCCAAACAGGAAATATTCACAACCAATCAGTATTCACAATCAAGCAGTACTCGCATCCAAATAGTACTAAAAGTAGACGGTTTTCACAACTGTATAGTATTTACAACTAGTTAATTAAAAAGGATTATTTTCATGCCACACGGTTTTTCCCAATTATGATTTATAATCAAAATCATTATTTTCAATTGCCTAAACTGTTTAGAAAATCATACTATAATTATACGGTTCCTATACTCAAAAATGACTGATTCAAATTTAATAAAAAGTCTGGTATAATTTATTCCCCTTACCTAATCCTCGAAACTCTACCTAAAACGGATGAAAAACGGAATCCTATATTCCAAAAAAGTCCTAACTAAATCAGTTCAACCCCAAAATATTTATTATTTAACATCTCCTAGGCCCACACACTCCCAATAATTAATTTAATATTAAAAATATCCTACTTATCCTAATTTTGGAGTGGTGCCCAAGAACTTCAAATCAAGTTTCTGCCCCGATTAACTTGAAGAGAATCGCCCTAGGAACCTCGTGGTGGTTTTCGATTGTCGAATTGGGCTTAATTTGGACCAGAATCAAAGAGAGAAGGTAGGAGAACCAAAGCCCTAGAGAGAAAGTGAGAGAGGAGAGAGATTTTCCGCTGAGAAATGATCTAGGGCCTATTTATTAATTGCCCTTCGTCGACGAATTTAAAAGGTTTGTCGATGAATCCAAGAAGGACACTCGTCAACGAGAACAACGGGTTCGTCGACGAATCAATAAATTATGAATTTTTTCCTGGCTCTCGGTAATTCCTCCTTGACAAGACTTGTATACTCGTCGACGAGATCAAGAAGGACGTTCGTCGAAGAAGAAAACAAGTTCGTCAACGAGTCCCTGCTTGATGCCCCTTTTTAAATTTCTTTTCCACTTCTTTTGTTTCTCCTTATTTATTTCCCCATTTTCTTTTATTTATTTTATTTTCTTGGTTTGGTTTATTACATTCCCACCCCCTTTACAAAATTTCGTCCTCAAAATTCGTTAATCAACATATATTCTATCACGCATTCCACACATTTCAATCTATTTTAGCCTGTGAACCATTGCATCACCAAGAATTAAATGAAACTTATTATTTGTCTCAAACATAAACACGTTACCTGCGCCTCTAGTAGTGTGTGTCCCAGATGGGGCAAGGGTGTAGACACACGCTGGTCTGCCGCATGGCACCAGATTATTCCCTCGATTTTGATCTGGAGCAGGTGCGTTGCTCAGCGGTCCCTGGTTTTGACCCAGCAACTCATGACAATCCCGAACTATGTGGCCGTACTTGCCACACTGGTAACACATAGGACCCCTTGTAACGACTTGCTACTTATTTAGCATTTTTTTTTTTTTTATATCATAAATATCAACTGTCTGAATTATTTTTTGAAAATAACTCAGGCTCAAAGAGCACTGAAAAAACTCTATCTGTCATACATAACTAACCAGCGGTGTACAAAATCAGGAAGTGCTATATACAATACCAGAAAACTATAATGCTCTGAAATATAAATATAACACTAAACACCCAGTGACAACATCAAAATTTGAAAAATATCCCCAAAATCCCTGGTATCAAAACACACCTACCCTTTCAGCAAGGGCAGCTCTAGTCAACCTCTACCTGCGAGCCTGATTTGCTCGCCTAGCCGGATCTCCTGAAAAACAGTAAGTCATTGGGATGAGACAACGCTCAGTAAGTGGAACTATACTATTACTAGTGTGTGGCGGCTGAGTTAATCGTTTAAAATAGTGAAATAATACCGATACTATAATCTGAGAAAGCTGATAACCTGTACAGAATATATATCATGTAATCTTTAAAATATAACTGGGTATTTGAGTTTGCTATCTGAACATACTACTAGTATAATAATGTAAACTACTACTGTGTGATATATCTGTACATAGGAACTTCTGTTATACCCTGGGATCTATGTTTCATGATATAACCCCTCATGATAAGGTTGTGAGGCACGTATGCTGGACTTTCTCTGGTTGGCCTACCAGGAAAGTCAATATATATTTGTACATCCGCCAATCTGGCCCACTGCAATCTCTCCGGGCAATCTCCAAACTCTAACATCGTCTAACTGGCCACCTCAACCCAACTCCTTGGGGAGACTGCAATCTCTCCTAGCTCGGTTAGACGGAATTCACATACTATCTAAGTTATGTGATTGCACTCTATTATGTACTAGCAACGGTACCATACTCTGCTGTATATCCCTATATGTAATATCCACAGTGGTCTGAAACTGTGTAATATTATATACATATATAAATATATAATTATCTTGCTGCTTTTAACATGATTTCAAAACAACCATAACACTATAAATCTGAGCTGTAATATCTGAAATATGTAGTGACCCGAAGAATAATAGCATTTTAAATATTAGAGGGAGAGAAAATAGAAACAGAAACAGAAGAAGGCCGTAGACTTCGTCGATGAACACAGGGTCTCGTCGACGAAGGTCTTTAGAATTTCGTCGACGAACACAGGGCTTCGTCGACGAGAAAATGCCGAGAGGCGGTTCGGGCTGCTCTGAATTTCGTCGATGAACGTAGGGCCTCGTCGATGAATTTTGTGAAGGGCTTGTCAACGAACACAAAGTCTCATCGACGAACCTGGCCCTATAAATAGTGGAAACCCAGGATTTTATCACATTTCTCTCTCCTCTCTCTCTCTCCTACGACTCTCTCTCCCTTCTCTCTTCATTTTCGGCCCCACCAGTTGCCGGATCGATGATCCAAAGCTACCACGACGCTCCTGGCGGAGTTCTCTATGCATCTACCGGAGCGGATCGTCGGGAAATCGGAGTTGGAAATCATCCTAAATTCAGGGTAAGGCCTTTATCTCCTTTTGGCCTTGTGGTAGTTATAGGAAATGATATAGACAGAAAAATACTGATGTTTAGTTCTGGCAAATATTGGTTTTAGGGTGTTTTGTAGGAGGCCCTACCGGTGTTAGGCTTGTATTCCCTAGGGGCTTTCCACTAGTCAGGTAAGGGAAATATGCTATGTTAGGATATTTCTAAATATTATACAGTTTATTTATTTACGAAAATTATATATTAAAGTATGGCGTGGCTTGTGAATATGTATGTAGTACGGGGATATGTTTTACGAATGGTAGCTTCCTGATTTTTATGAATTTCAGTACCATGATTTTACGAATTTACGTATTATGATTATGTGAATTTTAGTACCATGATTTTATGGATTTACATATTATGATTATGTGAACTTCAGTACCATGATTTTACGGATTTTAGTACCATGATTATACAAATCTCGGTAGCATGATTATACGAATTCCAGTATTACGAATATGCAGTTCCATGTTATGATTATTCATACCTCAGTACATTATGCAGCATCATGGTTATTTCAGTACTTCAGAATCATGGTAAATCAGATAGAAATGTATATAGAAATATATTATACGATATCAGACCCTGTTGGACTTGCAGCTACAGAGCACGGTACCATTGCTACAGATACTATGTTACTTTATGAGTGCAACCACCTATTCAGATAATACGTGGTACGGTCGACCACCTAGGCCCTTGAAGAGGTTAGGCTCCCTATCCAGATATGGGTTGAGGTGGGCAGGTTGACTGACGGAGTTCAGTGATTTATTCCTGGTTGGCCAGTTAGGGTAAATCCAACCTACGGGCCGCACAACCTTGTCATGAGGGGCATGTCATGACACAGATAGCCACAAGGAACAGTTTCAGTTATTATTACATACGTACGGATTTATAGAAACAGGGATCCTACTATATACACTAGAAGTATTTTGAAGTATAACCATAATACTGATATGTTAAGCAATAGGGAAAGGGGGTGGTGTGCTTTATTATTTGTATTGTACTTTTGTACTCAGTTATTCATGTTTATATGAAACAGATTTCATGATATATAATAGATCATTTGCCACACACTAGTAATAGCATATTTTTTCTTACTGAGCGTTAGCTCATCCCAGTGTTGAAATATTTTTCAGGTGATCCGGGTAGGCGAGCAAATCAAGCTCGCAAATAGAGGGCGTCTGTAGTGCCCCATCAAAGAGTGAGTATCATTTTTGAGAATGAGTTTGTGTAGCCCTAGCTAGTTGAGGGCATTTTTGGGGATACAATTATTGTAACACCCCGACCCCGAGGGGCCTGGGATATTAACTTTTTACTACTAATTTACAGCGGAAGCAAATAAACTCAATTTTTATTCAAACCAGAGCGCTAATTATTCATGTTACAATCACTTATTTCAAAAGAAGAAAATTACACAAATGTAAATATCTGAAATCATACTATTTTCTAATTAATCTTTATTTTTCTAATCCCCACCCGCATGCTTGCTAAGCCTAATTTCCGACATGTCCTTCAGAGTTATCTGAAATAAAATATGATTGGGGTGAGACGACGCTCAGTAAGTAAATAAGATTATTATTAGTGTGTGGCCAAAATGAGCTTTTAAAGAATTTCGTAAAATAATATTTAATACTATAACTTCAAAACTGCTTTTAGAATAAACATAAATTTAAAAATTCCTGCATAAAACTTTTGTCATCAATTTTAACAGTAAATTTTTATAATCATATACTATAACTGTTAAATTAAACTTTTAACTTTAAAACTGTAAAAATATTTAATGATAAACATACATATACTTTTCCTTATACGTTTTCCTTAGATCGTCATTTAAGCACCAAAATGATCCTTTTCACGTAAACTTACACTTTTCCTTCAAATCATCAGTAACTTTGTACACGTAATTAAATCTGTATAAACATATATTGTAAAAACCACCCTTAGGCCTGTTTGCCGTAAGTCATGTTTACCCCCATGACTGGGTTGTGCGGTCCGAAGACTGGACTTAGCTGGCTGGCCGACCAAACTAAATCAACGTACGTAAACTTTAAGTGAGATTTTCCTTATTAAGTCCTGGACTTAAACCAGGTGTGCACTCAGGAGAAATCCACTAACATAAATAACCACTCTGTAAACAGTGTGGGTGCACTCTGATCCGTATAAACTTTAAGCTGCGGTACCGAGCATCTGTAACTTTGAACTTTCGTTGCCATAAGGGGTTTGAAAATCATCTTATTATAATTTATGCAATTTAAAATAATATCGTGAAAATCTCATCTTTACTCATATTTTCATAAAAATGTAACGTAAAAATAAACTCATGCCACACAATTTTTGTGTTAAAAATATATATAATTTTATTTTTGAATAGAAAGAAATGCTGAAAATTTACCCGAGGGGATTGGAACATTTCTTAACCCAAAAATAGATGCAAGTATATTAAAGATAGAACTGGTATAATTAAATATGCGTAAAAATAAACTCATAGAAATTTTGTGGAACTAAGTAACATAATTAAAATTTACGTACAAAATAAACTCGGGTATGAATTTAAAATAAAAAGAAACTAACATAATCAAAATTTACTTACAAATAAACTCGGGTATAAATTTTGAATAAAAATACTAACATAATCAAATTTACTTACTAATAAACTCGGGTATAAATTTTAAATAAAAAAAAACTAACATAATCAAAATTTACTTACCTTCTTCTTTTACCGTGTGCTACGAACGCAATAACTATCTTTAAGACATGAGATCGGAAAGAGTGGGTGAGTGAGAACTTACTCAAAATTCTCACTCCACCACAAATTCTTTCACTCACTAATCCTTCTCTTCCTTAGAAAATTGTTGTGAAAAATGAAGGTTGAGAGCTCTCTATTTATAGGAAAATTTTGGAGAAGAAATGGAATTTATAAAAGTATGGGGAGATGAGTGAAATTATAATTTTTTAAAAATTAAAGAATGGGCAAGGGATGGGCAAGGTATGGGTTGAGTGGAGGCTATTTGGGAGTGCTTGCCACCATTCCCACTAAATAAATTTTTAATTAATTACTTACCTAATTAATTAATCCATTACCTAACTAATTATTTTATTATTTTATTATTTTTCTTAATCATTATTATCATTATTATTATCATTGTTATTAATTTTAAACTTGAGTGGAGGCCATTTGGGAGTGCTTGCCACCATTCTCACTAAATAAATTTTTAATTAATTACTTACCTTATTAATTAATCCATTACCTAACTAATTATTTTATTATTTTATTATTTTATTATTTTTCTTAATCATTATTATTATCATTGTTATTAATTTTAAACTATATTTAGTATTTATTTTATTTTATTTTATTTTTGAACAAGAATTAAATTTAAATTTTAAAAACTCATGTGGGCCCCACATGGTCTTGTGGGCCCCATGTAGTCTTGTGGGCCCCACACAATTTCGAGACCCAAATGGATCGTACGTAATTCCAATAACTCTTATACGATTTTATGCATCCTGCATAGTTTTGAGACTTGTGAAAACCTGCATAGTTTCGGGACTCATGTGGGCCCCACACAGTCTTGTGGGCCCCGCATAGGATACCTATATTATTATTATTTTATCATATATTTCTTCAAGTTATATCAGTTAAAACATTGTTTTATGTACTCATTTACGTATATAAACAGTGTCTTGTGGCTCCGGGACTCATATGGACCCCACATAGTCTTGTGGGCCCCACATATGATACCTATATTATTATCATCTTATTATGTATTTCTACAAATTATGTCTGTCAAAACACTATTTTATGTATATATACTTATTTACGTATACAAACAGTATCTATCCTGTTTATCCTATGAAATTCCATTTTGACCAGGCCGACCTCCAGGGAGCGACTGAGCCGCAATGGTCTCTGAGCACTCGCTAAGACAAGGTCTTTCTTAGGCATCAAACATGGAATCAAGGATCCTACAGAAAAACACTTCTGTATTTATATTAACTTAATGACTATTTTTATTATTTTATTATTATTGTACTTTAATCATATATATATATATTTTTGGGTCATCACAATTATCTTTGTATATTTTG
Source organism: Malania oleifera (assembly GCF_029873635.1). Lineage (NCBI taxonomy): Eukaryota > Viridiplantae > Streptophyta > Magnoliopsida > Santalales > Ximeniaceae > Malania > Malania oleifera. The sequence goes on from NC_080417.1 coordinate 133,578,684, forward strand.
GAAACATTTCAACACTCTGGTATTTGTTCTGGTATTGTATATAGTGGTTTATGGTTATGATTGTATGATTTCTGCTTCCTGCTGTTAAGGTTATTACTATGGTATCAAAGTATGTTTTTTTTGTAAAAAAAAATAGATAATTAGGCAGGTCGTTACAAAATATCTATCTAAATTATCTGTAATATCTATTTAAAATATCTGAAATATCTATCTATAATAACTGTGATATCTATCTATAATATCTGTAATATCTGTTCGTAATTTTTGTAATATTTGTCTTAAATATCTGTATATCTGTCTGTAATATCTGTCTGAGTGTTATGGTTTAGAAATCATGTTATTCTGAGAAATACTGTAAGTCTCATTCATTACCATAATATGTATAACTGAATATCTGTAGTACTGTAAAATCTACATACTATACTGTAATAAACTCATGCCACACATTTGGGTAATCAAAATCTCATGCTTAATTTCTATAATTCTGTTATAAAGATAATATTCATAATTCTCTGGAAAAATAATCTGATTAGCATGCTTGTAAATACACATTCATAATATTCTGTATACATATTAAAAATAACTAGCATAGCATATTTCCCTTACCTTATTTCTAAAAAGTCCCTACTATACTCTGGCCCTATACCCGCAGGGTTTCCTGCTCAACTTCCTGAAAACAACATTCCCCAGAACCAAATATCAATATTTCTTTGCATACTACGTTTCCTATAACTGTGGGGAAAACAAATACTGAATAATATGTCTTACCCTGAGTTTGGGATGAAATTCGAATCAGCTCCACCAACGATTAGTTCTGGCAGACTTGCAGAGAACTTCACTAGGAGCGTCGTGGTGGCCTCAGATGTAATGACCAGAAGAATAATAGTATTTTAATAATAAAGAGGGAGAGAAATGGAAACAGAAACAAAAGGAGGTAGTAGACTTCGTCGACAACACGCATTTTGGAGATAATAATAATTTCAAGGGATTGCTAGGACTCGTCAACGAGGTCCCATTTCGTCGATGAGAAAATACTGAGCGAAGGTTTTGGGCTGCTCTGAATTTCATCGACGAAGGGTGAGATTCGTCGACGAATTTACTAAAGGACTCATCGACAAGGTGACGTGTCTCGTCGACGAATCTGGCCCTATAAGTAGTGAAAAATCATATTTTTATCATGTTTCAGCGCCTCTCTCTCTTCTCTCTTCGATTTCAGCCTCGCCAGTTGCCGAATCAACGATCCAAAGCCACTATAACGCTCCTGGCGAAGTTCTCTACAAGTCTGCTAGAGCGGATCATTGGTGAAACGAAATTGGATTGCATCCCAAATTCAGGGTATGGCATTTTAGCCCATTTTTGGCCTTATGACAGTTATAGGAAATGATATAGGCAGAAAAATACTGATATTCTGTTCTGAAAAATGTTGTTTTCAGGGTGTTATGTAGGAGGCCCTGCGGTGTTAGGCAGTAAACCATAGGGGCTTTTCAGTAGTCAGGTAAGGGAAATATGCTATACTAGTATTTTTAAAATATTATACAGTTTATTAAATTATGAAAATTATGTATTAAAGTATGGTGTGGCTAGAGAATATGAATATAGTACGGGGATATGTTTTATGAATTTCAGTACCATGATTTTACGAATTTCAGTACCATGATTATACGAATTCTAGTACCATGATTATACGAATCTCAGTATCATGATTATACGAATTTTAGTATTATGATTTCAGTGTTATGATTATTCAATACTCAGTATTATGACATATGAATTACAGTACAGTTTATGCAGTATCATGGTTATTATACGGTTATTTCAGAATCATGGTAAATCAGATAGTTGTATATATATAGATGTATTATATAGTATCAGACCCTGTTGGACCATACAGTTACAGAGCACGGTACCATTGCTATAGATATTATGTTATGTTATGAGTACAACCACCTATTTAGAAAATACGTGGTAGTAGGTTGATCACCTAGGCTCTTGACATGGACAGGCTCCCCATCATATACGGGTTGAGGTGGGCAGATCAGATCAATGGAGTATAGTGATTTACCCTAGTCGGTCAGCCAGTGTAGATCCCGCCTACGGCACAACCTTGTCATGAGGGGTTAAATCATGACACACAGTTATCCACAAGGAAAGTTTTCAGTTACTATTACGTATGTACAGATTTACAGAAATAGGGAACATACTTATGTACACTAGAAGTATTTTGAATAGTAACCTACAATACTGTTATGTTAAGCAACATGGAAAGGGTGGTGTATTTTATTACTTGTACTGTACTTACATATCCAGTTATACATGATTATATGAAAACAGATTTTCATAATACTGTAGCTCATTTGCCACACACTAGTAATAGCATATTTCGTCTCATTGAGTGTTGACTCATCCTAGTGTTAAATCATTTTTCAAGTGATCCAGGTAGGCGAGCAGATCAGGCTCGCAGATAGAAGGGTTTCAGTAGTGTTATGTTAGTGAAGTGAGTATTGTGGAGGATTTTTGTATATCCCAGCATAGTTGAGGGTATTTTGGGGAACAGATATATGTGTATATTTTGGGAAACATGTTAGTACTTTGGTATTGTATATATATATATATTTACATATAGTTATGTTTATTTGAATTATGCTTCTCGCTGCTTAGGTTAATGATTGGGTTTACCCCCAGTATGGTATCAGAGCATGTAGATTATCATAGTATTAAAAAAAAAAAAAAACCAGTTTATTAAGCAGGTCGTACATCAGATCTTCGATCCGATGAGAAACGGAGCCGGGATCGAAGAGAGAAGGGGAGAGGGTCATTAGAGAGAGAGAGAGAGAGAAGGGTTTCTTGCGCCAAGAATCTACCAAAAATTCAAGTTTTAACTATTTATAAAGCCGAATTCGTCGATGAGACACGTCACCTCGTCGACGAGTCTTGTAGAAAGTTCATCGACGAACCTGCACCCTTATCGATGAGTTTCAGTCTGCCTTAAACCCTCTCTTGGTATCTTCTCGTTGACGAGATCTTGAAGAACCCTTATCGACGAAACCCCTATGTTCATCGATGAGGCCTTGAATATTTTTTTGGGTTATTACACCTCTACCCCAGCATTCTCCGTAATGCCTCCAATTACACCTCACGCAGTAAGAGGGTGTTGAGTTACCCCAATGACCTTGATCACTCCTAACTGGCCTCTGACCCCCAGTATCTGTAATAACATGAAGTATAATGGTATTTAAATAATAATTGAGAGAGAGAAAATGGGAATAGAAAATAGGGTGCAGCAGACTTCGTCGACGAAAGCGAACGACGTGGCAATTGGGCTCGTTGACAAGGGTATGTCTCGTCGATGAGAAAATACCGAGGAGGGTTTTGGAAATTTTGAATTTTGTCAACGAGGGGTGAAGGTTCGTCTATGAAACTCTTTAGGGACTCGTCTACAAGGTGATGTGTCTCGTCGACGAATCTGACTTTATAAATGGCCTAAAATTTGAATTTAAACGCAAAAAAATCAGGAAAATCACTCACTCACTCTCTCTCTCTCTCTCTCTCTCCTCCCTACGGTTTCTCTCTCCTCTCTCTTCGATTTTGGCTCCGTCGTTCACCGGATTGATGATCTGAGGCCACCACGACACTCCTAGGGAAATTCTCTCCAAATCTGCCGGAACGGATCGCTGGTGGAAGTGAGTTGAAATTCATCCCTGAGTTGAGGTAAGGTTTTTTATGACAAATTTGGTCTTTTCATAGTTATAGGAAATGATATTCACATGAAAATACTGAAGTTTAGTTCTGAGAGTTATTGAATTCAGAGTGTTGCACAGGGAACCCTACGGGTCCAAGATGAGTGGAATTTTTAGGGGCTTTTTCTTCAGTACTAAGTAAAGGAATAAACTAAAGCAGTTATTTTCCACGCAAATTACAATTATTTATCAGCTAAGTAATTTTCAGAAAAAACATGTATTATGTCTAAATATCATTGAGTAAATGCATATTTGGAAAAATATTGTTGTTATACAGGAATTGCGATTTTAGAATGAAATGTATGATTTTATTCAGTATTGTGTGGCATGAATATTATTTTTACATGATATGTATTATATTATGGCAATTTTACGAATAAGCATGTTTTCAGAAATTATGAAATAATGCATTAAATGATGATTTTGAAATACATGATAAATGACTTATTTACTCAGAATGATATGCATGAGATTTTCGGTGCAAGGTTGTGATTAATAGCCGGCGCAAGGCCATGTATGTTATATGTTTTCGATGCAAGCCCGTGTTTATGAAATGTTTAGGGCAAGGTCATATTTACGAAATGCTCGGTCCAAGGCCGTATTTATAAAAGTATAGAAACACTATCAATCCATTTATATTAAATGTTATATTATCATGTACTATATGTTATCAAAACCCAGATCCTATACCTTCTTGAGGAGGCTACCAGGCGCTACGTGGAGGCCAGCAGAAGAATATGGCCCAGTCAGGGTTTTTGCTTTGACACTGGGCGATGGTTTTCACTTTGACGTTGGGCGATGCTGAGGTGGCCGGTGACGTGGTGACAGGTACAATTAATATGTTTTTATTTAAAGTTAGTGCACTATTTGATTCAAGTGTCACACACACGTTTGTATCTTCAAGGTGTGTTAAATTATATAGGACAGACACACAATTTCTAGATGTTGAATTATTAGTGGCTACACCGACTGGGTCAGCAGTGAGGTGTAGTAGGATGCTCCGAGATTGTCTAGTTGATATTCAGGAGAGGATTTTATTTGCTAATTTGGTGGTGCTAGACATGCATGGATTTGATGTCATATTCGACATGGATTGGCTAGCAGCTAATTTTGCCAGTATACACGGTACCATGCTCAATAGCACAACCCATCATTAGGGTTCCCATATCCATCCATCAGGGTTATTATTACCACATACATGCAATTATTATGCGGTATTGACATTTCATTAATCATTTTTCCAATGATCCCATTACAGCTTTCGCACTTTGCAATGTTCACATTTCCCAGTATACTCATTTCAATATTCATATTTCAACTCCCACATTTCAATGTTCATATTGCACAATTTACATTGCAATATTCCCACAATTCAAAATTCATTTCATAGTAATACATATATATCTCTTTTCACATTTATTTCATTATCATGTTAGCATATAACTCATTTCACGTTTTTCAATACTTCTCAACATACTCAAATCAGTATTCATACTTTCCTATTTTCATAAAAATCATTTCTATACATGTATTTATATATCATTTTCATCATTTCCAACAAACATAACGATAGTTCTCATTTCATCATTTTCTCAGAAAATACTCATCATTAAATTTCACATTTTTCAATATACATCATAAGCCACACAATTTTCATCTAATATTTATAATATACTAATTTTACAGGGAAAAATATCATAACTTCATTTTTCACATATTCATTCAATTAATAATATAAAAAATACTGCTATAATTTATTCCCTTTACTTAGGTTACTGAGAGTCTCACTAAAACCCAGGTCCTACGCCCCCGGCGCCAAAAATTCAAATCTTGCAATTCACGTTTTCCCTAGATTAATTAACTCATTTCTCAAAATGATACTCATATAACCTTCCCTAGGCTCCATATACTTCAAATTAACATTTAAACTAATATTTAACACCCTTACCTGATTTCCTGAATTATACATGCAGGGTCCCGAAATTAAACACGCGGCGCTTACCCGAACCCTGAATTCAATAACCCTAATTCAACCTCAGAATGCCCAATATTCTAATATTTCTAAATCTAAATTAATTAAATAGTAATTAACCTCTTAATAAACCCCTTATCCTAATTTTGGGGTTATACCTATGACAATCCCATGAAAAATTCGCTCTACTAAACTTGTAGAGAATCATCCCTATATTCTCGTGGTGGTGTCCGATAGTTAATTAGACTTAAGATTTACAAAAAAATTGAGTTAAAAGTGAGAATTTAATTTACCCCAAGGAATATGTCTATGCTGCTCTTACGACAAATCCGCTCCGATAGAAATGTCGGTGGCGGAGATTGGAGTCCAGTGGTATTTTCTGATTTTCGATCAAACGAATATCAGTCGAAAAATTAAAGAGAATGGGAGAGAGAGACGGAGGAGCGAGAGAGACTCAGGGGCAAGGGGCGCATCTCTCCTTTGCAATTGTAAATCAAATGCTTCCTGAAGTAAGCTTCAGGAAGCTTTACTTATATATATATATATATATATATATATATATATATATATATATATATATAAATATATATATTAATATTATATTATATTATTATATTACATTAATTAATTAATTTATTTATTTTAATTATTTATTTATTTTAATTATTTATTTATTTATATATATATTTTTTAGTTTTTGAAATCACCCCACTAATCTTGTATAACCATTTTTAGAGTTATTACATTCTCCCCTCCTTATAAAAATTTCGTCTTCGAAATTGCTATTCTACTTCCCATCCTTAGAGAAAACACTTTCAATTTTATTAATTACCCTCACTTATGACGGAGGAACGCCGTGGTTACAAAAAGGGTTCTAGGAGATCACAACTATTCAAAATTCTCCCAAAACCATTCACACCCCAAAACCAAAAACTCTATTTATCCTATACTATACTATACAAATCAAAATACAACATTATTATTTACTTTTCCTCTAACTGGCTCAGCTCTGAATTCCACTGAATAAATATGGATATCTTTGGCGTATCTGATCTTCTAATTCCCAAGAAACCTCCTCAATGACATGATTGCATCTTAAAATTTTTACCAGTGGAATCTTCTTCATGCGTAGCTCCTGTTCCTTCCAGTCTAAAATCTGCACTGGCACCTCTTTATAAGTTAAAGAATCACCCACCTCCAGTGCTTTATAGATGATCACATGGGAGGGGCCTGGGACGTATTTCCTCAGCATAGAAACGTGGAATACGTCATGGATCCTAGATAGGACCGGTGGCAATGCCAACCTATGGGCAATTGGACCCACCCGTTCAAGAATCTTAAATGGTCCAATATACCTAGGGTTCAGCTTACCCTTCCTCCCGAACCTCATAACTCCCTTCAATGGTGCCACCATCAGGAATACGTGATCTGCTGCGTCAAACTCCAATTCTCACCGACGAGTATCTGCATAACTCTTCTACCTGTTTTGTGCTATTCTGATCTTGTCTCTGATGAGTTTGACTTTATCCTAAGTCTGCTGTATTAGCTCTGGCCCCAAAATCTATCTTTCCCCAATCTCCTCCCAGTATAACGGGGATCGGTACCTCCTGCCATATAATGCCTCATATAGTGTTATCCCAATGATGGCCTGATAGTTGTTGTTATACGCAAACTCAACCAGTGGCAAATACTGCATCCAACGACCTCCAAAGTCTGGCACACATGCTCGCATCATATCCTCCAAAATATGTATCATCCTCTATGTCTGCCCATCTGTCTGAGGATGAAAATCTGAGCTGAACAACAATTGAGAACCCATGGCCCCTTGCAAACTCCTCCAAAAATGAGATGTGAACTGTGGGTCTCTATTTGAAACTATGGACACTGGGACACCATGGAGCCTAACTATCTCTTGGACATATAACTCAGCTAATCTATCCATAGAGTAGTTAACTCTGATCGGAAAAAAGTGGGTAATCTTCATCAGTCGATCCACAACTACCCAAATAGCATCCTGTCCATACAACGCCAGCGGTAATCCAGTGACGAAATTCATCGCTATATGCTTCCACTTCAACTCAAGAATGTGGAGTGGCTGCACTAATCCAACCGGTCTCTGATGCTCAGCTTTCACCTATTGGCATGTCAAACATTGATCCACATACTAAGCTATCTTTCTCCTTATATTGCTTCACCAGAAAAACTCTCAAAGATCCCTATACATTTTAGTGCTACTTGGATGTATATTATATAGAGACCGATGTCCTTCCTCCAGAATAACCCTTTTGATCTCGAGGTCGGCAGGAATGCATAATCTGGTACGGAACCTCAAGGCTCCATCATCTGAGATGCTGAACTCTGTCTCTTGACCATCCTGTACCTTCTCCATAAGCTCTACTAGTTCTGTATCATTCCTCTAAGCTGCTTTAATTCTCTCCTATAAAGTTGGCTGCAAAACCAACTTAGCAAAAAATGTCTGGTGATCGCCCTCTACCAGCTCCACACCGAGCATCTCTAGATCCATCTAGATCGGATGCTAAATCTCCACTACAAATATAGATGAATCCACTGATTTTCGACTCAAACCATCAATGACCACATTAGCTTTTCCTGGGTGGTAGCTGATAGTGCAATCATAATCCTTTATCAACTCCAGCCATCTCCTCTACCTCATATTTAACTCCTTCTATGTAAAAAAGTATTTAAAACTCTTATGGTCAGTGAAAATCTCACACCTACCGCCATAAAGATAGTGTCTCCAAATCTTTAACACATAGACAACTGCTGCTAACTCCAGATTATGGGTAGGGTAGTTCTTCTCATATTCTTTCAGCTATCGTGAGGCATAGGCTATCACTCTCTCATGCTGCATCAACATGTATTCAAGCCCTTTATGGGACGCAACACTATAAATTTTGAATCCCTCTTCTCTTGAAGGAATCATCAATACAAGTGCAGTGATGAGTCGTTGCTTCAACTCCTTTAAGCTCTGTTCACATTCGTCAGACAACTCAAACTTCACTCACTTCCTAATCAATTTGGTTAATGGGCTTGATAATTTAGAGAAACCCTCAACAACCCTGTGGTAGTACCCACCCAATCCCAGGAAACTCCTAATCTTGTGCACATTCTTCAGTCGTACTTAGTCTATTACCACCTCAATCTTACTCGGATCAACAGAAATACCACCCATGGATATAACGTGTCTAAGGAAGATAACCTTCTTGGCATACAACTTCTTTTCTTTCAACACCCGAAGCACTATCCTCGGATATTCCTCATGCTACACTAGGCTCTTCGAATACACCAGTATATCATTAATAAATACTACCACAAACTGATCCAAATACTGGTGAAAGACCTTGTTCATCAAATCCATAAACATTGTAGGAGCATTTGTCAAACCAAACGGCATAACCATAAATTCATAGTGGTCATACCATGTTCTAAATGACGTCTTCGGAACATCTTTCGCCCTGAATTTCACCTGATGGTACCCCAAGCCTAGTTCTATCTTTGAGAATATCTATGTCCCCTATAACTGATCAAAAAAATCATCGATACGAGGGAGCAGGCTTTTATTCTTGATAGTTACTTTATTTATTTCCCTGTAGTCGATGCAACACCTCATCGACTCATCCTTCTTCCAAACAAACAAAATCAGCGCTCCCCAGGGCGACACACTGGGCCGAATAAAGTTTCTGCAACTATTCCTTCAATTCTTTTAACTCTGCCGGTGCCATTATGTAAGGCGCCTATTGACTTTGGTGTGATCCCAAGAGGGTGTGAATTGGGTTTTAAAATATTTTAGCTAATTTAAACATTTACACCAATTTGCCACATTTCATATCCCATTCATAATGCAAACATGTATGTAAAATAATTAAACTATCAGCGCAGACATACACGTATGCAACATGTCTCATTTAAATTAAATGTGTGCATGCGAATAATTATAGCAGTGAACAAGCAAGCATAAACATATGGAAATTAAAGTGTAATAATTAAATAAGATAGATAGATAGATAGATAGATAGATAGAGAGAGAGAGCGAGAGAGAGAGAGAGAGAGAGAGAGAGAGAGAGAGAGAAAGAGAGAGAGAGAGAGGATATTTGTTATCGAGGTTCGGCCAAACCAGCCTACGTCCCCGCCTTGGGCATATCCCCCAAGGATTACACTAACCCTACTCACTTAAATGGGCGGAGCAGAAGCCTTTTACATCCTCTCCTTACGAGGTGAGGAAAACCCCAGTTCAATTTTCGGGATGAACATAACCGGTCTCACTTATGGGGTTGAGACTCCCTAATTCAATTTTCGAGCTGAACCAAACCGGTCTCATTTATGGGGTTGAGACTCCGCAGTTCAATTCCGGGTTGAACCCAACCAATACATGAAAATAATTTTTGTACATAATACAATGCTTCTAAATTCAAGTAGAAATGTACACATTAAAGCTCAAAACATGCACTCTCTAATGATATGAAATATGCTCAATAAAGTAAAGGTGCTTAAATATATTTAAACCCTGATAAGAAATTTTCTCCAAAAATATGTTTCAATAATAATATAGGAGAACCTATGGTTTTGCTCTTCTAATAATTTTTGCACAAATAATATATATAAATGAGAAATATGTTCTCCAACAAAGATTTTTGCTAATAAAAGTTTTTGGAGAAATTGGGATTTTAAGCTCAAGAGTATGTGTGTAATAAATGCATTTTAAAAACAAATGCCCCAAAAGATAAGTGCTCTCTTTCAAAAATTATTTTTCAAACATAGAGTGTGAAAGAGAGTAGGAGAGATTAAAACATTTTGCCCTAAAGAAAAAGATTTTGCATTAAAAATGGTTTGGGGAAACATTGATTAACAAAATAATTTGAGAAGATTTTGGAGTTAATCAAAGTTACTAATCTTGGCTTATGAAGGGGTATATATAGAATCTGGGAAATTTTTGACCATTGGGGACACGCTGGGTATTATTAGAAAAGTTTAATTAAATTTTAAACCTGTTTTAGCATTTATAAATACCCCAACCTAAGAGGTTCGGTCAATCACTTTTAAGGCTCAGTCAACCAGGGTGCCCAGTTTGGTCGACTAGGGTATATTTGAACTGAAGTGATGGTCGACCAGAGTTGAGGCGATTTTTGAGCCTCCGCGTTTCGGTCGACCGGATTTAGTTTGGTTGACCGAACTTGGGTGTTTGGTCGACCAGGTCACTTTTCTACTATGAGTTCGGAAGATCAGGATGTTAGGAGATTCCCACGTGCTAGTTCAATCAACTAGAGCGTTGCAGCTCATTTTAAGGTCGGCCGACTAAAGGGTCAAACTGTTGACCCCAGGGAGGTTCAGTCGACCGAAGAGCCCTAAGTAGTAGGGTTCGATCGATTGAACATGCCAATTTGGGTATTTCGGTCCTTTTCCTCTTATGCAATGTCCTTATTCACATAATACCTAAGTCTAAGATAATAAGAGACTTTTTTATGCAGAATTATGGGTCCTAAGGTCAGTCTAAGGCTTTTGAGAAATAACCCCAAAAATTTAGCGTTGGTCAACCGAAGTTAGCCCTAAGGTCTATATACGGTTCTATTTGAGCATGCATTCATATCATGCATGCAGATTCAATATATTACAGACCATACAGAAAAATAAATGCATATACAACTGAAAACATATCTTCCTTTTCTTCTTCTTCTTTTGCTCTTCCGTCTTCATGGAATATGCCAAATAATGTGTTCTTGAGCTCCGTCTAGCTTCCATCTCAGACCTCTTATGTGTGTGTAAAATTATAACCTATTCAACCATTGAAAATATATATAAGTAACTTGCGGTTTGTCATTATCAAAACTAAGGATCGGACTCAAAACTAGGGATCAGACTAAAATATTTTTGAAAGGATGAGTGAATTAAAAAAGATTATTATTTTTTTCATCCTTAGTTATAGGTGCATGCTGAACCATCCGCTGGTGCATGTTGGATTTTAAATATTATATGCTAAACTGAAAAACATGCACTGTCTATATGTTTATTTCCTAGGTTGCTAGATCATTAAATAGATTAGTACATGTTGAGTCCTATTGGTTTGCACTAAACTGAAAACATGTACACATTTTATGGACCTAGGAGGAACTAGTTCATGGACACCATTTGGTCAAAATCTTTGGATTATGTACTTTCACTCAAGACCTAAATGATAAAACATCATCCCATTAATTAAACGTCCTATATCTTGATGATGGTCCATGTAATTAGGAAATTGCATGACTTAGGGGGAGTTTTCATATCGCACACACTCATTGTAGATTTTGAGTTGTGTCATTCTTGCTTTGAACCCCTATTGCATTATCTTAAGTATAACTTTAATGGGCTATCGTATTTCAAATTGAAATGCAATACGTCATGCTATGTGCTAAATGTCTAATATTTGCTGCATGATGAAATCCTTTGAAAGGATGAATTTTAGATGAATGCTCTTAAATGACTATCATCCTTGAACTTAATGCGAGTATGTATGCATGCAAATATACAGGGGGAGTTTAAGCCCCACTTTTAAGAAAAATGAACTTAATGCTTATAATCTTCTACATGCTAAGTAATATTAAAAAGGATGAACATGTGATGGATGTGCTTGAATGAAATTCATCCTTGAACCTTAATAGACTTATGTGTGCTTGAGACTATACCGAGGAGTTTAAGCCCCATCCTTGAGAAAAGGATTAAAGTCACCTATCCCATGGACTCACGTTATTGTTGTTTTTACCTTTTGAGTCCTAAATTTTTTTTGGCACCCTGAACATCATATCCTATCTTCATTGAATTATCTTTGATATATATTGTTCTTGGTATGCTTGAACACTATGCATGACTTAGTGTTTGATTTTTAGTGCATGTGTGTTTAGGGACATTTTACTGGTGAAATACAAATAATTCAACTTATATCCAGTAAAATTTGATTAAAAATGAAAAATAGTACTTATGTTGTTTTCTCTCTAAATGATTGTTTTACAATTAAAAGCAATATAAGTAGGTGACTGAATCTAAGCATGTATTCAAATTGATAGGGGGAGCGTCTAAAATTAATTGTCCATCTTGTTATACTCACCAACATTATAGGCTTAGATTTGTTGTTGAAATTTTCTGTGACTTGCGTACTTTAAAGCATGATGTTTTTATTGAATATTATAAATGAAAATATTTTATTTGCCACAGTTCTTTACTTTGCCATATGATCCCTATTTTTAAATTCATTTAATATCTTTGGATCTATATGGTTGGATTTTTCTGGTACTTTGTGATTTGTGCGTAAATGATAAACCAGAAAAATAATGTTTGCTTGTGTCTTGAATTAAAGTTTCTTTTTCAGTGAGCATTGCCTCCAGTTTTTATCGAAAATTTTAAGGGGATATATTTTTATACATACATATATATATATATATACATTTATAAAAGCAAGAATTGAACTTATATAGAATATTTCTATATCTTGCTTGTGTGCTTTATGCTTCATGACTTGTGCTATCTTGTTTTAAAATTATTTGTCATGAAATTTATTTTAAGGGTGTTGCATAATTGGTTCATTGATTGTTTATGAAATGCATATGAACTAGTTATACCATTTTTATGCTCAAACCTACATTTGCTATCATATGCCGTATGTGTTGAATTCAAATCTTTCACGGATCTTATGATATATTTAAATTGCCATGGTTTGTGGATAATCCTGGTCAAATCTTATTTGTCATGTGCTTTTTATATCTCTTATAGACCAGTTATATTGTTGTGTGTTTTATTGCTATATTTTTTCAAGAAAATGTAAGAATAATTTTCTATGCCCAAATCTTATGCCAAAAAAAGGGAGAGTTTTTATAAGCAAACTAAAAATTATTTTTAAAAAGGGGGAGTTCTCATTGCTAAGTCTTTTTCTAAATGATCAAATGTCTTCTACTAAGCTTGGCCCTTTTGCTGATGACAAAAGGGGAAGAATGTTTTTGATCAAAATGATAATGATCGAAAGGGAAAATTTTTAGGGGTCAAATATCTAAGTGTGTGCTTTAATGCAAAAAATTAAATGCATGATCTTTGCTGTGTTTTTTTTCATGAATATGCTTGAGTTGTTATGTTTATTTTTACATTATGCATATTCTTAGGGGGAGTCTTTTCAGATTGTACCCATTTTTCTCTTGGTTGTTTGTCATCATCAAAAGAGGGAGATTGTTGGCTTTTTGAGTCCGATCCCTAGTTTTGATAATGACAAACCACAAGTTACTTACGTGTGTTTTCAGTGGTTGAATAGGTTATAATTTTGCACACACATAAAAGGTTTGATATGGAATCCAGAAGGGGCTCAAGAACATATTATTTGGCATATTCCATGAAGACAGAAGAGCAAAAGAATAAGAAGAAGAAGAAGAAGAAGACATGTTTTTCGTTGTATATGCATTTATTTTTCTGCATGGTCTGTAATATATTGCATTTGCATTCATGAAATGAATGTATGCTCAGAAAAAACCGTAGACAGGCTAACTACGGTCGACCAAAGGTCGACCGATGCTGAATTTTTGGGTTAATTTCTCAAAGACCTTAGACTGACCTTAGGACTCATAATTCTGCATGAAAAGTCCCTTATTGTCTTAGACTTAAGTATCATGTGAATAGGGACATTGCATAAGAGAAAAAGGACCGAAATGCCCAAACTTAGCATGTTCGGTTGACCGAATCATAGTACTCAGGGCCCTTCGGTTGACCGAACCTCCCTGGGGTCAATAGTTTGACCCTTCGATCAACTAACCTTAAAATGAGCTACAACGCTCTAGCCGACCGAACTGGCACGTTGGAATCTCCTAACGTCCTGGTCGATTGAACTCATAGTAGAAAAGTGACTTGGTTGACCAAACACCCAAGTTTGGTCAACCAAACTCAATCCAGTCGACCGAACTGCGGAGGCTCAAAAATTGCCTCAAGTCGGGTCGACCATCACTGCAGTTCAAATATACCCTAGTCGATCGAACTGGGCACTCGGTCGACCCAACCTTAAAAGTGACCGATTGAACCTCTCGGGTTGGGGTATTTTTAAATGCTAAAACGGGTTTAAAATTTAATTAAACTTTTCTAAAAATACCCAGCATGTCCCCAACAGTTAAAAATTTCCCAACTCTATATATACCCCTTCATAAGCCAAGATTAGCAACTTTGATTAACTCCCAAATCCTCTCAAATTTTTTTTTTAATCAAAGTTCCCCCAAACCATTTTTAATGTAAAATCTTTTTCTTTGGGGCAAAATATTTTAATCTCTCCTACTCTCTTTTACTCTCTATGTTTGAAAAATAATTTTTGAAAGAGAACACTTATCTTTTTGAGCATTTGTTTTTAAATCGCATTTATCGCACATAATGTCTATGTTTCTCCGTTACAGTCATCAAAGGTATTCATTTGTTTTATACTCATTCCTCTAGCTGTGAATCTGTCGAGAATTGTCATAATATAATGATTTGATATCTGACTAAATATTTATTGCAATCCAAAAGAAAATGACTATCAAAAATTTTATTAATCCATTACTATTCCTATATTCCACTATGAGAATGTCGATTCATAACATATTCCTTGTTGGATGGAATAACACAAGCTTTTGAAACCTTAAATTACATTTTCATCTTATTTCAGTCTATGACTAGGAATAGACATCCTATCAATCAAATGTAACCTCATTGAATTGTGTAGAAAAGAAGTGCCTTCTTTCGTTAATTTTTCTGTGTTATTAGGTATAAGCTCTAACAAGCACTTTATTGATAATTTTAACGGGGTGTTTGGCTTGCGGCATCTTTCAAGATTCCCGGGAATGTGATGCCCGTGGTATCTCATTCGCGCGTTTGTTTGAGTATGGGTATTTGTGTTGTATAAAAGTTCACATTATTAGGGATGAAAGGATTCTCATGAAGTTATCTTATTCCCACCTCCCTCGGTCCCTCCATGGATAAGTTTCATAGGAATCCCATTCCTATGGGAATAATATTTTTTGTACCAAATTGCCGTCACTATTTTGGCTTTTGAACAATGATGCCCTTCTAATATAATATAATCACACTCTATTATTATCTTAAAATAATAAATTTTAATAAAAACAAGAGAAAATTTTAAATTATATTAATTGAATAAATTTTTAGCATTAATATTAATTAATTTTAATTATAAAAAATATATACTTGCTTTTAATTGAAATAAAAATTATTTTTAAAATATCTATTAGAAGTGTAAAAATTTATGTTAATTAACATTTTAATTGACATTTGTATAAAAATTTAATATAATACACTATATTGTCTTCAATCATTTCAGTTGACAAATCATTAAATGTTAAATATTTTAAATTTATAATTGTTAAGCATGCATTTCTTGACCTACTTTGCAAGCATGAATCGTTTTGACATAAACCATAGTATATGTAATGACCCGAAGAATAATGACATTTAAATAATAAAAAATAAAGGGAAATGGAAATCGAAAACAGAAGGAGGCAGTCGACTTCGTCGATGAATGCAAAGCATTCGTCGACGATGTTGCATTTTGGAAAGAAAAATCCCGAGGAATTTTTTAGCTCCTCATCGATGAATACAGGGGACTCGTCAACGAGGATAGGATTCGTCAATGAGAAAATACCGAGAGAAGAATTTGGACTACTCTGAATTTCATCGACGAAGGGTAAGGTTCATCGACGAAATTACTTAAGGACTCGTCGACGAGATGATGTGGCTCGTCGACGAATCCTGTAGTATAAATAGCCCTAAATTGATTTTAATTGCAGAAAATCGATCGCAAATCCTCTCCTCTCTCTCTCTCTCTCTCTCTCTCTCTCTCTCTCTCTCTCTCTCTCTCTCTCTCTCCTACGGCCCTTCCCCCTTCTCTCTTCGATTCTGGCTTCGTCACTCGCCGAATCGATGATCTGAAGCTACCACGATGCTCTTGGGGAAGTTCTCTCCAAATCTACCAGTGCGGATGGTCGGTGGGGCTGAGTTGGAAACCATCCCAAATCCAGGGTAAGACTTTCTACTCAGTATTTGGTTATTTGACAATTGTAGGAAGTGTTATACACGTAGAAATACTGAACTTTAGTTATGGGGAATGCTGTTTCCAGGGTGTTGAGTTGGGATCCCTGCGGGTGCGGGACAGATTTTCTTATGGGCTTTTCAGGAATTAGGTAAGAGGATAAACTAAACCAGTATTTTAAGAAAAATATGTATAATATTATAGCATTTGATTTCAGGAAAATAAATATATTTATATATGATTTATATTTGGGAAAATGCTGTTGAAAGTGATGATATGTTAAATATACGAAAAACCTGTTTAGTGTGGCATGAGTAGAAATTGTTATGAAATACTGTTTTCTGGAAATATGATTATGATACGAATTTTTATAATGGAAAACCGACATACGGGCCAAGATTTTATATATGTTTGCCGGCATACGGGCCGAGCTATGTGCATGATTTGTCAGCGTATGGGTTGAGTTATGGATATGGTTGCCGGCGTACGGGCCGAGCTATAAAAATGATTTGCCATCATACAGGCTGTGCTATGATTTGTTGGCGTATGGCCGAGCTATGGAAAAATGTGTAATATCGGCGTATGGGCCGATGATTTTCATGATATACATATATATATATATATATATATATATGAAAAATGATATGATTGATTTGATAATTAATGATATGAAATATCCATGTATCATAGTTTCAGTATATGTTATATGATATCAGAACCTGGTTGGCTTGGTCAAGGCTAACACTTGCACGGTACCGTTGCTATATGTCCATGGTCTTCACGATCATGATATCTGTGTTAACGCCGCTGTACGGAGTGGTGTGAGATTGGATGGTCGATGTGGTTTTTAAGAAGTGTGTGAGCGCCCCTGGTGTACGGACCAAGTTTGGCAGACCCATTAGACTTACAGACTATACTTTTGACTTGGCAGTGGTCGGTCAACCATTGTCAGGTCCCACCTTCGGGCCACACAACCCAATCATGTGGGGGTAATACATGACAACAGCCAGCTAACCTACCAGGAATATTTTTGTATTATTGTTATATGAGATAAAGTATGTTTATGAAAATACAGTATGTTCTGTCATGTTTTGATGATATATATGTTTTTCCAGATTTGACAAAACAATTATTGAATATGTTCTATATGGTATATGTATAACACAGAATACTCATGTTACCACACAATTGTATTAGTTTATTTTCCTTACCGAGAGGTGTCTCACCCCAAAATTTTATAAACTTTTCAAGAGCCCCATATAAGAGAGCGGGAAAAGCCCTGCTGATCTAGTGTTGTTTGTCTACCCTCTTTGAAGGGTAATTTTTAGTAGGGACACTTGGATTTTGTGGAAAATGTCCCTAGATTTTTTTTTTTTTTTTGATGTATATACTGAAATACAGTGGATATAGTGACTGGTATTTATGGCAATGTGATGAATGTTTTCGTATTTATAATATTGTGATTGTATGTTTCCTACTGCTTAGGATTCCGTTATGTGTTCTGATATATCCCTGGTACCCACGGGTCCAGGTGGATTATGATCTACTGAGTTGAGGGTTGTGATTTTGTAACATAAAAAAAAAATATGGAAATTAAGTAGGTCGCCACAGTTTGGTATTAAAGCCTAGGTTGCTAGGTTCTGTAGACTATAGAATGCAGCGGAAACAATACCAGAGTTTAGGAAATGATTTGAGGTTTTGTTCTATAATCTAGAAGTAAGACTTCCGTGGTAGTTTCTGTGTTTTTTCCTAAGGTGACAATTTCAGGAAAACCATAGTAAGCTATTGTCGGGTTGTGTTCCTAGAATGTAGGACTGGAGATTAGAAATGAGTTAAAAATTTTGAGATAAGTGGTGAGGATAGGTGGGTAAATTATGGGGATAGGATTACTAAGTTGCAACTGCTATTTTTCAGAATGGATCCAGGAGGAAATAGTGCCCATGCGAGTGGCAGTGATGGAGCAGAACCATCAGGTGCAGCTGGGATTGACTCTAATGCGGTATTACGCAGCGTGGCTCAGCAGGTTATGGCTGAGATCGCTAGGAGCTCGAGGGAGCATAGTGGTCCATCTGCAAGCCATGGGTGCACTATAGAAAAGTTTACGAAGATGAATTCTCCGGAGTTCTCAGGTGGAATTGATCCTGCAGCCACTGAGAACTGGATGCAGGAGACCAAGAAAGTCTTGGTTGTGTTGCAGTGTACTAAGGAACAGAAGGTCCTCTTTGCCACCTATAGATTAACATGAGAGGCCGAGAGGTGGTGGACTATGGTGAGACTATTGGAGCAGCAGAGGGTGACTCCGATAGCCATGACATGGGACCGGTTTAAAGAATTGTTCTATGATAGGTATTTTCTAGCTACTGTCAGGGAGGCTAAGGTAGAAGGGTTCCTGAGTTTGAAGCAGGGACAGCTATCAGTCCAGCAGTATGTCGCGCGCTTTTTCGAGCTCTCTTATTTCGCCCCGTATATTGTTCTTGATTAAGTGAAGAAGGCGAGGCTATTTGAGAGAGGCTTGAGACGGAGTATATTGAAGCAGGTGGTGGTTCTACGGATCTAGGACTTTGCTGAGTTAGTCGGCAGGGCAGCCTTGGCAGAGATTGGTAAGCATCTCGATGCAGAAGAGTAGGGATAGAGGAAGAGATCTGCATCTACCAGCTACTAGTAGGGTCATAGACTGGGTTAGTGGAGGAGAGGAAATCATGGCAGAGAGTGGATACAGGAGACGGGAGGACGCGAGGTGCAGGTGGGGCAGGGTCCTCCAGTTTGTCAGACTTGTGGTAGGAGGCACTGGGGAGAGTGTCGAAGTGGTGGTGTGGTGTGCTATCGCTGCAGTAGATTGGGGCACATGGTGCGAGACTGCCCTACCCCACTAGATGCAATTTCAGCTCCCAGACCATACTGGTAAGGTTATCAAGTGTCACATGGGGACCAGCAGAGGAATACGACTCCAGCCAAGGTGTTTACTCTGACGCCGGGTGAGGCTGAGACGGCCGGTGATGTGATGACAGGTATGGTTATTATGTTTTCTTTTAAAGTTATTGCATTCTTTGATATAGGAGCTACACACTCGTTCGTGTCTTTAGGGTGTGTTAAATTATATGGGGCTGAAACATAATCATTCGATGTTGAATTGTTGGTATCTACACCGACTAAGTTAGCAGTGAGGTGTAGTAGGGTGCTCCAAGGTTGTCCAATTGATATTCAAGGAAATACTTTGTCTGCTGATCTGATAGTACTAGACATGCACTGGTTTGATGTTATATTTGGCATGGATTGGCTAGCAGCTAATTTTGCCAGCATAGATTGCCGAGTACGAGAAGTGGTATTTAGATCTTCGGGGGAAGCAGAATTCAAGTTCGTAGGGTCGCGAGTGCAATCCCCACCTCAGCTAGTTTCAGCTATCCAGGCCAAAAGACTACTACTGAGTGGTTGTCAGGGATTTGTGACTATTGTGAAGGAGATGTCAGAGAATGAATTGAAACTTGCTAGCACGCCTGTATTAAAGGAGTTTATAGATGTTTTCCAATATGAGTTACTAGGCTTGCTACCCGATCGTGAGGTAGATTTCCCTATTGATCTACTTTTTGATACAGTGCCGATTTCTAAAGTACCTTATCAGATGGCGCTAGTAGAATTGGAAGAATTAAAGAATCAGTTGCAAGATCTGCTTAATAAGGGCTTCATACGACCAAGTGTATCTCCATGGCTAGCTCCAGTTTATTTGTGAAGAAGAAAAATCGGACTATGAGGATGTGTATAGATTATAGGGAGATTAATAAAGTGACAATCAAGAACAAGTATCCTCTACCCCATATCAATAATTTGTTTGACCAGCTCCAGGGTACACGGGTGTATTCGAAGATTGACCTCAGATCTGGCTACCATCAAGTAAAAGTGAAAGCAGAAGATGTCTCGAAGACGGCCTTCAAGACTAGGTACGAGCATTACGAGTTTCTTGTTATGCCATTTGGTTTGACGAATGCTCCTACAGTATTTATGGACTTATGAACAAAGTCTTCCACCAATACCTAGACCAGTTTGTTGTTGTTTTTATTGATGATGTACTAATCTATTCGAGGAGTTATGAGGAGCATGAGATGCACTTGAGGCAAGTTTTACAGACACTTTGGGAAAAGAAGTTGTACGCCAAGTTCAGTAAATGTGAATTCTGGCTTAAGAAGGTCGTGTTCTTGGGGCATGTTGTATCCGGAGGTGGTATTTTTGTGGATCCTAGCAAGATTAAGGCGGTAGTGAATTGGGCTAGACCAAGAAGTGTCCAGGAGATCAGGAGTTTCTTAGGGCTAGCTGGCTATTACCACCATTTCGTTAAGGGATTCTCAGCTTTGTCAGGACCTTTAACACGACTGACGAGGAAGAATGTCATATTTGAGTGGGATGACAGCTGTGAGCAGAGTTTTCAAGAACTGAAGCAAAGATTAGTCACAGCACCAGTATTGGTTATCCCATCAGGGGGTGAGGGGTATGTCATTTATAGTGATGCATCCTTGAAGGGACTTGGCTATGTATTGATGCAGCATGGCAGGGTAGTGGCGTATGCATCCAGGCAGTTGAAAGAATATGAAAAGAACTACCCTACACATGATCTTGAATTGGCTGCAGTGGTACACGCGTTGAAAATTTGGAGACATTACCTGTACGGCGAGCAGTATGAGATTTTCTCCGACCACAAGAGCTTAAAGTATTTCTTCATGCAGAAGGAACTGAATGAGGCAGAGAAGGTGGTTGGAGCTGATTAAGGATTTTGATTGTACCATCAGTTATCACCCGAGGAAAGCAAACGTGGTAGATGATGCATTGAGCAGGAAGTCTAAGGAATCAACGTTGGCGACTATGGAGATCCAGTATCTGATTATAATGGATATGGAGAGATTTGGCATTGAATTAGTTGAGAGTGATTCTCAAGCTCACATTGCCAGCCTAGTAGTACAGCCTACTCTGCAAGAAAGAATTAAAGTCGCTCAAAAGGAAGACCCAAAATTAGCAGAGGTGATAGAGTGCAAATGGTCAGGGGGAAGAATTCAGTATTGCAGATGACGGAGCTTTGTGGTTCCGTTCCAGATTATGCGTTCCTACCGATACAGAGATCAAAAAGACTATTTTAGAGAAGGCTCACAGATCTTTGTATACAGTTCATCCTGGTAGTACGAAGATGTACAAAGATCTGCGAGAGTCGTACTGGTGGAGTGGTATGAAGAGAGAGATGGTAGAGTATGTAGCCCAGTGTTTGACGTGCCAGCAGGTAAAGGCTGAGCACCAAAGGCCGGCAGGGCAGTTGCAGCCGTTATTTATCCCAAAATGGAAGTGGGATAATATATCTATAGACTTCGTGTCTGGACTACCGACGGCATTACATGGCCAGAATGTCGTCTGGGTGATTGTTGACCATTTGACGAAGACCGCCCACTTTATACCTATCAAGATCAGCTACTCCCTCAACCGTTTAGCGGAGATCTACATTCAAGAGATAGTTCGTTCTTATAGGATGTCAGTATCGATTGTGTCAAATTGAGACCCACGTTTTACGTCACATTTTCGGAAGAGTCTGCAGGAAGCACTAGGGTCTCAATTGTCATTTAGCACGGCATTCCATCCTCAATCAGATGGGCAGACTGAGAAGACGATACAGACATTAGAGGATATGCTACGTGCGTACGTATTGGATTTTGGGGGTAGTTGGACTCAGTTCATGCCACTAATAGAGTTTGCGTATAATAACAGTTATCAGACCAGCATTGGCATGGCACCATTTGAGACTCTATACGGTCGGAGATACCGTTCTCCTTTGTTTTGGGATGAAGTGGGTGAGCAGCGAGTAGTGGGGCCAGAGCTTATGCAGCAAGCGCGTGATAAGGTTTAGTTTATCAGGGACAGGATCAGTGCAGCTTAGAGCCGACAAAAAAGTTATGCTGATAATTGCCGCAGGGATCTGGAATTTGATGTGGGTAATCATGTGTTTTTGAAGATAGTTCCGATGAAAGGGGTTATGCGATTTAGGAAGAAGGGTAAACTTAGTCCTAGATTTATCGGTCCATTTGAGATTCAAGATAAAGTGGGGCCGGTAGCCTACAGGCTAGCTTTACCACTTGTGTTGTCCAGGATCCACGACGTATTCCATTTTGTTATGTTGAGGAAATATGTCCCAAATCCTTCTCATATCATCAGTTATGATGAATTAGAGCTTAGTGATTCACTAGTGTATGAGGAGGTACCCGTACAGATTCTGGATAGGAAAGTATAGGAGTTACATAACAAGAAGATTCCTTAGGTAAAAGTTTTGTGGAGGAATCATGCAATTGAAGAGGCTTCCTGGGAATCCGAGGAGCAGATAAGGCAGAGGTATCCACATTTATTCCCAGAAGTTTGATTGGGTAAAATGTAAGTAGTTAGGTAGTATTTCTTTTGCAGGTACATGTAATGGTTTAATTAGTGTAGCATTTCAGTTTTGGAAGAATTTTCCTTTTGTATATGTAATCTCCCAGGACTCGAAATGTAACCATGGTATTCCTCTGCCATAAGTGAGGAAAAGTAATAAAATAAGTAGACCATTTTTCCTAATAAGGGATGATGAATTATATGAATAGTAAATTTCGAGGACGAAATTTTATAAGGAGGGAAGAATGTAACGACCCGAGGAATAATGAAATTTAAATAATAAAAATAAAGGAAAATGGAAACCAGAAACAGAAGGAGGCAGTCGACTTCGTCGATGAACGCAAAGCGTTCGTTGATGACGTTGCATTTTGGAAAGGAAAATCCCGACGAATTTTTCAGCTCCTTGTCGACGATTGTATAACATGAGCTTGTCGACGAGGATAGGATTCATCGATGAGAAAATACCGAGAGAAAAATTTGGGTTACTCTGAATTTCGTCGATGAAGGGTAAGGTTCGTCGACGAAATTACTTAAGGACTCGTCGACGAGATGACGTGGCTCGTCGATGAATCCCGCAGTATAAATAGCCCTAAATTGATTTTAATCGCAAAAAATCGGCCGTAAACCCTCTCCTCTCTCTCTCTCTCCTACGGCCCTTCCCCCTTCTCTCTTCGATTTTGGCTCCGTCGCTCGCCGAATCGATGATCTGAAGCTACCACGACTCTCCTAGGGAAGTTCTCTCCAAATCTACCGGAGCGGATCGTCAGTGGGGCTGAGTTGGAAACCATCCCAAATCCAGGGTAAGGCTTTCTACTCAGTATTTGGTTATTTGACAGTTGTAAGAAGTGTTATACGTGTAGAAATACTGAACTTTAGTTCTGGGGAATGCTGTTTCCAAGGTGTTGAGTTGGGAACCCTGCGGGTGCGGGATAGATTTTCTTAGGGGCTTTTCAGGAATCAAGTAAGGGGATAAACTAAGCCATTATTTTAAGAAAAATATGTATAATGTTATAGCATTTGATTTCAGGAAAATAAATATATTTATATATGATTTATATTTGGGAAAATGCTGTTGAAAGTGATGATATGTTAAATATACGAAAAACTTGTTTTGTGTGGCATGAGTAGAAATTGTTATGAAATACTGTTTTCTGGAAATGTGATTATGATACAGATTTTTATAATGGAAAATCGGCGTACAGGCCGAGATTTTATATATATTTGCCGGCGTACGGGCTGAGCTATGTGTATGATTTTTCGGCACACGAGCCAAGCTATGTGCATGATTTGCCAACGTACAGGCTGAGTTATGGATATATTTGCCGGCGTACGGGCCGAGCTATGGAAATGATTTGCCAGCGTACGGGTTGTGCTATGATTTGCCGACATATGGGCCGAGCTATTGTAAAATGTGTAATATCGGCATACGGGCCGATGATTTTTATGATATACATATATATATATATATATATATGCAAAATGATATGATTGATTTGATAATTAATGATATGAAATATTCATGTACCATTGCTATATGTCCATGGTCTTCACAAACATGATATCTGTGTTAACGCCGCTGTACGGAGTGGTGTGAGATTGGATGGTCGATGTAGTTTTTAAGAAGTGTGTGAGTGCCCCTAGTGTATAGACCAGGTCTGGAAAACCCATCAGACTTACAGACTGTACTTTTAACTTGGCAGTGGTTGGCCAACCATTATTAGGCCCCGCCTTCGGGCCACACAACCCAGTCATGTGGGGGTAATACATGACAACAACTAACTAACCTACCAGGAATGTTTTTGTATTATTATTGTATAAGATGAAGTAGGTTTATGAAAATGCAGTATGTTTTGCCATGTTTTGATGATATATATGTTTTCCTAGATTTGAAAAAACAGTTACTGAATATGTTCTGTATGGTATATGTATAACACGAAATACTCATATTACCACACACTGGTATTGGTTTATTTCCCTTACTGAGAGGTGTCTCACCCCAAAATTTTATAAACTTTTCAGGAGCCCTAGACAGGAGAGCGAGAATAGCCCCGCTGATCTAGTGTTGTTTGTCTGCCCTCTTTGAAGGGTAAGTTTTAGTAGGGACAGTTGGATTTTGTGGGAAATGTCCCTAAATTTTGTTTTGGGATGTATATACTGAAATACAATGGATATAGTGACTCTAGTATTTATGGTAATGTGATGGATGTTTTCGTATTTATAATATTGTGATTGTATGTTTCCTGATGCTTAGGCTTCTATTATGTGTTTCGATATATCCCTGGTACCCACGGATCCAAGTGGATTATGATCTGCTGAGTTAAGGGTTGTGATTTTGTAATATAAAAAAAATGTGGAAATTAAGCAGGTCGCCGTAGTATATGCCTAATGGGATACAATATAGGAACTGCTACATGCCCTAAGAGGAGGAAGGGTGAGAAGGAGTAAGGGAAAAATGTAGAAAATTACTGTAAAAACTCATGTTCAGTAGGAGACAATTCAGTAGGAGACAATTTCGGGCGATTGTAACTACTGAAATAATCGTTATTTGAGAGTTTTACGTAAAAATAATCTTCTTATTAGTGTAAATTTATAACGTATGACTATTATATTCAATTGTTTATTTTGTTGACCCAATATTCTATATAATATGAATAATAGTAATCTGAGTATTGGAACTCAATAGATGTTGTATATTTAGCGTAGGTGGGCTAAATTTATATAAAGAATCATTACTATAGAAATTTTGGCTAAGTCCCCTTTAAAAATTGAGCATATCCATCCATGCACCTATTCAAAGAAAACTTTTATCCTAAACAATCAATACCAGTATGTTCACAGCGTTACATTCATAACTTTCATACACATTCAACGTATCAAATTACTGTAAAAATTTTGACAGAGTCCCCTTTAAAAATTGAGCATATCCATCCATGCACCTGTTCAAAGAATATATTTATCCTATATAATCGATACCAGTATGTTCACAATGTTACATTCACAACTTTCATACACATCCAGCGTATAAAATTACTATAAAGATTTTGGCAGAATTCCCTTTAAAAATTGACCATGTCCATCCATGCACCTATTCAAAGAAAACATCTATCCTACACAATTGATACTAATATGTTCACAACGTTACATTCACAACTTTCATACACATCCAATGTATCAAATTACTATATAAATTTCAACAGAATTCCCTTTAAAGATTGAGCATATCCATCCATGCACCTATTCAAAGAAAATATCTAT
The DNA here is from genome assembly GCF_029873635.1 of Malania oleifera. Taxonomy (NCBI): domain Eukaryota; kingdom Viridiplantae; phylum Streptophyta; class Magnoliopsida; order Santalales; family Ximeniaceae; genus Malania; species Malania oleifera. Next base: position 133,605,082 of record NC_080417.1, read on the forward strand.
CCTACACAATCGATACCAGTATGTTCACAACATTACATTCACCACTTTCATACACATCCAACGTATAAAATTAATATAAAAATTTCGACAGAATTCCCTTTAAAAATTGAGCATATCCATCCATGCACCTGTTAAAAAAAAACATCTATCCTACACAATCGATACCAGTATGTTCACAATGTTACATTCACAACTTTCACACACATCCAATGCATCAAATTACTATAAAAATTTTAGTAGAATTCCCTTTAAAGATTGAGCATATCCATGATGCACCTATTCAAAGAAAACATATATCCTACACAATCGATACCAGTATATTCACAACGTTACATTCACCACTTTCATCTATACGTTCGTAGGAAACAATACAAAACGTTCATTCACACTTGTCATAACCAAATTTCATTCCCATATACATCCTATGACAAAAGAATAAATATTTCTAACTATAGATAAATAATACAATAGTGCTTTATACAATTGAAAAAAGAAAAAAAAATATAATGTTGTACAAATAAAATAATAGAACGATGATCTATACAAATGAAAAAATGGACAAATAAATGTTGTACAAAAGAAATAATACAATGATGATCTATACAAATGAAAAAAATGAAAAAATTTATGTTGTACAAATGAAATAATACAATGATGATCTATACAAATGAAATAATAAACAAATAGATGTTGTACAAATGAAATAATACAATGATGATCTATATAAATGATGATCTACTACTCGGTGCCACAGGGAGGTCGTCTCCGGTGTCAGGGTGGCTGCCGTCTACGCCTACCCTCTCTTGGCTGCTCCTCCGCGTCTGGCGTTTGGGCTTGTCGATGTGCTATATGTCCGTCATCTCTGCCAATAGATACTGCATCATCTATATCCATGCGAAGCAGATGGGGAGCTACCTTGTATGAAGTCTCTATACGAGTCTGAGGTGGCAAAGCGGGTGCACCCACCTCCTCCGCATCGAGAGGGTCGTCTAGCAACTATAACATCGACAGGGTTGCAGCAGAGTCAGACGAGTCGTCCGCCTATCTACTAGAAGGGCCCGCAATATCAGCGGCTATTGATAGGGCATACGATGCGGACAAGCTGAATACGTACTTCGCCTGTACAATAAGTGGCGAGAAGGCCGGACTCAACGGACGACCAGAGAAAGTTGCTCGACCTCCTCCTACTGGAGCTGCTCGACCTCCTCGTGGTGCTGGGGCCCATCGTGGTGTAGGGATCTGTCCTCTGTCCTCATGGATAATGTAACGACCTGCTATTTAACTTGGGTTTTTTTTTTCAAACTGTAACATATATAATGCTCTGATACCAAATTGGATTAAACCCAACCATCAACCTAAGCAGCAAGAAGCGGAATCAAATAAACATAATCATATATAATTATATACAATGCCAGAGTGCTAACACGTTTCCCAAAATAAACATATATGACTGTTCCCCAAATATCCTTAACTGGTGAAGGCTATACAAAAATACTCCCAAAAATATACTCACTCTCTACTGACAAGACAGTATTGAGGCCCTTCTTTCTGCGAGCCTGGTATGCTCGCCTACCTGGATCACCTGAAAAATGTTAAAGTAACGAGATGAGCGAACGCTCAGTAAGACGAAATATGTTATTGCTAGTGTGTGGCAGATGAGTTGCAATACTATGAAAATATTTTACTATATAATCATGTTTCACTGAATTTGTAAATACAATGCCAGTAATATAAACCATCGCCAATTTCCTGTTACTTAACATTTCTGTACTTTAGGTTTCTACTTAAAATACTCTAATAAATATATATATTTTCTGTCTCTGTAAATCTATATAAACATAGTAATAACTGAAAACTCCCCTGTGGATAACTGTGCATTATGATTTAACCCCTTATGATAGGGTTGTGCAACCCGTAGGCGGGATCTTCTCTGACTGGCCAACCAGGAATAAATCACTATACTCCTCAGTTTGATCAGCCCTCCTCAACCCATATCTGATGGGGAGCTTGTCTACTCATGGGCTCTATACGATCGACCTTTATACCACATATTATCTGAATAGATTAATGCACTCTATATACTGTATGTAGCTACGATACCGTGCTCTGTAAACTGTATGGTCCAACAGGATCTGATACTATATAATACATCTTTATATACAACTATTTGTTTTACCATGATTCTGTAATAACTGTATAAACCATGACGCTGTAAAAAACTGTATATATGTCAACTGTGTTTCTATAATTAACTGTAAATTTATATGTCATGGTACTATAAAATTGTATAATCATGGTATTTCTGTATTTGCTATAAAATATATTCATTGTCTGTATGTTCTGTAAAACATAACTCAAGAAAATACTGTAAAACATATTTCTGTACTATTTCTATATTCTCAAGCCACACAGTAATTTTTGTTAGCCTAATAAAGCTTACAATTCTTATTTTGATGATAACAAATCAAATGATATATTTAATATGTTTCAAGTAAAAGTGTTCAGGAAAATAACAGAGCTCAAGTGTATAAGAGTTCATGGATTACAAAAAGCATAAAGAATGAAGTCATATTGTGAAAAGCTCAAAGGAAAGAATGCAACTACAAAGATGGTGGAAGAATAAGTTTTGAATACTAGATTATACTTTTAAGGATATTCTCAAATGTAAGTACTTCAAAGTAAATCTTAAGTATAAAGAAATTTGAAGCTCATAAAAATTCAAAAATATGTTTTTATATATATACTCTAAAGAATATTTCTTAAATCCATAAAAAGAAAGGATTTAAGAAAAGAAAATTTTTTGAAATAATGAAGTTTTTAAACATATTTATTTCAAAATATTTGGAAAATCAAAAATATTTTTTTTTAAACATATATACTCTAAAAAGTTTTTTTTTAGTAAATAAAAAGGGCTTAAAAAGAGAAGATTTTTTAAACCAAGTTTTTAAATATATTTATTTCAAAATATTTGGAAATAAATTTTAGGAATCTTTGAGAGTAATGGATTGTTTCAAAAAAAAACTCTATAAATAGTTCTAATCTCAAACATTTTAAATTAGAGAAAAGAAAGTACGAAGAAAGAACTTTGATGAAATATTCAAAAGAATTTTGAAATTGAGAAATCCTCTAAAGTTTCCAAATCAAGTGCTTTTCAACAACTTTTCTAATCCAGAGATATTCAAAGGCTTTTAAATCAAAGTAAGTTTTTTTAAAGGTCTTAGATCAACTAATCTTCAAGTATTTAAAATTTTGTTTTCAAAGGATCTGAAATTCTTTTAAGATAAACTCTCTGATCTGAAATCGATTTACATTCTGAAATTAAGTTTTCCAACGATCAAAATTTTTATCTTCTTTGGAAAATTATTTGATAATCCATACCAAGTAATTGAGCTTGAAATTTCTTATATTTAAATTACTTTGAGGTATAAAGTGAGCTGATTGGTATATTAATTCACTCTACTGTGAGAATTCTCTTTTGTACACATATTCCTTCGTTATCTTTCTTAAACGATTCTGAGTTGTTGAATCGTTAAACCAAATAAGGGGTTGTTATTTGGAGAGGCGGGCTCTAGTCTAATTGAAGGAGTGCATAGTAAGTTGGTATTGTTCCACCACGTAAAGGAACTGAGATAGTGAAATCCTTTGGTGTTTTTGCCAAAGGCGAGGACGTAGGCTGTGTTGAAGTCGAACCTCGTAAAAACTCTTGTCTCCTTCTCACTACTTTAATTTACATACTTTACTCGCTTTTGTTATAAAATTTATGAGTGCAGGTTGCAGGATTTAAATTAAGTTCTTGATCAATAGAAAGTACGTTTTGATTAATCTTTTGCGGAAACCCAAAAGGGGAGTACGTTGATTAATTTGCAGAAATATTAATCAAGTAAAGTGAATAATAAAAGGTTACAGGGAAAGCAACGGAAGCCTAAATGTTATTGATTGATTGATTACATTGATTTAATTATTATTTTAAATTCCAATTTTCTTAAGTGTTGTTATATATTGTATTTTGCTAGGTTATTAAAATTAGAAAACTTAAAAATCAAATAAAATTAAAAGATTTCCAATTCACCCCCCTCTTGGGAAGCTATTCTTCATTTCATTTGGTATCAGAGCCTAGTTATAGAAATTCCTAACAAGAAACTATAAAAAGATCAAATGGCAAATATCGGAGTAGCACCCTTTGGTGAAGGACAATCCTCATCCCGTCCACCAATCTTTTGTGGACACAACTACACCTTTTGGAAAAAGAGAATGGAAATATATCTCCAACACATGGATTGGAAAGCTTGGGAGGTTGTCATGGATGAAAACCTTATTCCTTCTAAGTTAGTTGATGGAAAACATATTCCAAAAGAAAAGAAAGACATGACCGACTCAGATTATAAAATGCTTCAAATTAATGCAAGCGCTATAAACGCATTATATTGTGCACTTGATGCAAATGAGTTTAATCGAGTCATGGCCTGCAAAACCGCTAAGGAAATTTGGGATAAACTAGAGGTAACTTATGAAGGAACAGTTGATGTTAGAGACAATAGGATAGATATGCTGACAAGTGAATACGAAGCTTTTAAAATGAATTCTGAAGAAACAATATCAAGCATGTATACCAGATTTACTCACATAATAAACTCTTTAAGTGCCTTAGGAAAAACCTATACTACATATGAAATGATCAGGAAAATTTTAAGAGGTCTACCTCCTATTTGGGAACCAAAGGCCACAGCAATCACGGAAGGAAGAAATCTTAAAACTACTTCTTTGGATGAACTTATAGGCTCACTTCTTACGTATGAAATGGCACTGAAAGAAAGGAATCCTGAACCTAATAAAAAATCCATAGCTCTAAAAGCATCTAACCATAGTTCCAGTGAAGAAGAAAGTGAAACAAGTGACCTTGATCAAGATGAATTGGCATCCATTACTAAAAGATTAGGAAAATTCTATAGAAGAAATAAAAGGTTTCCTAGAAAATTTTATAAAAAGAAAACTGAAAAAGGAGATACAAGTAGGAAAGAAAATAAAGGTAAGAATGAACAAATTTGTTATCATTGCAAAAAGCCAGGGCATATTAAACCAGAGTGTCCACTACTCAAGAAAGACAAGAAGAAAAAGAAGGAAGCAATGAAAGCTACTTGGGATGATTCAAGCTCTAATGAAACTGAAACTTAATCAAGTGAGCAAGAGATGGCAAATATATGCTTCATGGCAAACGATGAAGAGGTAAATTCTTATGACTCTTCAACAGAATCTCAAAATGTGTCTTGTGATGAATCATGTGACAGTTTGCCTCCTTATAAAGAATTACAAACTGAAATATTTTTACTACATAAAAGGTTTATAAAAGTGTCTAAAAGAAATATAACTTTGAAGAATCAGAATCAAGAACTGGTAAAGCAACTAGAATCATTCAAAGTTATTGAAGAAGAAAGAAATATTTATATTAAGAAGCTGGAAGACGAAATAAAACAAGAATTAGATAAAACTCATATAGATGGGTTGAATAAGAAAGATTTAGAAATAAATCAACTCAAAAAGATAGTTGAGGACAAAGAAAAGATTATCTATAACTTTACTAGAGGTAAAGAGAACTTTGAAAAAATGATCGGACGGCAAAGGCTTCATGGAAACAAAGAAGGAATAGGCTACAATGGTAAAACAAATAAAGAGAATAAAAAGCTATACATGGGATACTTTAACAAGGAAGCTATGTTCTATGCTGGCACTTCATCAAATAACAAACATGAACACACCACTTGCTGTATGTGTAAGACTAAAGGTCATATAATGTTTAATTATCCATTAAAGAGAAAATATGTTAAAGCCCAAGGCGAATGGAAGACAATAGTGGAACTAATAGTAAAACAATAAAAGTCAAAAGAATTTGGGTTCCAAAAACTAACACTTAGTGTCCCTTATTATAGGTTTGCCTTAGGACAACAATGACAACAGACAAATGGTACTTGGATAGCGGATGCTCAAGGCATATGACTGGTGACAAGACCAAGTTTACAACCTTAACACAAAAAGATGGGGGATACATCACCTTGGGCGACAATGCCAAAGGTAAAATTGTTGGTATAGGTAAAATTGGTAAGGAGCCTTCAATTACTATAGATAATGTGTTATTAGTAGAAGGACTAAAACATAATCTTTTAAGTATTAGTCAATTAATTTGAAGTTTTGCGCTATTTATACTGTGGGATTCATCGACGAGCCATGTCACCTCGTCAACGAGTCCTGTAGAAAGTTCATCGACGAATCTGCACCCTCGTCAATGAATTTCAGACTTCCCAAAAATCCTCTCTCGGTATCTTCTCGTTGACGAGACAGGACCTCGTCGATGAGGTCCTGAAGAACCCTCGTTGCCGAAATCCCTGTGTTCGTCGACGAGGCCTGGGAAATTTTCTTGGAATTATCACCTCCAAAATGCAATGTTGTCGATGAATGCGAAGCGTTCGTCCACGAAGCTGGCTGCCTCCTTCTGTTACTGATTCCATTTTCCTCCCTCTTTATTATTTAAATACCATTATTATTCAAGTCATTACAGATAATGTCCAAACTTGCTCTCGCTAAATTCTGGACAGCGGGCTTTGAAGATAGTAGGTTGACCTGGTGTAGTAGGTCCGACCATAGCATACAAAAAAATTGGTTACCACATTGACATCATAACGTAGACCATCCTGGTCCCTCTCAATAACACGTCGGACACCATGGCGCGTAGGAGCTAAGGATGTGAATCTCTCCCACACCCAAACCTGTAATAGGATGAGTGCTCCTCCGATCTGCAAGTAGTACAACCAGTGATGGGTCTTCCATCAATCGAAAGCTCAAACAACATCGCAACGTTCTGGAGGGTGATAGTTTCCTCCTCGTGCTGTAGGTGGAACGTGTGCGTCTCCGGCCTCCATCGCTCCACCAAGGCGGTCACCAGATGCCAGTTCAACTGGATATGGCTAATCTGGTATATCCCATAGAAGCCCGCCTCTTGTATCCAATCAACAATGCGGGGGTCCGCGTCTATCCTGTCGTGTACGACCTGTGTACCCCCTCAAAAATATAAGACATCAGAGTGCGAATCAGTCCAGGCCCGGTTGGACCAGTGACGATCGCCCATCGTCAATACACTGGAATCGGACCGCCGATGCCCTAGATCGATCCTGCAAAAAGGCACTAGTGAAATCACCCATCGACTATATGTTCATGAGCATGCAATCCTCCCTATACTTTTCACTCATCCTTTCAAAAACATTTTTGCATACATTTAATTGTTTTCATCTTAGTACATGGTTATTTTTCTGGGAAAAGTTCTACCAAAATTTCGCATTGGATTTGAAGAGGTAGCTGGTCTAGGAGAAGATTCATTACTTGGCCTCTTTATGGCGCATTAGCTTTGAATGCTTTGAGTGAGCTTTTTATAAATTAAGCAAGATTGGGGGAATTTTGTTTCATTGATTTTTCAATGTATTTTTTTGTGTTTTTAGTTACTTTTTTCTGGATTTTTCCAGACTTTTTATAGGAGATGTCTTATTCTCCTCTCCGTAAATTATTCCTTTTCTAATGAAATCTCTTCTTTTTCTATCAAAAAAAGGAAAAATAAATGTAAGTGAGTCAAGTTTTTTCCCGGTTTAACTTTTTTAAAAAATATATACATTAAATAATACCCTATTTAGGGAAGTATTTCCCAGAATGACTCTGACGTAATCTCGCTACTTGGTCCAGCGAGATTTAAACAAATCTTGTTGGACCAAGTAGCAAGATTTGTCACGTGTTACACCCAAGATAAACATAGGCAAATCTCGTTATTTAGTCTAGCGAGATTTTCCTTAACACGTGTCTAGATCAAATTGGCTTGCCATTTAAATCTCGCTACTTGGTGTAGCGAGATTTGTTTAAATGTTGCTACACCAAGTAGCGAGATTTGCCTATATCTTAATTTTTTGTGTTCTCCTTGTTTTTTTTTTTATTATAATAAGTATTAATTAAATTATTGGAGGGAAGAATCATTTATTAATTTAAATTTTCACATAGAATAAATTACATTTTGTTATTTAGTTAAAAATATTATTTTTATCATAAAATATTATAACAGTCATACATTATAAATATACAGTAATAGCAAGATTATATTTAATTAAATAGGGAAATCTTCTAGTATTTTATTGAGTAGAAAATATTTAAATATTAATTAAAAATAATTATTATTGAAATTGTTAACTAAGAATCTTAATAATTCTAATTTGTTATCTTTTATTATTTCTTCTGGCTTCCTTCCCTTCCACAAAATCTTGGATGCAAATAGAGTCTAACAGCTTTGTCCATTCAACAGTCACAACAGATAAGGGAGAATGCCTTTTGTCTTGTTCAACAAATCCTCACTTAGTGGACTTCTCTCTTCTTTAACCGCCATATTGACCAGATTGTCCTCTATTGTTTCTATGGAGTTACTAAGGTTTGCAGTTTGCAACATGTGACAGCTTGTGTGCTTCTATTCAGGCATCTATTTTATATTTACTCTGTTTATGTTCTTGGTGGTAGAAATCTCAAATGAACCTGACCTTCACAGAAATCATCTACAACTATAGGAAACAACCGCACTGTAAACCACGGGTTTTTCGTAGTGTGTTTGTTGATTGGACATTAGCAAATCGCAGTGGGGTAGGTTTCTCAATTTTATCTCTTAAGCTCTTAGTTTTCCATGAAAGATTAAATGTTTGAATGGTTTGGAAACAGAGAATTGGGCAGGAGCACATTGATGTTATCTCTTTTTACAACGAAATATTTATTCCTGCTGTAAAGCCTCTGCCGGTGGAGCTTGGACCTGTAGGAACAGTTCAAAAACCTAATCGAGTTCCAGAAGCTAACAATAATTACGATGGTATACCCTTTACCTCTATTGTATTATAATTCACATTTTTTTTATGTGATTGCCATTGCAAGTGCCTTTCCTGCAAATTAATAGCCTATGGTCCTTTTCTTTCCTGGGCAATTAGGTCAATGCCCTGGATCACCCAAGATATCTCCATTTCAAATTCTCCTTGATACGTCGCCAAAGAAAGTATCTGCAACACATAATGTCTCTGTTTCTCCGATGCGGTCATCAAAGGTATTCATTTGTTTTATACTCATTCCTCTAGCTTTGAATCTGTCGAGAATAGTCATAATATAATGATTTGATAGTTGACTAAATATTTATTGCAATCCAAAAGAAAATGACTATAAAAATTTTATTAATCCATTACTATTCCTAAATTTCACTATGAGGATGTCTATTCATAGCCTATTCCATGTTGGATGGAATAACACAAGCTTTTGACAACTTAAATTACATTCTCATCTTATTTCACTCTATGACTAGGAATAGACATCCTGTCAATCAAATGTAACCTCATTGAATTGTGTAGAAAAGAAGTGCCTTCTTTTGTTAATTTTGTCGTGTTATTGGGTATAAGCTTTAACAAGCATTTTATTAATAATTTTTAGGGGGTGCTTGGCTTGCGGCATTTTTCAAGATTCCCGGGAATGTGATGCCTGTGGAATCTCATTCGCGCATTTGTTTGAGTATGGGTATTTGTGTAGTATAAAAGTTCGCATTATTAGGGATGAAAGGATTCTCATGAAGTTATCTTATTCCCACCTTCCTCGGTCCCTCCATGGATAAGTTTCATAGGAATCCCTTTCCTATAGGAATAATATTTTTTGTACCAAATTGCCCTCAATATTTACTTGACTCACTTTTAAAAATGAGTAGCACTATGGTTATCCCAAGTAAAGGAGTTACGTCCTGTAATAATTAGCCCAAAAAGGCTAGATCGTCTCCTCAGGGAATGCAGATTAGTTTTAAACTAGCGCAAAACAAGAAAGAAGAAAATGAGAAAATAATTTTACTGAACATGGTTCAGATTTGAAATCTTAGGGTTTTTGAAAGTTTGTGGCGAAATTAAAACAAATTAAAACCTAAAACAAGAACATAATGTGCATAAACAGGAGAATAACTACTATACAATTAAACAAATAAACTAACTAAGTTAACCTAGTACAATCCATTCAACCATCCAATAGACTATAAAAACTTCAAACAAGCAAACTAACTAAGGGTCTAAACAAAAAGTCATTCAACAACAAAATACCTTAACACACTACTTGAATAAACATTTAAATCCAGTATTTATTTTTAAATAAACGCAGCAAAGCAAACTTAACACATAATATAACTTAAACTAAAGTTAATGACTTTAATTAAAAAGAAAAACAAATTGACTTTAATAATAAAAATAACCCAAATAAAATTTCATTCCAATAAATATTTAAGATTCAAAACTAAAAGAGAGAGAACAAAAGCAACCACTCTAAATAACCTCAAACAAAAGTTAAATTTAACAATGACATTAAATAAAAAAAATAAACTGAATTTAACAATACTCTAACAAATATTAAAATAACACAAAGAGAGAGGGAGAGAGAGAGAGAGAGAGAGAGTGCGTGAACTAAACAAAATTCTTTAGCGGTAAAATAAATTAATGCACCAACTACCTTAAACAAAAATTTAAGTTCAAAATTAACTCCAAATAAGAATATTCAATGTAAAGATTAACCAAAACTAAATATTAAAACATGTATTGAATGAAAAAATAAAAACAAATAATAATAACTAATTAACACGAGAGAGAGGAGAGAGAGAGAGAGAGAGAGAGATAGAGAGAGAGAGAGAGAGAGAGAGAGAGAGAGAGAGAGAGAGAGAGAGAGAGAGAGAAGAGAGAGAGAGAGAGAGACTGAATGGAGTGGCTCGCCGTGAAGATAGCTGCAGCTGCTCGGGTCTCCACACCACCAGCAGCGCAGCTCCCTTGGTTTTCCAGCAGCCCCCACTCGCAACAACTCCTCCAAAAACCCTATTCCTCTAAAGTAACCCTAGCCTCCTTTATACCTTAGCCTTTTCTCTCCTTTTTTTTTTTACTTTTTTATCTTTTTATCTCCCTCCTCCTTTACCTATTGCCAGCTACACCCAGCGCCTCACTCCACTACATGGCTATGGACTCGGCCCACTCTTTTTTTTTTTTTTTTGTGGTTTTCATTTGGCCTTCACCTCACACACACTGCCAGCCCAGCTCCTATTCCCTTGTTTTTGTTTTTGCTTTTCTCCAGCTAACCACTCTTCACACACATACACGGCTACACACGGGTTATTTTTCATTTCTTTTTTTCTAGCCCACTTTTCTTGCTTCAAGCCCGCTCACACACTAGCATGGGCCTCCAAATGCACGAACACATGCAAGCCCACTCCATCACATGCACGCCCTTCATGTCAAGCCCATACACTCACCTCTCCTCCAAGTGGTCACATCAGTATTCATTGGCTGACCTTATATTTTTAAGCCCTTCCTTTGCAGTGTATTCGGTTGCCTCACCCCCACCATTCGGCCTTCAAGCATACACACTTCAATGCGGATACGTGTTCGTTCATACGGTCACGTACATTTAATTTCAAATTTAATTTTTAGAGTCTTTCCATGAAGCTCGCGTCTTTATTAAGCCCCACGCACGCCCATGGCTCTTCACTCGTTGCTCGGTTTCTTTCATTTTTATCTCGACTTCAGTTTCCAAAAATTATCCTATAACAATAAAGCACGAATATACGTAAATTCATGGTAAAATAGTATAATTATCTGAAAATTATCAAACGAGCTCACGGATTAAAATATTGAACATAATCGGACATTTAGTTAAAATTATAATCTTTAATGCATGAATTAAATGCCTAATTACGCATCTTTGACGCGTAATCAAATAGAATCTAAATAGAATTATCGGTTCACAAATTTCGAGGACGAAATTCTTTTAAGGAGGAGAGAATGTAGTAACCGAGAAAAAATTATAATTAATCATTTAATTAATTAAATATTATTAAATTAATTAATTAAATAAACAAATAAAAGGAATAGTATGAAAGAAAGAAAAAACTAATTGGAATAAAGTATATATATATATTGGCAAAAGCTTCTTCAGGAAGCTACTGCAATCCAATTTCAAATTGGATATAGACATGCGCCTCTCATATTTCTTCACGCCTTTCTGTCTCTCAATGTCTCTCTCTTGCTCTCGTCTCTCTCCTCCACCTTCTCTCTCCTCATTTTCTTGGCAAATATTCAACCAATAGAAAAATAGAAAATACTACTGGGTTCCATTCTCTGCCACCGACATTCCTACTGGAGTGGATTTTTTATAGGAGCGTCGTAGGCACCACTTCTAGGGTAAGCTAAACCTCTCTCTCTCTCTCTCTCTCTCTCTCTCTCTCTCTCTCTCTCTCTCTCTCTCTCTCTCTCTCTCTCTCTCTCCTCAATTTCTCTCAAATCTTCAGTCTAACTGACGATCGATCTGAAACCACCACGTGGTTCTAGGAGCGTTTCTAAACAAGTCTAGCGGAGCAGATTTTTGAATTGGGTTTTCCAGACACCAATCCAAGGGGGGGTAAGATTTAGGAAATTAAGAAAGTTTGTAGTTTTTGGTAATTTAATTATTTATTTGGCATTTATGGACCTAGGAAATGTTAAAATAGTATTTTATTTTAGTTGATTTGATTGAACTAGGGTTATTGAATTCAGGGTTCAGGTGAGCGCCGCGAGTATAATTTCAAGATCCCTACAGGCGTAGTTCAGGAAACTAGCTAAGGAGAATAGATTAAGCAGTAATTTTGTGAATTTACAAATTAAAATGGAAAAATAATATATGTAAGTATATGTTTATTATGCGAATTTTAGAAAAGCCAACCGTTTGAACTATGATTTTGAGGTTAGGGTTGTGTTATTAGTTATTATTTGCGGAAATGGAATGATGAAAGTAATGGATTTTCTGGATAATTGTTGAGATAATTAATTGTGTATTTTCAGTAATGTGAATGATGAATGTGGGTTGGCGTATTTTTAATAAATGTATAAATATGTGTATTATTCTAAATCGTGTGGCATGAGTAAAAGAATATATTGCGATGAATTTTGATATATATATTTATGAGATGTTGGAAATACTAAAATGCGTTGAGAATATTTATTGTGTATGATTGTTAAATCAGAGTTGAATGTGAATGTTAAATTGCAAGTTATGGTTTGAGAACTCCAGTGGATTGTGGTTTTGTGTTATGCACAGTACTATTGCGCGGGATTTCTGAAGAGCTAGTGCACCCACACACCTCGTGGAGAGTGTGGAGACGGGATGGTCAATTGTGCTGTGTAGGGTAGAGTTCCCCCTGGAGTCTGGACCAGTGTGGGAAAGTCAATCTGACTTATAGACTGAAGAGGTTGTTTTTTTTATTTAACTCTGATGGGCCGACCAGGGTTAAGTCCAACCTTCGGCCCGCACAACCCATCATGGGGGGAAGCATGACAGTGTGTTATCCATCTGGTAATGAGTTTTAAATGCATAATTGTTAATTTAACCAGTGAATAAAATGAAAACAAAATATATGAATGCGACAGGAATACAGAGAAAGTGAAATGTGAATGTGAAATATGGAAGTGAGATTTATGTGATGTGAAATACCGAGAAGTGTGAAAATTGAGAACTTGAAAAGATGAATAATACAGAGATAACAGACACAGAGAAAAGTAATAAATGTATTATATATTATAGTATCATATGTATTTTGGGTAAGGTAAACTCTTCGCCCGAGGGCTTGTTGAGAAAGGCGAGTGCCCTGATAGGTATCGGATGTAGACATATCGAGCTACATAACGTATTAGGGTAGAGGGAAGCTACTTGTATGAGCGGGTAATCTTCCCTATCCTCGGGAACTTTCGCTGATAAATAATTGTGTGAATGTGTGTGAATACGAGATAAACTATCCACCTGAAAGCTTATCAAGTAAGGTAAGTGCCTTGATATGCTTCAGTTGTAGTCATAGGTTGCATAAGGTATCAGAACAGAGGGGTGCTACTTGTATGGACGGGTAATCACTCCTATCATTGGAAAACTCTCATTAATAAAATACGCTGCATGTGTGTGAGTAGGGACAGAGAATGATTTCATAATTGTGGATCAATTTGTAAATGATGATTATATTTTGTACACAAACCTCATGATAGTCATACATTGGTATTAATCTATTTCATCTTACTGAGATGTGTCTCACCCGTTATACAATTCATCTTTTCTAGGACCTCAGCGTGACCGAGCTTAGCGAGCTTGGGGTTGGGTTTGTTGGCATAGTATTTTTGTGAGAAGGTATAGGTTTTGGTTGTATTTTTCTTTTGTTTATGTTTTTAGTTTTTTGATAAGTATATATATGGATACTGGATGTTGGGAAATTCTATTTTCGGGATGTTTATATAATACTCTTGTATATTATTGAGGATGTTTATTTATTTTTCCACTGCATGATTAAGGTTATGGTATGTGATTGGATCACATCACACCCTGAGCCCACGTAGCAAGTTTGGGGCATGACTGTAATAACCCCAAAAATGGTTATACAAGATTAGTGGGGTGATTTAAATAAAATAAAATAAAATAAATAAAAATTTAAAAATAATTAATTAATTAAATTATTATTATTAATTAAATATTATATTATTATTATTCTTATTTTATATTATATTACATATATAAAACTAACCTTCCTGAAGCTAGAGACTTTAGAAAGGATTTTAAACTCCTAAACAAACAGAAGCTGCGCACCCCCCCCCCTTTTTCTGAATCTCTCTCGCTCACCTCTATCTGTCTCCCACTTCCTTCAATTTCTTGACTGATTTTTGTCCGATAAAAAATCAGAAATTACAGCTAGACTCCATTTTCCGCCACCGTCATTTCTACCGGAGCAGATTAGTCGTAGGAGCGGCATAGGCATATCTCTTGGGGGTAAGCTAAATTCCCACTTTTACCTCAATTTCTTGTAAATCTTAAGCCTAATTAACGATCGGACACCACCACGAGAATCTAGGGATAATTCTCTACAAGTCTAACGGAGCAGATTTCTCGTGGGGTCGTCGTAGGCATAACCCCAAAATTAGGATAAGGGGATTATTAAGGGACTAATTATTATTTAATTAATGTAGATTTAGAAATGCTAGAATATTGGGCATTTTGAGGTTGAATTTGAATTATTGAGTTCAAGGCTCGGATAAGCGCCGCTGGTGTAATTTCGGGACCCTGTAGGCATAATTTAGAAAACTAGGTAAGGGTGTTAAATATTAGTTTAAATGTTAATTTGGACTATATGGAGCCTAGGAAATGTTATATGGGTATTATTTTGGAAAATGGGTTAATTAGTTTGGGGAAAATGCGAATTGCAGGATTTGAGTTTCAGGCATCAAGGGCGTAGGGTCTGGATTTTAACGAGACTCTCAGTAAGCCAAGTAAGGGGAATAAAGTATAGCAGTATTTTTAGAACTACTGTTTGAATTGATATGTGAAAATGAGCATATGGTATTTTGTCTAAAAATTATTATGATATAAATATCAGATAAATTGTGTGACATTTGAGTAATATTGAATTGTGATATTTTGGAATAGGAAATATGATTATAGAAATATTTTCTATAATAATGGGGAAATATGAGAATATGATTTGTATTATTGAAAAGTGTGGAAATTCACGAAAACAGGTTATATATAATATTATGAGAATGAAATGCGTATTGAAAGGATGGGAAGAAACAGAAAATGATGAAAATATTGTTGATATGATGTGATGAATTGTGAATGCTGAGAATGAAATTGTTGCAATATGAATCCCGATATGTGTATATTGAGTGGGAAATTCTGAAATTATGAATACGGGAAATGTGAAAATTGCATTGAGAATTCTACAAGCTAAATACTGAAATGTGAAAATGGAAAATATGAATATTGCAAAGCAAATGCCGCAATATGAATAGTTGAAACGTGAATACTGCAATATGGAAATTGAAATGTGATTATTAAATTGAGTATGATAACTATGAATACTGGGAAAATGTGAACATTGCAAAGTGCAAGAGCTGACTGCAATGGGATCATTGAAATGTGATTGATGAAATGTCAATACCGCATAATGATTGCAGGTATGTGGCAATGATTAACCCTGATGGATGGATATGGAAATCCTAATGATGGGTTGTGATATTGAGCATGGCTCCGTTGCTAATGGTGTAGTACAACCACATGGACTCTTGGAGCGTGTGGCATGGCAATCGATTGAACTGTATAGTAGAGTTGTTGTGCCCCCTAAGTCCGGATCAGGACTATAGGTCGGCCAGTCATACTACAGACACAAGATATGTGATATGATATTTTGATCTAATCGGGTCGGCCAACCGTGGTTAGATCCAGCCTTCGGGTTGCACAACCTTGACCATGGGGGGAAGCATAGCATGGAAAGAAAGATCCTCAGGGTAGCCAGGAGTTATAGACGTGATATTGGTACTTGATACCAAGGATACTCATAAGTTGGATAGTGAAATGGAAATGGAAAGTGAAATAATGATAAAAATGGGCTAAAATGAGAAATGAAAGAAATAATAGAAAATGAGAAATAGAGAATGATAAAATTAAGAAATATTTTCGTGTGAGTTAATAATATAAATAATTGAGACGAAGTGAAACTCTCCTCCTAAAGGCTTACTGAGTAAGGTGAGTGCCATGATAGGTATCAGATGTGGCCATACCTGACTACATAACGCGTTAGGGCAAAGGGAAGCTACTCGTATGGGCAGGTAATCTTCCTAATTCTTAGGAGCTTCAAAGGTAAATATGTGCTGAAAATGAATGAACTTGAGAAATGGTTTTAAAGCTTATAAAAGCTCATGTTGTATATCTATATGATTATGAGAATATGTATATCAGTGTATTTTCTCAAATGAAATGATGATTTGAAATGTAAAGTGTGTTATAACTGAACTCATATTGCCACACACTGTAAATAATTTATTCCTTCTTACTGAGATATGTCTCACCCAAACTATCTAAACTTTTCAAGGAACAAAGATAGGCCAGGTGCTAGAGCTCCGAGACAGTAGGGAGCTGAGACCCTGATATACAAGGTGAGTTCTTAGACTAGGGAGGCGTAATTCCCCTAGGGTTGTGTTGTTTTTAGGTATGAGATGGTAATGCATATATATATATATATGTTGATACTCTGGGTATTGTATTCTAGTTGTTATGTATATATTGTCTTCTTCTGTTAGGTTGTATAAATGAAATGACTATTTACCCGGTACCCAATGCGAGTTGGGTCATATGGGTGGTAATAGAGTTGTTGACGTGGCCGATTTGTGAATATTGTTGATGACGTGTGAAAATTTATTATTGTTTATTAAAAAAATTGGTACGAAAATGGGGGCATCACAATTTGGTATCAAAGCCTAGGTTGTTAGGTTCTGCAAACTTTAGTAAACAACAGAATACAATACTAGAGTATAGGAATGGATTTTGGGGAAAATAGGAGATGGGTAGATTGAAATGTGAGTTAGTGATTGTTTGAGGATGAGGTGAGAATTTAGGATTCTATCTTACGGCCTAGAGACAGGAGTACCAGGGTTATTTCTATGTTTTTGTAGGGGTGACGATTTCAGGAAAACCATGGATACTATCACTGGGTCTTGTTTCTGAGTGGTGGGACTGAATCTTAAATGGGGATTAAGGTTGTGGAGATAAATGGTTGTAGAAGATTAATTTGTGAATTATAGTAGTGTATTGGTTGTGTGATAGTAATTGTATGCTGAGACTAGTTTCTCTTTTTGCAAGATGGATCCGGAGAGCAGTAACACAAGTGCGGGAGGTGATGGAGCAGGACCTTCAAGTATGGGTGGTAGAGACCCTGACACAGTATTGCACAGCGTCACCCAATAGGTGATGGCTAAGATGGCTAAGAGCTCGGGGGAGCGGGGCTACACGATCGAGCAGTTTTCGCATATGGACCCCCATCTTTTGTTGAAGGAGCGGACCCACTAGTAGCATAGAACTGGGTTCAGGACATAAAGGACATACTGGCAGTTCTCTCATGTACAGACGAGTTGAGAGTGTTATTTGCCACATTTAAATTGACTGGAGAAGCAAATTGCTGGTGGAAGTCAGTGAGATTACTGGAGGAGCAAAGGTTTGACCATATAGTGATGACGTGGAGTTGCTTCAAGGAGATTTTCTTCAAATGGTACTTTCCTGCTATAGTCAGGCTTGTAAAGGCATCAGAGTTTCTGTATCTGACATAGGGGCCTTTGATGGTGCAGCAATATGCAGCGGGATTCATTAAACTACCCTGATTCACCCTATATCTGATGCCAAATAAGGAGAGGAAGTTTTAGGAGGGCCTGAGGTAGAACCTATACGAGCAGGTGGTAGGCTTCTGGGCTCTGACCTTCTCAGAGATAGTAGACAGGGCTACAGTGATTGAAAGCGGCCTATAGAGAGGCATAGCAGCACAAAGCCATAAGAAGAGGCCTGTGCCTCCTAATTTTCAAGTAGGGTCCAGTCGAGGGTCGTGGAGGAGATATGATAGCATAGGGGGAAGACAACAGTGAGGAGGAGATCAAGCAGTACAGGGCAGATAGACGCCCCCACTTTGTCCCATATGTTTCAGAAGGCACCCGAGAGAGTGCCGAGTGAGGGAGATTGTCTGTTATCAGTACCACCAGCCTGGACATATCACTAGAAACTGTCGGGCACCACCAATGATAGCAACTGCTCCTCGACCATATAAAAGGGGCTACTAGGCACCTCAAGGTAGACAACAGAGGAATACTGTTCCAACGCGAGTTTATGCACTGATGCCGGGAGATACTGAGGCGACAAGAGATGTGGTAACAAGTACTGTTTCAATACTGGCATTCAAAGTTACTGTCTTATTTGATTCAGGGACGACTCATTCTTTTATCGCCCAGGAATATGTTAAGTTGTGTGGGTTTGAACCTCCGCAATTAGATATTAGTCTGTCTGTTACTACACCGACTGGGGCTGTAGGGACATGCAGAAAGGTACTCAAGGACTGTCCAATGGGTATTCAAGGGAGGTATTTGTCAGCTAATCTGGTGGTTTTAGAGATGCAAGGGTTTGAGGTAATCTTGGGAATGGACTGGCTAGCTGCCCACTATGCCAGCATTGATTGCCATTAGAGAGAGGTAGTGTTTAGACCTATAGAGGGATAGGAGTACAGATTCGTGGGATCATGTGTGCACACCCCACCTCAATTACTATCCACTATTCAGGAGCGTAGATTGCTATTAAAAGACTATCAGCGATATTTAGCCTATGTGAAGGCGGTATCAGAGGGGGAGCTAAGAGTAGAGGATATCCCAGTGGTGAGGGATTTTCCTAATGTATTCCCCAAGGATTTGTTGGGGCTACCTCTTGAACATGAGGTAGAGTTTGTTATTGATCTGGTTCCGGGGACAGCGCCTATTTCGAAGGCGATGTATAGAATGGCACCGACAGAGCTGAAAGAATTGAAAGAACAGTGGTAGGAACTGTTAAATAAGGGGTTTATTCAACCCAGTGTGTTGCCCTAAGAAGCATCAGTTTTTTTTTTGTGAGGAAGAAGGATGGGTCGATAAGGTTGTGCATTGACTATAGGGAAATAAATAAAGTAATTATCAAGAATAAATACCCGCTCCCTCGTATCGATGATTTGTTTGATCAGTTACAGGGGACACAGATCTTTTTGAGGATAGACTTACACTCTGGGTACCATCAGGTGAAAGTTAGGGGGGAAGATGTTTTGAAGATAGCATTTAGAACACGGTATGGTCACTATGAATTTCTGGTTATGCCGTTTGGTTTGACGAATGCTCCTGCAGTATGTATGGATTTGATGAACATGGTTTTTCACCAGTATTTGGATCAATTTGTGGTAGTATTTATTGATGATATACTGGTATATTCAAAAAGCCGAGAGGAGCATGAGGAACATCTGAGTATAGTGCTTCAGGTGTTGCGAGAGCATAAGCTATATGAAAAGCTCAAGAAGTGTGAGTTTTGGCTGGAACAGGTTACCTTCCTTGGACACGTTATATCCAAGGGTGGTATTTCTATTGATCCGAGTAAGATTGAAGTGGTAGTAGACTGGGTACGACCAAAGAATGTGCACGAGATCAGGAGTTTCTTGGGATTGACTGGGTACTACCACAGGTTTGTTAAGGGCTTTTCTAAACTGTCAGGCCCATTGACCAGATTGACCAGGAAAGGAGTGAAGTTTAACTGGTCTGACGAATGTGAACAGAGCTTCCAGGAGTTAAAGCAGCGACTCATCACTGCGCCTGTGTTGAGATTCCTTCAGGAGAAGAGGGATTCATATTTTACAGTGATGCGTCCCATAAAGGGTTCAGATGTGTATTGATGTAGTGGGGGAGAGTGATAGTCTATGTCTCATGACAATTGAAAGAATATGAGAAGAACTACCCTACCCATGATTTGGAGTTAGCAGCGGTGGTGTACACGTTGAAGATTTGGAAACACTATCTTTATGGGGGTAGGTTTGAGATTTTCACAGACCATAAGAGTTTAAAATACTTTTTCATATAGAAAGAGTTAAATATGAAGCAGAGGAGATACTAGAGCTGATAAAGGATTATGACTACACTATCAGCTACCACCCAGGAAAGGCTAATGTGATCGTTGATGCTTTGAGCCGAAAATCAATGGATTCATCTATATCTACAGTGGAGATTCAGCATCCGATTCAGATGGATCTAGAAAGGCTCGGTGTGGAACTAGTAGAGGGCGATCACCAGGCATTTATTGCTAACCTGATTTTGTAGCCAACTCTACATGAGAGAATTAAAACAGTTCAGGGGAATGATGCAGAACTAGTGGAGCTTATGGAGAAGGTACATGTAACGCCCCGAACCCTTAAACCTGGTCCGATGCGTTAAACCTAATAAACCATAATAAATGCACAATGAAAAACATAACTATGATCCTCAATTATACAATACCAGATTTTACTATTCCTATCAATAATCCAAATTAACTATTCACCACCTGTAATCACATATATACATGTCTCCAAAACATAATACCCAAATACCAGTATTCTCAACCATCCATATCTCATAAAACTTAGAACATGGAACATAAAACATAAATTTATACATCTCAAAATTAACATAAAAATATACCCTTTTCTCTTTCTATTTCCCAAAAATGTTATAAAACCTCGAGCTCTCTAAGCTCGATCTCGAGGAAATCCTAAAAAAATAAATTCATATTTTGGTGAGACACATCTCAGTAAGGGAAGAAACAATATATTAAAACAGCGTGTGGCTAACATGAGTTTATATAACAACATAATATTTAGTATTTGAAAATCGTTAACATAATTTATGAAATTATTCTCTGAACCTAATTAATTACATGCAAAAGATTTAACCCACGAGATTACCCACAGATAGGGGTGATTACCCGCCCATACAAGTAGCACTCCTCTACTCTGATACATTTGGCAACTCAAAGGTCACTACTGAAGCATATTAGGGCACTCACCTTACTCAGTAAGCCCTCTAGTGTTAGATTGATCTCGCACTTGCCTTTCTCAACAAGCCCTCGGGCGAAGAGTATGTCCCCCTTCAATAGTAATATAATCTATTAGCATAAATACTTCTAATATCATAATACATTATTCTTTATATCATTATTCAACCATTCATATCTGTTCATGTTCATTGTTTGACATTTTATTTCATTTCACTTTAAGTGACTCTTTCCCATTTACATCGTTCACATTTCACATTTCATTTCATTGTCATTTCATTCCCTTGTCATTCCATTTTCATTTCATTCATTCGTACTACAATTGCTCTTTAGCCGTCATCAATTAGTCCACATAGAAATACGCTAGAATCTACTAACACAACACCTTTTAGCTATCATCAGTTAGTCCACATAGAAATGTGCTAGAATCTGCTAACACGACTTTCAGTTGTCATACATTTACATGGTTAGATTAACATACACAAGCAGCATGGTTCATATCATATTTCATTCTTAATGCTTTGCTTACTTAGTCTACATCTCATATATTTAACATATATTTGCACAGAACTTACATTTACTCATGCCACGCAATTTAGTAATAAAATTCATACATTGCTTGTAAAATAAGCTAATTTAACGTTTATATACTGAAAATACCTTTCATTTCTTACGTAATTATCTTGAAAATATTTTTCACTTCATCAGTTCATTTTCGCATATACGTATCTAATAAACAGCCCTAAACTCGGAAAAATATAATTTAAATGGTTGACATCTTAAACTCATACCGAAACATATACTCGTATATATAACGAAATTCATTTTCCATTAAATTCATAAAAATTCTAATTTAATATATATTTTTCCCTTTACTTGGTTTCTTGAACTACACCAATATGGACCTCAAAAAATATCTACGGCGCTCACGCGGATCCTGAATCAAAAATCTTAATTCCATTAAATCAACCCTAAATAAAATACTATTTTAACATTTCCTAGGCCTACAAATTAAAAATAACTAATTTACCTAATTTCCCAAATCCCACTCTCGCTTTGGAGTGAGGCTTAGAAAACTCCAATTGGAAATTTACTCACGCCAAAATGACGACGATCGCGTCTAGGACCCCGTGGTGGTGCCCAATCATCTATTTGGCTGAAGATTTAAGGAGAAATTAAAGATTTAGAGGAAATATACCTTTCCTCAGGAGTGGTGCCTATGCCGCTCCCACGATAAATTCGCTCCAGCAGAAATGTTGGTGACGGAGTTAGGAATACAACGACACCTTCCATTTCCCGATCGGCCGAATATCCGTCTAGAAATTGAGAAGAGAGAGAGAGACGGAGATGAAGGAGTCGTTTAGAATTTCCAAGCGGGGGCGCTGCTGCCTCAGCAATTGAAATCATAGATTTCAATTTGAATCGCAGGAAGCTTCAGGTAAGCTTTCTTTATTTTTTTTATTTTTATTTTTCTTTACTTACTTTATCATATATGATAATAATATTATATTATATATATATATCATATTATTTATTCAACAAATCAAATTTAACAATACTTAATTAATTAATTGATTAATAATAAATAATTTTAATTTAATTTAAAATTTTTTATTATTCCTTTTATTTGTTTATTTAATATATTAATTTAATAATAATAATTAATTAATTAATTAATTTTTTTAATTTAATTTTTTTAAAATTTTTTTCCCGGGTTATTACATTCTTCCCTCTTTTAAGAAATTTTGTACTCGAAATTTGCTAGCTAATCAATCATTTCCTCATTTCAAACATTCATTAACTCACTATATCCCAATATTTATATCAAATGAATTCTTAAATTATCCACAGTGAAATAAAATCATCATATAAACTTCTCAATCATCTATAACCAAATTAAATAATTATTATCTTAATAATAAACTCATACCTGCACCCTTAACAACATTTGCCTCAGTCGGGATCAACGAGTACACTCGTGCTGGTCCACCTCTACCTAGAGGTACCTGCTGGTTTCCCCCGATAACATAACCTCTGAAATCAACTAACCAACCTCATGCCACGCATTTCCATATTCTCCAATTTAAATATCAAACACCCAAGTTGACCACAAACCGTTAAACCATAACACCTAAATTATTCTCCTTCAAAGATTTTTCTCCCTAAATCAACCAACCTAACCTTCGAGTTCAAATTTCAAGTTTTAATTTCTCTGCTTGGAAACATCACCATCAATAGATTTACCATGATTTTCTGAAGTTAGCTACTTCTTCAGAAAAACATAAAAGACCATCAAGGGATTTCTACTCCCAAGCTTACGAAATACAATTCAGAATTCCTAACGGTATCTTAATCTACTCATTCATATCCTTATCACAACTCAATCCTATGCTCTAGTATAAATCATCCCTAACCTAATATTCTAATATTTCCATATCCAAGCGATGTGAAATTAATCACATTTCCGGCTTGAAACCTGCCCTGATACCACCTGTAAAGCCCCAAACCCTTAAACCCAGTCCGGTGCATTAAACCTGATAAACCATAATAAATACACAGCAGAAAACATAACTATGATCCTCAATTATATAATACTAGAGTTTACTATTTCTATCCATAATCCAAATTAACTATTCACCACCTGTAATCACATATATACGTCTCCAAAACATAATCCCCAAATACCAGTATTCTCAACCATCCATATCTTAGAAAACTTAAAACACAGAACATAAAACATAAATTTATACATCTCAAAATTAACGTAAAAATATACCCTTTTCTCTTTTTATTTCCCAAAAATTCTATAAAACCTCGAGCTCTCTAAGCTCGATCTCGAGGAAATCCTGAAAAGATAAATTCATATTTGGGTGAAACACATCTTAATAAGGGAAGAAACAATATATTAAAACAGTGTGTGGTTAACATGAGTTTATATAACAACATAATATTTAGTATTTGAAAATCGTTAACATAATTTCTGAAATCATTCTCTGAACGTAATCAATAACATGCAAAAGATTTAACCTACGAGATTACCCAAGGATAGGGGTGATTACCCACCCATACAAGTAGCACCCCTCTGCTCTGATACATTTGGCAACTCGAAGGTCACTACTGAAGCATATCAGCGCACTCACCTTACTCAGTAAGCCCTCTAGTGTTAGATTGATCTCGTACTCACACAGTTCAAATAAAGGTTTACCAGCGAAGGCACCAAGGATAGGGAAATCTACCCACCTATACAAGTAGGTTCCCTCTGCCCTAGTGCGTTATGCAACCTACTGCTACATCTTATACTACTAGCGCACTCACCTTTCTCAATAATCCCTCGAGCGAAGAGTATGCCCCGCCCTAGTTGTAACATATTCTATTAGCATAAATACTTCTAATTTCATAATACATTATTCTTTCTATCATTATTCAACCATTCACATCTATTCATGTTCATAACTTTAACACTTCATTCCATTTCACTTTAAGTGACTTTTTCTCATTTACATCGTTCACATTTCACATTTCATTTCATTGTCATTTCATTGCCTTTTCATTCCATTTTCATTTCATTCATTCAAACTACAGCTGCTCTTTTGCCGTCATCAGTTAGTCTACATAGAAATGTGCTAGAATCTGCTAACACAACCCCTTCTAGCTGTCATCAATTAGTCCATATAAAAATGCACTAGAATCTGCTAACACGGCTTTCAGCTGTCATACATTTACATGGTTGCATTAACATACACAAGCAACATGGTTCATATCATATTTCATTCTTAATGCTTTACTTACTTAGCCCGTATCTTATACATTTAACATATATTTGCACAAAACTTACATTTACTCATGCCACACAATTTAGCAATAAAATTCATACATTGCCTGTAAAATAAGCCAACCAACATTTAACGTTTTTATGTTGAAAATACCTTTCATTTCTTACATAATTATCATGAAAATATTTTTCACTTTTATCAGTTCATTTTCGCATATACGTATCTAATAAACAGCCTTAAATTCAAAAAAATGTAATTTAAATGGTTGACATTTTAAACTCATACCAAAACATATACACGTATATATAACACAATTTATTTTCCATCAAATTCATAAAAATTCTAGTTTAATATATATTTTCCCCTTATCTGGTTTCTTGAACTACGCCAACAAGGACCCCGAAAAATACCTGCGATGCTCACTCGGACCCTCAATTAAAAATCCTAATTCCATTAAATCAACCCTAAATAAAATACTATTTTAACATTTCCTAGGCTCATAAATTCAAAATAAATAATTATACCCTCAATATAACCAATTTAAATAATTTCCCAAATCTCACTCTCGCTTTGGAGTGGAGCCTAGAAAACCCCAATTGAAAATTTACTCACACCAAAATGATGATAATCGCGTCTAGGACCCTGTGGTGGTGTCCGATCGTCGATTTGGTTGAAGATTTAAGGAGAAATTAAGGATTTAGAGGAAATATACCTTTCCCCAAGAGTGGTGCCTACGCCGCAGCCACGACAAATCCGCTCCAGTAGAAATGTTGGTGGCAGATCTAGGAATCCAACAGCACCTTCCATTTCCTGATCGGTCAAATATCCATCGAGAAATTGATAAGAGAGAGAGACGGCGATGAAGGAGTCGTTCAGAATTTCCATGGGGGGGCACCGTTGCCTTTGCAATTGAAATCATAGATTTCAATTTGAATCCGTTGGAAGCTTCAAGTAAGCTTTCTTTATTTTTTTTTCTTTTTTTTCTTTACTTACTTTATCATATATGATAATAATATTTTATATATATATATTGGACCATTCAAGATTCTTGAAAGAGTGAGTTCAATTGCCTATCGGTGGCATTGCCATTGGTCGTATCTAGGAGCCATGACATATTCCATGTTTCTATGCTGAGGAAATACATCTCAGATCCCTCCCATGTGATTAGTTATGAAGCACTAGAGTTGGGTGATACCTTAACTTATGAAGAGGTGACAGTGCAGATTTTAGACTGGAAGGAACATGAGTTACGCACAAAGAAGATTCTTTTGGTAAAAGTTTTATGGTGTAATCATGCCATTGATGAGGCTTCCTGGGAATTAGAGGATCAGATGTTCTAAAGATATCCATATTTATTTAGTGGAGCTCAGAGTTGAGTCAGTTAAGATAAAAGTGAACAATAATGTTGTATTTTGATTTGTATAGTGTAGCATAAGATAGATAAAGTTTTTAGTTTTTGATGTGAATGGCTTTGGGAGAATTTTGAGTAGTTATAATCTCCCAAAACCCTCTTTGTAACCATGGTGTTCCTCCACCATAAGTGAGGATAATTAATAAAATTGGGGTGTTTTTCTTTAAGGATGAAAAGGTAATGAATAGCAATTTCGATGACGAAATTTTTATAAGGATGAGAGAATGTAATAACCCCAAAAATGGTTATACAAGATTAGTGGGGTGATTTCAAAATAAAATAAAACAAAATAATAATAATAATAATAATTAAAAATTAATTAATTAAATTATTATTATTACTGTTTATTAAATATCATATTATTATTCTTATTTTATATTTTATATATATATAAAACTAACCTTCCTAAAGCTAGAGACTTTAGGAAGGATTTTAAACTCCTAAAGAAACAGAAGTTGTGCAACCCCCCTTCTGATTCTCTCTCGCTCACCTCCATCTCTCTCCTACTTCTTTCAATTTCTCGACTAATTTTTGCCCGATCGAAAATCAGAAAATATCGCTGGACTTCATTTTGCACCACCGTCATTTCTATCGGAGCGGATTAGTAGTATAAGCGGTGTAGGCATATCTCTTAGAGGTAAGTTAAATTTCATTCTTACCTCAATTTCTTGTAAATCTTAAACTTAATTGACGATCGAACACCAGCACGAGAATCAAAGAATAATTCTCTACAAGTCTAGTAGAGCGGATTTCTCGTGGGATCGTCGTAAGCATAACTCCAAAATTGGGATAAGGGGTTAATTATTATTTAATTAATGTAGATTTAGAAATGCTAGAATATTGGGCATTCTAAGGTTGAATTTGGGTTATTAAATTCAGGGTTTGGGTGAGCGCTGCGAGTGTAATTTTAGAACCCTGCAGGCATAATTTAGGAAACCAAGTAAGGGTATTAAATATTAGTTTAAATGTTAATTTAGAGCATATGGAGCCTAGGGAAGGTTATATGGGCATTATTTTGGGAAATAGGTTAATTAATCTAGGGAAAACACGAATTGCAAAATTTGAATTTCAGGCGTCAGGGGCGGAGGATCTGGATTTTAACGAAACTCTCAATAAGCCAAGTAAAGGGAATAAATTATAGCAGTATTTTTAGAGCTACTATTTAAATTGATATGCGAAAATGAGCATATGGTATGTAATATCCCCAAAAAGAGACTACGTAAGTTTAGTGGGGTGATTCCCAAAAAAAAATTTA
This sequence comes from Malania oleifera, assembly GCF_029873635.1. NCBI lineage: Eukaryota > Viridiplantae > Streptophyta > Magnoliopsida > Santalales > Ximeniaceae > Malania > Malania oleifera. Next base: position 133,632,950 of record NC_080417.1, read on the forward strand.
ATTAATTAATTAATTAATTAATCGAATTTAAAAAATAAGAATAATTAAAATTTATTTTTATTTTTATTAATAAAATATATTATTATTAATATTAATTAAAATTATTATTATTATTATTTTTAATATTATTATTATTATATATATTCAGGTGTGTTCCTGTATTTCACACGCCCCCCTGCTTCTTATTTTTTTTTTTTTTTTTTTTTTTTTTTGTCTGCACGCAGACACTCTCCTCTCCCTCCCTTCTCTCCCTCTCTCCTCGATTTCATGATGAATTTTCGCCCAATTGAAAATTGGAAAGTTTACGCTGGACTCACATTTTGTTTCCCCTTTTCCGCTGCCGGGTTATTTCTACAAAGCGGATCGATGGTAGGAGAAGCATAGCGTATTCACCTGCGGGAATGGTAAGCCAATTTTCCTTTTCTTTAATTCTTACAAAATTATAAGTACGATTACGAAACGCCCACCCCCTACGAGCTCTAAGGTTGATTCGCTCCACGTTCGTGGGCCGGGACCTCTGTTGCGGTCGTCATGGGCCCCCCCTCACAATTTGGGGTAGGGTACAAGGGGTTTTTTGTACGTACTTCGGATAATTTGGAAAGGCTTTCCACTCTTTGCGCCTCTGGGGTGCCACTTGGCTTTCTGAAATTAGGGTCCGGGTGAGCCCCGCGGGTTGTCCTTTGGGCCCCCCACAGGTAACCTTCCCACCCTGCAGTGGGGTTGTCTACATCTTAGTTTCACTCTTCCTTTGAGGGTCTCTGGCCCTCGGGCAGGTCGCTGGGCTATTTTGTGCGCCATTAGACTGACTTCCTCTGCGCCAAATTGTAAACTTGCGCTACGAAGTTGCAGTTCGGCCCCCCAGGTGGGTGTAGGCGTTGGGTTGTTCCCGCGCCTCTCCCCAGTCAAGGTACGGGGCAATTCAATTCGCGCCGTGTTTTTTAACCTCCTATTGATTAATACGGTTGACAATGAGCATATGCTCTTTGTCCGGAAACTTATTCTGATCTACATATTAGTACATGTGTGGCAGTTTTGAGTAATTTACATGGTGCATATTGGGACTGGAAATTACATATTTATGAATAATAGATGAAAACTGTGTGGCATACGATATATGTTGAAAAATGTGAAATATAATGATGTGTATTTTTTGAGAAAATAGTGAATGAGAATGATTGATGTGATATTTATACATGAGTAGAAATTATTTGCATAAAAAATAAGTTTGTACAAATTGCTGATATGAGTATTTTGGGAAATGTGGAAATACGTGAAATATAATATAAATTATTATGAGATGATGAAATGTGTACAGAAAATGATGAGAATATTTATATTAAATTGAATTGAGATATACTGAAATATGATTGATGATATGTCAATACCGCACAATAATTGTGGGAGGGTGCTATTTCTTTCCTACTGATGTCGTTGGGGAGGTATGCTCAGTATGGAGACTGTGTGTGTGTATGTATGAAGTTCCTACTGATGCCGTTGGGGAGGTATGCTCAATATGGAGACTGTGTGTGTGTGTGTGTGTGCGAAGTTCCTACTGATGCCGTTGGGGAGGTATGCTCAGTATGGAGACTGTGTGTGTGTGTATATGAAGTTCCTACTGATGTCGTTGGGGAGGTATGCTCAATATGAAGACTGTGTGTGTGTGTATATGAAGTTTCTACTGATGCCGTTGGGGAGGTATGCTCAATATGGAGACTGTGTGTGCGTACGAAGTTCCTACTGATGTCGTTGGGGAGGTATGCTCAGTATGGAGATTATGTGTGTGTGTGTGAAGTTCCTACTGATGCCGTTAAGGAGGTATGCTCAGTATGGAGACTGTGTGTGTGTGTGAGTGAGATTCCTACTGATGTCGTTGGGGAGGTATGCTCAGTATAGAAATCGTGAATGTGTTGAGAATTGAAATTATGTGAATTAATGTATTATGTAAAGTACATAAATGTGAATTTATGTATACATAGATATGTAATGAGTTAAAATGGGAAATGATTGTGAAAATTGAAAGAGTGTGTGTTTTATAAAATATATAATTAAGGAGAAGTGAAACTCTCCGCCTGAGGGCTTACTGAGTAAGGTGAGTGCCCTGATAGGTATCAGATGTGGCCATTCCTGGTTGCATAATGTGTTACGGCAGAGGGAAACTACTTGTATGGGCGGGCAATCTTCTCTATTCTCAAGAACTTCGTGGGTAATTATATGTGTTGGAAATGAATAAACTTGAGAAATGGTTTTAAAGCTTATAAAAGCTTGTGTTGTATATATATATGATTATGTGAATGTGAATATCAGTGTATTTTCTCAGATGAAATGTTGTTTTGAAAAATAAAGCGTGTTGTAACTGAACTTATATGGCCACATACTATAAATAATTTATTCCTTCTTACTGAGATGTGTTTCACCCAAATTATCTAAATTTTTTAGGGAACAGGGATCGACCAGGTGATAGAGCTTCATGATAGTAGGGAGCTAGAACCTTGATATACAAGGTGAGTTTGGACTAGGGGGGTGTGATTCCCTAGGGTTGTATCGTTTTTGGGTGTGAGATAGTATTGTGTAAATATGTATGTTAGTAATCTGAATATTGTATTTTGGATGATATGATTATACTATTATCCACTGTTAGGTTTTATAAATAAAATGACTTTTTACCCGGTACCCAATGCGGGTCGGGTCGTATGGATGGTAGTAGGGTTGTTGACGTGGCCGATTTATGCATGTTATTGAGGACGAGTGAGTATTTATTTATTATTTATGAATGTTGTCGATGACGTGTAATTTATTTATTATTGTTTATGAAAAAAAAATTTTGGTACAAAAATCGGGGCGTCACATGGTATTTTGTCTGAAAATTATTATGATATAAATATCAAATAAATTGTGTGGCATTTGAGTAATATTGAATTTTGATATTTTGGAATAGGAAATATGATTATAGATATATTTTCTATAATAAATGGGGAAATATGAGAATATGATTTGTATTATTGAAAAATGTGAAAATTCATGAAAACGGGTTATATATATTATTATGAGAATGAAATGTGTATTGGAAAGATGGGAAGAAACAAAAAATGATGAAAATATTGTTGATCTGATGTGATGAATTGTGAATGCTAAAAATGAAATTATTGCAATATGAATCTCGAAATGTGTATATTGAGATGGGAAATTCTGAAATTATGAATACGGGAAATGTGAAAATTGCATTGAGAATTCTGCAAGGTAAACACTAAAATGTGAAAATGAGAAATATAAATATTGCAAAGTAAATGTCGCAATATGAATAGTTAAAACGTGAATACTATAATATGGAAATTGAAATGTGATGATTGAATTGAGTATACTAACTGTGAATACTGGGGAAATGTGAACATTGCAAAGTGCAAGAGTTGCAATGGGATAATTGAAATGTAATTGATGAAATACCAATACTGCATAATGATTGCGGGTATGTGGCAATGATTAACCGTGATGGACAGACATGGAAATTCTAATGATGGATTGTGATATTGAGCACAGTACCGTTGCTAGTAGTGTAGTGTAACCACACGGACTCTTGGAGCATGTGGCGTGGCAGTCGACTGAGCTGTATAGTAGAGTTGTACTGCCCTCTGTGTCTGGATAAGGGCTATAGGTCGACCAGTCATACTACAGACGGAAGATATATGATATGATATTTTGATCTAACAGGGTCGGCCAACCACGGTTAGATCTAGCCTTTGGGCCGCACAACCTTGACCATGAGGGGAAGCATGGCGTGAAAAGAAAGATCCTCAGGGTAGTCATGAGTTACAGACACGATGTTGGTACTTGATACCATGGATACTCATGAACTGGATAATGATAAAAATGGGTTAAAATGAGAAATGAAAGAAATAATAGAAAATGAGAAATAGAGAATGATAAAATTGAGAAATGAATTTGTGTGAGTTAATAATATAAATAATTGAGGCGAAATGAAACTCTCTACCTGAGGGCTTACTGAATAAGGTGAGTGCCCTGATAGGTATCAGATGTGACCATATCTGACTGCATAACTTGTTAGGATAGAGAGAAGCTACTGGTATAGGCAGGTAAACTTCCATATTTTCAAGAACTTCGCGGGTAAATATGTGCTAAAAATGAATGAACTTGAGAAATGGTTTTAAAGTTTATAAAAGCTCGTGTTGTATATCTATATGATTATGAGAATATGTATATCAGTGTATTTTCTCAAATGAAATGATGATTTGAAAAGTAAAGTGTGTTATAACTGAACTTATATTGCCACACACTGTAAATAATGTATTCCTTTTTACTGAAATGTATCTCACCCAAACTATCTAAACTTTTCAGGGAACAGAGATAGGCCGGGTGATAGAACTTCGAGACAGTGGGGAGTTGAAATTCTGATATATAGGGTGAGTTCTTGGACTAGGGAGATGTAATTCCCCTAAGGTTGTGTTGTTTTTGGGTATGAGATGATAATGCATATATATATATATATATATATATATATATATATATATATATGTTGATACTATTGGTATTGTATTCTGATTGTTATGTATATATTGTCTTCCGCTGTTAGATTGTATAAATGAAATAACTATTTACCCGATACCCAATGCGGATCGGGTCATATGAGTGGTAACAGAGTTACTGACGTGGCTGATTTGTGAATATTATTGACGACGTGTGAATATTTATTATTGTTTATAAAAAAATTGGTACAAAAATCGGGGCGTGACAAACTAGTTCAAGAATCACATAGATCTAAAATTTTCAAATCAATTCCCACACATTATATTGAGTAATTTTCTCAATTTAGTTTATTTTAAAAAATTTGTTTTAAAATATCATTTTATTATGAGTAAAATTTATTTTTTTCACATATACTTAATAACAACTAATGGTCAAGTGATGAAAGATTCATCTTGTCAACAAAGAATTTAAAAAAAAAAAAAAAAAAAAAACATAATAGGTATAGTCACTTATAATTTTTCTAAATTTGTCTTCAATTTTGTATTTTTTTTCTCAAGATTCTGAAAGATTCTGCCTTTTTGGGAAAAAAAATTAAATAAATAAATAAAGGCCAAGTGGGCCCCATCTAGTTTGCGTGCATCAAACGCGCCTCTGTCGCTCAGAGGCAGCCGGGCGGGTGCTGCGTAATGGATAGAGGCGGTGGGGACCAGGGGGAGATGTCACAGCCTATAGCCGGTGGTAGTCGAAGTAGCGGCGCGACTCTGGAGGCGGTCGTCACGGACTATTTTTTGTGATCCAAGGAAGAGATAGGGATGAGATTAATTACGGGTCAACTGCTCTCACCAGTCACCTGTTTCCATACGAGCCGTCTTTGCTTTTCACTTTTTCCTTCTTTTGTTTTGTTTTTATTTTGAAAAAAGTCTTATTATTAAGTCATTTCTTATATATATATATAATTTAATTTTAAATAATTATTAATTTACTTACCATGTTAAAAGTTTATAAAACAACTCTTTTCCAAAAGCTTTTTAAAAAATATTTAATTTTTTAAAATATTAAAGCAAAATGTAGATACGCATACTTTTAATAAGATCGTATTATTATGATATGACTATTTCTATATCCTTCTCGACTCTTTCTATTATAAGTAAGTTATTTAAGTTTTTAAAATATTAAAACAAAAAATAGATACACACCCTTTTATAGGATAATGTTATCACTCTCTCTCTTTAAGAGGATACCAACAACGTGAGCCACTAAACCACTAATGACTTTGATAGTGGAACAATAAATCGTTTCACCATAAATTTTTTATTAGAGGGAGGAGAGTCTTACTAATAAATTATATTTGAATAATTTTGTAAAATAGATTTAAGTAAATAATGTAATTAATGTTCATAGATAGATATATTTATTAAATTGTATGAATTATAAATCATATTTTAATATTTAAATATAAGTCATATAAATCACATTAACAATAATATAATTATGGCTAAATTTATAATAGCACTTCATTATTATCTTTTACATTTTTATTTATTTATTTGTATGCGTACGTGAGACCACTATTATAGTTTATTAAGAGAGATGCATTCCTAGATACATTCCTTTTTTTTTTTACTTACAAAGTGAAAAATTAAAGGGATAAATTTTTTATTTGATACATTAGAAAGTGATTATTGAGTTCCAATAACTCAATAAATTTATTAATGGATGGAATATGTAGAAATTTATTTTTAGATTTACTAATTATTATAAATGTGGGTAACAAATTCTACTTATTTAAAAGTATGGTAATTCATATTCATTTTATGATAAAGTCAAACAATTATTTACGTCTTGAAGAACTTATCAAATTCAATATTTATTTATCAATTTTAGTTTATTTTGATCAAAATAAGTATTTTTTTAATTATTCCATGCCTGTGAAAGAGAGAAATAAATTTTTTATCAAGGATCTGCTTTGAGTCCTTATTGTTTTATTTTATTGATGGACCAATTGACTAACAGTATTGAAAATGAGGTTCAATGGTGTATGTTGTTTGCAGATGATATTGTATTAATTGACGAAACTAGAGATAGAGTAGAGATTGAGTTAGAATTATGGAGAGAAACTTTGAAATTTAGAAGCTTTAGGATAAGTAGAAATAAGACAGAATATATGAAATATAATTTTAGTAATGATAGGAAGAATATTGGAGACAAAGTTAAACTTGATGATGAAAAAATAAATAGCATTTGTAGATTTCGATACCTTGGATCTATTATGTAAGCTGAAAGAGAAATTGAAAATGATGTAATGCATAGAGTTAAAACAAGTTAGATAAAATGAAGAAATACTTCAAGTGTGTTCCGTGATCATAGGATATCCTTAAAATTGAAAAAGAAAGTTTTATATGATAGTTATAAGACCAACCATGCTATATGGAATGGAATGTTGAGCAATGAAAAAACATAATATCCAAAAAGTAAAAGTTGTCGAGATGAAAATGCTTAGATGGATTAGTGGTATAACATTGAAAGATAAATTAAGGAATGAATATATTTGTGATAAATTAAGTGTAACTCCTATAGAAGATAAGATAAGGGAGAGACGACTCAGATGGTATGGACACCTACAACGTAGGCCACATAGTGCACCTGTGAGGAAGAGTGACTTAATTACTGTGAGGGGTAGTAGAAGGTGTAGGGGTAGACCTAAAATAACTTTAGAGGAGATAGTGGGTAAGGATTTAATATCCTTGAATCTATAAAAAGAAATGGTTCATGATCGCATAAATTCGCAGAAAATAATTCATATAATCGACCCAACCTAGTGGGACTAACGTTTGGTTGTTGTTGTTGTTGTTGTTGTATGATTTTTGATAAAAAAAAATGAGCGAAAGACATTTACCTCCCTTGAGATTTGATAAAAAGATAAAAACATTTTCTAATGTTTTAGAAATGCCAAAAAACATTTTCTGAAATTTCAAAACTGTCACAAGTCAGCCTTAAAAAATTTTGTATTTTTGTAAAATACAAAGGGAGATCATAAAGATAATTTTTTTTAAGGTAGGTCTGCATCAATCTCAGGAAAGTCTTTGGAGGTTCGTGAAATTTTTGAATCCTCATGGGATGTTATTGTCTTTTTACCAAATTTCAGGGAAGGTCAATGTCTTTTGTTCGAAAATTTTTAAAAAGATAAGATGTTCAAGGGAGAAAATAAGTTTTAAGCTTCTAATTTATTTTTTCTTATGTTCACTTAATCTAAAATCAAACTAAAATTTTCATGGTATGATTTTGATAAATTTTTTAAAAAAGGATAAGATGTTCAAGGGAGAAAAATAAGTTTTAAGCTTCTATATATATATATATTTTTTTGTTATTTTCACTTATTTAAAAATCAAACTAAAAAATTTCATCTTTGGGTATGATTTTGATAATTTTTTTTTAACAAAAAAAGGACGGGGGAAATAAATTTCAAGTTTTTTTTTATTTTTTTTCCTTATATTCACTTATTCTAAAATCAAGCTAAATTAAAACTTAAAAGATGAGTTAATATATGTATAATTTCTGGTTTAAGTTGAGGTAAAATGAAAATGAACCAAAATTAATTTGGTTTTTTATGAGTTTAATAATTGGAGGTTAAACTATGTGGTGGGGAGTGAGAATAGAATAGCAATTGTGGTTCAAACATTTTATTTTTTTAAAAAAAATATACATAAATCCACATTTTTAGGGATATTTAGCATATAAAAGACAACAAGGATAAGGACGAATTAATAGAAGCCCTAATTCTCTTGCCCTTTCCAATAGTTCCTCTTTGTTGTTAAGATTTTTTTAGAAAAGATAAAAGTATTTAACAAAATAAAATAAAAAATAAATAGATTTGGGGTCTAGTCTAATAATATTGTAGTTACGTACCACCTGATATATTTTTATTAAATTAGTATAAAGTTATTATTGGTGATTCTTTGAGTATTCTTAAGAGGAAGTCAAGGATCTTAAGAATAATCAATTGTTGGGAAAAATTTAGTATCCTTAGTTGTCAATTCTCAAGTTTGATATAGTATCCTTAGTTGTCAATGTAAGAAATCTAAATGCTGCTATTAGATAAACACAAGATCTTCATCATCATGATCTTCACATATGTGTATAATCTATAATGCGGAAAACATAAAATATACATACCGGGTCGTTCATGATGAATACAAACTGATAAGAACGCTTGTAGAAATCGTAGAAATCGTTTCTCTCGCTTCACCCCAATCTCTTTCTGTACTCCATCTGATTTATAGGAATATGACTGATGAACAGAGAGCTAAGGCAGAGAGAGAACAATTCCTATATGCCTTACTTTTAATCTATTCTATTACTTTACAGAATATCTTAACCATCATACTACTCCCAATAATAATAGCAATATATATAGATTCATAGGAAACTCTTTAACTTCCGATCATTATATCTCACATTATTTAATCCATAGATAAGACTTTTCATTTTAGATAAGATGTTTCATTTCCCTTATCATAAGTTATTTTATTTCCTTTTATCATATGGTGCACTTATCTTTCATGTGTTATTCATGTGGGATATATCCTTTGAGATATAATCCAACACTCTCCTACTTGGCCTATATGAATGACTTTAATTTGGATTAACCATATAACCATAATATGTGCACAATTGTCAGCTTATACATACTTTTAGTGAGATTACCATAATAGCATAATTAAACAACCTTCTAACACGAGTCATGGCGGTAAATATCATTAAAGCGACATCTTCCCTTCCATGTACTACTATGCTAGCAAATTATTTAACTATAATTCATAATAGGAAGTAATCATAATGTCCCTTTAATGTCTTTGTCAATGACCATTCTTGTCAACAATGATCCATCTCCATAATTACGTAATTGATGGAAAACAGGAAACAATGTTCAGAAACACCATTAGTGATATCAACATACATGTTATAAAACAAAACATAAAGATCAACAATTATACATCAGGGATTACAACAAAGACCCATGTGATCAGCATGTTCCCTAAATGTCTTTGGTGCCAACCCCTTAGTAAAAGGATCTGCTATCATGAGCTCAGTCCTAATATGTTCTATAACCACAGTTTTTTTTTTCCTAAACGTCCTCCTTAACGGCAAAATATTTGAGTTCCATGTGTCTATTAGATCTACAATTTCCACCTTTCTATCTAATTGACTTTCAACTTCATTTACATAAATCTCCAAAGCGTTTACTACTTGAGATTTATCATGTAGCAAGTAGACATATCCATAACGTGAAAAAACATTGATAAAGGCGATAGAATATCTATCATTACTAAAAGTATTTACGTCAAAGGGTCCACATATATCAGTGTGTATAATTTCTAGAAGCTGAGTGCTCCTTGTGACTCCTTTCTTTGTGTGTCTTGTTTGCTTTTCTTCAATAAAATTTACACAAATGTCAAAGTTAGTGAAATCCAAATCTGGAAGAATTTCACTATTTACTAATCTTTCCAGTCTTTCTTTGGAAATATGACCTAACCGTTTATACCACAAATAAGCAGATCGTTCATTCACTAAACTTCGTTTAGTGCCAATACTATGATGCGAGGTTAAAAGTGTTTTAACATAATGATTATCAAGTTTTAACTTATATAATCCATCACAAAGCATACCACAACCAACCATACAGGTATCCTTAAATAAACTGAAAAAAAAAAACTTTATTAAAATTACAAGTGTACCCAGAAACATCCAATTTAGATAATGAAACTAAATTCTTAGAAATACTAGGAACATAAAAAGTCTCATATAAATCCAAACAACAACTAGTGTCTAGGATTAAACGATAAGTCCCGACAACTTCAACTAACACTTTTATTCTGTTCCCCATGAAGATAAACTTTTCATTCACGTTTATGTTCCAGATTGTAAGAAATCCCTACATCATATTAGAAACATGAGTTGTACGTCCAAAATCAATCCACCAAGTATTATAAGGAACTTCAGCTAAATTCAATTCGAAACATACATAAGTTCTAGGCTTACCCTTCCTTTCGAACCAAGCTTTCCAATTGAAGCAGTACTTCTGGTAATGTCTAGGTTTTCCATAGAAACAACATTTGTCCTTACTTGATACCTTCTTCTGGATATGAGAAAAGGATTCATTATCCTTCAAAGATCCTTTCCCCTTTCCATGCTTTTTTGCTTTCTTTTCAGCTCCTTGATTGTTCACATAATGAATAGAGTGAATTTCTTTATTGTTCAGTTGTGTTTCCTCTTGAACTAGCATACTGTGCAACTCATGCACATTCCATTTATCTTTCACGGTGTTATAGTTCATTTGAAACGGTCCATACTCAGTTGGTAATGAGTTTAAAATGAACTGAATAAGAAAGTTTTCATTCACATCAATTCCCAAAGTCCTAAGTTTTGCTGCAATATTTGTCATTTCAACAACATGCTCATGTATAGTGCGTGAATCATCAAACTTCATAGTGGTTAACGTACCCATTAATGTCCCAGCAAGAGACTTATCTACTATTTGGGAATGCTCTCCCACAAACTTTAAAAACTCTTTAGCATTTTCAGTTTTGGGAATAGTTGTCTTGATGTTATTTGTAACACTCATTCGCATAAACATCAAACTAAACCTATTTGATCTTTCCCAATTACTATAATAGGTTATTTCTTCAGCACTGCTAGAATCAGTAATATCACCAGGTTGATCACTTAAGAGTGTCAAATCAAGATCCAATACACCGAGGTGAAATTGAACTTGTTCACTCCAATCTACAAAATTCAACCCATTAAACATTGGAACAAATGAAGCATGCTAGTGTAACGATCCAGGCACAGGTACTGCAAAAATTAACCATACTTAATGTTTTGAATGAAACATTTATAAGATCACAAACATAAATATATTAATGTTTTCCTTTGGAAAAACACTAATGTAAAGAGCTTTAAAATGATGCTAATTAAATTTTAAATTTTAACATTACTTTGGTAATATTATATGCACTCATTATAAGTATCTATTATCTTTGGATAAATAGATAAAATAATAATAATAATATTACCAAAACATTATCCTTATATTATAAGAACAATTAATCAACCTTTGGGTGATTCTTGATATCTTATAATAATTTAATATCATTCTAGCATCAAACATATGAGTACTTTACTTAATGATTTAATCACTTTGGTGATTAAAATCAAAATACTTTAAACATCAAAATGTTAAAATATTGTGAGTAACGTAAACATATTAATATCATTTTATATATTTACTATCACATCAGACATTCTGTGTCATCATTATTATTACATAATTTTTTTTAAGAAGTATTATGGCAGAGAACATAATTAAACACAGTGCACATAAAATAAATTTGGGGATGTGGTGCATTGGGAAATTTTTTTGTGATTGTTCTGCAATTGGTTCAATGGTGATATTTTCATTACAAAGTGACAGATCACCAGATTGTTGTTCAACGTTATCATACTGTTCAATAATTGAAGGAACAATAATATCTGTTAAAGGTTTAGATATCGAAATAGGAACCCAGATCTCTTTAATGATCACATTAAGTGATATATCACTCCCACTAATTTCATCATTCTCAAGGAACTTTAAATTACCAGTATCAACAATTTTGATACTGTGATGACGCCTTTTGCTGAGGTGACGCTAATGGCGTGGCAGTGGGGTCCAGTGATGATTGTGTTAAATTATACCAGGTCAATTCCCAAGTAAGTAGGGAGTCACAATGGACTGCTTAAGTCTCACTTTCCTAGACAAAATTTTCCTTAGATACATAATTAGCATAATATACCATAAAATCGGCCATAACATAAACTATCGACCATAATGTAAACTAGTCTTTAAAAGTAAATAATTAATCATACACGCGTAACTACAATTATTCACCCAACTATAAGAATTTTACATGCTTACTTTTATGTAAAATTCAACAATTCATGCATGCATAAATACAATTGATCACCCAATATAAATATGTAAGTGACCCAAAGCCAAAAACCATGCGTCTCTTTTTTTTTTCTTTTTTTTTTTTTCTGAAATTCTTGCATTAAAGCATGTGATTCAGCAATAAGACTTTACTGAGCAATTGATCATATCTTCTGTTCAATTCACAACTAAATTAATTTACTCTCCAAAATACTAGTAGAATCCATCCGTAAGTATTGAAATTACTACAAATTAAAATTTTAAATCTGCCAAAAAATAAACACCTAACAATCACTTTACATCTCACGTAGCGAGATTTAGAATCATGATATTAAGAACATAAAATCCCATAAATCCAGCAAATATCATATACTTTTAATAATCATATATTAAAGATTTTTTTTTTAACCCCTTATGATCTCGTTATTGTTTCGTATAAAAATTTGTGTTCATGATATTTTTCTAGAATCGAATATATATATATATATATATATAAATTTTTATACGAAACAATAACGAGATCATAAGGGGTTAACGAAAACAATCTTTACCATGCAAGGAAGATCACAATAATTCCAACATGTTTCCGATACCACATGTAAGAAATCTAAATGTTGCTATTAGATAAACACGGGATCTTTATCATCATGATCTTCACATATGTGTATAATCTATAATGCGGAAAATATAAAATATACATATTGGGATCGTTCATGGCAAATACAAACTGATAAGAATGCTTATAGAAACTGTAGAAGTCGTTTCTCTCGCTTCACCCCGATCTCGCTTATAGAATCTGGAAATATGACTGATGAACAGAGAGTTAAGGCAGAGAGATGACAATTCCTATATGCCTTACTTTTAATCTATTCTATTATTTTTGCAGAATATCTTAACCATCATACTACTCCCCATAACAATAGCAATATATATAGATTCATAGGAAACTGTTCAACTTTCAGTCATTATATCTCACATTAGTTAATCCATAGATAAGACTTTTCATTTTAGATAAGACCTTTCATTTCCCTTATCATAAGTCATTTCATTTCCCTTATCATATGGTGCACTTATCTTTCATGTGTTATTCATGTGGGACATATCCTTTGGGATATAATCCAACAGTCAATTCTCAAGTGTGATATAACTTATCCTATGAAAATTAGCTCTCTAAATAACATAACATAAGCTTGAAATAACATATAATTAATTCTGAAAAGGTTAATATCTGTGACAGCATCCTCATTAACAGAGAGAATAAAGTCACGAGTTTTGAAAATAAACAAAAAATATATTATTAGCTCATATTGAGGATTTGTGTTTCTAAAGAGACTAAATTAGTGTAACCATCTCATGCCTTTTTCCTTAGTGAAAGTCTCTCATTCACAATAAAAGCTACGACTACTTTACTAAAAAATATATATATAATTAAAGAAATAAAACGAAATGAACAAGGAGTAAAGTAGTATCCCCCTTCTTCTTTTTTTGTGATTCTAAAGCAAATGCTATTTTTTCCCCCCAAAAAAGAAGAAACGAAAAACAACACTCCACTTGAGGAGTAACTAAATAAAAATAGTAGTTAAACATTCGTGCCGAACAACACTATGAGTTAATTAAAAAGCAATAAAGATACTAACAACCACCAAATCCTCAAGCTATTAATTAGCTTCACAACACTCGCAAGTTGCCCATCACCATAAGTTATGGGCTTGCAGCCGAACAAGGCGAGCAAGGAGAGATCCCAATACCTAAGATTAATTAGAATATACTAAGTACCATGAGATAGTGGATTAGGCCAACCGATGCAGACAGTACATACAACATGCCAGTGTCAATTAATTTATTTTAGACCGGCAAAATGTTTGGCAACTTTATCAAAGGCTGTAAGATGTTGCTTTTCCAAGTAACAAAAAGGGCTTTTTGCTTGTTTCAAACCTAGCCATGATGGCTGCTTGCTTAGTCTTCCCATGTAAGCCTTGCAAAAAGAAAGGATAAAGAATGGAAAGCAATGTTGATTTTTCATTCAATGGAATTCCCATGCACACAAACACACCAATGATTTGTTTTTGAAAAGAAATAATGATAGTGGGCAATTGTGGGAGACAAAGGAGAGGCCTCACTCCCAACATGCTCATCATCACATTGATTAGCGCTGGGAAAGTTAATTCGAGCCACCTCCCAACAGGCCAAGACCAGCCATGCATGCTTGATTTTGTCCTTTTGGGTAAGCCCAGGCCCAGAGAGCATGTGTGATCTGCCTGCACAAGCCCGGCCCATTAGTTCCCATTTGACCTGGTTATGGCCTTTTGTTTGGGCCAGCCGTTAATACGATTCCAATTTCCAGTACTTTGGGCCCTTACGGACTAGCGACTCTATCCTTAACTCTCTACTTCCTTACTAATGGATCATTTCCTTGGTCGCATTTATTATTATTATTATTATTATTATTATTCAATTTTACTGATTATTTTCTAGATGATAACAACTTTGCTAATAAAGTTCAAGTAAGCATTTTTATTTTATCAACAAATGTGATGATGTTATTTAGATAAATAATGCTATTATGATAGTATTATAATGAAAAATAAATAAATTATATAACATAATTTACTAAGAAAAAATAGTGAACTTGAGCCTCCAAGGTGATTATTAGGGGTGGTAAAACAAGTCGAAACTTGAAGAGTGACCCGTGACCCGTTCATTTAAACTGGGTTTGGGTTTAATATAAGCTGACTCGTTTATAAACAGGTCAACCCGAATCTAACCTTTTTATTAAATGAGTTAGGCGAGTTCGAGTTTGTAACACCCCAAACCTGCCAAGTGAGGCTTGGGGTGTTAGGTGTCCAAAAATTCATCTCTGATACCATATTATTTATACACACAACGAAAATAATAATAATGCATCATCAACAATAATGCTAGAGTACTATATATCATCCCAAAAAGAAGTACACTATAATTCATATTACACAACCAAAAAAATACTTCCATCTGTCCATATTACATACCAGCATTTAAAACATAAACCTATATATTCCACTATCTTGCATTAACTTACAACCACAAAAACTAAACCCTACCCCGGAGCTTGCTAAGTTCGATCACCATAAGGATCTGAAAAGTTGATAAATCATTGGGGTGAAACACTTCTCAGTAAGGATGAATAAAGTATAACAATGTGTGTCAGATGAGTTTTAATTTATATATCCAAAATATAATTGTATGATAAATAATAACAACTAAACAGATACAAGTAGACGGTACGCACATATTTACCATAAAGCAAACCTCAGTATCAGCATATGCATACAGGTGATAATGCACAAACACTTGAGTTCACATGGTGCCCAGATTCCTTCTTAACGCATGTTGCCTGGTTACTTTTCAACACATGGTGCCCAAGTTACTTTTCATTACATGGTGCCCAGCGTACTGAGCATCCCTCCCTATCGTTCTCAGTACGTACATCATGATAGAGTCCTAATGTTATAATAAAGTCCCACTGATATATCACAACAAGGTCCCACAGTAACAAATCAAAACCACTCATTTCTTAGTAATATACAAATCACATCAACCAAGCAGACAAATACACCACAGCCACAATATCCATTTCATTAATAAAAGTCAATCTCATGCCACACAATTTGAGGATTTAAACTGTACTTTACAAAGCTGAGCTGGTCAACCCTACTTACTTTGATCCTTTACATAATCTATAAGATAATCCAAGCTAATATTCTAACCCGATCAACATGTTCAGAAAACTCACTACTTTAATCCTATGGTCTCGTATTCAAGTTTAATTGGTTAGTTTTGAAGATAATAGCCCATAACCTAACCCTAAGCCTAAATACTCCTTTTTAAACAATTGGATTTTGAAACAAAAGTTGTAAACATATACATATAAGTATAAACTTCTTTTTAACCAGTAGAATTTAGAAAAGAACTGATATAATTTATTCTCCTTACCTGTTCTTGAAGGAAATGCCTAAACCTTCAAGACCACGAAAATCTAACTGCACGAATCTACCGAAAATCAACGGCCTACGTGCCAGGAGGAGGGAGAAAGAACTAGAGAGCACTAGTAGAGAGTTCCCGAGCTAGAGAGAGAAAACCCTAATTTTTAGAGAGAGAGAGAGAGAGAGAGAGCAAATGTAACTTATGAAAAAAAAAGAGTAACTTAGCCTTTAAGTAAACAGGCCCGTAGGAAAATCGTAGCTGGTTTTTCTGGGATTGACCAAACCAACGATGGTTTGGCCTTAAATCAACCCTCGGTTGTTTACCTACAGGAAAACTGTTGACAATTTTTCTAATCCTTACAAAACCGTCGCCAATTTTTTCCTAGCCAAACCAATTTCCTCTTTTCCCTTTTCCTCTCTTTTCTTTTATTTATTTCTTTATTTTCTTGGTTCGGGTTACTACAAAATTATCTTTATATATATAATATTAATATAACTTAACCAACCAATTTACATTCCATTGGGCATGGGCATATCTGCATCGTAGTTCTGTTACACTAGTCTACAATCTTCTTCTTCGCAGATTACAGATTCATTGTTCCATCAGTCTTCGTCTTCAATTACGACGGTTAGGGTTCTTTAACAATCAATGACAACAACTTTGTTCCTCCCTCCCTCTCTCTCTCTCTCTCTCTCTCTCTCTCTCTCTCTCTCTCTGAAGTTAGCCGAGAAGAAGCTGACGTCGGAAAACCTAGCAAAGGAGAATAAAGGTCGCAGTAGAGAAATTTCCGACAGAGAAGAAGCTGAAAACTAAGAAGAAGCTGTAAAAGGAGGGTGCCTCTAGCAATCGATAAGAAGAAGAAGAGGATGAAGAAGAGCATGGAGGCCTACAAGATCTGAAACTAAAGATGTAATCCTAAGAGGGGGGTGAATTGGGTATTATAAAATTACTTGGCAGAATTTCAGTTTATTTTAACCATTTTAATTTAAATCAACCACAACCACACTCTAATAACAATCATGATAATCTAATTAGCGAACGTACTATACCAATCAACAATCCTATATATATATATATATATATATATATATATATATATATATGAATGCTGAAAATTATAAATCAAATTTAAACTTTACTTAATTCAGTATTCAATTCTGAATTTCAGCAATAATCAATGATTTTCTCAAGGCACAAATTCAGTAATACAACTTAGATTATCTTATTGCTTATGCTTCAATTAAATAGTCAATCACAACAACTTAACCTCGGCCAAACACGACTAATTCATATATCAATACTTGTTTGATTTTTCATCCAAAAACATAAACCAACATTCAATATACTAACTTGATTAAACCACAATCAAATCTCAATATTTAGCAAATTTCCCAATAAATTTAAAACATACACGTAGATTATAAGTTGCTAAAAATAAAGAGAAAGGTAAGAAGAGCGAACACAAGAATTTTTACAAGTTTCGGCCAGCAACCTACGTCCTTACCTCAAGCAACTCGCTGTAAGGATTTCCTCTACCACTTCGTTGAACAAGTGAAGCAATCCTCTCTTCGTTTGTAGGTGGAGACCCCTCTCTAATGAGAACACCCTCTCACTAGGCAACGATTCAACAATCCTGAATTATCAAAGTTTGCACAACTGCACAAGATAATCACTTTCAGTTAGAGCAAAATTTGTACCAAATAAAGCACAATATACTTCATATAATCAATATTAGATTGAAGCTCACAATAAATCTAAAGTATTCTGATTGTAGAGTGAAGATTTAAGAAGAACAAATCAAAATATAAGTTAGGGATTTCAGAAAAAGCTCACAACAGACTTTTAGAGAATATAGTAAGAGTATAACATGAATTTGAATTGTATGTGTGAGTTTGGTTACACTAATTTGTGAAAAAAAAAAAAGAAGCTTTATATATAGTAGGAAACTTTCTTACCGTTTTCCTCAAGTTTGGAAACTCAAACTTTCGTATTTGGAAAGAAAATTTGCGCTGTTAGAAGTTTGAAACATGAACTTCAGTCGCCCGAACCATGAGGTCAATTGCTTGAACTTATTCAAAATAGCGCACCAGATCAAGTAGTAGCATGTCAGTCACTTGATCTTGAGGGTTCAGTCGCCTGATCCTATTCTGTTCTTTCATTAACACTGACAATAGCATATCAATTGCTTGATAGATAACCATCAATCGCCTGACCACTAAGCTACTTAGTGTTTTTCATATTTTGATTCTAGCACTTGTTTTTGTTGACTTTGAAAAGTATTTTAGGCCTTATAAAAAATTTTCATGTTTTAAATTAGGTCTCTAAGTCCAAAATAAATCCTAAGAGCTTCAAATGTAATATTGAAAATAGAAGTACTTGCATGAGACTCTAAAAAGATAAAACAAATCAATTCCTAAGTCTTCATGTCATAACTTCAATAATTTGTTCGAGCTTTAATCAATTCTTCGATATGCTTCATATCCCTCATGACTTGTAGCTTTGAGTTTAAACTTCATTCAAACTTCTTCAAGTAAGATCACTTGACTTCATAAATCACTTGAGTCCTGAAACTTACTTGAAAACACATTTAGTAACTTTGATTTATTATATCAAAATGAGATTAAACCTTCTTAGGTCAACAAGTGATCTCTAGCAAGGCTACGGGGATCATGAACAGTTTCTAAATCTTAAACTTTATTTAAGATTTAGAAGTATCGAAGACGAAGATTGACCTCTTGAGTCTCGGACAAAGTGCGATTGGCCTAAATTCTTGATTCTCTCTCGGTCTCTAAAGGAGCAGGGTGTAGAGATTTGAAGGGCAGCAAGGGCTGAAGGGGTTTTTTTTTTAAATAAAAATAAAAATTGATGTCATTTTATATGACTTGTTTAAAAAATTTCTAAATAAATAAATTATTTTTTAAACATGTTACTTGTTTATTAAACGGACAAGTTTGAATTTATATATTAGTCATTTGTAAATGAACAGGTCAACCCAAATCTGAACCCGTTTAACTCCTACCCGTTTACAACTCATCCGAACACGATCTGTTAACCTGTTTTGTCACCCCTAGTGGTTATGATACAAAATGGCACAACCTTCTTAGACTCTGAAAAGGTGTTGTCTATGTTGTCAACATCTTATTTTGCTCAAACTTAATTTTTCCAAAACAAAGATAATTTCCCTATCATCTTTACACTTAATTTTTTTAACCTTTTCACATTTTCTTATGCCTTAGAGGGGTTTAGGCTACTTTGAGTCAATAGCCCAAAAATCAAGAAGATTTTAATTTGTATAAAAATTTAAGGCCTCACTAAATTAATTCTAGATTTTTAATGCATGAATTAATATTTATACACTCACATACACACACCAAATGTGTGAGTCATTGAAACCTAAACCATCCGTGTACGTCTTTATATTGGACAAAAAAATTAATGCATATAAAGAAAGTTGAGCTTTGGCCCACTGGTTCACGTCCTATTCCCTTATGTGGAGGCCTTAGGTTTAAGTCACTTTGAGAGGATTCTTTTCAATTTTCTAAAGGAGGGGAAGGGTGTTAGCACTGAAAGAGTCCATGGGTGGACTTGATATACATGGGTGAACACCAACTTGACCCAAATGATTAAAAGGGGTGGGGAATTCCATAACTATTTTAACTTCAAAGAAAAAAAAAAAAAAAAAGAGCACCAATGGATGAGAAAGAATATTATGTGCCTAATATGTGAGGGAGGGACATGTTATGCAAAGGCAAACCACATTTCATTGTATATAGCAATCCCTCTATGTAAGATTTAGAACATATCATCACAAAATATTATATTAATGGTTAAATCCACAAATGTATGTGGAATCCACATTATTAGGGCTTACTTTATTCCCTCATGATCTTTAAAAAGGAATATTTAAAAAGAAACTATAAAATAGATTTGATTGAGAGTGTTGTAAAAATTATTGTTCCATGTGAAAAAGGAACCATTAGAAAGAAATAATTGGTTTCGATTGTTTGGTAAAAAAATTGTAAGTTATCTAAAAATATTTAAAATAACTAAAATGGTTTTTTTTTTGTATTGTACTGATAATTTTGTAATATTTTTTAAAAATAAGAATAACAATGAAATAATAAATTTTGTTGGGGGAAAAAGTTAGCTCTTAACTTTTGAAAACTTTAAATTTTTAGTTTCAAAAATTTTACAAAAAAAAAAAAAAATGTAAGTTGGCTTTTAAAAATTGTTTCCTAATGGGTTATACCCAGTCCAACTTTTGTTTTTAAAAATGAGAAATTAAGGCCAAAAAAGGGGGCTAGACTCGCCCTAGTTAGAACCTATAGCAATTTATATTTCTTATTGTGTGGATTCAAATGCTAATATATTATCTTATTATTGATGAGTTTCGAATTTTATTAGGAGGGATTGTTCCTTGAAAGTCTTTCTTAGCAGAGAGACTCTAAATTAAAAACTTGCCATTAAAGATAGATTTTAAATTAATAACTTACCAAGTTTAGGTGTATTAATCTTCACTACATATATTTATTATTTATGAAATCATTGAATAATATATGCATGTTGCTTTAGTGGTAAGACTGTGAAGATTGCAGAAGGTGGAGTCGTCAGCAGCCACCAACCCAGCCGCTTACGTTGAAATTGAGCTGCAGTAAATGGAGACCAACAGCCACCTCCACCAACCTTGCCTACCATGGTTGAATTCAGCCAACTGCCTCTTGACTTCCACCCCCCCCCCCCCATCCATGGCTATAAATAAGATGTGTGTGTGTGTGTGTGTGTGTGGAATTATGTGGTGTTGTAGTGTGCATGCAGAACAGAGTGTGCAAAAGGAGTGAGGAACAGAGAGTGTTGTGAGAGAGAGAGAGAGAGAGTTGAGTAGAGAGCAGTAGTGTAACGATCTGCTAATAAAATAAAATGTTTTTCCTTAATTTTTAAATTCAATCATTTACCTAAATAGCAGAAGGCCAATCATATAAAATAAATCCACACATAATACAATACCAGAGTGTCACATCAACCCACAATATACAATCGACACTATTCTCTTGAAGTTACTCTTATTGATACTAAGGGTTTACAAAACATGCCACCCAAAAATAACACACTCTCAAAAAGGGCAGTACAACTACCCCACTATCTGCGAGCTTGCTCCACTTGCCTAGCTTGTCATGACCTGCATATTTTCCACACACATTTTTTTTTTTATAATCATATCAATGTCATACATTCCAACTCAGCAGGTCATAATCCACTTGGACCCGTGGGTATTAGGGATATATCAGAACATACAGCAGAAGCCCTAGCAGCAGAAAACATACAATAATGTACATCTCAATATAATATATATTACAAAATACTAGAGTTGCTACTATCACTGTATCTCATAATATACATCCCAAAAATCATATCTAAAGACATTTTCCCCAATATCTAATAGTCCCTGCAAAACTTACCCTTCACAGAGGGCAAATAAACAACACTAATTCTGCGGGGCCTTTCCTGCTCTCCTATCAGGGGCTCCTGAAAAATTAATAAGTTTTAGGGGTGAGACACCTCTCAGTAAGGGAAATAAACTAATACTAGTGTGTGGCAACATGAGTATTCCGTGTTCTACATATATCATACATAGCATATTTAGTACTGTTTTATCAAATCTGGGAAAATATATATATAATTCAAACATGGCAGAACATACTGCATTTTCATAACATATCTCATCTCATATCATAATAATAATAACATAAAACAATCCTGGTAGGTTAGTTGGCTATTGTCATGTATTACCCCCACATGACTGGGTTGTGTGGCCTGAAGGCGGGACTTGACAATGGTTGGCTGACCACTACCAAGTCAAACAGAAGTCTGTAGGTCCGATGGGTCTGCCAGACCTGGTCCGTACACCAAGGGCGATTAGCACACTTCTTATAAACCACATCGACCATCCAATCTCACACTACTCCGTACAGTGGCGTTAACACAGATATCATGATCACGAAGACCATGGACACATAGCAACGGTACCGTGCAAGTGCTAGCCTAGACCAAGCCAACTAGGTTCTGATATCATATAACGTATACTAAAATCGTGATACATGGATATCTCATATCATTTATTTTCATATTAACCATATCATTTTGCATATATATGTGTATCATGAAAATCATCGGCCCGTACGCCGGTATTACACATTTTACCATAGCTCGGCCCGTACGCCGGCAAATCACATAGCACAACCCGTACGCTGGCAAATCACATAGCTCGGCCCGTATGCCGGCAAATCACATAGCACAGCCCATATGTTGGCAAATCTCATCCCCATAGCACAGTTCGTACGCCGGCAAATCATATATATATAAAAATAACTCAGCCCGTACGCCGATTTTCCATCATAAAAACCCGTGTCATAATCACATTCCCATAAAACAGTTTCTCATACATTTTATACTCATGCCACACTAGCGGATTTTCACATGTTCAATCATACGATCATTTTCACAGTATTTTGCAAATATAAAACATATATATATATATATATATATATAAATACATATACATTTTCCGCAAATCAGATGCTAAATATATATATACATGCATTTTCTCAAAACAAAACTGGCTTAGTTTATCCCCTTACCTAATTCCTGAAATGTCCCTAAGAAAAATCTTCCCCGCACCCGCAGGGTTCCCAACTCAACACCCTAAAAATGGAAATTCCCAGTATTAAAGTTCAGTATTTTTAAGCATATAATACTTTCCCAAATTGTTAAAAACCCAAATATTGAGTAGAGAGTTTTTACCCAAAAGTATTCAAGTCTAACACCTGAGGGATTCCCTGACCAATACCCTGAAACTGAAAACCCCCAGTATTAAATTTCAATATTTTCATGCGCACAATATTTCTTATAACTAGCGCAAGACCAAATATGACCTAAAAAGCCTTACCTCAACTCTGGGATGATTTCCAACTAGTTTTCTCCACGATCCGTTCTAGCAGATTTGAAGAGAACTCCGCCAGGAGCGTCGTGGTGACTTTGGATTGTCGATCCGACGAAAATCTGGCCCGAAATCGACGAAAGAAAAAGAGAAAACCGAAGGGGAGAGAGAGAGAAAAGAGATGGCTTCCTTAATAAGATAAAAATTTGGATTTTCATATTTATAAGCAGGGGATTTTGTCGACGAGCCCGTCCTTCGTTGACGAGTCCTTCACACATTTCGTCGACAAAATCCACTCCTCGTCGACGAAATTCAGTCGGCTCCAAAACCCCCTCTCGGTATTTTCTCGTCGACGAAGCCCTGTGTTGGTCGATGAAATCTTTAAAGCCTTCGTCGACGAATCCCATGTATTCGTCGATGAAGCCCTGTTGACCCCCTTTCCTTTAGTCCTTCCAAAGTTCAATGTCGTTGACGGCCTCCTTCTGTTTCTGGTTTCCATATCCCTTTTCTTTTATTATTTAACTACCATTTTATTCGGGTTGTTACATAGCTGGTTCACCCGAAAAACAATTCAACACTGGGATGAGCCAACGCTCAGTAAGACGAAACATGCTATTACTAGTGTGTGGTTACTAAGTTATATTCTGTATTTATAATCTAATTTAGAAATAATATCATTGATAACTGAAATTGTAAATGCTAGTATAAACGACATATATTAAAACTCTATAAATTTACTTTCCATAATACTACTACTATTTCTGGAAATCTACTTATACTTATAATATTTAAGAAAATTTCCCTAGATGGTTGTATGTCATGATTTAACCCCTCATGACAAGGTTGTGCAGCCCGAAGGTGGGACCTATCCTGGCTGGCCTACTAGGGTAAGTCAACTGAACTCCGAGAGTCTGATCAGCCCCCTCAATCATATCTAATGGAGAGCCTATCCCTACATGGGCACGATCGACCTCATACCACCTACTATCTGAGTAAAGTGGTTGCACTTTGAACTAAATATCTGTAGCTACGATACCATGTTCTGTTGTTTGATCCATCAGGGTCTGATACTATATAGGTAACTGATATCTGTAATATACTGTTTTTACTATGATTTCTAAAATAACCATAACCCCATAGAATTTATCTGAAATTCTAAATAAACTGGCTGAAAATCTGTTTACTGTATAACTGAACTGTTGTCTAAATATTTGTATATTGGGGCCTTATGGTACTGATAAACATGTGATTCTAGAATTACTGAAAATACATATTTCTGAGTATACTATACACTGAAAAATTCGTCATTCTATAAATATGCAAATATCACAGTATTTCTATTAATAACTATAAACATGGTATTCACAAATTCTATAAATATAGTACTATTCTATTATCAACTCAAGCCACACAAATAAATATTAATATTATCAGGTTATGGAAGTTGTAAATATATATATATAATCTGAATAATAATTTGATAAAAACATATAGATCGTATTGAAATTGTAAAAGGCTTTCCTAGCATAGCATGTTTCCCTTACCCGACTACTGTAAACCCCTATTGAATATCGGCCTTACACCCGCAGGGTTTTCCACTCAACTCCCTGAAAACCACATTCACCAGAACAAAACATCATTATTTCTCTGTCTACTTCATTTACTACAACTGTTGGAATGCCTAATTTCGAATAAAAGACCTTACCCTGAACTTGGGGAGAAATTCAACTCGATCCCACCGACGATCTACCTTGGAAAACTTGAAGAGAACTTCGCCAGGAGCGTCGTGGTGGCCTCAGATCATCGAACCGGCGTCTGACGGGGTCAAAATCAAAGAAAGAAGAGAGAGGAACTGTAGGAGAGAGAAAGGAAAGAGAACGGTGATAAATTTCTGCATTAATCCGAGGTTTTGCATTATTTATACTGTGGCCTTCGTCGACGAGCCACGTCATCTTGTCGACGAGTCTAATAGGAAATTCTTCGACGAACTCTCCCCTTCGTCGACGAAATTCAGAATCACCCAAAACCTTCCCTTGGTATTTTCTCGTCGACGAAACATGCCCTCGTCGACAAGACTTTCTTGTACCCTCGTCGACGAATCCCCTGTGTTCATTGATGAGGCCATTAGAAAATTTCTTGGGTTATTATATCCAAAATGCAATGTCGTCGATGAAGTCTGTTGCCTCCTTCTGTTTTTGTTTCCATTCCCCCCCTCTTTATTATTTAAATAACATTTTTCTTCAGGTCGTTACAAGTTTCCTCCTCCTCCTCCTTGTATTTATTCTCCCAGATTATAGTGAAATTTAGTGTGCTCCGTGGACGTAAGTCACATTGGATTGAACCACGTAAATATGGTATTCCATTTTGGTTGTTTATATTTTGCTTGTGTGTGATTATTGTTCCTAGACACCTTAACAATTGGTATCAGAGCCAGATTGGAACAAAATCGCCAGATTAGAGCCTCTGTCTAGTATCTCAAAAATAAGTTTTGAGGTCACCATCGTGTTCCTCTCGTCAAGACGAAGCCAACGGTGCAAACTAAAGCTCGAACGGAGGTTAGACGAGCTCATATGCACCTGCATGCGCCACTGGTAGTCAGTTGTAGCAACCACGCGCCCCCACATGCCTTCGTGCACCTTATGGTGATCGGCCAATACCCTCACGCGCCTGCACACGTCATCGAACTCATGGTGAGCGAGCAGAAGTAAGGAGGCTGACATCAACGCCGCGTCAGCAGCCCAATCAGCACTACGTCAATGGTTGAGTTAGCGTCAGCATCAGCATCAGCGCACGACAGCGTCATATTAGTGCCCAACCAACAATCACCTTGCACGCCACATGTCATTCAGTCAACCGGGACCCATGGCCACGTTAGTAGTGGGACTATCCTGCCGCGTCAACAGTGGGCCCCATAGTGCCACATCTATAGTGGGCCCCACCATGCCATGTTAGCAATGCCCCACAATGCTACGTCAGCATATGATGTCAGATTAATGGCATCGACTGACAGTGTCAGGAATATTCCATTAAGAAAGGGAAATTTCGTTAAGTTTAACGAAAATTGATCGGTTTGACCATAAACTTTGGCCAGACTTTTTGGAGCCATTTCGGGTCTGCTTTTCAAACGAATTGAACCATTTCTAAGGTTTTTGATTGTTTTGGATCCAACCGTCTTGTCCGTTTGAGGTAATTTCATATTTAAATAGGAAAATTGAGATGTCAAATGAAAAGAGTTCAAAAATTGAGATGTTTTACTGCACCAACTTCGGTTTCGAAAAATGCAGATTGAGGACTACTTATTTGGTAAGAAGTTGCACTTACCATTGAAGGAAAAGCTAGAATTCATGAAAGAGGGCAAGTGGGAGTTGCTTGATCGAAAAGCTCTCAAAACTATAAAGATGATGCTGGAAAAGCCTGTTGCCTTCAATATCAAACACTTGACAGCCACCAAGTATCTTATGGATGCGGTCTCCAACATGTACGAGCAGCCATCAACCGCGAATAAGGTACACTTAATGAAAAGGTTGTTTACCATGAACATGTCTACTGGTGAAAGTTTCAACAGACGTCTGAATAATTTTAACGAATTGTCGAATCAACTCGCCTAAATTGGAATTACGTTTGATAATGAAATCTGTGCCTTATTAATTCTTAGTCAGTTGCCTGAGAGTTGGAAAGGTATTGTTATTACGATTAGTAGCTACGTAGGAAAATCGAAACTGAAGTATGACGTGGTCATCAGTATGATTTTGGCGGAAGAGATTAGAATCAAGTCAAACAATGCCTCCACTTCAAGTTAAGCCTTAAACATGGAAAGTCGAGGGAAAGAAAGCAGGCATGGGCAATCAAACAATCGTGGAAGATCAAGGACCAGGTGGTCCAGATCCAGAAATACCAGAGGTTCCGAGGGCACAAAAAACATTGAGTGCTAGAACTGTGGAAATATAGGGCATTATAGAAACCAGTGCAAAGGTAAAAAAAAAAAAAAGGAATCTGAAGCGAAGACAGAAGCAAATCTCACCTCTTCCTGAGGAGAAAAAGATGCACTGATATGCTTTTTGGAGAGCAAACATGAGTCTTAGGTCTTAGACTCTGGATCCTCATTTCATGCGACTTGCAGCAGAGATTGCCTAAAGGAGTACACACCAGGTAATTTCGGAAAGGTGTATCTTGGCAATGATCAACCTTTCGACATAGCCGGCAAGGGAATTGCGAATATCAAGATAAATGGGTCAACATGGAAATTGAAAGATGTCAGATATATTCTAGACCTGAGAAAGAACTTGATTTCAGTTGGTCAACTGGCAGATGAGGTATACATTACAACATTCATTGGTGATGAATGGAAGATTTCAAAGGGTGTATTGACAATTGCACGAGGTAAGAAAAGTTGAACACTTTATCTGACCTCCAATGCTTGCACATTTATTTCAATTGCTACAGGAAATGAAGACAGCAACATCTGAAACCAACGACTCGGTCACATGAGCGAGAAAGGACTCAGGGTGATGCACTCAAATAGAAAATTGAGTGGTCTAAAGTTAGTAGAGATTGACATGTGCGATGATTGCATACTCGGGAAAGAGAAAATTTTCCATACATACACCTATACCCCAAAGAAGGAGAGACTAGAACTAGTCCACTCAAATGTATTGGGACCGATGCCTATCTCATCCATAGGTGGAAGGAATTACTTCATCACGTTCATTGACGATAATTTTTGGAAGGTATGGGTTTACTTTCTGAAACATAAGTCAGATTTCTTTGATGCTTTCAAGGTTTGGAAAGCAATGGTTAAAAATGAATCTAGTTTGAAAATCAAGAAACTGAGAACTAACAACAGTGGTGAGTATGAAGACACTAGGTTCAAGAAATTCTACTATGTGCACGGTATCAGGATGGAAAGAATTGTGCCAGGTACGCCCCAGCACAACGGTGTAGTCGAGCAGATGAATTGAACGTTGATTGAAAGAGCCAGAAACATGCATATACATTCAGGTTTACTAAAGTAGTTCTGGGTAGAAGTAGTCAACATAGCAGTATACTTGATTAACAGGGGTCCATCAGTACCATTGGACCACAGACTACTCGAAGAGGTATAGAGCTAGCGCAAAAAAGGTGAGACGTTCACATTTGAAAGTTTTTGGTTGTGTTGCAGATGTACATATCAGTGATAATGTCATAAAAAAGCTTGATCCAAAGTCCCAGAAATGTACCTTCGTTGATTACGGAGAAGATGAGCATGAGTATCACATTTGGGAAGATGAAAACAAGAAGGTGATTAGAAGTAGAGACGCGATCTTCAACGAAAAGGTGATATACAAAGACAGACACACAACAGAACCCATTGAACTAGTTCAAAGTGAATCAACCTATGTAGAGTGGATGATGTCCCAAAAGGTGTCATAAACAACAGTAAGATGCCGAGAATCCTCAGGCAGAGGAACTAGTGGAGTAGATTGCTACACTACCTCCTCTTACTCCAGCCCCAGAGCTTAGGAGATCTTCTCGGCCCCATGTACCAAATAAAATGTATATGAATTATTTATTTCTTACAGATGGAGGAAAGCTCAAATGATATGATGAAGCATGTCGGGTGGCAGATATGAGCAAGTTGGAGATTGCGATGAAGGACGAGATGAAGTCCTTTACCTCCAACAAAACGTGGGAACTAGTTAAGTTTCCTAATGGTAAGAAGGCTCTTCACAACAAGTGGACGTACATGATCAAAGAGGAGCATGATAGCTCCATGAGGTGCAATGCCCGGTTGGTTGTCAAAGGCTTCGAGCAGAAGGAAGGAATCGACTACACCGACATCTTTGCACTAGTTGTAACTATAAAGAAGTTGAAGTTGTGCTCAATTTCAGTTGGTTTTCATGCTTGAAGACAGATGTGAACACATAATTTACCTATACACTGGATGAGATGGTGCCTCCATCTCCAAGTGAGAGATTGTTGAGATTGTAGAAGGTGGAGTCGTCGACAGCCACCAACCCAGTCGTTTACTTTGAAATTGAGTTGCAGTAAATGGAGACCAGCAGCCACCTCCACCAACCTTGCCTACCATGGTTGAATTCAGCCAACTGCTTCTTGACTTCCACCCCCCATCCATGGCTATAAATGAGATGTGTGTGTGTGTGTGTGTTTGTGTATGTGGAATTGTGTGGTGTTATAGTGTGCGTGTAGAACAGAGTGTGCAGAAGGTGTGAGGACAGAGAGTGTTGTGTGTGTGAGAGAGAGAGTTGAGTAAAGAGCAGTAACCTCCTCATCCTCCTTGTATTTATTCTCTCAGTCTATAGTGAAATTCAGTGTGCTCCATGGACGTAGCTCACATTGGACCGAACCACATAAATCTGGTGTTGCATTTTGATTGTTTATATTTTGCTTATGTGTGATTATTGTTCCTAGACACCCCAACAAAGACCACTTCTTATGTTGTAAACCTAAGTTTAAGTTGTGCATATACCAATATACCTTGTATTTGAAGAGATTTTGAATTTGGATTAATATTGTATTTAGATAATATGTAATATAAAATTTGTCCAAATCCACGCAAATCTAAATTCAAGATTCAAAATCTATAATATGTAATATAAAATTTGTCCAAATCCACGCAAATCTAAATTCAAGATTCAAAATCTATACTCCCAAAAGCAATCTAGTGCTTTTGTTTTTCTCATTTAGCACTATTTTTTCTTCTTATGTCGGGGGAGTGTTCATGAGAGCTTGATATATATAGGTGATTCCTACTTGATTCAAAAGTTTAAGCCTGTTAGATTTTGGACTCAATCATGTATATAAAAATCCATCATCCACTGTATTTTTTCTTAAAAGCTTAAACCTATTAGATTTTTCTTATTTTTGATGCGTTCATAGTATCAACAATGAAGATTATTTGTACTTCAAATTAGCTTCTAATGTCCAAGATATATTAATTAATAATAAATTAATATTTGATCGAACATATATGAAAGGCTATTGAGTATACGAAGTGCAAAATCAATTAGATAATTAATAAAAGAGAAAATGGTATTAACTTTCTTTGAGATTTAATGAAAAAATAATGACCTTTTCTAAAATTTTAAAAATTTCAGAGACGAAATTTCAAAAATCTCAAGGACCGTTCTTGAGATTTATAAAAAAGACATATATTTTCATTTGTATTTTATAAAAAGATAATTTTCTTTAGAAAAAAATTGTGCCTTTTTGATAAACTTAAATTTGTAAAATTTTTAAAATTTCAAAAAAAAATTTATTTCATTTTTAACAAGCTAAAAGTGAGGTTACTGAAAATTTTAAAATTTTAAATAAAATCTTTATCTTTCTATCGGATCCGTAAATGATTTTGCTCCCTATTTTCCTCCTAAAATTTTTATTCAATAATCGGATAAGAGCCAACTCATATAAGCTTGGCCTGGACACGTGGCCTTCAAACGAGAAAAATAGGTATGCGTGTCGAGAAAAACGAGCTACACTTGTTTTTGGCCGTCCATGTAGATCTTTCTTCTTTTTTTGTTTTTGTTTTTCCTTTAATTTTTTATTTTTTAAGGTACAGTAACAGCTGAGTGCTGCGTTCGTGCATTCGCAGAATGACGGTCCGCCGTCACCGCCCCTTATAGCTTCCTCCGATCATCACCCTTTCTATCATCGAGACACCGAGTGACGGCAGCGGCGACGATTATATGGCGGAGATCAAGGCCATCGGAGTTGTGGGAAGCGGCCAAATGGGCTCCGGAATCGCCCAACTGGCCGCCGTAAACGGCGTCGATGTGTGGCTTCACGACACCGACCCCGACGCTCTCCTCAGAGCTTCCAAAGCCATCACCGGTTCCGTCCACCTTCTCGTCTCCAAAGGTCACCTCTCTCAGGTGCCCATACCGGAAGTCCCCTCTCCTCTACCCCCTACTTTTTTGAAAAAATAATTTCTATGTTCTTTCCGTCTTGTTGTTGTTGTTGGATTTTTTTTTCTCGGGAACATAACTGAGGTCATTTTGATTACCGCTGGAGACAATCGTTTGATTTTGTTATTCTTATGGGTATTTTGTTTGGAACATAATTGGGGGGAGCTTGAGCTTCAACAAGCTTTTTCTGTGTGGATCCAATTGCTATCTTGCTCACAGAGTCACAGTCACAAGCCTGATCGATCATTTTCATGCCATAATTTTGTTTTTTTTTTGTTAGGGCAGTGGGGTGTATGAGTATAAAGTCAAAAAGCATTATGTGGGTTTGTTGTAAGGACCTATTACAAGTCTACTTGATTCAATAAATTCACCAGAAACAGAGCGAAAACTCTTCAATGGTTTAATAAAACAGTGTACTTGATTGAGAAGAAATAAGAAAGAGGGTTAATATGATTTCCTTGTTTATAGAATTCAAGGAGATACTAATAACGTGCTATCAAATTCAAACCAAGCAGTCATTGGGGTTTCAACTGATTGTTATTTTCTTACAGTGATGCCAGTCATATCATTTGACTTTTACCCTGCATTTGGAGTATGGATTTTAGACTTTGAATTTGGATTTGGGTGCATTTAAACATATTTTAGGAAGTGTTTGGAAGCATGGATTTGGACTTTGGATTTGGATTTGGATGGCTTATTCAAATCCAATATAACTCCAAATCTTGTGTCTCTCTAAACAGATCAATATAATTTTATATTATATTTCATCCAAATTTAATACAAATTCAAATCTCTCCAAACATAGAGTAGAGTTATTTCAGTTCTTCAGAAAATTAAACTGTTTGAGCTCTACACTTTATCTTTCAATTCCCATTTTAACTTGCAGTGAGTGTGCCATATAAAACTCTCTAAATGTTTCAAACTTTTCATGTGGAACAAAAGGTTTAGGAAGAAACCCACACTAACTCTCTAATTTCAACAAATTGGCACACTATAATTGATCCATAACTCAGTTCTTTGGCTTGTTAAGCAATTGAGTTTCGAATGTTGTTTTCACATTTTGTTCGAATCAAACCTGGTTTGTTTACGTGGTTAAGAAAGAAGACTGCAAAAATTTTATGGTTAAATCTTCCCACAGATGTTGCATATCTAGTTTTTACTACAATGTATTGAAATTTTGGTGCATTATGTTAGAGAGAGGGAGGAAGAAGTGTAGAAGTTTGAATTAGTAAGCACAGTTCCTAATATAATTTAAACGAATGGACTGGATTTTCACAATGTAACATGTTTGGTAACATTTGCAAGAACAAAAAACAGCTGCTTATTAGAGTTTCTCTGAGATGTGCAATATTGGCACTTGCCAAATGAACACCTCAAGAATAAAAAGGCCCATTATACTGTATTTTGCCTAGCCCTCAAGTAAGAGGGGATGTCCTACTCATACCGCCATAGTATGATGGGAAAAAATTGCCAATAAATCTTCAAACAGCTACTGGGGAAGATCTCTACCATAATGCTCTTCTGAATGCAAAAACTAATAATGGAGAACAAACATTAAAAAGAAAAATAATGTTCCTGTCAATCATGGCATTTTCTGTACTTGATAATATTGATGGCTTGCATATTTTATAAATGGATGAAGTTAGATTCATTTCCTTTGAAGTTCAACTATTGACATCAGCTTTGGAGATGGTTAAAGCAGGAATTATTCTTGGGTAATGATGATGTCTCGCCTTCTCATGAAGGCAATGGTGGATTCCATCCAGCTTCATGATACATCATGTTTTGATGTGCAGAGCATAAATTAATTGTAGAAAAAGTAGAAAGTCTATGGTAGTAGAAGGCTGGATCTAACCTGATTTGGAGTAGGACTTTTTCAACCCTTATGATTTGTATTCTGGTGAGATAAGTCATTGAAGATTGAACCGTTATTTTATTGACTAGAGAGGTTAATAAAATGTCTTGATGAAAGTGAAAGTCTGAAATCATTTAATTATTGTGTTCTTGGCTGTGCATGAGCACTTCAATTTTCTTGTTTTTTTAAAATTGTTTGTCTACAAAACCTTGGCCATAATTCCTTCTCAAGGCTCATGAAAATGGATGTTATTTAACTCACGAACTGTTTCTGTTACATTAACAAATTTTTTTTTTTTTTAAATCTCCACTTACTAGATAGAAGGTGCTGCTGCCCTGGGGCGTTTACGGTGTACCTCAAATTTGGAAGAGCTTCAATCTATGGATGTCATTGTTGAAGCTATAGTGGAATCCGAGGATGCGAAGAAAAAATTGTTTTTTGAATTGGATAAGCTCACTAAAGCATCTACTGTTTTAGCCTCTAATACTAGCTCCATCTCCATTACTCGTTTAGCTTCATCAACTGGTAGGCCAGGCCAGGTAACACTTATTCTGAATGGGAAGTGTTTCAGTTATTTCACAAAATTCACTATTTATTCATTTCAATTAATATCTTCTGGATGGAACTCCAAAGAATGGGTCCATTCAATAATATATTATATATTAAAAAAAAGGGACAGCCCAGTGTAGCTCCCGCGTATGCAGGGTCCAGGGAATATTATCTTTATACTATCTGTTAGATATTGTTTTTTTTTTTTTTTGGGTGATGTCTGATATTATGCCATTTTGTTTGATAATTTGATGAACTCAATCTGTCTTGAATTCTGATGCATTATTTTTCTCTATATTTGGAAAACTTTTGCTAAGTTTTTGGATCTCCACTTTGCTAGCCCTAGAGTATAATACTTGCACCTAATTATAAGGAATAATATGAATTGCCAGCATTTTGTATGTCCTATGATAATTTTTTTCTTAGCATTTGAAACATCAACTCAGTTTCTTCAAGGTTCGAATATTGAAAATGCGAATGAAGTTATGAAAAAACAAAATTAAGTTAGAAGAAAACTGAACATACTTCAGCCATATTCCCATTGCATGTGGTGGCTATGCAAGACTGGATTTGGCTCCCGTGCTATTGTGGACCAGGAGGTGGGGGGATTTGTACCGTGTAGAGCAGAGTTGTTCTGCTCCTTCCATGTTAAACATGCCCATTGGATGATTTAATGGTTGTGGAAAAGAAAGAGATCCGTTGTCAGAATTGTATGGTTTTGTATCGATTCTACACCCAATTGATTCGAATCTTACTGGAGAGTTGGAAAACAACTTGTTGCTGATTTGATTCATTGATAGACTCCCTGAAACAAACAGCTCAATCTGTCAAATGATTCAAAATTTACTTGGACGGTTGGACCCAAGTTGTTTAAAATGCCATAAAAGAGCCTTCTTTACTGTTTTTAAAATTTTTTTACACAGTTGTCTTCTATCCCCTCTCTACATCGGCTTTGTTGTGAAAAGTAGCAGTAAATAAAATGTTGGACTTCTATTGCCATCACCAAACCATTCTTCACTTTTGAAGGAGTATCATGTTCTACCATTGAGAAGAAGGGACAGAACAGTGGTTGGCTAAGGTGGTAATGTGTTCTCAAGACTCAAAGGTTGTTTTTTTATTAGTTTTTTGAATTATTTATCAGTTTTGTTTAAGTTTTTTGTTTACTTTTTCTGATTTTTTAGTTCTTCGAGAAAGTATATGCATGAAATATGGTGTTTTTAGTTAACCAAAAATTCAGTTTTCTGTTATTTTTTCATGATTCCCTCCCTCAAACATCACAAAATTCAGTTTTTTTTTTGTTAATTTTCCTCGACTCTTTTCTGTATTTTTTAAAATTTCTTAAATAAAATATTTTTTTTTGTTACGCCCCGACCCACCACGTGGGGCCCGGGGTGCTATTTTAGTCATGTTTGTGTACCTGATACCATATTCATTATATAATAGCAGCGAAAATAAATGATATATTCTCGCAAAGTATATTACCAGAGTTCTAAACTACTTTTATGAACAAATGTCCCCAAATATCCATATTACAGACCATATTACAATACAAAACCCAACTTAGTCCGTACGATCATATTACATATCTAGGGACTTTAAACATAATTTAAATACTTTAGAGTTCCTATAAACACTCACAAAAACTAAACTGGTTATCATCCCATCCTAGAGTTCACTAAGCACGATCTCGAGATGGTCCTAAAAAATGATGTGTATATTGGAGAGACACTTTTTAGTAAGGCAGATTAAGTTAATATCAGTGGGTGATCAACGTAAGTTTTAATATATACAAAATATCATCAGTTGTTAATTAACCAAAGTTACAAAATCATTCTCAAATCATACTCTCACACACACACAATTATTTATAAGCGAAAGTTCCTGAGGATAAAAGAGATTACACGTCCGTACATATAACTCCCATTTGTTCTAATACGTTATGCAACTTGGTATGACTACATCTGATACTTATCAGGGTATTTGCCTTTCTTAGCAAGTCCTCGGGTGGAGAGCTTACTTTGCCATAAACATTTATACATTTTAAATCGCATACATGTACTCACACATTTACAGTTGAAAACTATACATTTGTTTGCTCAGTATGATTCAGTTCAATAAATAATAACACCATTTACATAAATTAACAGATATGCATAAAGTGCACTCCCTAGGCTTAAACACTATTTACTTTTCCCATGGTATGGGTCGTGCGGCCCGAAGGCTGGACTTATGCCCTAGGGGATCAGCCCAGATACAGTCAAAGTAATCATCTGCAAGTACGTGTGTAGGCATCCACAACTCAGTTGCAGGTCCGCTAGTTGTACCACTTCCTGTGCCAGTCCCCAGGAAAGGTACTTCATTCTTACGCAGGCTAAACAGTAGAGACCATCCTACATCTCTTAGTACAGTGTGGACGCACATGGTCTCAATAATAATTCCCTAACAACAGTACCGTGCTCACAATACAACTAGTCCACAGGGTTCTCAAATTATATCATGCAATTTAAGTAATAAAAATTGTAGTATAAATTCCATTTCATTTACAACCTGCCATTTAATAAAACTCGGCCCCTAATCGTTAAATAAAATCCGGCTTAAAGCCATTAAATAAAACTCGGCTCCTGACCGTCATATCAAATCCCAGAATTTTTCAAAGGTAGTTCCAATATATTTCACAAACAGTTCAATAATTTCACAACCATACCCAAATTCGGTTATACAATAAACCATATTGATTATTCACGTGCCACACAATTTCAGTATTTGAATATAGTTATTTAAACAACTAAGAAAACACAGTTTTCCCGTAGCTACGCCTGTAGGGATCCCAAAATTGCGCTTGCGGCGCTCACACGAACCCTGAATTCATAAATCTTAGTTTAATCAACTTAACCCCAGGTAAAATATTATTTTATCATTCCCCAGACCCACAAATTCTAAATAAATGATTAAACTCCCCAAAACATCAAATTTGCTTAATTCCCTAAATCTTACCCTAGCCTTGGAGTGGTGCTTGAAAAGTCCAATTCAAAAATCTACTCTACTAGACTTGTAGAGAAACATTCCTAAATCATCGTGGTGGTTTCTGATCGTTAGTTTGGCTAAAGATTGGGGAGAAATTGAAGAGAGAGTACGACGCTTCTATGACAAATCCACTCCGGTTAAAATGTCGGTGATGGAGAATGAAACTCAAGGGTATTTTTCGTTCTTCGATTAGCGCACGCTTGACCGAGAAAATCGAGGAGAGAGAGAGGGAAGGCGGAGGAAAGAGAGAGAGGCGTAGAGAGAGAGAGACCTGCTCCTTGTATTGTGAAATGGAAAATGAATCTTCCTTTGAAGATTCATTTGCTCTACTTATATATAAAATATCCTTATTATATTATATTAACATATATATATATATATATATATATAAAATTATATATCCATCATAGTATTTATTTAATTACTTTAATTTAATAATGTTTAAATAATTAATTGATTAATAATAATAATAATAATAATAATAATAATAATAATTTGTTTTTTTTTGCTTGGGTTACTACATTCTCCCATTTTAAAAAGAATTTTGTCCTCGAAATTCGCTAATCAATCTTTTTACTTAACCATTCTCACAATCCAACACCCACGCCCGCAGCATATCCTCTAGAATCTGAATGGTCCTCTCGAACTGCTCATTCATTTGCGGGTGAAACGTGGTACTGAAAGTGAGTTGAGATCCTAAGGCATCATGCAAATTCTTCCAAAACTAAGAGGTGAACCGTGGATCTTGATCTGAAACAATGAAAATCGGGTCGCCATGAAGTCATACAATTTCCTGCACATAAAGTTCTTCTAACTTATTCATAGAATAACTGACTCTGATTGGAACAAAGTGCATAATCTTCATCAGCCGATCCACTATTACCTAGATGGCATTCTATCCATGCACCACTGAAGGCAACCCCGATACAAAGTCCATCGAGATATGCTCCCACTTCCATTTAGGGATATCAAGTGGTTGAAGTGATCCCGCTGACCTCTGGTGCTTTGCTTTTACCCGTTGACATGTTAGACACTGTTCCACGAATCTGGTAATCTCCCTCTTCATGTTACTCGACCAGAAGGATTCTCGCAAATCTCTATACATCTTCGTGCTTCCCGGATGAACAGTATAAAGAGAGCGATGAGCCTCCTCCAAAATCGTCTTTTTAATCTCCGCGTCATTAGGTACACACAACCTGGTGTGAAATCTGAGAACTCCATCCTCAGAAACATTGAAGTCTGGTTGCTGTACACTCCATACTTTTTCCACAATTTTCATCAACTCCACGTCTCTCATCTGAGCGACTTTAATTTTCTCCTGTAAGGTTGGTTGAATGATCAAACTGGCCATAATCGCTTGTGGATTCCCGTCCACTAACTCTACACCCAACCTCTCAAAGTACATCTTGATCTGATGCTATACAACAACCACTAAAACTGATGCACCCACCGACTTCCGACTCATAGTATCAGCTATTACATGTTAATCTTTCAGAACACATACATGAAAGTGAAGTGGATGCCTGAAAGACCTTAAAGAGTACATATTCCCAGCATATTCATATATGACATCTGAAGTAGCAAAAGAATGAAGACCTCTCTCTTTATTGTATTTGCCTTTATTCTTTTGGGCATGTAATATTTAATATGGTTTGTAATAATGCATTTGCATGCATGATAGAGTTTAAATGCTCAAAAGGTCATAGACTGACCATAGGTAACCAAACCTGAATTTGGTCGACCGATCGCCGGATTTTTGGCCTTAATTTAAAAACCTAGGCCGTAGACTAACTCTTGGTCCCTAAGCACTTTATGAAAAATCCCTTATAACTCGAGAGTTATAAGTATATGAATAGGGGTGACTACTTATCAAAATTAGGACCTAAAATAAACTTTGAAAGGGCTCCGGTCGACTAAACCAGTCTAGTTATACTAAGCTGGGTCGACTGAACAACTTTTGGCTGAAAAGGCTTAGCCTCGGTTGGCCGAACTGTGGCAGTATAAAATGTCAGGGTCGACTGAACGGTTAAAGAAGTCTAACACTTTTTGACTTTGCACAGTCGACCGTTCATCTTTTGAACATAGTGTCCTTGGTCGACCGAATTACCACGTGTCTGACACCCCAACTGTTCGGCCGACCAAATGTGTAGTTCATTTTGGTTGCGGTCGACCGAGCATGTTGAGTAGCCGACCGAACTTGTCATAGTTGATCGAACCCACGAAGGGGTTCAAAATCACCTAATGACGATTGACCATATTCTCAGTTCAAAATCTCCACGGTCGATCGAACTTGACAATATGGTTGATCGAACCATGAATATGATCAACCGAAACTCTCAGGTTGTCATATTTTTAACTGCGGTAACTCACTTTAAATAGGGGTTAATTATTAATTAAACTTTTTAGAAATTCTCTCCGTATCCCTAACGATCTAAAATTAAGGGAATTCTATATATACCCTTCATTTGTCCATATTAGCATAGGATTAGCAATATAATTAGCAAAAATTCTCTCTGATTTGTTTTTTTGAGCCCATATTGCTTATACTTCATCTTTCCAAGCCAAAATTTTAATACTCTCTCATTTTATTCTTGCTAAATTTTTTTCAAAATAGAGAGTTATATTTTTCTTGTGCTCATTTCTTGCAAACTAATTGCAAGTTAAAGTGAGTTTGATTCTCACTTGTGCGAGTTTACATATATTGCTCTTGAAGCTTTTTATTCTCATTGTCTTGCATTGTTTGATATTTTTCTTAGAGAGTAAAGATAGAGTTTTTCTCAATATGTTTGATTGATAAATATTATTTGAGAAGAACTCTTGCTAGCTTGTGAGTCTTGACATTTTCATTGTCAGATTCGAAAGTTTGTTTGCACTATTTGATAAATAATTTTTAAGCAAGCTTGATCTCCAAATCTCGGTTGTGCTTAATATTTGAAAAATATTATTGTTGAGATTCTTACCTTGAGATTCAAAGTTCCTTTGATATTATATACTGATTATAATCTTTCTTAATTAAAGGTAGTCACTCTCACGTATACACATGTTTATATACATCTTTGGAGAATTGAAATCTTGTTAGAAATTATCTCACTTGAGCATATATTCCTATTATATATGAGTGCATATTTGGAT
Organism: Malania oleifera; assembly: GCF_029873635.1. Classification (NCBI taxonomy): domain Eukaryota; kingdom Viridiplantae; phylum Streptophyta; class Magnoliopsida; order Santalales; family Ximeniaceae; genus Malania; species Malania oleifera. Next base: position 133,672,753 of record NC_080417.1, read on the forward strand.
CATAATATTGTACAAATCTGCTTGTGTTAGAAGCACCTTTCATTGTACGCAAAATTTGTATTGATCGGTTGTAATTCAGGCGTGGCTTGAGGTGGGTCTTCTCCGTCTCTTTAAGGAGAGGATGTAAAGGTTAAGGTTAGCCCTGATAATTTGACCTGATGTTGTAAACGGTGTCGCTCCACTCGTTAAGTGAGCAATAGTGGTAACCCTCAGGCTTGCGAGTTGAGGCGAGGACGTAGGCAATATTGGCCGAACTCCAATAACATTTCTTGTGCATGCTTTTAATTTTCGCAATTTAAATTTCAGCACTTGAATGTTTGTGTTTAATTGTTTGAATATTTGATTAGGTTTTTGATTATATAGAAACACACTGGGTTTGTGTAATACTGTTTGTGGAATCTGAATTGACCTAGGAAGAAGTTTTAAAATTCTAATTCACCCCCTTTTGGGGAATACACCAATTTTAACATAATGATACAGTCGTAGTCTTTTATCAATTCAAGTCATCTTCTCTGCCTTATGTTCAATTCCTTTTGGGTGAAAAAGTATTTAAAGCTCTTATGATCAGTAAAGATCATCGTATGGATAGTGCCTTCTGATCTTTAATGCAAAAACTACGACTACCAGCTCCAAGTCATGCGTAGGATAGTTCTCATACTCCTTGAGTTGGCAAGAAGCGTACGCAATCTTTCCTTACTACATTAAGACACACTCGAGTCCTTTCTGAGATGCGTCACTATAGATCACAAATCTACCCTCTATTGACGGAATGGTCAACACTGAAGCTGTAACGACCTGCTTTTTTTTTTTCACATATTTTTTTTTTATATATAAATAAATTATCATCACATCATACATCCCAGCTCAGCAGGTCACAATCCACCTGGGCCCGTGGGCACCAGGGATATAACAAAACATACAGCAGAAGCCTACGCAGCAGAAAGTATAAAATCATATACATTTCATCATAATGTGCATAACACATACCAGAGTCACTACAATTACTATTTCACAGTATATACATCTCAAAAATGAAATCTAGGGACAATCCCTCACAAAACCTAACTGTCCCTACCAAAAACTTACCTTTCCAAAGAGGGCAAACAACTGATCTAGATCAGCGGGGCTTTTCCCGCTCTCCTATCAGGGGCTCCTGAAAAATGTATAAGATTTAGGGGTGAGACACCTCTCAGTAAGGGAAATAAACTAATACCAGTGTGTGGCAACATGAGTATTTTGTGTTCTACATATACCATACATAACATATTCAATACTGTTTATCAAATATGAAAAAATATATGCATATCAACACATAGCAGAATATACTGCATTTTCATAAACATATCTCATCTCATACACTAATAATAACATAAAACAATCCTGGTAGGTTAGCTGGCTGTTGTCATGTATTACCCCCACATGACTGGGTTGTGTGGCCCGAAGGCGGGACCTGACAATGGTTGGCCGACCACTGCCAAGTCAAACAGTAGTCTGTAGGTCCGATGGGTCTACCCAGACTGGTCCGTACACCAGGGGCGATAACAGCACACTTCTTGAAAATAACCACATCGACCATCCAATCTCACACCACTCCGTACAGCGGCGTTAACACAGATATCATGATCACGAGGACCATGGACACATAGCAACGGTACCGTGCAAGTGCTAGCCTAGACCAAGCCAACCAGGTTCTGATATCATATACATATACTAAAACCGTGATACATAAATATCTCATACCATTTATTTTCACATCAATTATATCATTTCACATATATACGTGTATCATGAAAATCATCGGCCCGTACGCCGGTATTACACATTTTAACATAGCACGGCCCATACGCCGGCAAATCACATAGCATAGCCCGTACGCTGGCAAACCACATAGCACGGCTCGTACGCCGGCAAATCACATAGCACAGCCCGTACGCTGGCAAATCACATAGCACAGCCCGTACGCTGGCAAATCACATAGCACGGCCCGTACGCTGGCAAATCTCATCCACATAGCACGGCCCATACGCCGGCAAATCACATATACATATAAAAATATCTCGGCCCGTACGCCGGTTTTCCATCATAGAAATCCATATCGTCCCCATTCCAAAAAAAACAGTATTTCACAACATTTTTATACTCATGCCACACTAAACAAATTTTCTACGTATTCAACATATCATCATTTAAACAGTATTTTCCAAATATAAATTATATATATAAATATATTTATTTTTCCTGAAACCAGATGCTATATATATATACATACATTTTCTCAAAACAAAACTAGCTTAGTTTATCCCCTTACCTGATTCCTGAAAAGTCCCTAAGAAAATCTTCTCCGTACCCACAAGGTTCTCAACTCAACACCCTGAAAATGAAAACTTGCAGAATTAAAGTTTAGTATTTTCGTACGTACAACATTTTCTATAACTACCACTAAGTCAAATTCGACTTAAAAAGTCTTACCTCAACTTAGGGATGATTCCAAACGTTCCCAATCAATACCCTGGAATTGAAAATTTTCAGTATTAAAGTTCAGTATTTTTACGCGTATATCACTTTCTTCAACTGTCAAAATTCCAAATATTGAATATAAAGCCTTACCTTGGATTTAGGATGAAATCCAACTTTATTTCCTTGACGATCCACTCCGGCAGATTTGTAGAGAACTTCGCCAGGAGCGTCGTGGTGGCTTCGGTTTGTCGATCCGGCGTAAAACTAGCCCGGAATCGAAGAGAGAGAGAGTCGTAGGAGAGAGAGAGAGAGAGAGAGAGAGAGAGAGAGAGCACTTCCAAAAAAAAATATCAAAGTAAGCTTCTTGAAGAAGCTTTCCATTTCCTATATATAATAATAAACCTTAAATAAAGTAAAGCTTCTTTAAGAAGCTTTCATACTTTATATATATATATATATATATATATATACACACACACACACACACACATATATATATATATACATGCTTTAATATTTATATATATATATATATTTGTTCCTTATCATACTATTCATTTTACTTGTTAATTTAATTAATTAATTTTATTTTATTATTATTATTATTTTTTTTTTTAATTTTATTTTTTTTTCCGGTTACTACAGAAGCAGTGACTAGTCGTTGCTTCAATTCCTGAAAGCTCCGCTCGCATTCACCGGTCCACTCAAACTTCCTGTTCTTCCTCGTAAGCTGCGTCAGAGGACCTGATAGTCTTGAAAACCCCTTAACAAACCGGTGATAGTATCCTACCAGACTCAAGAACCTCATGCATATTCTTCGGTCTCGCCCAATCAGCTGCCGCCTCTATTTTGCTTGGGTTGACTAAAATTCCTTCCCTGAACACTACATGTCCTAGAAAAGCAACTTGTTCTAGGCAGAACTCGTATTTCTTAAATTTAGCATACAACTTTCCTTTTCTCAGCACCTGAAGCACTATCCTCAGATGTTCCTCGTGTTCTTCTGGGCTCTTTGAATACACCAGTATATCATCAATAAATACTATTACGAACTTGTTCAAATATTGGTGGAAGACCCTGTTCATCAGATCCATGAACACTGCAGGAGCATTTGTCAATCCAAATGGCATAACCAGGAATTCATAATGGCCATACCGAGTCCTGAATGCTGTTTTCGGAACATCTTCTGCCCTTACCTTCACCTGATGATACCCAGATCACAGATCGATCTTAGAGAAAATATGTGCGCCCTTTAGCTGATCAAACAGTTTGTCAATACAGGGTAAGTGTTACTTGTTCTTTACTGTCATCTCATTAATTTTCCTGTAGTCGATGCACATCCTCATCGACCCATCTTTCTTATTTACAAACAATATCGGCGCTCCCTAGGGTGATATGCTCGGTCTGATGAACCCCTTGTCAAGAAGTGCTTGCAAATGCTCCTTTATCTCCTTTAATTCAGTCGAAGCCATTCCATATGGAGCCTTAGATTTTGGTGCTGTCCCTGGATTTAATTCAATGGCGAACTCTGTTTCGCGATCAGGAGGCAATCCCGGTAAGTTTTCAGGAAAAACATTCGAGAACTCCCTGATCACTGGGGTATCTTCCAGCTTAAGTCCCTCCTTCAGTGTTTCTTTTACAAATGCAAGGTACCCTTGGCCACCCTCCAGAAGTAACCTCTTTGCCTAAATTGTTGAAAGGATTCGTGGTGCAAAGCGCACACATGATCCGATGAATTTATACTCCTGCTCCCCAAGAGGTCTAAACACTACCTCCTTCCTGTGGCAGTCAATGCTCGCATAGCTGGATGCTAGTCAATTCATTTCCAAAATGACGTTAAACTCATGCATGTCAAAAACAATTAAGCTAGCAAACATCATTCTCCCCTGAATCTCCACTAGGTAGTCTCTGATCATCTTACTACACACAACAACTGACCCTATCGGCGTGACCACACCTAACTCGGCATCTAACAATTGAGTCTCTATCTCGCACAATTTAACCAATCCCTGAGATACGAAAGAGTGTGTTACACCTGAGTCAAACAAAACAATAACACTATTTGACAAAATGGAAATAGTACCTGTCATCACATCGCGAACTTTCTCTGCATCTCTCGGCGTAAGCGAGTATACCCGTGCCTGGGCAGTGCCCCTCTGGTGATCACCTTGGGGTGCCTAGTTACCTTCTCGATATTGTCGCTGTGGAGGAGTGTGAGTCAACGTCGCACGATAGTCCCACGCCTTATGTTCTGACCCATCGCACTGGTAGTAGACAGCTGGTCCACTCCTGCACTCACCCCAATGCCTCTGATGGCATCTGAGACAGGTAGGACGTGATGGATTCCCTTGATGGGCTCGATATCCCATCTTCTGTCGCTGACCCGTGAAATTACCAAGCCTCCTCTATGTACCCTGGCTGGTGCTAGTCTGAAATCCCTAAGACAAGGGCCTATTCTTTTGGCTTACTGCTTTCTCACCCTCCTGGATACTAGCCTCAACTGCCATGGCCTTGTACACCAACTCAGAAAAACTCTTGAGTCAACAATGCCACCACCTGTGCACGTATTCCCTGCCTTAAACCCTTCTCAAATCTCTCCGGGCCTTCTTTGGCTTGTCCGGGATCATGTATGGAGCGAAGCGGGATAGCTCCATAAATTTGGTTGCGTATTGCTGTACGGTATAGTGTCCCTGAGTTAGATTCAGGAACTCCTCTGCCTTAGCCTCTCGGTAGCAGTAGGGAAGTACCTGTCAAAGAAAACTCCCTGAAACGGCTCTAGGTTATAGCTGCAGGTCCTAGTCACTGTTCCTCCATCAGTTTTGCCAATCTCCACCACCTCTTCGCTTCCCCTACTAATTTAAAATTGGCATACCGCACCTTCTGCTCCTCCATGCACTCCAACACATCCGGCAATTCTTCAATCTCCTGAACCCAATCTTTAGCTGCAACCGAGTTTGCTCCTTCTGCAAAAATCGGCGGATTCGTTGGGGAAATTGCTGAAAAGTGCAACCCCGACCAACCGGTGGTTGATCCTGTTCTCTAGAGTCTCTTCGGGTTTCCTTCCTAGTCTATCGCACTATACTTTGCAGCACTGTCGATTTACAATGTCCACGTGATTATCCCTTCCAGTTACAATGTCCTTTCTCCTAAAATCCATCCTAAAGATAGGATAGAAAATTGACTTAGAAATTCCACATTTATCATGGTTTTAGCAAGTATGGAATGAATAAGTAATATAACATATGAGTTGTAGTTAAAAAGAATCATTTACACAATCCTGCCACAAAATCGTCAAGGTATCGATCTCTAATCACAACTCCAGGACTACCACATACTCACCAAACCTAACATTCTTACTTAAGTTTCCAACTTCTAGTCTCTCAACCTAGAAATGAAACCATCGATGGATTTATCGTGATTTTCCTAAAATCGTCATTTCAGAAAAAACACATAAAAATCGTTAGGATTTCCGTCTCTAAGCTCCCATACTAAGACTCGCTGAACCTGCCCATTCCTATCTTTATCTTATCTCAACCTATACTCTGGTAATTATCAACTGTCAAAGTCTGCAGAACCTAACAAACCTAGGCTCTGATACCATCTGTAATGCCTTGACCCACCACGTGGGGCCTGATGTAGTGATAAAAAAAAATAATAATAATAAAAGTTAAATAAATAAATAAATCAATTAAAATAAAATTTAAATTAAAAACTTAATTAATTAATTAAATATTTATTATTAATTAAATAATATGATATTATATAATATAAATATTATATTATATATATATATTGGTCTAAAATTTGGTTATGAGCTGGCTGGACAAAGATGGATTGAAGGTAAGATAGATTTGAGTTCAAGTGGCATAGGACCTTCGATCGACCATGGGGCGTATTCTACCCTTATCGAATTCATTCTATTTAAGCGTAACGTAAAAGGCTCCTTCTCATGTTGCTTGGTTTGGAAGTTCCAAAATGTTGTCTGTGGATTTCTAACAAAGGAAAGCCCCCTTCTATTATGCCATTTGATTGATTCAAGTTCTGTGTTGCTCGCCACTCCCTGAGGCCAAGGACGGGGCTCTTCTATATATATAAACCTCTTGAAGGATAAAAATCCTTCAGAAGATATTCAGAGAGAACCCCCCCAATTCTCCGTTCACGCCTCTCCCCGTCTCCGTCTCCATCTCCGTCTCTCTCCCCCTTCATTTCTTGACGGATGTTCGGCCGATTGAGAAACATAAGGTATCGTTGGGTTCCTAGCTCCGCCACCAACATTTCTATTGGAGCAGATTTGTCGTGGGAGCGGCGTAGGCACCATTCCTGAGGTAAGACAACTTTTTTCTAATTTCTCTTTAAATCTGCCATTAAATCGACGATTAGGCACCACCACGTGGTCCTAGTCGTGATCATCGTCATTTTGGCGTGAGTAAATTTTCAATTGGGATTTTCTAGACTCCACTTCAAAGCGAGAGTGAGATTTGAGAAATTTGATAAATTTGTTATATTTGAGGGTATAATTATTTATTTGAAATTTATGGGCTTAGGAAATATTAAAATAATATTTTATTTAGGGTTAATTTGATGGAATTAGGATTCTTGATTCAGGGTCCGGGTGAGCGTCGTAGGTATTTTTCGGGAAGAAACCAGGTAAGGGAAAAAATATATATTAAATTAGATTTTTTATGATTTTAATGGAAAATGAGTTGTGTTATGTATATGTGTATATGTTTCGGTATGAGTTTAAAATGCCAACCATTTAAATTATGTTTTTCCGAGTTTATGGCTGTTTATTAGATATGTATATGCAAAAATGAATTGATGAAAGTGGAAAATATTTTCAGGATAATTATGTAAAATTGAAAGGTATTTTCAGTATATAAATGTTAAATGTTGGTTGACTTATTTTACAGGCAATGTCTGAATTTTATTGCTAAATTATGTGGCATGAGTAAATGTAAGTTTTGTACATGATATTAGAATGTGAATTATCAGGTAAATGAATGGATTAGTAGCATTCTGGGCCTACGTAGAGGGTCGGGGCATTACAAATGGTATCAGAGTAATGTCCAGCCGGAAATGTGATTAATTTCAAATCGTCTGGATATGGAAATGTTAGAGTATTAGGTTAGGAATGATTTATAACAGAGTGTAGGATTGAGTTGCGATAAGGATATGAATGAGTAGATTAAGATACCGTTAGGAATTCTGAGTTGTGTTTCGTAAGCTTGAGGACAGAAATCCCTTGATAGTCTTATGTGTTTTTCTAAGGAAGTAGCTAGTTTTTAGAAAATCATGGTAAATCTATCGATAGTGATGTTTCCGAGTAGATAAATTAGAATTTTGAATTTGAACTCGAAGGTTAGGTTAATTGATTTCAGAGGTTATGGTATCAGGGGAAACCAGCAGGTATCTCTAGGTAAAGGTGGATCAGGACGAGTGTACTCGTTGATCCCGAATGAGGCAAATAAAGTCAAGGGGGTAGATATAAATTTATGTTTAAGATAATGATGATTTTATTTAATTATTAATGATGCAAAAATTTATTTTGGAGATATATTTACTAAATTGTATGAGGTATAGTAAATCGTAAAATTATGGAAATGAAAGATTTGGTAATGAATTTCGAGGACAAAATTTTTTTTAGGAGGGGAGAATGTAGTGATTCAAAAAATAAAATAAAATAATAATAAAAAAAAATAAATAAATAAATAAATAAAAAATAAAAAATAAATTAATTAAATTGATTAAATATTTATTATTATTAATTAAATTATATAATATAATATAATATTAGATATATATATAAACCTCCTGAAGGATAAGAATCCTTCAGGAGATATTTAGCGAGAACCCCCCCCCTCCAATTCTTCGTTCACGCCTCTCTCCTTCTTCGTCTGTTTCTCCCCTTATTTCTTGATGGATGTTCGGCCGATTGGGAAACGGAAGGTACAGTTGGGTTTCTAGCTCCGCCATCAACGTTTCTACTGGAATGGATTTGTCGAGGGAGCGGTGTAAGCACTATTTCTAGGGTAAGACAACTTTTCTCTAATTTCTCAATTTCTCTTTAAATCTGCCGTTAAATCGACGATCAGACACTACCACGGGGTTCTAGTCATGATCGTCGTCATTTTGACATGAGTAAATTTTCAATTAAAATTTTCTAGACCCCACTCCAAAGCAAGAGTGGGATTTGAGAAATTTGGTAAATTAGTTATATTTAAAGGTATAATTATTTATTTGAAATTTATGAGCTTATGAAATATTAAAATAATATTTTATTTATGGTTAATTTGATAGAATTAGGATTCTTGATTCAGGGTCCGGGTGAGTGTCGCAGGTATTTTTTGGGGTCCCTGTTGGCGTAGTTCAAGAAACTAGGTAAGGGGAAAAATTTATATTAAGTTAGAATTTTTATGAATTTAATGGAAAATGAATTGTGTTATATATACGTGTATATGCTTCGGTATGGGTTTAAAATGCCAACCATGTAAATAGCAGCGGGTGCTACTTTAGTGACGTCTGTGTATCTGATACCATATTTATCATATAATAGCAGCGAAAATAAATGATACATTCTCCTAAAATATATTACCAGAGTTCTAAACTACCTTTATAAACAAATGTTCCCAAATATCCATATTACAGACCATATTACAATACGAAACTCAACTCAGTCCATACAACCATATTACATATCTAGAGACTTTAAATATAATTTAAATACATTAGAGTTCTTACAGACACTCACAAAAACTAAATTGGTTATCACCCCGCCCTGGAGTTCACTAAGCACGATCTCGAGATGGTACTGAAAAACGATTTGTATATTGGGGTGAGACACTTCTCAGTAAGGCAAATTAAATTAGTATCAATGTGTGGCCAACGTGAGTTTTAATGTATACAAAATATCATCAGTTGTTAATTAATCATAGTTATAAAATCATTCTCAAACCATACTCTCTCTCTCTCTCTCTCACACACACACACAGAGACAATTATTTATAAGCGAAAGTTCCCGAGGATAGAGGAGATTACACGCTTATACATGTAGCTCCCCTTTACTCTAATACGTTATGCAGTCTGGTATGACTACATCTGATACTTATCAGGTACTCGCCTTTCTCAGCAAGCCCTTGGGCGAAGAGTTTAGTTCACCATAAATACTTATACATATCAAATCGCATACATGTACTCACACCTTTATAGTTGAAAAATATGCATTTGTTTTCTCAGTATAATCTAGTTCAATAAATAATAACACCATTTACATAAATTAATAGATATGTATAAAAGATACTCCCTAAGACTAAACACCATTTACTTCTCCCATGGTACGGGTTGTGCAGCCTGAAGGCTGGACTTATGCCCTGAGGGATTAGCCCAGACATAGTCAAAGTAACCATCTGCAAGTTTGTCTGCAGGCATCCACAACTCAGTTGCAGGTACGCTAGCCTTACCACTTCCTGGTTCGGCCCCCAGGACAGGTATTTCATCCTTACGCAGGCTAAACGGTGGAGATCACCCTACACCTCTTAGTACAGTGTGGGCGCACATGGTCTCAATAATAATTCCCTAACAACGGTACCGTGCTCACAATACAATTGGTCCACAGGGTTTTCAAACCATATCATGCAATTTATGTAATAAAAACTATAGTATAAATCCCATTTCATTTACAACTTACCATTTAATAAAACTCGGCCCCCGACCGTTAAATAAAACCTGGCTCAAAGTTGTTAAATAAAACCCAGCCTCTGACGTCATATCAAATCCCAGAATTTTCCAAAGGCAGTTCTAGTATGTTTCACAAACAGTTAAGTAATTTCACAACCATACCTAAATTCGGTTATATAATAAAACATATCGATTATTCACCTGCCACACAATTTTAGTATTTGAATTTAATCATCTAAACAACCAAGAAAACACAATTTGAAGTTTGTAACATAAAACCTAGTTTTCCACCCTTCGTTTTATCCAAATACCATATCATATATACTAAATTTATAAAATCCACTTTGAACAGTCGGTTTTCAAAATAACCATTGAAATCATAAATATGCATATATATATATATATATAGCAGTTTAATTTGTTCAACTTTATTAAAAACTTGACTTTACTTAATCCCCTTACCTGTTTTCCCGAAACTACGCTTGTAGGGATCCCAAAATTGCACTTGCGGTGCTCACACAAACCTTGAATTCATAAATCCTAGTTTAATCAACTTAACCCTAGGTAAAATACTATTTTATCATTCCCCAGGCCCACAAATTCTAAATAAATGATTAAACTCCAAAAAACATCAAATTTGCTTAATTTCTTAAATCTTACCCTAACCTTGGAGTGGTGCCTGGAAAGCCTAGTTCAAAAATCTACTCCGCTAGACTTGTAGAAAAATGCTCCTAGATCATTGTGGTGGTTTCTGATCGTTAGTTTGGTTTAAGATTGGGGAGAAATTGAAGAGAGAGAGAGAGAGTGAGTTTACCTTATCTTAGGAGTGATGCGTACGACACTCCTATGACAAATCCACTCTGGTTAAAATTTTGGTGACGGAGAATGAAACTCAGGGGTATTTTACGTTCTTCGATCAGTACACGTTTGGCCGAGAAAATCGATGAGGGAGAGAGGGAAGGTGGAGGAGAAAGAGAGGCATAGAGAGAGAGATGCCTACTCTTTGTATTGTGAAATGGAAAATGAGTCTTCCAAAGGAAGATTCATTTGCTTTACTTATATATATAATATCCTTATTATATTATATTAATATTATAAACATATATATATATATATATAAAATTATATATCCAACATAGTATTTATTTAATTACTTTAATTTAATAATTTTTAATTAATTAATGAATAATAATAATATATTTTTTTTGCCCGGGTTACTACATTTTTATTGTTAAAGTTTTAATGCATATTACTATTTTGTTTGTTGTGCATGTGTATGTCATTGGAATCAGTTTTGGAAATTGTACCAAAATCTTTCTATTTGATTTGATTATGGGGATTCTACGACAACATAAACAAAACTAAGCCTCAAGTCCCACTAGGTGGGGTTGGCTATATGAACCATTTTTTGCCAATTTATGCGATCATGGATCATTTCTTTTGATAGATTTAGGGTTATTAAATTCTTACTCACCATTCCGAAATGTTTTAAGCCTATCCCTACTCTTACTATTGCCCCCAACAGTAACTAACTCACTCATTTCACAATTTGAATTTCAATTTGACAGAGATGGGAGCACCAACTTAATGGAACAACATTGTCCTCTCTAAAATAGATGATATTGGTGTCAAATTGTATAGAAAGATAAATGAATTTAGATGCCATTTAAACTGGAATGTTCATATAAAGTATGTTCAATTCCATGGGAAACATGGCCTTAAAAGCATGCCAATTAAATTACCCAATTCTTGGACTTCTCCTTGGTCTTAGAACACAGTTTTGACTTTTGCACCAGAGCTTTAACAGTAGAGATATAATTTCAGCCATATGTTGACTAAAACTAAAAAAAAAATATGTGCAAGGGCAGGTTTTTGGGTGGGGGTTGATGTTCGTAGATAAACTTGGATGCTTAAAAGGACATTTCATAGGAGAAAAAGAGAGTGTATGTTATATGACATAAAATAAAAACTGAATATGCATCCCCATTGTTTAGGTATGATGAAGCCCCAACAATCCAACAACTAGTCCAAACCTTTGAAGAGATTATGTTTGCAAAGCATTTGGAGGAATTCTTGCATTAGCAATCTGTTCAAAGGGTTTTCTTTTTGCTATTCACTGGTATATTTACTTGCATACTGCTGTTCTACTCTCATGTCATTGCACAGGTCGCATTCAGAAATTCAGAACTCATGTCTATAGTTATATATGCACAATCCATCAAGTTCCATTTATATATTTTCTTTGCACAGGACTATATTGGAACAACTGTCTAGCTATTTCTTTTCTTGTTATTGGCTGCCGATGCTTGTGTTTGATGGTATTAGTGAAACCTTAAGAGTGCTCTGCTTGTTTGCAACTTTCATGGCATTGGCCCAGTCTCTTATATGTTTTTGGGCTCCAAATTACCTTTTTTCAAATAATAGAACTTTGTCAATGCATGGGCACCACTAATTAAAAATTACATTGACAAAATGGTCCTTGTGTAATAGAATTTTGATTAGTAAAAGGAGGATTTTGCAGGTGATTGGGATGCATTTTATGAATCCTCCTCCCGTTATGAAACTGGTCGAGATTGTGAGAGGTGCAGACACATCAGATGAGACATTGAATGCAACGAAGGCCTTGGCAGAGAGGTAATTGAACACTGTAGATTGGAAGTTAATTGAATCTGCTGTGGAGAGGCTAACTCCATAAGTTTCCATCCACATGAATAACTTTACCTTCCTTTGGAGTTGTGAGGTCGGCTTCAAAGGGCGCTGGATTAGTCACGTGAACCGTAAAACGGATATGTGGAAACCCGGTGCGTAATCCAAAAAAAAAATAATAATATCTATTTGCATGCACGCACACGCACTGGTGTGCCCCTTTTGCTGCTGGTATACGCCCCCTCTCCCACTGTTTCAGTTTGCATTGACCAGAGTCTTTTACATTGTCTACTGTTTTTGTTCTTTTATACAAAATTTTGTTCTTGTTTCACATATTTTATTGTTACAACAGTGGCATTAAAATATATGACATGAGAAAATCACTTTGTTACATCCAAACCAATCAGAGGTCAAAGTCACAGAAACAGCTCCTTCGAATGTGGAAGTAGGCTGCATATCTCAGAGCCTTCTTGGGGCCCTTAATATGAGGTGGGAGCCTTGTGCACCGGATGTTGCATTTCGTATATTTTAGCCCTTGTTCGGAATGTCTTAAAAAATAAGTACTTATTATGAGAAGTACTTATGTTAATATGGTAGATTTTGGTTTACACTTTTGTGAGTACTTATTTCAAAAAGTACTTTTCCAAATTAGTTTTTTTTTCAAAAAGAAAAATAATTTTTTTTTTCAAATTTATTTTTCTGAAAATGTACTTATCTGAAAAAGTACTTATAATAAGTTATTTCACACTACTTTTAGAGAAGTACTTTTTCAAATAATTAATTTTTCAGAAAAGTAGTTTCAAATTATGTGGAAACAATAGTGTAAGTCTCTTTCATTTTGAAAAAATGGTGATCGCTGGATTTGCAGATTAGGCAAGACGGTGATATGCTCTCAGGATTATCCTGGTTTCATTGTGAATCGTATCCTGATGCCAATGATAAATGAAGCCTTTTTCACACTTTACACTGGTGTGGCAACAAAGGAGGACATAGATGCAGGAATGAAGCTGGGAACGAATCATCCGATGGGTCCTTTGGAGCTTGCTGATTTCATTGGGCTGGATGTTTGCTTATCGATAATGAAGGTTCTCCATGCTGGATTGGGTGACAGTAAATACGTCCCCTGCCCTCTTCTTGTGCAGTATGTCGATGCAGGTCGCCTAGGGAGAAAACGAGGTGTTGGAGTATACGACTACCGTGAAGTACCAGCAGAAGGGAATCAGTCGTCTCGAATTTGAGCCATTATATTTTGATGAAAACGATGATGATAACAAGGAATGAAGTTGGGAAAAAACTGGCCAATGGGTGTTCATGTTGCTCTAGGGGGTAGGTGATATGCTTCCTGCTACCATTGATGCAAGTCACTTATAGGGGGAAACACCGTATATGTGTGTGTATAACCACAGCACAGCAAATAAAGCAATGGACCAATTGCCTCAATTCAACACTGTTAAAGCTGTAAAGGTGCCGAAAGGTTTTGTTTTTTAATGTTATTTATTTTACGAAATTTTAAATTACTTATGGCAGAAGAAAACCGTGATTACAAAGATGCCATAAGGGATTTACAAAAAAAAAGTAGCAAAATTATCCCATACAACAAAACTAATACAAGCCTAATAAAATTCATGTCAATATCCAACTAAAACAAACTAAACAAGATCATATAAAGTAAAATAAAACAAATACAAATAAAAATAAAATACTTGCAAATGTTAATTACGTGCAAAACAAAAACTTGAAAATATAAGAGAATTAAATGATGACATTTAAAAATGAATGCTTGGAATGTTCATCTTATCCATACAAATTAGACCTCTTATTTTACTCGACAACACATCACCAATAAAATATTTCCTTGTGTTGCTTCCCTCGACTTGATAAGTCGAGTAATATGTCACCTGATTACCTTACCTAATTTGGTGCTTTATAGAGAACTGAAAACCTTGTGACTCATTTTTTAATAATTCCCAAAAGTCTCATAAGTACCAAGAAAAGCAAATTCTAGAAGTGATCTATCCCACCACCAATTTTGAGTTCCTTTCAATACAAATATTTTGATATCACAACTCTTTATAGAGTCGAACACCACTAGTAAAAGCCTGCAACTCCACTTCATTATTAATATTTGACTCAAATTTTTCAGAGAAAACGACTTTAATATTACCTGAAGAGTCGCGAATGAGACCACCACCACCACCATAAGAACCCATATTTCCTCTTCAAAAGCCATCAATATTTAGCTTCAACCACCCTACAGGAGACTTTTACCAGATTACTTTTCGAGGAGTTCTAACTTTCGGTGTTATCATTTTTACTTGGAACTCTTCCAATAAATTCTTATCAATAGAAGGCAGAGAACCTTTCACACCTTCTGCAATTTTAGCGAGCCAAAACTTCACTGATAACCAAACTGCATTCCCCGACTCAAACTTATCTTCCATGCGGGACTTTACAACGTCTGAGTCAAAGTCTCCAAGAAATTATAGTAGGTAACAAACCAATGATTGCACCTTTTGGGTTGATTTTTTGGTACATCTAAACCATCTACTAATTTTCACCCTCCAAGGCTCATTATCAAAGTTTAGAATTCCCAAGACAGACGCTGCTCTCTTCCAAACCATACATGTGATGGAACTCGTACTCAGAACATGGTTAAGGGATTCCTCTTTTTTATCTATGTAGCGGTTGCAACATGAGACCATATCAATTCCCAGTTTCCGCTCTCTCCCATCTATAGGAAGACATTGGAACATGACTTTCTACATACACATAAAAACTTTCTTAAGTAGAAGTTTATGCTAGACCCACTCCATCCATCGGTACTGTTCCCCTTTAATTTTTATCACCTCTCAAGTTGAGGCAGTTGGAAATTTTATGGAAAGCTTTCAAATAAACACATTAGACCCAAATTTGTGGTTTATAGACAACAACAAAACCTCATCCATTTTGGGGACCCCTACCAAATCTTTCAGCATATCAGTATCCTAATTCTCTGAATCCCAACTATCTTGAATCTTAAACTTAGGATAATGGACCATGTGAGAATACTCCACAAGGGAACCACTGCTCAACCACTTATCAAACCAAAAAGAAGCTTTTCCTTCTCTAACCTTCACATAAACATTCTCATAAACCTCTAGAAAGATCTTTAATATTGTCTTCCAAAATCGAGAGCCCGTAGAAGTATAATTGATTGAAGTTATGTGACCCGATTTAACGTATTTAGCCTTAAAGAATTATCTAACATCATCAGTCTCCAAGCAAACTTCATGTGAAAATATCTTTGAACATCATTAAGGTCCCTTATGCCAACACCCCCTTCATCTAGGGGTTTGCAAACCTTTAACCAAGCACACCATTTCATTTTCGCCCTATCATTACTCCCTTCCCAAAGAAAATAAGAGAGAATGAAATTAATATTTTTGATCACCACCAAAGGAATTGAGAGAACCACTAACGTATGTGTCGTTATGCATGATAAAACATGCCAAATAAGGATGAGATGAACTCCTTGAGACAGCAACTTCATCTTCAACTTGCCACCTTATTTCAAAAATTTGAGACCAATGTATCAAGCAATCTAGTAGTAAGGTGACCAGAAATCAAAGATGCCCCAAGGTATATTGTTGGAAAATTTCTTCCGTAAACCCTTTAAGCGTAATAGCCCCCCTTCTTCTGGAAATGTTGATCTTGTTGGACAAAAAGAGAGCTGATTTCTCCTTGTTGATTAGTTGGCCAAACCAACTTTCATACAAATCCAATGTCTTCAAAAACATCTTCAAAGATCTCCTTTCTCTGTTAGCAAAAACAAGAAAGTCATCCGCATATAACAGATAAGAGATTAAAGGAGCTCCCCCTAGAAGATAAAAATTTCCTATCCCGCCTTCCTCAATTTTTTTTAATAATCTAGAAAGAGTTTCTTCCATCAAAATAAACAAATATGGAGATAGTGGATCACCTTACCGAAGGCCCTGTTGAGATTTGAAGAAACCCCTATACATATGATTCATCATGATCGAAAACCATGGTGTTGACTTTGGTGTGATCCCAAGAGGGGGGTGAATTAGGTTTTGAAAGTTTTCGGCTAATTTAAACGTTTCACCGATTCACTACATATCATATCCCATTCAATATATACACATGTATGTAAAATGATTTTAACACTAAAAGTAAACATACACGTGTGCAGTATCTTATTTAAATTAAATGTGTGTATGCAAATAATTATGACATTAAATAAATATTCATACACATGCTGACATTAAAGTGTAGGAATTTAAATAAGATAGAGAGAGCGACATCAGATTTGTTATCGAGATTCAGCCAAACTAGCTTACATCCCCGCCTTAGGCATATCCTCCAAGGATTCCACTATACCTGCTCACTTAATCAAGCGGAGTAGAAGTCGTTTACATCCTCTCCTTACGGGATGAGGAAAACCCCAGTTCAATTATTAGGCTGAGTCGAACTAGTCTCACTTACGTGGCTGAGACTCCTCAGTTCAATTCCGGGTTAAACCCAACCAGTCTCATTTACGGGGCTGAGACACCCTAGTTCAATTAACGGGATGAACCCAACCATTACAATAAAACTATTTTTGTACATGAAAATGCTTCTTAAAAATACAAGCAGAAATATATACAATATTCTCAAAATACATGCACTCTAATATGATATGAAATATGTGTTCAGTAGAGTAAGAGTGTTTATCTAAATAATTAATGCACAAATGAAAACATCAAAATGATTATTATGTTCTCCAACAAAGATTTTTTTCTAATAAAAAATGTTTGGAGAAACTGGAGTTCAAGTTCAAGAAGATATTTGTGCAATAAAAGATTTCTTCAAAAAAATGTTTATCAAGAAAAAATAACCGGAAGAAATATTAAAGCTACTCTCAAAAATGATTTTAATAAATGAGGTTGCAAATGAGAGTAAATGTAAATGAGTGTAAAATAAATGCCCAAAGTAAAATATTCTCTTCAAAACGATTTTCAAAAAATAATAAAGAGATCGGAGAGTGTAAAAATTTACCCCAAGGAAAAGATTTTTTGCAATGAAATTAGTTTGGGGGAACTTTGATTAAGAAATAATTTGAGAGGTTTTTAAATTTAATCAAAGTTACTAATCTGGAGTAATGAGGGGGTATTTATAAATTTTCTAAAAATTATGACCGTTGGGGACACGCTCGGTATTTTGAAAAAAGATTAATTAAAAATTAATGACGTTTTAGCCCTTAAAAATTTCTAACCCAAGAGGTTTCGGGTGGCTGAACTTAAGTTCGGTCATCCGAATAGACTCAATTCAAAAAGCCATTTTTAATGGTTTGGGTGCTCGAGTTCAAGCTCGGTTAGCTGAAAAAAAAGTCAGAAACTTTCTATTCGCGGTTCGGGTGTCTGAAGCTAAGTTTGGTTAACCGAACACAAGTGTTCGGTCGCCCGGGGCCTATTTTGAACTAAAGTGTTCGGCAGTCCGAGTTGGTGAAAAGTGTCCTTCTAAGGGTTTGGTCGCCCAAGGGAGATAGGATCATTTCTGGTTCGGTCGCCCAAAACCAGGTGTTTTGAACACCACAGGTTCGGTCGCTCGACCTCTCACAAATTTGCCTATTAAGTTCATTTTCACTTCAATTAATTCCCCTGATATGTTAAGTGATATTGGGGACTTTGTGCAGCACAATGTGTAGGAACCTAGGGTCTTTTTCAAGTACGCCCAGAAACTTGGCGTTGGCTAACTGAAGGGTGCCCTAAGGCTATTCGGTTCCTATGGTCAATCTATGACATTTCTGAGCATATAAGACATATTATGCAGATGCATGCATTATTATAGACCAAGACATAAAAATTAAATGAATATACAAATTAAAATGAACATCTTCGTTTTTTGCTCTTTAGTCTTTATGGAATATGCCAGATAATATGATCTTTATGTTATTCTAGGCTTCCATATCCTTTACCTCATGTGTGTGTTGAATCATGAACCTGTTCAAAAATACTAAATGCACACATGAGATACTTGTGCTTTGTCAGCATCAAAACAGGGATCAGACTCAAAAAGTCAACACATGGTGTCTTAACACATTCTGCTATTAAGTTACAAACATGACTAGAGAAGCCAAAACCCTCCAAGACCCAAATAAAAAATTACCAGTCAACCCTATCATAAGCCTTTGTCATATCCACTTTTAATACTACATTTCCCCCTTTACTCTTTCTATTGATTGAGTGAACCATTTCCTGCGCCAGAGTAATATTTTCAGAAATACTTCTACTCGGGAGAAAAGCCCTTTGCTCCAGAGAGGTAATTCTATTAAAGCAACGTGTCAATCGACCTACAATAATTTTTGAAAAAATTTTGTATGCGATAAAACACATGCTAATTGGTTTGAACTTTTCAAAGCTTCTTGAATCCTTCACCTTAGTGATAAGAACAAAATATGAAGACGTGAAAAATCTAGGTGGAGACCCTCCACTGAAAAAATCCTTGGTAGCTTCTAGAAAATCCTCTTTAAAAAAATACCAACAAGATTTGTAAAATCCTAATCCAAAACCATTAGGTCCTGGTTTGCCGTTGCTCTTGTATCGGTTGGATAGTCTTCAAATTTTGGCAACAAGGTTTGGAAAGTTTCTTGGAACTGATAATGCCACACTATATAGAACTCGCGCTATGGGGGCAAGAATTTGAGTGGAAGTGGATTTGTAGGAGGAGCCAGTTAGTGGCTTTCCATTGGTGGTAGGTAAAAAACATCAAGTTTGGCAGGAAGTGGTGTATAAGAAGCAGGGTTATTATTGCAAAAAATGTTTCTGTCAGGGCCATACAGAGGTTGCTTGTAGGTTGGGTGATTGTATCAAGGCGAAACCAGTTAATAAGAACGAGATGATGATTGAAGGGAAGAAAGAGGAGGTCAAAGCTTGGAGGGAGGTGAGAAGAAAAGACAAGAGTTTAAAAGAAGGTGCATGTAAAAATGTGGAAGTGAATCCTATTGTTGTGTCTGAAAATAAGGAGATTGGAAAGGAGGTAAAGTTAATCGCGGATAAAGGGTAGAGGAGGGTAGTCCTTAACTGGTCCTCATTAATGTGGGACTGCATGCAGGTGGGTCTAATAATAATTCTCAGGTAATTGGGAAGAGTGAGATGCTACAACTTGAAGGGCAAAGAGAGTGTAACACATTGGTTATGGATGAAGGTAGTAAGGGAGGAAAAGAAATTCTAGAGGTGTTTGAAGATTGTGTTGTGCACCAGTTAAGTGGAAAAGCGCAAGGTGAAGAGATACTGGGAAAGAATATGATGATAGAGGAAGGGGAAATTGTTGAACCTACTTCTGACGTAAGAGATACAAGATTGGACCTAGAACAATTTCGGTGTAGCAACACGTGATGTTTATCCATAAAGCTAATCATCGGAACCTCACTAAAACCTCACGTTTTAATAATATGAAGTTGCAGCACATCTATTGACAATCTCTTCGATAAGAATTTAAGAACAAGAGCAAACTTCAGATCCTTAGCCGCTTTGTCCATCTCAATATCCTAAAAAACGAAACCTAATTCTCTCAGGTTTCCTTAATGGTAATCAAAATTTGGATTGAGGTATAGGTCTTTGAAGTGCTTGCGCAAAAGTACATCTCCCACCCAAGGCGTTGTTTTGAATAATGGCTCATAATCTATAGATGAGATGATCAATTTGCGATAGATTTCTGAAGTTGACCAGTGTTCCAATGGGCAACCTTTTTATTATATGCTCTAAGCTGTAGAGTTGGTACCCACCTCTCCCCCATCCCCACTTCTTTTTACTTCTTGATGAAACAAAAATAAAAGTAAAAACAAAAAATAAATGAAATAACGAGAAAGTTTACTTGTGTTGAAGATTGGATGAGATGCTCCCAAAAGAGGCTAGCATCTATAAGAAAGTTATAAAAGAGAGGAAAAGAAACCCATTTGCCAAATATTCCTCTGCATAAGAAAAAATAGAAGCCTTATGGAATCACATTTTCATGTAACGACCCAAAATTACACCATTTTTTTCTATATATATATATATATATATATATATATATATATAAATTACTATGATGCCCTTGTAATACCTGCTATAACATCTTAGGCCCTAGATGGGCACTGAGGTAACCCTGTACACAAATTAACACGCCTATGCAACGGAAAACATAAAGTCATACACCCATATTTACAATACTAGAATTCAGTGTTTCCAAACCATATATACATATTTACACATCACCCCAGTTTCATCTACTCCGAAAATACATTCCCTTGAACACACTTACCCTTTAAAATAGGGCAGTACAAAAGATCTCTCTATCTGTGAGCCTAATCTACTCGCTTAGTTGGATCACTTGAAAAATGTTAAACCACCGGGAAAAGACAACGCTCAGTAAGAGGAAATATGTCATTACTAGTGTGTGACGGCTCAGTTTCATAAATATAATAATGACAATATCTAAAACTGTATAAACTGATAAATCAATATACTGTATAACTCGCATTTATCATAGTTTAAAGTATAACTGTAATATCTGAGTTTTCTACTTTTCATACTTCTAGTATCATACTATATTGCTGATATTCTATAAATCTGTACACATATAAATAACTGAGATTTTACCCTAAAAAACTGTACGTCATGATTTAACCCCTCATAATAGGGTTGTGCAACCCGTCGGCGGGACTAAAACCTGGTTGGCCTACCAAGTAATTCAACTGTACTATTTCGATCCTCAGTCTAGCCAAACTGCAACCTCTCCTAAGCTTGGAATTGGAAACTACCTCGTCAAACCGGCCTCTTCAACCTATAATATTGGGGATACTGCAATCTCTCCATAGGCATGGTTGATGGAATCCACATACTATCTGAGATATGTGGTTGCACTCTGATATGAAAATAACAACGGTACCGTGCTCTGCTAATTGAACATAACTTGATTCGTCAGGGTCTAATATTGTATATACTATTTCTATAGGTATCCTACTGTTTTCATGATGATTCCAGAATAACCATAACACTATAAATCTGATATGAAAATACTATAATATCTAACAAAAGTAACTGTGATATCTGACTATAATATCTGTTTGTCATATCTGACTTAATAATCTGTAATGTCTGAGTATTACAGTTTTGAAAAGCATGACATTCTATAATTACTGTAAAATACTTGTTTGTATAATATCTGTAAATATCTATCTGGTAAATATTTTTGGCTATATGTATACACTGTAAATCTTGATATTCTGAAAAACTATACAAATTCTGTACTAATCAAATATCTACTTAGACCACACAATTAATAAAACTCGTGTTTTGAAATCTGTAAAAACTGTATAATTAAAACGCTGTACTTGATACACAAATACTAAAAGTTACTGATAAAATTTCTGAATTTACTAGTATAGCATATTTTCCTTACTTGACTGGCTGGGAGGCTCGCCTCAAACTTAATCCTCACCCTCACAGAGTACTATGTCCAAAATCTTAAAATAATACATATATACATATTTTCAAAAAATTAACTATATTTCCTCGAACCTACATACTCGTAACTTTCTAAATTATAATTTACCTGAACTCTTGAAAATATTCTCTGGGTCCTCAACCTATGCTTGCAGGGTCCCAAAACACCATATTCCTGAATATATAATACTCTGATTTTGCTTCACAAAATCCCAATATATTCTCATATAATACAGAATCTAACCTCAAATGAACTGGATAATACTGAAAATACTCAAATAATCTACTCACCATAGTTTTGGGATGGTTCCTAAACTTCTTAAATTAACATTTCACTCCTGCTATGTTGTAGAGAATCTCCTCAGGATCACCATGGTAGCTTCTGATCGTTGAACCAGGGAGAGACAGAGCCAGATTTCTAGACAGAAGTCATAGGAGTCGTGCAGAGAGAGAGAGAGAGAAACTGTAAAAATGATTTTCTTTCATTAAAACTCCGTTTCAGGGCCATATATAAAATGTTGTCCACGTGACCTCGTTGACGAACCACGTCACCTCGTCAACGAGTCCAAGTAGTAGTCTCGTCGATGAGCGCCCACCCCTCGTCAACGAGATTCAAGCCTTGAAAACAACCCTCTCGGTAATTTCTCGTCGATGAGATGAATTTTCTTGTTGACAAACTCAAGAAGGATGCTCGTTGACGAGCGCCCTGCGTTCGTCGACGAGACCCTGTAAGTTCCCTTTTAAAATTTTCCTATTTCTCTATTTTATTTTACTATTTAAATACTATAATTATTCGGGTCTTTACATTCTCCCCTCCTTATAAAATTTCTTCCTCGAATTTTGCTATCTGTATTGAACACCATCCATTAAGGAAAATAGGCTACTTATTTTATTACCAACCCTCACTTATGACGGAGGAATATCATGGTTACATAAGTAGTTCTGGGACATTACAAATATACTTATAAAAGAAAATTCTCCCAAATCAAAATACTACTTATCCTATATTCTAAATTACAATTACATATTCATTATCCTGTACTAAACAAAATAAAACCGTTTTTATTTAACTTACAATTCACTATTGTAACCTACTAAACAGGTGTGGGTATTTTTGTCTAATTCCTTCCTCAAGCTCCCTAGAAGCTTCCTCCACCACGTGATTCCTCCACAAGACTTTTACTGGTGATATTTTTTTACTACGCAATTCCTGTTCTTTTCTGTCTAAGATCTGTACTGAAACTTCCTTATAAGCTAGAGCATCACTGAATTCTAATTCTGCATAACTGATGACATGGGAAGGATCTGGAATGTATTTTCTTAACATAGAAACATGAAATACGTCATGTATTCTGAATAAAGCTGGTGGTAAAGCTAGTAAATAGACAACTAACCCAATCTTCTCAAGTATCTCGAATGGGCCAATAAACCTAGGGCTTAACTTACCCTTCTTCCCAAACCTCATGACTCCCTTTAGTTGTGCTATTTTCAAAAACACATGATCACCCACTTTAAATTCTAATTCTTGGCAGCGAGTATTTGCGTAGCTTTCTGTCGACTCTGTGCTGTACCGATTCTATCTTGAATAAGTTGGACTTTATCGTACGTCTGCTACACTATTTATGGCCCCAAAACTCACCTCTCACCTAACTCATCCTAGTATAAAGGAGAATGACACCTCCTACCATATAGTGCCTCATAAGGTGTCATGCCGATGCTGGTCTGATAGCTGTTATTGTAGGAAAATTCAACCAAAGGAAAATACTAGGTCTAACTACCCCCAAAATCCAATACACACGCTCGCAACATATCCTCAAGTACTTGAATCATTCTCTCTATCTGACCATCTTTCTGAGGATAGAAAACGGTGTTGAATGCTAACTGAGACCCTAAAGCCTTCTACAAGCTCTTCCAAAACCGTAATGTAAAACATCGGTTACGATCTGAGACTATAGATATTGACACTCCATGAGGTCGAACAATCTCCTGAATGTAAATATCCGCCAATCTATTCATAGGGAAACTAACTTTAATAAGTAGAAAGTGGGCTATTTTAGTCGGCCAATCAACAACTACCCAAATGTCATTCTGACCATGTAGCGCTGGCGGTAGCCTAGTGATGAAGTCCATGGATATGTGGTCCCACTTCCGCTCAGGGATGAAGAGTGGCTGTAACTGCCCTATCGGCCTCTGGTGCTTAACCTTAACCTGCTGGCACGTCAAGCACTGTTGCACAAATTCGGCAATCTCCCTCTTCATGCCACTCCACCAGAAATACTCTTACAGATCCCTATACATTCTAGTACTGCCAGGATGAACCGTGTATAGAGATATGTGGACCTCCTCTAGAATTGTTCTCCTAATATCATCATCTATAGGCACACACAATCTAGTGCGAAACCTCAGAGCTCCGTCATCAGAGATACTGAACTCCTCTCCCTGACCATCTTGTACTTTGACTATTACCTCTACTAATTCTGCATTATCTCCCTGAGCGGCTTTAGTATTTTCATATAGCGTAGGCTGCATAACCAGGCTGAAAATAAATGCCAGAGGATTACTCTCGACCAACTCTACACCAAGTCTCTCTAGATCCATCAGAATCGGATGTTGAACCTCCATAGCTACTAGAGTTGGTCCCATTGATTTCCTACTCAGAACATCTGCTACCACATTCGCTTTCCTTGGGTGGTAACTAATAGTGTAGTCATAATCTTTAATGAGTTCTAGCCACCTTCTTTGCCTCATATTCAGATCTTTCTGGGTAAAGAAATACTTTAAGCTTTTGTGGTCCATGAAGATTTTGCATTTCCCTCCATATAGATAATGCCTCTAGATTTTTAAAGCATAAACCACTGCAGCTAATTCTAAATCATGCACAAGATAGTTCTTCTCATATTCTTTAAGATGTCAAAATGTGTAGGCAATGACTCTTCCATGCTGCATTAACACACATCCAAGACCCTTCAAAGATGCATCACTGTATATCACAAATCCATCCTCCCCTGATGGAATAGCCAGTACCGGTGCTGAAACCAATCACCGCTTTAACTCTTGGAAGCTCTGCTCACAATCATCAGTCTAATCAAACTTCACATTTTTCCTCATGAGTCATGTTAGTGGACCTGATAATCTAGAGAAACCATCTACGAAGCGTTGGTAGTAGCCTACCAAACCCAGAAAACTCTTGTCCTCCTGGACATTTCCTAGCCTTACCCAACTCACCACTACCTCTATCTTGCTCGGGTTAACTGATATATCGTCCTCGAAGATCACATGCCCGAGGAAAGTGACATGCCCTAACTAGAATTCACATTTCTTGAATTTTGCGTACAACTTTCTTTCTCTCAATATCTACAACACCAGCCTCAGATGATGCTTGTGCTCCTTAAAACTTCCTGAGTATACCAGTATATCATCAATCAAAACCACAACAAACTGGTCCAGGTAATGATGGAACACCCGATTCATTAAATCCATAAATACTGCTGGTGCATTAGTCAACCCAAACGGAATCACCAAAAATTTGTAATGCCCATATCTGGTTCGGAATGCTATTTTCGAAATATCCTCTGCCCTAACTTTCATTGGATGAAAACCCAACCACAGGTCAATTTTAGAGTAGACCTAGGTCCCCTGGAGTTGATCAAATAAGTTGTTAATCCTGAGAAAAGGATATCTATTCTTGACTATCAATTTGTTTATCTCCCTATAATCTATACAAAACCTCATGGTCCCATCTTTCTTTTTCATGAACAGGACTGGGGCCCCCCATAGTGACACACTGGCCCTGATAAATCATTTATCCAGCAACTCTTGCAACTGATATTTTAATTCATTCAATTTGATTGGAGCCATACGGTATGTTTCTTTAGATACCGGTGTCGACCCTGGTAGTAGATTCACACTAAATTCAATCTCTCGGTATGGTGGTAAGCCAAGCAATTCTTCTCAAAAAAAAAATCTGGAAATTCTCTAACTACTGAAATATCAGCCTGTTTTAGTTCTTCTTTTGGAAATTCCTTTATGTAGGTTGAAAACCACCCTGTAGCAGTCTTCTCACCTGAATAGTTGACACTAGTTGTGGCGAGGCACGCACACGTGAACCCACAAATATGTATTCTTGCTCACCCGGGGGGGGGGGGGGTCTAAAAATCACTTCTTTTTTATGGAAATCTATGCTATCGTGATTAGCTGCCAGCCAATCCATACCTAGCATTACATCGAACCCCTGCATATCTAGTCTCCCGAGATCAACTGGTAGTACTTTCTCCTGAGTGCTTATTGGAAAGTTTCAAAGTATGTTCCTACACCTCACCATAGATCTTTTCAGTGTGACTACAAACAACTCTACATCTGATAACTATGCCTCTACCCCAGTTACTTTAACATACTCCACTGATATAAAGGAATGGTGGCACCTGTGTTAAAAAAAACAATAACTTTATATGGTGATACAGTAAGTGTACTTGTAACAGCGTCTCTAGCAGTCTCGGCATCTCCCGACGTCAATACATAAACCCTCGCCGGCGCCGTATTCCTCTGCTGGCCTCCACGGGACGCCTGATAATCACCCCAATTCGGTCTAGGATCTAGTGCATAAATTGGCGGTCCTTGACATGATCGAGCCATATGGCTAGGCCTCCCACAACAGTAGTAGACATTCTCCCCCAATCGGCACTCACCTGGATGTCTCCGTCCACATCTGGTGCAGGTGGGATAAGATTGCCCACCCTGAAATCCACTGTGCTCTATCGTCTACCTCTAACCCCCACCAGATCTACCTCCTCTCCAAGGGCCTTGGCTGGAACCCGCCTAAAAACTCGAAGGTGTGGCCCTCTTTTTCTAGCTTTATATCTCAGTCTCTCTTAGCAAACCCTCCTCTACTATTATGACCCTATTAACCAGCTCTGAGAAATCCTGTATCCTTAGTACCGCCACCTGTCTATAAATGTCTCGTTTCAAATTCCTCTCGAACATCTTGGCCTTCTTAGCTTCATATGAAACAATATAAGGGTAGAAATGCGACAACTCAATGAATTTCTCCATGTACTGTTGGACTATCATCGATCCCTGGGACAAGCTTAGAAACTCCTATACTCTAGCCTCTCTGACTGAGGCAGGATAGTATCTATCAAAGAATATGTCCCTGAATCGGGCCCAGGTTATCGACACTGGAATTGATCTCTGCTCCTCTAGTAATCTAGTGGTTGTCCACCATCTCTCGGCTTCCCGTGTCAGCTTATACGTGGAATAGAGGACCCTCTGCTCATTGGTGTAGTGAAGCACCGTCAAAATCTTCTCTATCTCCTACATCCAGTTCTTCGTAACTGCAGGATCAGCCACTCCTAAAAATGCTGGTGGGTTCATCTTCGTAAATTTTTATGTTGTACACCCCTGAGCTGTAAATGGACCTTCCTGCTCCCTAGAGCTTTAGGCAATCTTAGCCATAACCTATTGAGCCACACTACGTGACACATCATCTGAATCCCCGCCTCTTACACCAGGAGGCCATGCTCTATCGTTGCCACTAGCGTGAGCGCTACTTTCTCCTGAGTCCATCCTGCAATATTACCAAATTATTCTCAGTATCTGCACCTTGCAATACTATACTAACTAAAATACCCCTTACCTCTTATCACTAATTTGAGGTCTGGCCCTACCATATGGAAATAGAAATCGACGATAGTTTACTATGGTTTTCCTGAAATCATCACCGTAGAAAAAACACAGAAACCACCCCGAAACTCTACCTCCAAACCGCATAACAGAAACCTATATATATATATATATAAATTACTTTGATACCCCTGTAATACCTGCTATAACATCTCAGACCCCAGATGGGCACTAAGGTAACCCTATACACAAATTGACACACCTATGCAGCGGAAAACATAAAGTTATACACCCATATTTACAATACCAGAATTCAGTGTTTCCAAACCATATATACATATTTACACATCACCCCAGTTTTATCGACTCCAAAAATACATTCCCTTGAGCACACTTACCCTTTAAAATAGGGCAATACAAAAGATTTCTTTATATGCGAGCCTGATCTATTCGCCTAGTTGGATCACCTGAAAAATGTTAAACCACTGGGATAAGACAATGCTTAGTAAGAGGAAATATACTATAACTAGTGTGTGGCAACTGAGTTTCATAAATATAATAATGACAATATCTAAACTATATAAGCTGGTAAATCAATATGTGATATAACTCGAATTTATCATAGTTTAAAGTATAACTATAATATCTGAGTTTTCTACTTTTCATACTTCTAGTATCATACTATATTACTGATATTCGTAAATCTATATACATATACATATTAAGATTTTACACTGGAAAACTGTACGTCATGATTTAACTTCTCATGACAGGGTTGCGCGGCACGGGACTTAAACCTGGTTGGCCTACCAGGTAAGTCAACTGTACTCTACCAATCCTCAGTCTGGCCAAATTGCAACTATTGATTGTCCCAACCCAGGAGTATATAGTCTAGAGGGGGGGGGGGGTGAATGGACCCATTTGCGGAATTACAAACTTTCTTTACAAAATAAAATACTTGGCAAGCTGCAAACAATTATATCACAATAGATGAAATTTAAATCATACACAAGACAAATAATAAAGAGTATAGGGAGAGAAAATCAACACCGGTATTTTTACGTGGTTTGGCACCAAACCTACATCCATGCCTTAAGACCAATTCAAGGATTCCACTATACGATCTCCTTCACCGGCGGAGAAGCCTTACAACTCAGGAACAAATCCCTACCAGCTCACCAAGAGCCTCTTTGGTTTACAAAGAACCTTCATCAAATGGTCCACAAAGAACCTTACAAGAAAATGATGAAAATATAATATGATGCTTCTCAAATGAGCAAATATTAAATACAAAGCAAACCTCACACTATCTCTCAAGTAAGGAATCAAACACAATTAAAGAGCAAGAGAGAATGAGTACTTGTGAATGAAGAACAACAATGCAAAGTGTTAGGTGTTTAGGTTTTGGTGTGAAAAGATATTTTTCACTAAGAATGATCAAAAACCTTCAAAACCATGTTAATACAAGTCAAATAGCTTGTATTTATAGCCCAAGAGCCTTAGGAGTCGTTAACTAGTTGTTGGGGGGAAGAAAAGATATTTTATTTGATAAACTAGCCATTTTCCGCCCATTAGCATCATTCTGCCCGTTGGACTCGTCGACTAGGCCCCGCACTCGTTGACTAGACATATATTGCACCTTGTTGACGAATCCCCTGTGTTCATTGACGAAGTCTTTGAATTAAAAAATGTCATCAACATGAAAGTTGTGGAATTTTGTCTTAGCTTTTGAGGGACACCAAGATCATCCCATTTGGACTTTTCTAGCAAAAGTTATGCCCAAAATATCAAAAAGTGTTCAGGACTCAAGGCTGCACTACGGTAGTGACGATTTGTTTGTTTTTCCTTATCAAAAAGCATTTTAATGACTCAAAACATTCTTGGACAAAAATATATGAAATATATTAAGTATAATGAAGATTAAAACTCGTCCAAAAGAGTTTCCTTTTGAATATAAGATATCTTAATTAATAAAACAAGTTTGAAAACCCATTTTGATATCTTATATGCTTAGTATGTCCTTTTATAAATATACTTGACTTCGTTTGAACCTTTAGGACATAAAACTTGTTTTAACACAATTGGGACTAAGTATAAAAATATTCTTAAAACTAAGATGTTAAAAACTTGTCCCTTTGAAAACATATTTGAGTTTTAGGATTCATTTGACAAACTCTTATTTTAACTTAGAAAACTATCAATTGTGAGTTTGTTGCTTTTGTGCAGAATCCTATATGCTCATGTGTCCTAGTATGCTTATGCAATGGCTCAAATCTTACTCAAAAATCATGCAAGACACACACGAAAAGAGTTACAATACTCACTTACTCACACAACCCTTATTACAATTAATTTATACACAATAAAAACTTCAGGCTATGCTTTGGTGCTTCCGAGTTAGCGTTGTTCCGATCTTTCCTATTTGATGTCTAATCGGTCCAATTTTTGCTTCTGATTTGGTACCACCATGTATCTGACACTTTGTACCTGTACTAGATAAGATCTACAAGGATGGAAAATACTAGGAACAACAAATATGTTAATATCATCAAAACATATAAACCGAGATAATGTATCTATCAGGGCTAACATTCTCCCTCTTTTTGATGATTTCTAACCTATTAAGAATCTACTTAATCTTTGCATTTGTGTTTGTTCTTACTAAGGCTTATTGTACAAAGATAAGCTTACTTAAAACCACTAATGGGTTGTTATCATCAAAACAAGACAATTAAGCTTACGTAACTTCTAAGGCTAACAGCAACCTCTCCTAAGCTTAGAACTGGTAACTACCTTGCCAAACCGGCCTCCTCAACTCAGAATACTAGGGAGACTACAATCTATCCATAGGCACGGTTGACGGAATCCATATACTATCAGAGATATGTGGTTGCACTCTGATTTGAAAATAGCAATGGTACCGTGCTCTGCTAACTGAACATAACTTGATTCATCAGGGTTTGATACTGTATATACTATTTCTATAGATATCCTACTGTTTTCATGATGATTCAAAATAACCATAATACTATAAATCTAATCTAAAAATACTATAATATCTGAAGAAAATAGTTGTGATATCTAACTGTAATATCTATTTGTCATATCTGACTTAATAATCTGTAATGTCTGAGTGTTATGGTTTCGGAAAGCATGACATTCTGTAATTACTATAAAATACTTGTTTGTATAATATCTATAGATATATATCTGGTAAATATTTTTGTCTATATGTATACACTGTAAATCATGATATTTTGAAAAACTATACAAATTATGTACTAAACAAATATCTACTCAGGCCACACAATTAATAAAACTCATGTTCTGAAATCTGTAAAAATTGTATAATTAAAACCTTGTACTTGGTACACATACTAAAATTTACTGATAAAATTTCTAAATTTACTAGCATAGCATGTTTTCCTTACCTGACTGGCTGGGAGGCTCACCTCCAACTTAATCCTCACCCTCATGGCATACTATCTCCAAAATCCTGAAATAATACATATATACATATTTCCAATAAATTAACTATATTTCCCCGAGCCTACACACTTGTAAATTTTCTAAATTATAATTTACCTGGGCTCCTTAAAATATTCTCTGGGTCCTCAACCTATGCCTGCAGGGTCCTAAAACACCTTATTCCTGAAAATATAATACTCTGATTTTACTTCACAAAACTCGAGTATATTCTCATATAATACAAAATCTGACCTCAAATGAATTGGGTAATACTGAAAATACTCAAATAATCCACTTACCTTAGTTTTGGGATGGTTCCCAAACTTCTCAAATTAGCATTTCCCTCCGGTTATGTTGTAAAGAATCTCTCCCTAGGATCACCATGGTAGCTTCTGATCGTCGAACCGGGGAGAGACGGAGTCAGATTTTTAGAGAGAAGTCAGAGGAGTCATGTAGAGAGAGAGAGAGAGAAATTGTAAAAATGATTTTCTTTCATTAAAACTCTGTTTCAAGGCTATATATGAAATGCTATCCACATGCCCTTATCGACAAACCACGTCACCTCACTGACGAGTCCAAGCAGTAGTCTCGTTGACGAGGGCCTACCCCTCGTCGATAAGATTTAGGCCTTGAAAACGGCCCTCTCAATAATTTCTCGTCGACAAGATGAATTTCCCCGTCGACAAACTCAAGAAGGATGCTTGTCGACGAGCGCGCTGCGTTCGTCGATGAGACCCTAAAAGTTCCCTTTTAAAATTTTCCTATCTCTCTTTTCTTTTATTATTTAACTACTATAATTATTAGGGTCTCTACATTTTAGGTAACTCGATTTTGCATTAGTGTCACAGACCACCAATTTAAACTCAATTAACGGGTTGTGCGACACTCGTCGAGGCTCTCCCTCGACAGAGTCAGCCAATAACTACATGTTCATTTCGGCTGTCATTACCACTCGAGAGGTTTTCGGAAGCCATTGCTAGACACGAAATATCAGTTCTAATAATAATGAATTCATGAAGACAAGCAACCTTCATACTCAATGACATGTAGAACTAGTTGTTATATTCAATCAATAAGACTACCACACAAGCCAACATATGAGTAATTTGACATCCAGTATAAAAATCCTTGGCGAGGACAAGTGAAGACATCTCTCCTCCCTATTTAACCGAGGTCACAATTTCAAGCCCTAACATTCTCCCCCACTCACTTTAGCGATGACCTTGTCGATGTACTTGTAAGAAGAGTTCCCACTCTTGTTGTTGATGACCTTTGTCATTGACTGCATGTTTACCAAGTTAAACTCTACATATTTAGTGTCTACTCTATATGACTCATCCATGGTATGAGAGAAATACAACCATTGACTTGTAAAGAACTAAGAAGGGGTATGACTCATCCATTGTGTGGAGTAACTACAACAAATGATTAGTAAAGAACTAAAAAAGGTTTCCAACTTATCCACTATGTGAGGTAACTACACCAACTGGATGGTATAGGTCTGAAAAGAATATGACTCATTGACTACGTGAGCAAACTACGATAACTAACAGGTAAGGATTTGAAAAAGGATACAACTCATCGATTGTGTGAGATAACTATGACAACTGACAATTAAGGATTTGAAAAAGGATACAACTCATCGATTGTGTGAGATAACTATGACTACTGTTTGGAAAAAAAACTGAAAAGATATACGATTTATCCATTCTAGTTGGTTGTCTTTTGGGCATTGAAATCCACCGAATCTCGTATCATACCATCGTTCAAGTCATTAGAGGCTTCCAATTCTCTACATTAACTTGGTCAGAACGTGCAACGTTCACCCTGCCTACCCTTTTCGTGCTTTGGTGTGTCACCCTGCCTCCTTTCCTAGGTACTTGGCATGAACGATTATCCTTTCCCTACCATACTATCTGAAGCATGCATCATTCACCTTGCCAACCCTTTAGTGCATAGTGTGACACCCTACCTACTTTCTTGGGCACTTGGCGTGAACCATTACCCTTTCTCTACCATGTTGACTTACCAGAGTGAGTAGCGTTCACTCAGTCAACCCCTTTTGCACTTGGCATGACACCTTGCCTACTTTCCTGGGTGCTTGGTGGGAACCATTACCATCTCTTTGTAGTCCTATTGGAAGTCCTCTGCTCACTTACCCATTAAATTGTCATGGATTCTTTTCCATTCTTGGCACGCACAAAGGTAACCCACAATCTCAATTAACTCTCGTAGGGCGGCCTCAAGCTCTATTGGCACAAACCTGTGGGATTCTGGATTGCATCTGACATCGATGTCTTTTAGCCTATTCAAGGCTTCCGATAGCTCAATATTCTCTATGACAGACCTCAAACTCTATTGGTTTGTTTCTCGTAGGGAGGCCTCAAGTTCTATTGGCTATACCCTTTGGGATCATGGATGGCATCGCACTGGCGATGTGATTCAACCTATTCAAGGCGACAACTCACTACTTTATGGCAAACCTCAAGCTCCATTGGTCTGCTTCTCGTAGGGAGGCCTCAAGCTCTATTAGCACTACCCCTTGGGATTATG
Organism: Malania oleifera; assembly: GCF_029873635.1. Lineage (NCBI taxonomy): Eukaryota > Viridiplantae > Streptophyta > Magnoliopsida > Santalales > Ximeniaceae > Malania > Malania oleifera. The sequence continues at coordinate 133,706,631 of NC_080417.1, forward strand.
GATGGCATCATGCCCTCTATGTGTTTCCGATTGCTCAATCCTGTTGTCGAATATCGCAAGCCCTGTTTGTCTTTTTCCTTCATGAGATGGGAGATGGCATCATGTCCTCAATGTATTTAAACCTATTTTCGAGGCTTTCAACTACTCCATACCAGGGATTCTTATACATGGAGTGACTTGCTCAAGTTCCACAACTCGATTTTCAAAATCAATTTTCTCTTTGGCGGCCTCAACTCAACTGGCACTCCTTTATATTGAGTCGTCCCTTGCCTTACATGCTTCCACATTGTTCTGTTTTACAAAATTTTAAGTTCTCATTTTGCAAATCATAGTGCTCATGCCCACTGGGCTCATGCAAATCATGCTCTGATACCAGCTGTCATAAACCGCCAATTTAAACTCAATTAATAGGCCGTGCGGCACTCGTCGAGGCTCTCTCTTGACAGAGTCAGCCAATAACTACACGTTCATTCCGGCTGTCATGAACACTCGAGAGGTTTTCGGAAGCTATTCATAGACACGAATATCAGTTCCAACAATAATGAATTCATGAAGACAAGCAACCTTCATACTCAATGACATGTGGAACTAGTTGTTATGTTCAATCAATAAGACAACCACACAAACCAACATTTGAGTAATTCGACATTCAGTATAAAAATCCCTGACAAGGACAAGAGAAGACATCTCTCCTTCTCATTTAATCGAGGTCACACTGTCAAATCCTAGCACATAACTTTAATGGGTGTGTATTTATTTTTCCTTTCTACCTTTTCTTTGGTCCTTTGTTCTATTTTGAAACTGTTGAAACATGCTGTTGAGAAAGTAAAATTGTCATATAATGTAGTTCTATACTCGGCAATGCTTCTTGCTTCTGGTGTGGTGGTGGTTGGTATTGTTGTTGATGATGATGATGATTTTTTCTTCTTCTAAAAGGCACAATCATGACAATCGTTAATTGCAAATCCCTTATGGATTGAATATGTCATTTAGACATCTAGTATGTGATGTAGACTAGATAGTGCATACAGTCATTTTGATTAAAGATGGTTATAGTCTTTTAACATACTCCCAGTTGGGTTTCTCCCCTGCCCCACTAGGAGACCAGAGACAGAGAGTTTTCTTGAGAATAGGCTATGTGCAGTTCATGTGTCATGTAGCAGTAGAAGCAAGAAACATGGTTATGCCCATTCACCACTCTATCCATAGCTCAACTGGCGGGCATGCACCAAGCTTCCAACCACTAGCTGCTGAAAAGCATGGGAAGTACGTAAAATATTTTGCAATTATTCAATGCAGCATTTGGGGCACAGATTTCAAATATTGAATTTGAAAATGTAAAGCTATGAGCAAATTTTATGTTATGTTATTTATTTTTTTGTTAAATCAAAATAAAAAGGACACACTATTCAAAGAAGTCTGTTCAATTTGTCCAAAAAGTAAATACACAAGTCAACTTAAATGATATAACTTATGTTGAAATTGATTATTTCCACTCGATTTCAATTTGCACTTTAATTTTTTTCATTCAAAAAAATGATGAACTTCCCAATATCCAAAATATAACATAATTTTGTATCATATTTTATTTAACTTCACAAATTTTTTGACGCCCAATTTTGAATCCCATCTACAATAGTATTAAATGAAAAAAAAAAACTAGATATATCAATTGTGTACATTAGAATCAACATAATTTCACCATATTCTAACTAAATTAGATAATTATAATTATTTTTTCACATACCTAATAAAATCATGTTAATTTTAGTATATACATCCGATATACTAATAATATTTCGGTATTAAATACTTGAACTTACATATGCCAAGCCAAACAGATGCCCGTCTAATGGTTGCCAGCTTAGGAATCATCTGTGACAGTGATGGAATGAAAAACCAAAAAAGAGGAAACCTCTTTTTCCAATTGTGGGCCAAACCCGGCCCACGGAATTGGCTGTGAATGGTACTAAGTTCAAAATTGATGAGCATGGCCCCAGCCCCACCCCCTCCCTTTTCCCCTAAATTAAGCTGGCATTATTAGGGATTTGATTTTCACAAAGAAAATGACCCATTTGGAATCCTAAGGTCAAGTGATGAATCATTGAATGGTATTCATTCGTGAGCAAACAATAGATTAGAAGGGTGATAAAAAGGAGAAAACCCGAAAGGAAGTTCTCTTCGTCTGTATACGTACTGGCTTAGAGATCCATCCGTGGAGGCCAAAGCCAAAACCCATGAAGTTCTTGTTCCAGTGCCCCTGCTGCTCCTGCTTCTGCTTCATGAAGCCCAAGGGGGGGAAACCCAAGGACAAGAAGGCGCCGCCGCCTAAGGAGCACAAAGGAGAGTGACCCTCATTTGCAAACCCCATCTCCTTGAACTAAGCGAGTTATGATGAGATGAGTTTTGCTTGTTGCTTTCTTCTTTTATTTTCTGCTCTTAAATGAGTTGATATGATGCATCCCAGCAGAGAGCATAAGCAATTGTATGTACCTTCTTTATGCAATAACAAGTGAATTCAGGGCTTCTCAGTGTGTCTTCTTTCATGATATGCAATCTGCATATGGAGAATGAAGGGTTGTTTGATCTCATTTTGGCTGTGGTTCCACATGATGTTTGCTAGCCATGCCTATTCCCTGCACATGCCTTTGCCCACACACACACACACACACACACAGGTATTGATGGAGTGATGACTGCTATCAAATTGGTCTGCAACAAATCTAATGGCCGGGTAGGCTAGGCAACAAATTGTCAAATTGCAGAATGCAGTTCGCAATTCCAATATTTCTTTACCCATGTTTGGAAGTCTGAAATTTGAATCTTGGATCTAAAGTTGTGTGGATTTGAAAATACATTATCGCTGTGTTGGGCATGAGTTTTGGATCTTGAATTTGAATTTAGGTATATTTAGACAAATTTTAATACTTTTTTTAATTAGATCTTATCCAAATCCAATATAACTCCACATCCAAACCTCTCCAAATATAAGGTATAAATTTATGGTAAGTTTTCGTTCAAACTCGTACAAATCTATATTCAAGTCGAGCAAAATTCGTGGTCTTAAACTCAAGCTGATGCTGTGAGTTACCAGATGGGTTTGAGAATCCTATAACCCAGGTACCAATATGACTTTGGACTCCCAAATGTAAAGAACCATAAATTGATAGATAGGATGTGGGTGTAGCAGAGGTTTAAGGGAGGTCTGATCCTCCAAAAATGAGCTGCAGAACCAGTTTATGGATTTCTACTAGAGGCCAAAATAGCATTTAGGATCTTGCACTATTGCACTTTGGGACCTATGAACATTAATAAGAGTGCGAGGCCCAGGCCAAAATAGAAGTGGACTAAAATGAGATTATCACCAGTGGTGTTTTTGCGAAGGGGGATGAAATTCAGGTCATTCCAAGATGAAGAGATTGAGTAGATGGGGAACTTAATGGGAGACACAATGGACAAACTCTATGGTTTTGTTTGGATCAAGAATTTGAAATTGAGTATATAGAGAGCTTAAGAGGAGACATAATGGGCAGACTCTATGGGTTCGTTTGGATCAAGAATTTTTGTTTGTGAAAAGAAAAGAAAAGGAAAATGAGGAGACTTATTTTCCTATATACTTCCTTTTTCTAGTAAATATTGTAAACAGGGAAATCGTTATGCATTAAAAAAAATAGATCAAATAAAATATTATTGCAATCCGCCTCCAAGGCGTACAAAAAGAAAAGAAAAAAAAAAGAAAACAAGTGTAAGCGAATTGCTGTGGAGGGAAATGCTCGAACCGGATTGAGGACTTTCGCAAGAAGATGCCACCGCCCAATTTTGAAAGTTTTGCATTAGCCGAATTTCAACACTTTCTTGCCGAAAGCCACCGCTAGAGGAGAGAAAGTCATCGGATCCGTGCTTCTTCGTCAAAAAGATGGTCGCCAAAGTATTTGACGTAAATAGGCCTACACCTCCGTCCAAGGCAAACTGTCTCCATAAGGAAGTAAATTCGCCAACTGTGGAACCTTCGGTCAAGAACGGCACGCTCAAGCTTGAACATGTGATTGTATTGTAGAGACCCGAACTAGGAAAATAAGGAAATTAAATAAGAAAGAAAAATCTCGGAAGTGGAACAGCAGACTTCGTTGACGAGATCAATGTTCTTGTCGATGAAGGTCCTTATGAGGGGTTCGTCACCGAAATTCAGAGTCTCGTCGATAAAAAGATCCAGAATTACTGGAAAATATCAGGCTAGGCTTCGTGGACGAAGGAAGAGGTTCGTCGACGAACGACTTTCTATAACTCGTTGATGAAGGCACCACTTCGTTGACGAATTTGACTAGGTCAAGAGTTTATAAATGGGATTTTTGTTTGCTTATTCATTAAGAAAGCTAAATCTCTCTCTCTCTCTCTCTCTCTCTCTCTCTCTCTCTCTCTCTCTCTCTCTCTCTCTCTCTCTCTCTTCCGTTTCTTTGTCATTTGTCGCCCGAACCGACGATCGGAAGTTACCACGAGGATCAGGGGGTGAACATCTATAATCCTAGTGGAGCAGATTCTTGATCTCGTGAAAAAAAAAAAATAGGGTTCGGTTTTCGAGCGTTTCAGATTCTTTTTCAGAAATAGGTAAGAGGATTAAGTTAAGTCAGTCTTTTTATGAAGTTGAACAATTTGAAATGTCTATGAAGTAAGTATATTCAGGTTTTCAGTTAAAGTTTCTAAAACCAACCATTCACTAGATCCATTTTCAAATATAGGATATATGTTATGGTATTTTCAGTACAAACGAACAGTGGGAAGCTCAGTTTTGTGATTAAACTGTTTATGCTATGTTTTCATGGTAGCCTATGGGCTATGTTTTGAAATATTGGAAACTGTGTGGCAGGTGAACGATACGTACAAAATATTTTATAATCGAAATGATGAATGTTTTGTGAAATATTGGAACTGCTTGTGAAATATAGGATGATGTTTACGGCCGCGAGGGCCAAATTTATGCTTAACGACTATGAGTCGGGTATGATATGATGGCCGAGGGCTGGAATTCTATATGTCAAGTTTTATATGAAATGAATATGAAATATGATTTTATTACTTAAATTGCACGATATGCTTTAGGAATCCTGATGGATCATTATGTTATGAGTACGGTACCATTGCTAGGATCTACATATATGTGATAATGTGTGCCACACTGTACTGCGAGAGTGGTGTGGTGGTTTATGCCGATTAGTCTTGGTAGAGGGTGTACCATACTTGGAAGCCCAAACTTTCAGGACACGGTAGGGCAATCGGGGCCTGCAAGTAAGTTGTGGATGCCTGTGTAGTCGAAGTTATGACGCGGATGAATGTTGACTTTGTCTGGATTGATCACCCTAGGCTTAGTCCAGCCTTCGGGTAGTATAACCCTGACCACAGGGGTTTATACATGGCATTAGTCTCAGGAGGTGTCTTTTATACATATCTGTATATTTATGTAAATGATGTTATGAAATGAACAAATTGTATATGTCAAGAAAATGAAATGAGTATTTCCAACTGTATAAGTATGTATGATGTAAAGACAACTATTTTTCGGTTATATGAAGAATGATGTTTTCTGTAAATACTAATGCATGCTGCCCACACACTGATGTTAACTTGATCATCCTTACTGAGAAGTGTCTCATCCCAATATACAAATCATCTTTTCAAAAAATAACAGGTATCGTGCTTAGCAGCATCAGTGGGTGAAAATTAGAATGGTCTTTTTGGGCAGATCTGCATGATCTCAGGTGCACATAAGTTATGTTGTAAGCTAATAGATACGTATTATGGTTGTATGGACTGAACTAGTTGTCCAGTTTTGGGTCGGATTGTAATACAGATGTTTGGGAACTTATATGTATGAAAAGACTTAGAACTCTGGTAATGTATGTTTGGTTAATGTTTTCATTATTTATGTTGCATCTATGTTTAATGATTATGGTATCAGGTACGCAAACGCCACTAAAGTAGCACCCCAGGCCTATGAGGGGTTCAGGGCGTTACATGTATCCCATCAACAGATTCATACCATGGGATGGAAACGACGAGCTCTGGACTTGCCTATAAAAGTCCATGTAGAGACCCAAAAAATTTATTTATGAAGTAATAGAGGAAAGAGAAAGGAAAAGAATAAGAAAGGGGAAAGAAATTTAAAAAGGGGCATCAGCAGGGGTTTGTCGATGAAATCAGAGTTTTCGTCGATGAAGGTCCTTTTGAGTCTCGTCGATGAAGTACACGTGTCTCGTCAATGAGAAGATACTAAGAGTCAGGAAATTTCAGAGAATTTAAGGTTCGTTGACGAACTAGCCTCCTCGTCGACGAAGTGCCTTCATTGGCCCGTCGACGAATCACTTTAAGTCATCGACGAAGCCTGACCTATAAATAGCTTTTCCGTCATTTTCCAGCGAAAACTCCTCTTTCCTCTCGTTTTTGCTCTCTACCCTATGACCCTAACACTTTTTTTTTTTCAATTTTAGCTCCGTCTAAATCCATTTTGATGATCAGAAGCTACCACGAGGTTCGTGGGGAGATTCTTTACAACTTAACCGAAGCAGATTGTTGATTTGGAGTACTTGGGCACCATTTCAAAATCAGGATAAGTAAGGTATTTTAGGATTTAAATGTTTATTTGGAGTATATAGGGTTTAGGAAGTGTTAAATGAGAAATATTCTGGGAGATGAGTTGATTGATCTGAGAAAAAAAATGTGAATTTTAGGATTTTGAGTTTCGGACGCCGCGGGCGTAGGATTTGGGTTTAATGGGCCTCTTAGTAAGTCAGGTAAGGAGAATAAATTATAACAGTTATTTTGAAAACTATTGGTTGAATTAATACGTGAAATGAGAATATGATATTTTATTTGAAATTATTATGATATGAATATCAGATAAAATTATGTGGCATATGAGTCATATTGAATTGTGATGTTTTGGGATTTGAAATATATGAAATGATGAATTATGTTATACCAATGTGTATTTTACTAGAAAGTGATGGAATATTAAATATGAAAATAGAAATATTTTCTATGATAAATGGGGAAATATGAATGATGATATGTTTTATTGAGAAATGTTGAAATGTGCAAAATGAGATATATACCATTATGAAAATGAAATGTGTATTGAAAAGATGAGAAAGAAATAGAAAATGATGAGAATATTGAGATGTGATATATACCATTATGAGATGAGATATGAATACTCAAAATGTGAATATTGCAATGTGAATATTGAAATGTGAATACTAGAATTGTAAATATAGAAATGTGAATATTGCAATGAGAATACTGCAATGTGAATACTGAAACGTGAATACAAAATGTGAATGATGAATTGTGGAAATGAGAACCCTGATGGACGATTGTTAATAAAGAGCACGGTACCATTGCTAGTGAGGTGTTAGTGCAACCACATGGTCTCATGGAGAGTGTGGCGTGATAGTTGATTAAGCTAGTAAGAAGGGTAGTTTTGTCCCTTGGAGTCCAAATCAGGGTAGGCAGGCTAATCATACTACAGACGGACAGGTAGAGTTCTTATTTTGATATAACTGGGTAGGCCAACCGTGATTTAGATCTAGCCTTCAGGCCACACAACCTTGACCATGGGGGGGATGCATGGCATGGAGAATATCCTTAGGGCAGCCATGAGTTACAGATGACACATAGATTGGTTACTAAGGGCACTTATGAGCTAGATGTGAAATGGAAATGAGAAATGAAAGAGCGTGAGTTTAATAACATAAATAATTAGGGCGAAGTAAAACTCTTCGCTTGAGGGCTTACTGAGTAAGGTGAGTGCCAGATAAGTATTAGTTGCAGCCTCACCCAAGTTAATCAAACAAGGTTACAATTAATATCAGAGCAGAGGGGAGCTACATGTATGGACGTGTAATCTCCTCTATCCTAGGGAACTTTCGCTGATAAACATAGGTTGCATGTGAACGAGTTTGAGAAATGGAATTAAAGCTTATAAAAAAGCTTATGTTTATATCTATATGGTTATGAGTATAATTGGTATATTTTTCCTCAAATGGTATTATCACTGAAATGAGAATATTATGATATAACGAAACTCTTACTGCCACACACTATAAATAATTTATTTCATCTTACTGTGATGTGTCTCACCTAAATATCTAAATATTTTAGGAAACCATGACAAACTAGGGGATAGAGCTCTGAGATAGCGGAGAGCAGATACCTTGATAAACAGGGTGAGTGTTTTGAGTTAGGGATGTATGATTCCCATAGAGTTTTTGGTTGATTTTGGGAATGTGTTAGATATGTGTGTGTATATATATATAACTCTGGTTATTTGTATTCTGAATGGTTTATAAATATTGACTTCCACTATTAAGGCTATTTGTATGACTGTTTACCCGGTACCCACTTTGGGTCGGGTTGTGTTGATATGGTATCAGAGTTGTGACGTGGTAGGTGTCTGATTAATATATATTATTTACTGGAGGTGACAAAAAAATGGTATGAAAATCAGGGTGTCACAGCCCATCCCCTTGTAGATCAAGGGGGACAGGGGTGATAGAGCTAAAGAGAAGAAGAAAAAAAAAAAACAACAACAACAACAAAGGCCTTTCCCTATAAGCAAATTTGTCAAAGAAAGAAAAAATGACAAAAGGTGTAACGACCCCGACTCACCACGTGGGCCTAGGGTGCTACTTTAGTGACATCTACGTACCTGATACCTTATTTATCATATATGAAACACATATACACAACGAAAATAAAATAAAAAAACCTCAAATTACGTTACCAGAGTTCTAACTATCTTTATACACAAATATCTCTATTTTCACATAATTACATCCCATAAAACTATAATAAAATAAAATCTCTGTCCATACACACCATCTACATAAATTTACACCACTAGCCTGACTCCTTTAGCCTGTTAGACCCGATCTCTAGGATTTCCTAAAAAGATAGTTTGTAAAGTAGGGGTGAGACACAACTTAGTAAGGGAAAGACTAAGTTAATGTTAGTGTGTGGCCAACATGCATTTAGTGTACAGAAAATAACCAGTTCACTAAATAAATAAACACATTTATGAAATCATTCTTAATTTATACTCACACACACAATTAGCCGAGGATAGGGAAGACTACCCGCCCATACAAGTAGCTTTCCTCTGTTCTAATACCATTACTACTACTAGGGCACTCACATTTCTCAGCAAGCCATCGAAATTATCTTATTAATTATTTGTATTCACATAAATTAACAGATATGCATATAAGACACTCCTTGTGACAAACACGTCATTTACTTCCCCCATGGCACGGGTTGTGCGGCCTGAAGGCTGGACTATTGTCCTGGGGGATCCACCCAGAAAATAGTCATATGTACTCTCTGCTAACATTGTAACGACCTGCCTAATTTAACATAAATAATAATAATCTCAACCCGAACCCATGGGTGGCGGGGATAACCTGACATAAACAGCGGAAACCTAAGCAGCAGTAAGTATAAAGTCTCAATCATCCAACCATAAAACATAATGCCAGAGTTTACTACATTATCAAAATACTGTATTTACATACAACCTCCAAAACATCAAAATAACCCTAGGATCATATAAAAAAAAAAATCCTGATCCTAGTACAAAACCTTACCCTCCTAGTGGGGTAACTTAATAAGTTCAACGGCGGCCACGACCCGTCGATCTCTCAGGGTCTCCTAAAAAATTAATTAGGTTTAGGGGTGAGACACTTCTTTGTAAGGGAAAATAAACTAAATGTAGTTATGTGGCAACATGAGTATATAATGCAATTATACATATACAGTACATTTCATATATCTGTAAACATGCATCATATTATACTAAATCCGCATATACTTTCATATTTATTAATAAATCATAACGTTCATGAAACATATGTTATAACTGATAATACTGAAGACATACCCAGGATGAATAGCTAGCTAATGTCATGTATTACCCCCCCCCCCCCATGATGGGTTGTGCAGCCCAAAGGCAGGACTTGACATGGCTAGCCGACCACTGCCGAGTCAAAAATATTTGTAAGTACGATGGGCCCGCCGCACCTTGATACGGACTGCTAGGTGGACATTTACAACTCTACACCGAAAGTCACACCGACTATCCATCTCCCACCCCCTCGTGGGGTGGTTAGCACAAGTCTGAACATAGATATCTAATCTATATAACTACGGTACCGAGCTCCTGAAATTGAAATAAACTAACATCCGAGTTCTGATAACATATAATATATGATACTATAGCATCTTTCATAATTTCATAAATACGGCCTCGTGCCGAACATTTCTAATTACGGCCTCGTGCCAAACATTTCATACATATCATTCTAAAAATAAATCAATTATCATGTATTTCAAAATCATCACATACTGCATTATTACGTAATTCCTGAAAACATACTTATTCATTAAATTGCCGTAGCATAACACATATCATGAAAAATAATAATCATGCCACACAAAGCTGAATTAAATCATACATTCCATCTAAAATCATAATTCCTGTATACAATAGTGTTTTTCCCAAATATACATTTAATCAATAATATTCATATAAAATACATCCTTTTCTGAAAATCAATTTAGTGAGAAATAATGGTAATTTGCGTAGAAAAATAACTGTTTTAGTTTATTCTCTTACCTGGCTACTGAGAAAGCCCTTAAAATATCTTGGTCTAACACCCGTAGGGTTTCATGATCAATACCCTGAAAATGAAAACTTCCAGTACTAAACTTCAGTATTTTCACGTGTACATCATTTCCTATAACTATCGTAAGATCAAATTTGGTTTAAAAAGTCTTGCCTCAACTTAGGGATGATTTCCAACTGGTTTTCACCGACGATCCGCTCTGGTAGATTTGGAGAGAACATCCCCAGGAGCATTGTGGTGGCTTCAGATTGTCGAACTAGCAGAAATTTGGCCCGAAATCGAAGAGAGAAGAGAGAGAAACTGTAAAGAGAGAGAGAAAGAGAGAGGATGAGACATTTCTTAATAGTGAAGTAAAAATCCAGATTTTTGATATTTATAAGACTGGATTCGTCGACGAGCCACATCATTCGTCGACGAGCCACGTCATTCGTCGACAAGCCACGTCATTCTTTACAGGGCTTGCATAAATATTCATATACACATGGCTGTTAACAAAAGCTGAAAGCTGAATATTAAATTTTGTGGGTTGAACACTTTGATTGTTGAATGGTTGGTTGATTGTTTAAATTTTGTTTACTAGTGTTGTATTGGTTACTTTGTTGGTATATGGTTGCAGATTGAATATTGTTTTAAGTATTTGTTGTGTATTAGATAAATCAACAAGAAGTCAAAAATACATTAAGAGAATTAAAAGAGGTTAAGGATTCTTGAAAAAAATTAAAAGAAAATTTATAAACTCAATTCACCCCTCTCTTGGGACTATACCTTAGTTTTCACTTATGAAAATATAGGATTATGTTTATGGCCACGAGGGCCAAGACAATGTTTACGGCTGCGAGGGCCAGGATTACGTTTAACGGCTGTGAGCCGAGTTTTATATGATGGCAGAGGGCCGGAGGTTTTAAATGGTAGGTTTTATATGAAATGAATATGAAATATGTTTTTATTACTTAATTGCATGATATGATTTAAGAACCCTATGAACCATTATGTTATAAGAATGGTACCATTGTTAGGAATTATATATGTGGCCATATGCGCCCACACTGTACTATAAGAGTGGTGTGGGTGGTTTCAGCCGATTAGCCTCGGTAGAGGGCGACCCCAAGATGAGTGCTCTCCTATTCCAACTTCCCCAGATCCTTCGGTAGCACAGCCGAGACAGCGACGGGTTCTTTGCCCCTGCGGGGATGGAGCGACAGAAGTTTTGAGAATTCAAGAGAAGGTCACGGCGAGACGAGCCGTTTATCATTACGATAGGTGTCAAGTGGAAGTGCAGTGATGTATGCAGCTGAGGCATCCTAACAGACTGGTAGACTTGAACCTTACTTGGAAGCCCAGACTTTCAGGACATGGTAGGGCAATTGGAGCACGCAAGAAATTATGGATGCATGCGTGGACGGTGTTAGACGTAGGTGTATGTTTGACTTTGTCTAGGTTGATCACCTTAAGCTTAGTCCAGCCTTCGGGCAGCACAACCCTGACCACGGGGGTTTGTACATGGCGTTAGTCCCAAGGAGTGTCTTTTATGCCTATCTATATATTTATGTAAATATTGTTACGTGATTAATGAACTGTTTATGTCAGGAAAATGAAACGAGTGTTTTCAATTGCATAAGTACGTATAATGTAAAAACAGTTATTTTTGGTTATATGAACAATGGATGTTTTCTAGTAAACACTAATGTATGCTGCCCACACACTGATATTAATTTGATCTCCCTTACTGAGAAGTGTCTCACCCTAATATACAAATCATCTTTTCAAGAAATTACAGGTATCGTGCTTAGCAGCGTCAGGGGGGGTGAAAGTTAGAATAGTCTTTTTGGGAAGATCTTTATGATCTCATGTGCATAAGTTATGTTGTAAGTTAATGGATATATATTATGGTTGTTTGAACCGAACTAGTTGTCCAGTTTTGGGTTGAAGTGTAATATGGATGTTTAGGAAACCTTTACGTAGTGACTTAATGAATTATATTAATTAAATAATAGGAGGATGAGAGAAAATAATAGGGTTTCATTGACGAACGCAGCACGTTCGTTGACGAATACGCTTGATGGGATCGTTAATGGGGACACGCGTCTTGTTGACGAGAAGTTACCCAAAGGCTATTTTTAGTTCTGAATTTCGTTGATGGGGAATAAGCATTCGTCGACGAACTCCCTTCCTGGCCTCGCCAATGAGGTGACATGTCTCGTCGACGAGCGCAGGTGCATAAATAGCCTAAACCCAATTTTCTCTGCAGAAATCACGCGAACAACTTTTCTCTCTCTCTCTCTCTCTCTCTCTCTCTCTTCTTCGGTTTCCCTTCCTTCTCTCTAAGATTTTGGGTCCGTTCTTTGCCGGATCGACGATTCGAAGCCGCCATGCTACTCCTGGGAAAGTTCTCTTCAAATCTGCTGGAATAGATCGTTGGTGGGGCTAACTTGGACTCCATCCCAAGTTCAGGGTAAGACTTTTTATTATGTATTTTTGGATTCCTACAGTTGTAGAAAAGGTAGCATTTGAGGAAATACTAAAATTTTGTTCGGGGCAATGTTGTTTTTAGGGTGTTGAATGGGGAACCCTACAGGTGTAGGACTAGTTGTTTTAGGGGCTTTCTAGAAGTTAGATAAGGGAGTAAACTAAAGTAGTAATTTTTGATGAAAATTATTATTATTAATAGCAAATTAATTCTTAGAAAGCATGTATTATGTATGAGTATATTTGAGAAAATGTATACATATTTGGAAAAATACTACTGTTACACAGAAATATGTTTTTAGTGTAAAATGTCAAAAAATGTGATTTCAAAACAGAATTCATGATTTTATTCAGTTTGTGTGGCATGAATATTATTTCACGTATATTATATTATGTTAAGTTAGATTTACAAAAAAAAAAGAAGCATGTTTACAGTTATTTTTAGGAATAACATGATAATATAGGTGAAATTAGGAATAGCTTCCCAAGAGGGGGGTGACTTGACTTTTAAAAATTTCTTTTAATTCCTTTTTAGAATTCTTAAACTTATTTTATTTCTTTTAACCAATTTATGACTTATTTGTTTAATTTGTTAAGCACTCAGTAACTTAGTTTCTTTATTATATCCTTAACCATACAAACATCCAATCATTGAACCAAACTAATCAACTATAATTAGAAAGCAAACAAACAAGCCAATATACAACACTTATGTAATATAAAAACTCAAAATAGTTGTTTGTTGATATTTACCAAATTTGAACCAAGCCCTATAGTGAATAAGAATTTATGCTTGCTGATGTAAAACCCTGTATAAATGAATCCAATCACTCTTTCCAAATATTTAGAATTCAAATAAACTCTTGGAAAATTTATCTTTGGGATGTTAACCAAGTAATGTACTCCCATATGGTTTCTGCAAAATATGGTGTAACCAACGTACTCCCTTTCGGTTTCCGCAACCCAAATCAAAATTAAACCTTAAGTTTGTTTGATTTCCAAATATACGTAGTTTATATGATTTTCAAATTTAAACCATCCACGCAATTTAAATATGCACTGAAAATAAAGAATAGGGAAAGAGAGAGTGAGATGAGGATTTTTACGAGGTTCGGCTTATACCCAGCCTACGTCCTCGCCTTTGGCAAACCACCAAAGGATTCACTAAACATGTTCCGTTGACGGGTGGAACAAAACCTTTACAAGCGATACCCCACGCTCAAACACTCCTTTACTAGGCTAGAGCCCGCCTCTCCAAACGATGTCCCCTCATTCTGTCACTCCTTTAGGCTAGAGCCCGCCTCTCTAAGCAATATCCCCTTGCTTAGCCAACGATCCAAACAATCCTTGGAACGTCAAAGAACTACAAGAAACACAAGATAAGATTTGCGTACAAGTATACTCTCTCAAAGAACAAGTTAGTATAATTTCAGCACTATATACTTGAATATAAAGTATCAATATGAAATACAATGAAGCTCAAGTGTAGAATTCACCAATATCCTTCTTAGATGAGGATTAGAAGTAAGAATTCAGTGGAGGAAGGATTAGCACTTTAGAATATCTTAGCAAAAGAGTTTTGCAATGAGTGAGCAAGAGAACTTGAAAGAACAAGAGTACTTTCAGCTTCTCAAAACAGATTTTTCAATTCTTGGTTGTATTTTGATTTGCAAAACCATGTATTTATAGGCTTTCAAACTTGTTTCTATGTTGCAAAAGTTTCCTTAGAGAATTTCCAAGTTGTTATAAAAATTGGAGCTCAAAACGGCTATATTTTAAAATATTAGAATTTAAAAATTTGTCCATTGAACAGTGTTAAGATGTCTGAAGATTCGAGTTCAGTCATCTGAAGTTCCTGAAACCCTTTAAAAAAAAAACTAGACACAGGGTCAGATGTCTGAAGAGAGGGTTCAGACGTCTGAAGTGTTGAGTTCAAATGTCTGAAGTGTAAAGTTCAGACGTCTGAACAGCTACTGCCTATTTTTTTTTATCTTAGAAAATCTTCAGACGTCTGAAGTGATGAGTTCAGACGTCTGAAGTGGTTCTGTGTGCTGTTCAGACAGCTGAAGTCCCTCCCGTGAACAGTGTTCAGATGTTTGATAGCTGTGACCCCGCTTCAGTGTTTTGCTTATAACTTTTTCTGTATAACTCCAAATTAGGTGTTCTTGGTGTCAAAAGAAATTTAAGAGAAAATCCTACAACTTTCATATTGAACACATTTTAAAATAATTCGATTTTGATAGAGAAAAATTCACCTCAATGCGACTATATAAAAATTGACAGCATTTGGAAAAACTCTTTTTGGTTCTTTTCATTCCAAAAATGATTCTAACATTTTTAAAATAAATTTTGACCTTATAAAAATATTTTTCAAGTATTTTAAAAGTTATTTAGGTCCAAGAAGTTAACCTAAGAGTTTCAAAATATTTCAAATGATATTTTAAACATTAATGCACTTACATAAAGACTTCTAAGACTTTTCTCATTCTAGGTTCTTGAGTCTTCATCCTTTGTCCTTGGATTGAGTCCATCTTTTCTCCAAGCTTCCATATTCTTTGAGCTTTCTCACTTTGCTTTTCTTTGGCCCTTTTGACTTTAATATTCCTTGCTCATTCATGTCCTCATAATCTTCAAGGTTTAATATATCATCTTTAAATCCATGCTTTGACTCATTCAAGCGTCATTTGTTCCTTGTAAGCACTTTGACCTTGCTTTCTCATATATGAGCCCTGAAATATCATTACTCACACAAATACATTAAATTTCACTTGTTTGTTAGCATTAAAACAAGATAACAAGATTTTAAACCTTGTAAGGCCAACAACAGGAAATTATGATTTCAAAATTTATAATAAACAGTACATATGCTCAGTTCAGTTTTTATGAAATGTTCGGTGCAAGGCTGTGATTGATAGCCGGCGCAAGGTCACAGTTATGTATGTTATTCGGTTTAAGGCCACAGTTATGTATGTATCTGGTGCAAGGCCATGATTATTTATGTTATGACAGAATTCATAAAATGCTATCAATCTATTTATGCTAAAATAGTGTATTATCATTTACTATATGTTATCAAAAACAGGATAATAGTTTAGATCATTTATCAATAGCACGATACCATAGCTATATAGTTTAGTTCAGTTTAGACTTGTACTAACTACCCCTGCCAATAGAGGGGGTGGGAGATGGATAATCGATGTGGCTTTCGGTGTAGAATTGTAAACGTCCACTTAGTAGTATGGACTAGGATATGGCGGGCCCATCGTACTTACAGACATTTTTTACTTAGTAACGGTCGGCCAGCCATTATCGGGTCCTGCCTTCGGGCTGCACAACCCGTCATGGGGGGTAATACATGACATCAACTAGCTATTTTAGAACTACTAGTTTTATCAGATGATTTTATGAACAGTGAGATACAGTATGATTTAGTATAATTATGAAATTGTATGTTTATTCAGTTATGATATTATCAGTATTTTCAGGCATGTAATATGTATTGTAAATTTATTATACCACATAAATATTCATGTTACTAGACAACTGTATTTAGTTTATTTCCCTTACTGAGAGGTGTCTCACCCCAACTTAAACCATTTTAGGGAACCTAGAAAGACAAGCGGACCGAGTTCCGTGCCGTTGAGGCAGTTGTTCTACCCAACTAGAGGGTGAGTTTTGAACTAGGGCTAGTAGGTTTTTGTTGTAAGATTCTAGTTTTAACTTTTGGTGTTTTGAGGATTGTATATATACATCTACAGAAATATAGTGGAATATAAGTAACTCTGGTATTGTATTCTATAGTTGGGTGAATGATATTTATATTTACTGTTGCTTAGGTGTTCGCTGTGTATGACATGTGTGTCCCCGTTACCCACAAATTCGGGTTGACTTTCTTATGTTATAAGTTAATGGTATCAGGGTATTTAATATGGTTGATTATGTAGTAAATTAAGCGGATCGTTACAGTTTGATATCAGAGCCTAGGATGTTAGGTTCTATAGACTCTAAAATGCAGCAGTAACAATACTAGAGTATAAAATAAGGGAATTTGAGGTCTGATTTTGTAGTCTAGATGCAGGACTTCCATGATGGTTTGTGTGTCTTTCCTGGGTTGACGATTTTAGGAAGGCGATGGTAAACTATTGACGGGGTGGGTATCTAGGTTGTAAGATTGAACCTTGAATTAAGACCAGGGATGATGAATTAGTTAAGGGTATAATATACTAGTTAGATGATATGTTATGGTAATAGGGTCCTAAGCTAAGTTTATTGTGTTTTTCAGAATGGACCCTGGAGGTAGTAGCACCCATGCTAGTGGTAATGAGGGTGCTGGGCCCTTGGGCGCTGTGGGTTGTGATTCAAAAGCAGTACTGTGTAGCGTAGCTCAACAAGTTATGGCTAAAATTGCTAAGAACTCTAGAGAGCAGGGTTGTCTGTCTACAGGCCATGGTAATTCGATTAAGAAATTTATTAAAATGAATCCTTCATCTTTCTCAGGAAAAACTGATCTTGCAGTCACTGAAAATTGGATTTAGGAAATTGAAAAAGTATTTGCAGTGCTACAGTGTACTGAGAAACAGAGAGTGTTATTCGCTACATATAAATTGACTGGAGAGGTCGAAAGATGGTGGACGACAGTGAAACTTCTAGAGCAACAGAGGAGTTCTTGAACTTGAAGCAGGGACCGCAGACAGTGCAGCAGTGCGCGACAAGGTTCATTAAGTTATCTTGCTTCACCCCATAAATTATTCTAGACGAGGTGAAGAAGGTAAGACAGTTTGAAAGAGGTCTGAGGAGAGAATTATATAAACAAGTGTCAATACTAAAATTACAAGATTTTGCTGAGCTGGTAGACAGGGCAACCATGGTAGAAGTTGGAGAGTGGTTGGAGGCTAAGGAGCAGAGACAAAGAAAGAGATCCATACCTTCTTGTTCCCAACAGGGGTTCAATCGTGGTTCGTTGAAGAGAGGTGGCTACTACAGGGATCGGAGGCAGGAGTCAGGGAATCATGGGTTTCAGGGTATGTTGTCTTTTCCAACTTGTCCGACTTATGAGAAGAGACACTCGAGAGAGTATCATGCTGGGCGAGGTATTTGCTACCGATGTGGGGAGCCAGGACATATGATGAGAGATTGTCAGGCTCAGATTGGAGCTACTCCTGCTCCTAGACCTTCACGAGGAGGCTTTTAGGCACCTCGTGGAGGTCAGCAAAGGAATACAGTTCCAGAGAGAGTTTATACCTTGACGCTTGGTGATGCTGAGACAGCCGACAACGTGGTGATAGGTATGGTTAGCATGCTTTCATTTAAAGTTATCGTATTATTTGATTCAGGAGCCACGCACTCGTTCATGTCTATGGAATGCACTAGATTATATGGGGTAGAAACACAGTTACTAGACACCGAACTGTTAGTAACTACACTGATTGGGTCAGTAGTGAGGTGTAGTAGGGTGCTCTGAGGTTGTCCAGTTGATATCTAGGGGAAAATTTTGTCTGCTGATTTGATAGTGTTGGACATACACGGGTTTGATGCAATATTCGACATGGATTGGCTATCAGCTAATTTTTTCAGTATAGATTGTCATTCAAGAGAAGTGATTTTCAGACCTCCGGGAAGATCAGAATTCAGGTTTATAGGGTCGCGAGTGCAATCTCGCCTCAGTTAGTTTCAGCCATTTAGGCGAGGAGACTACTCCTGAGTGGTTTTCGGGGATTCGTGGTCTTTGTGAAGGAAATGACAGAGAATGAATTGAAGTTCAGGGATTCGTCGTCTTTGTGAAGGAAATGATAGGGAATGAATTGAAGCTCACTAGTACACCAGTGGTAAAAGATTTTACAAATGTTTTTCCAGATGAGTTACTAGGCTTGCCACCTGATCGTGAGAAAGATTTTCCTATTGATTTGCTTCCAGATATAGCGTCGATCTCTAAAGCACCTTACCGAATGGCGCCCGCAGAGTTGGCAGAATTAAAGAATTAGTTGCAATATTTGCTTGATAAGAGTTTTATACGGTTCAGTGTATTTCCATAAGGAGCTCTAATGTTATTTGTGAAGAAGAAAGACGGGTCCATGAGGTAACAATCAAGAACAAGTATCATCTACCCCATATAGATGATTTATTTGACTAGCTCCAGGGTGCACGGGTGTATTCTAAGATTGATCTTATATCAGGTTATCATCAAGTAAAGATAAGGGTAAAAGATGTATCGAAGACAGCCTTTCGGACTAGGTATGTGCATTTTGAGTTTCTTGTCATGCCTTTTGGTCTGACGAATACTCCTGCAATATTCATGGATTTGATGAATATAATTTTCCACCAATATTTGGACTAGTTTATTGTTATTTTTATTGATGATGTACTAGTCTATTTGAGGAGTTATGAAGAGCATGAAACACATTTGAGACAGGTCTTACAGATGCCCAGGGAAAATAAGTTATATGTCAAGTTCAGCAAATGTGAATTCTGGCTCGAGAAGGTTGTGTTTTTGGGGCATGTCATCTCAGGGGATGAAATTTATGTGGATCCTAGTAAAATTGATGTGGTAGTGAATTGGGCTAGACTGAGGAACATCCAGGAGAACAGAAGTTTCTTGGGGCTGGCTGGTTATTACCGTCGTTGTTGAGGGATTCTCAGCATTATCAGGGCCTTTGACACGACTGACTAGGAAGAATGTCATATTTGAATGGGATGACAGTTGTGAGCAGAGCTTCTAGAAATTGAAGTAAAAGATTGTCATGACACCAATGTTTATCATCCCGTCAGGGGGTGAGGGTTATGTTATATATAGTGATGCATCCTTGAAGGGACTTGACTGTGTATTGATGCAGCATGGTAGGGTGATAGCGTATGCTTCCAAGCAATTGAAATAGTATGAAAAGAACTACCCTTCCCATGATCTTGAATTAATTGCAGTAGTACATGCATTGAAGATTTGGAGGCATTACCTATAAGGCGAGCAATGCGAAATCTTCTCCGACCATAAGAGTTTAAAGTACTTTTTCACTCAAAAGAAATTGAATGTGAGACAGAGAAGGTAGTCGGAGTTTATTAAATATTTTGATTGTATTATCAGTTACCACCTAGAGAAAGTAAACGTGGTAGCTAATGTGTTGAGCAGGAAGTCTGTGGGACCAGCGTTGGCAACTATAGAGATTTTGTATCCGATCATGATGGATCTAGAGAGACTCCGCATAAAGTTGGTTAAGAGTGATCCTTAGGCATGTATTGCCAGTTTAGTGGTGCAGCCTACTGATTACGCGCTAAAATTGCGTAATTATGCATCTCAATCCGGGCATTATGACTTCTATTTTTAATTAAATGTCTAATTAAATCAAATATTTCAACAAAGTTCCTTATTTATGATTTATGTGTTTTATTGAACAATTTATGAATTTTTGGTAATTTTTTATCACAGGAAAATTCCCCGGAACCAAAACTGACATCTGTTCGTAAATCGCGTATAACATTTCCATCCGAACTCCTATTGAGACGATTCAAATTTTTAGAGAAAGAGGAAAGGATTATCTACAACTTATGTGTTTTGAGTTTCAAGAAAAATAAGCTCCAAGAAGGTCAAACATAGATGGGATCACGGAGAGCAAAAACGAAAAAGAAAAGAAAAGAAAAATTAAATAAAATAAAATGGAGTCTCGATGTGACTCGGCCATGCAAGCCGGGTCGGGTCCTCCAAACGGATCCAGTTGCGGGTCATAAGGCAACTCCCCTTCCCCCTATTTATTTTCTTCCCCTCTTTCTTAACCGGGTGTGTGACAACCCGAATAAAAATGGAATTTAGATAATAAAGAGGGAGGAAAAATGGAACTAGGAACGGAAGGAAAGCTGCCAAGTTTCGTCGACGAACACAGGGTTTCGTCAACAAAGGCTTTAAGAATTTTGTCGACAAACACAGGGCTTTGTCGACGAGAAAATACCGAGAGGGGGGTTTTGGGCTGACTGAATTTCGTCGACGAAGACTAAATTTCGTCGACGAAATTTGTGAAGGACTCGTCGACGATTGACGTGGCTCATCGATGAATCCTTTGCTATATAAATATGAAAAATCCGATTTTTAACTTACAAAGAAGCCAACTCTTCTCCCTCTCTATCCTCTTCAGTTCTCTCTCTCTCTCTCTCTCTCTCTCTCTCTCTCTCTTCGATTCCAGGTCAGATTTTTGCCGGATTGACAATCCAAAGTCACCACGACGCTCCTGGTGAAGTTCTCTATGAGTTTGCCGGAGGGGATCGTTGGGAAAATGAAGTTGGAAATCATCCCTGAGTTGAGGTAAGACTTTTTAAGCCAAATTAGACTTTGTGGTAGTTATAGGAAATGATGTACGCATGAAAATACTGATGTTTAATACTGGGAGTTTTCAGTTTCAGGGTATTGATCAGGAAATCCTACGAGGGTCAGGTTAGGATATTTTAGGGGCTTTCTCAGTAACCAGGTAAGGGAATAAACTAAAGCAGTTACTTTTCATGAAAATTATTATTAATTATGAGTAAGTTTATTTTTGAAAAAAACATATGTTATATTTGTATATTATGAATGAAATGTACGTTTGCGAAATACTGCTATTATGTTGAAATGTATATGCATATATGAGATGCCGGAGAATTACGATTTCAGAGTAAGAAGTATGTTTTTATACAGCAAATGTGTGGCATGAATATTATTTTATGTGAAGAAATATTATGATATGATAATGATATGAATGCAGTATGGTTTAAGAAATTATGAAAGTATACAGTACTTTATGATGTTGAGATGCATGAGAAACTGAGTATTTTCAGAATAATATGTATGTTTTCGGCACGAGGCCGTATTTATGATTTCGGCGCGAGGTCGTCTTATGTATGTTTTTAGCACGAGGTCGTATTTATGATTTCGGCGTGAGGCCGTATTATGTATGATTTCGGCGAAAGATCGTATTTTATGATTTTGGCGCGAGGCTGTATTTATGAAAATGATTGGCATGAGGCCGTTATTATATCATGTATTATATGTTATCAGAACTCGGATGTTAGTTTAGTTCAGTTCAAGAGTTCGGTACCGTAGCTATATGTAAATTAAATATCTAAGTTCAGATTAGTGCTAACCATCCTACGAGGGGATGGGAGATGGATAGTCGATGTGGCTTTCAGTAGAGTGTAAACGTCCACCTGGTAGTCCGGACCAGGGTGTGGCGGGCTCATCGTACTTACAGATATATTTGACTCGGCAGTGGTCGGCCAGCCATTGTCAGGTCCCGCCTTCGGGCTGCACAACCCGTCATCGAGGTAATACATGACACCAGCTAGCTATTCATCCTGGGTATATGTTTTTAGTATTATCAGTATAACAGATGTTTTATGTATGATATGACTTACTAGAAAATACGAAAGCATGTGATTTTTCAGTATGATATGATGAACGTTTATGAAATATGAAATGTACTGTATACGTATAATTGCATTAAATATTCATGTTGCCACACAATTGTATTTAGTTTATTTTCCCTTACTGAGAAGTGTCTCACCCCCAAATATTAAATGATTTTCAGGAAACCTAGAGGGACCGGCGGGTCAGGGCCACCGTTAAGTGGGTTTAGCTTCCCTATTAGAAGGGTATGCATTGAACTAGGATCAGGAGGTTTTTGTTGTACGATCCTAGTGTTATTTTGATCTTTTTGAAAATTGTAAATAAATACAGTATTTGGGAATGTAAATAACTCTGATATTATGTTTCGTGGTTGAATGATTGAGATTTTTATTTTACTGCTGCTTAGGTTTTCGCTGTGATTGACAGGTGTCCCCATTACCCACGGGTTCGGGTTGACTTTTTCATTTATTATGTTACATTTTATGTTAATAAAATTGAGGGTCATTACAGGGTGTGCCCCTGCTCTTCATCTTCTTCCTTCTCTTCTCCTTCTTTTCTCTACTCCCTTGCTGCCTCCCTGATCTCTCCCTCAGCTTTTCTTATCTCTCCCTTAGCTCTTCTCTTCTCTCCCTCCATTTTCACTCTCTCTCCCTCCCTCTCTCTCTCTCTCTCTCTCTCTCTCTCTCTCTCTCTCTCTCTCTCTCTCTCTGTTTCTCATCCCAGCTCCTCTGCACCAGCCTCTTCTCCAGCTCTATACTAGCCACAGCAGACCCGAGCACAGTAAACCAAGCCAGCTCCTCCACAAAAGTTCAAGCTCCGGCCAATCTTTTGCTGCCACCCTTCAGACCAGCCATACTAGCAAATCACCCACCATCTCCCTTCTCCTCAAGCTTCGGTCACACTAGGAAGTCCCCGAGCCACTCCAGCAGAACAGTGCAATAGGCTCTACTACTGTTGAAACTTCCACCCGAGTACACCCCTCCATAGCAGCACCAGCAAGTAGCCACCATCTGCAGCAGTCGTGGTAGCCAACTCCAGCACAGGCAGCCCCAGTTCCAGCAAACAAGCAGTCACCACACCACAACCAAGCTTTTCTCTTTCTCTCTCTCTCTCTCTCTCTCTCTCTCTCTCTCTCTCTCTCTCTCTCTTTCTTCATCTTTTCTCTTTCTTTTATTATTACTAATTAATCAGTTGACTCTTGTTAAATTTTTATTTGAGTTTATTGGAATTTTTAGATTTCGAATATTATTTAAGATGTTTTATTATTATTGAAGTTTAATTTTCTATTTATTCCCTTTCAGTTAAATTTTTACTGTAGATTAATTTAATGTTCTGAGTTATTTAATTAATTTGGTAAGGTTCAGTTTAGCTCCAAAAAGAAAAAAATTGTTTTGGTTTTTTAGAAATTAAATTAGTTGTCTTTCTCTTTTTAAAATTTAATTTTTGATTGAAGTTCGGATTAGTTAGGATTCGTTTTTCCAAAGTTCGCATTTTTACTGTTTTTCGTTATCATCTTTAATTAGCACGTGTTTCGGTGTTTTTTTGAGTAGATTAGGGTTTCCATTTTTGCTCTTTAATTCAAGTTCATGCTAGGATTAGGGTTTTAAATTACGTGCCATTTAATTTTTCAAAAGTGAAATTGAACAATCTTGAAAATTTTGAATCTGAACTGAGTTTAGTACCCTTTTATTTTCGATTGGACGAACGTGAAATTTGAGATTAAAACGCATTCCCTGAGAAGACGATCTAGCCCTTGGACTGAATATTACACGACGTAACTCCTATACTTAGGATAGCTTTCGAGCTGCTCATTTTTTGAGTGAGTCAAGTTTTTTGCGCCGTTGCAGGGAAATGTCGATCTTAGTCTCAAATTTGCATTTTTCCCATGATTTTAATTAGTTTTATGAAAAAAAAAGAAAAAAAAATTGAAATTTGAAAAAAAAAATACAAAAATAAATATGGCTGCACCTGCACCGCGCACGATAATGGACTTTTTACAGTTTGAATATGCCACTACATCCTCTTTCACTTTGCCTAATGAAGAATTTGAGTTCATGAGGCAACGTCGGAGGAAGTCGTTGCTACCTCAGTTCTACAGGAGTGCCTTTATCAGCACCTAACAAAGTTCGAGTTGACTGGCAATATTTTTTTCTCTCGTGTTAGAACTGATGAATCTACTAGATTGCATTTATTTCTTGGCTCTTTGAAGGATAAAGCGCAGATGTGGTTTAATTCTTTGAAATCTCACTCTATCACTAATTGGGCTAATATGGAGCGTGAATTTCTGCATGCATTTTGTCCCTCATAGAAAACTCAATTTTTGTAGGAACAGATTCTTAATTTTTTGCAACAGGATGACGAGCCATTTCGAGCTTGCTAGGAGCAATTCAAGGATCTGTTAAGTACTTGTCCACATCACGGGTTTGACTCATGAAGGTTAGCTGATTGTTTTTATACTGCTCTTACCCCTGATTGCAAGTACTTTGTCCAGACCATGTCTAATGGAGAGCTCGTCAGCAAGGATCCAGATCAAGTACTATCATTCTTTGATTACTTAGCTGAAAATGCCCCACAGTTGAATACACGATACAATCAGGCACCCATAACTACACACCCTATCAGCACAATCATTGGTGGAGAGGCATATGAGCCAACATATCACTTAGACAACCCTTCACCTCAATATCAACCACAACAGATCCCCCGGAGCTGTACGCCGTCAGAACTTCTTGAGGATAGCATGACACATATGGCGAATATCCTCTAGTAGTTCATGCAAACTCAAGTTGATCATCATAATGAATTGTAGAATACCATTAATGCGATAAGCACGCAGTTGGACATCTTAGAACACAAGGAATCACTCATGGAACATCAGCCTAGTCCTAAAGAGTACCAGTAAACACAACAACAAACGCACGATGTTCTCTTTGAGACAAAAGAGGCCACCATTACTTTGAGAAGCGAGAAAGAAGTTCCCTAACTTGAGATGCTCATCGCCAGACAACTAGTTGTCCCAGCACCGGAAGTTATTGCTGAAATAGATGAATTCAAAGAAAAATAAGAGGAAATGGGCGTAGAAGCGGAGCAGTCAAATAATGAGGAGGCTAATACCAATTAGGAGTACCAACCTATGGCACCTCATACTCAGAGCTCAGAAACCATGGAACCATCACTCCCGACTGAATCAGATGTCAAGGTGCCCAATATGGAAGCAAATCCTTGCAGTCGTAAAATAGATGGTACACCCGATAAAGAGGGTGACCAAACTAGTGAGAATCTTATTTTCATGGAACCAGGTAAAACCTTTAATGTTAATGCTTCTGAAGAACTAAAGGTAATTGTTCCAATAACTTTCTCTCAAGCGTTAGTTCGTAAAGAAGCAAATTTTCTGGACACGATGTTGAATAAAGACCCTTTCTTGTCAACACAAGAGGGTCAATCTGCACACATATTGTTTGGTATTTTAACGAGTATTAATTCATTTGCGGCTGATTTTCATGCAAGTATGAAGACTGATCCACTGTGGCGGCTTAAATTTGGAGACCCTCCAATGTAATTCATAAACCTGCGGCCACCAGACAAAATTCCTCCTGAGCCTCCGCCAAACAATTGTGATGTTTTCCCTTTCCTTCTTTTCCTTTTATTTTATCTTATTTTATTTTTAGTTAGTTTTTAGGTCCAATTTCTCGTAGTTCAGTTTTTCTTTTCCATTACCCCGTTGTTCAAGTACGCCTTACCTTTCCCGTGCACAATTTTTTCTATTTCCCCTATGTTTTCACATTGAAGACAATGTTCCACTTTAGTTGGGGGGGGGGGTGAGCATTCGTATGTGACACTATGCACACATACGTACTGAGTTTTATATTAGAAAAAATAAAAAAAATCAAAAAAACAAAATAAAAAAGAACAAGAGAAAGAAAGGAAAAGCACTGAGGAATTACACAGCATTTTGACATGCTTAACACTGACTCATACCTTCACGTACTTGCGTATAACTTAAGAATGACACACTTGAGTCAATTATGCGCAGTTTCTCTTTATATATTTTTGTGACTCCATGAAGAATTGATTAGTAGTACACTCGTGTTAACCTGGTTATATAATTTCTTGTACCTACACAGTATCTCACAAGGTTAAATAGACACATTCATGTGATTCATTGCACTTAGGGTTTCCTGTGAGCACTGAGAGAACATCTGTGGCGATTATGACACCTTATGAGATATCCTTGAGCTATTTATCGTCCTTTTGAGCGTTAATATCAAATTAGAGTTCACATAACTCAATTCTCTTTTTCTGGATGATTCCTTGTACACTAGTCTTTGTTTTTGATTTATTAGCCTAGAGGTGACATCTAGTGGGGGAGATAGAAACCTAGGTCTTGTAACCTACTCAAGATGTGAAGGCTGAGCCACCCCTAGAGATAGACTTAGTTCATGGACCAATATTCGAGCTCAATTCCCATTGATGGTATAAAGATAACAAAAGAAGTGTAAAGATTGTCCTAATTGCTCAAGAAAGGACAGAAAATGAAGAGTGAGCAAGAGAAAGAATAAGCAATAAACATGCGCATGAAATGAAATGCTAATGTCGGGTCCACATACAATACATATCACAAAAAGTCAAGGACATGATACATATTTTCCATGTATGAAGATTCTTCAACCCGTTAATGCCTCAGATTTATTCACGACAAGTTTGTGAATAAGTTGATCTAGGGTGGTCTCGGTTAGATATGACGAGTAGGTGAGAAGATGTTAGGGTGAAGGACCTGACACGTCATAGATAGGCTAGATCCTTTTCAGACTAGTCTACTCCATACTTTGCGTTTGTTCCTTTTAATATGTGGGATGTTTGATCGTGACACTCCTCCTCACATATAATAAGTGAACCCATTCCTTTGAGTGTTCTTCAGGGTAGACCAGTTAGGCGAAGTCAAAGCGACCATTCTGTAGGTGTCCACTGGTATCCTAGATGTACTGAGTCACACACATCACACACACCTCAAGAGTTTACCTATTTATACTCGGGCTTATATGACTGCATTACTCTGAATTGTGCCGCTAGTTAACTTCATGTGAGTATATTGCTCTTAAATGACATATAAAAGATGAAACTTGTATGAGTGATGTGCTTCGGAGTTGTGTGTATTGAATATGAACAAACCTGTGTGAAATTCAGTTATGTTCTTGTATGTGAAACGGTATGGTTGTGTTGCATGTGCATTAATTTCATGTTCACTAGAGTTCGTAGTTATAGGCACTACCCTGAAATTCATTCACGTCATTTGCTAGAAACTAGCAAAACGTTAGTTGGGGGGGGGGTGTGATTACGCACTAAAATTACGTAATTAAGCATCTCAATCCGGGTATTATGGCTTCTATTTTTAATTAAATGTCTAATTACATCCAATATTTTAACCAAGTTCCTTATTTATGATTTATGTGTTTTATTGAACAATTTATGAATTTTTGGTAATTTTTTATTGTAGAAAAATTCCTGAGAACCAAAATCAGCATTTGTTCATAAATCGCACATAACGTTTTCTTCCGAACTTCGATCGAGACAATTCAATTTTTTGGAAAAATATGAAAGGATTATCTAAAACTTCTGTGTTTTGCGTTTTGAGCAAAACGGGCTCCAAGAAGGTCAAACATAGTCGTGATCACGGAGAGCAAAAACGAAAATAAAAAATAAAAAATAAATAAAATAAAATAAAATTGAGTTTTGATGTGACCCGACCATGCAGACCGGATCTGGTCCTCCAAACGGATCCAGCTGTGGGTCATAGGGCAACTCCCCTTCCCCCTATTTATTTTCTTCTCCTCTTTCTTAATCGGGTGTGCCCCCGCGCACCATCTTCTTCCTTCTATTCTCCTTCTCTTCTCTGCTCCTTAATGCCTCTCTTATCTCTCCCTCGGCTTTTCTTTTCTCTCCCTTAGCTTTTCTCTTCTCTCCCTCAATCTATCCCTCGATTTTCACTCTCTCCCTCTCTCTATGTTTCTCATCCCATCTCCTCTGCACCAGCCTCTTCTCCAGCTCTGTACTAGCCACAACAAACCCGAGCACAGCTGACCCAACAACTCCTCCACAGAAATTCAAGCTCTGACCAGTCCTTCACTGCCACCCTTCAGACCAGCCACACCAGCAGACCACCCACCATCTCCCTTCTCCTCAAGCTTCAGCCACACTAGGCAGTCCCCGAGCCACTCCAGCAGAACAATGCAGCAGGCTCTACTGTTGCTGAAACTTCCACTCGACTCCTCTATAGCAGCACCAGCAAGTAGCCACCATCTACAGAAGCCGTGGTAGCCAACTCCAACATAGGCAGCCCCTATTCCAACAGACAAGTAGTCACCACACCATAGCCAAGCTTCTCTCTCTCTCTCTCTCTCTCTCTCTCTCTCTCTCTCTCTCTCTCTCTCTCTCTCTCTCTCTTTTCATCTTTTCTCTTTCTTTTATTATTACTAATTAATCAGTTGACTCTTGTTAAATTTTTATTTGAGTATATTGGAGTTTTTAGATTTTGAATATTATTTAGGATGTTTTATTATTATTGAAGTTTAATTGTCTATTTATTCCCTCTCAATTAAAATTTTGCCATAGATTAATTTAATGTTCCAAGTTATTTAATTAATTTAGTAAGGTTCGGTTTAGCTCCAAAAAGGAAAAAAAAATTGTTTTGGTTTTTTAGAAATTAAATTAGTTGTCTTTCTCTTTTTAAAATTTAATTTTTGATTGAAGTTCGGGTTAGTTAGGGTTCGTTTTACCAAAGTTCGCATTTTTACTATTTTTCGTTATCGTCTTTTATTAGCACGTGTTTCGGTGTTTTCTTGATTAGATTAGGGTTTCCATTTTTGCTCTTTAATTCAAGTTCATGCTAGGATTAGGGTTTTAAATTACGTGGCATTTAATTTGTCAAAAGTGAAATTGAACAATATTGAAAATCCCGAATTTGAACTGAGTTCAGTACTATTTTATTTTCGATTAGACAAACGTGAAATTTGAGATTAAAACACATTCCATGAGGAGATGATCTAGCCCTTGGACTGAATATTACACAACGTAACTCCTATACTTGGGATAGCTTCCGAGCTGCTCATTTTTCGAGTGAGTCACCTACTTTGCAAGAAAGGATTAAAGATGTTCAAAAGGAGGATTTAGAATTAGTAGAGGTAATGGTCAGAGTACAGGGTGGTTAGGGAGAGGAATTTTGTATTACAGATGATGGAGCTTTATGGTTCCGTTCAAGATTATGTGTTCCTGCTGATGCTGATATCAGAAGGACCATCCTAGAAGAGGTTCACAGATCTTTATGCATAGTTCATCCCGACAACATGAAAATGTATAGGGATCTGCGAGAGTCTTATTGGTGGAGTGGTATGAAGAAGGAGTTTGCATAGTATGTAGCATAGTGTTTGATGTGCCAACAGGTAAAAGTTGAGCACCAGAGGATGGCAGGCCAGTTGCAGCCCCTTTTTATCCCAGAGTGGAAATGAGATCACATATCTATGGATTTTGTTTCAGGGCTGCCATCGGTATTGCATTACCAGAATGCAATTTGGGTGATTGTAGATCATTTGACTAAGATCGCCTATTTCCTTTCCATCAAGATCAGCTACTCCATTAACAGGCTGGCATAGATTTATATTCACGAGATAGTTCGATCTCACCGTGTGTCAGTGTTTATAGTGTTAGATTGAGACTTGCATTTCACGTCACGATTTTGAAGGAGCTTGCAGGAAGCTCTAAGGTCTCAATTATCTTTCAGCACGACATTCCATCCTCAGACAGACGAGTAGACTGAGAGGATGATTCAAGTATTAGAAGATATGCTTTGAGTGTGCATGTTGAATTTTGGGGGTAGTTGGACTCAGTTCATGCCGCTGGTAGAGTTTGCGTACAATAACAGTTATCAGGCCAACATTGGCATGACACCGTTTGAGGTGCTTTACGGTAGAAGATGTTGTTCTCCTCTATACTGGGATGAAATAGGAGAACAATGAGTTGTGGGACTAGAGTTAGAACAACAAGCGTATGATAAGGTTCGACTCATCAGAGATAGAAGCAGTGCAGCTCAGAGTTAACAAAAGAGTTATGTTGATACCTGCTATAGGAAATTGGAATTTGATATTGGTGATCATGTGTTTTTTTAAAATAACTTCGTTAAAAGGAATTATAAGATTTGGAAGGAAAGATAAACTTAACCCTAGGTTCATTGACTCATTTGAGATTCTAAACCTACAGGCTAACTTTACCACCTATGTTATCTAGGATACACAGCGTATTCCACGTCTTCATGTTGAGAAAATACGTACCAAACCCTTCTCACATAATCAGTTATGGTGAATTAGAGTTCAGTGATTCGCTAGTTTATGTGGAGGTACCAGTACAGAATTTGGACAGGAAAGAACAGGAATTGCACAATAAGAAGATTCCTCTGGTAAAAGTCTTGTGGAGAAATCACGTAATAGAAGAAGCTTCTTAGGAGCTCGAGGAACAGATAGGGCAGAAATATCTGCATTTATTCAGTGGAGTTTAGTTGTAATCAGAAAAGTGTAGATGGTTATGAAATGTTTCTTTTGCAAGTTAGTCAGTATATGCATTAGTTTAGTTAGTAAGTAGTATTTTAGTTTTGGGTGAATTTTATTTTGTATATGAAATCTCCAAGAACTCTGAATGTAACCACGGTATTCCTCTATCACAAGTGAGGGTAAGTAATAAAATAAGTAGATTATTTGTCTTTGGGGGATGGTGAATCATATGGATAGTAAATTTTAATGACGAAATTTTTATAAGAAGGGGAGAATGTAGAGACTCAGTGAATTATATTAATTAAATAATAAGAGGAGGAGAGAAGAAATTATAAATTTGAATTCAACAGGGTCTCGTCCACAAACACAGCACGTTCATTGACGAACACGCTTGATGGGATCATCGACAGGGACACGTGTCTCGTATCGAGAGGCTATTTTCAGTTTTGAATTTCGTTGACGAGGAATAAGCATTCATCGACAAACTCCCTTCATGGCCCTATTGACGAGGTGACGTGTCTCGTCGACGAGTGCAGGTGTATAAATAGCCTAAACCCGATTTTCTCTGCACAAACAACTTCTCTCTCTCTCTCACTCTCACTCTCTCTCTCTCTTCTCTTCGGTTTCCCTTCATTCTCTCTAAGATTTTGGGTCTGATCTTCGTCAGATCGATAATCCGAGGCCGCCATGCTACTCCTGGGGAAGTTCTCTTCAAATCTGCTGAAGTAGATCGTTGGTGGAGCTAACTTGGACTCCATCCCAAGTTCAGGGTAAGGGTTTTTATTGAGCATTTGACATTCCTATAGTTGTAGAAAAGGTAACATTTGAGGAAATACTGAAATTTTGTTTAGGACAATATTGTTTTCAAGGTGTTGAACGAGGAACCCTACAAGTGTAGGACTAGTCGTTTTAGGGGCTTTCCAGTAGTCGGGTAAGGGAGTAAACTAAAGTAGTAATTTTTCATGAAAATTATTAATATATTATAGCATATTAATTCTCAAAAAGCATGTATTATGTTTGAGTATATTTGGGAAAATGTATACATATTTGGGAAAATACTGTTGTTACACAGAAATATGTTTTTAGTGTAAAATTTCAGAAAATGTGATTTCAGAATAGAATTCATGATTTTATTCAGTTTGTGTGGTATGAATATTATTTAACATATATTATATTATGTTAAGTCAGATTTACACAAAAAACATGTTTACAGTTATTTTTAGGAATGACATGATAATATAGGAAATTATGATTTCAGAATTTATGATAAACAATACATATGCTTAGTTCAGTATTTATGAAATGTTCGGTGCAAGACCGTGATTGCTAGCCGGTGCAAGGCCGCAGTTATCTATGTATCCGGCGTAAGGTCATGATTATTTATGTTATTACAGAATTCAGAAAATACTATCAATCCATTTATGTTAAAATAATATATTATCATGTACTATATGTTATCAGAACCCGGATGATAGTTTAGATAAGTTATCAGGAGCACGGTACCGTAGCTATACAGTTTAGTTCAGTTCAAACTTGTGCTAACTACCCTTGTAACAATCCGAAAAATACTGAGATTTAAATATTAAAGAGAGAGAGAGAGAAATGGAAACAGGAACAAAAGAGGGTAGTAGACTTCGCGTTCATTGACGACATCGCATTTTGGAGATAATAATAATTGGGGATAATAATAATAATAATTTCAAGGAATTGCTAGAACTCGTCAACGAATACAGGGCTTCGTCGATGAGTGTATAAGGAAATTCGTCGACGAATATAGGGCCTCGTTGACGAGAAAATACTGAGAGGGGTTCTGGGGGCAGCCTAAATTTCGTCGACGAATACAGGGCCTCATCGACGAATTTATTGAAAGATTCATCGACGAGATGACGTGTCTCTTCGACGAAGGCCGCAGTATAAAAGTGGACAACTTGGATTTTTAACCATTTTTAACGCTCCTCTCTCTCTCTCTATGACCCTCTCTCACTTCTCTCTTTGTTTCTAGTCCTGTTTCTCGCCGGATCAAAGATCTGAGGCCACCACGACGCTCCTGGCGAAGTCCTTTGCAAGTCTGCCGGAGCTGATCGTTGGAAAAGTTGGGTTGGTTTTCATGCCATTCTTAGGGTGAGACATTTTATTCAATATTTGCCTTTCCTTCAGTTATGAGAAATGTTGTAGGTAAGAAAATACTGATATTTTGTTCTGGGAGATTGTGTTTTCAGGATATTGAGATAGGAACCTTGCAGGTATAGAGCCAGAATTTTATAAGAGCTTTTCAAAGTTAAGGTAAGGGAAATATGTTATGATAGGATTTTTCATAATGTTATTAGAGATTTCATAGAAACATATTTATACCAGTTTATTATACAGTATTTACAAAATATGAGTTTAAATGCTTGTGTGGCCTGAGTAAATTTTCATGTGATGAAGAATTTATATAACTTTTATAAAGTATCATACTATACTGAGTACACTGATATAGATGGTATATACAGTTTTTATATGAGTAGTTCCATGAAACAGACAAATATATATATATATATATATATATATATATATATATATATATATACATATACATGTATACAGTTTTATTCAGATCAGTATTATATCACAATTTTATACACTACAGTATATACAGAGTTATAGTATGTCATGTTTCCTACTACCATAACATACAGAGTATATAGTCAGAATATATAAATAGAGTATACAGACAGAAATACAGAGGTAGCATCAAGATGCTACAGATATAGTATACAGAGATTACAGTATTTACAATACATAAAGATAGCGTTATGGTAATTTTGGAAACATGTTGAAAACAGTAAAAGAGTATATATGTATATATGTATATAGTATCAGATCCCTGTGGAAAGATTACAAATAGATACAGTACAGATATAGAATACATGGCACGGTACCGTTGCTAGATATAGATAGAGTGCAACCACATATCTCAGATAGTGTGTGGATACCGTCAGCCGTGCTCGGAGAGTATGCAGCTCTCTAGTTCACTGAGTGGAGGGGGCAGGTTTGACGAGGTAGTAGCTAGCCCTGAGCTTAGGAGAGGATGCAGTTTGGCTGGGCTGAGGTAGTGTAGAGTATATTGACTTATCTGGAGGGCTGACCAGATGAAGTCCCGCCTACGGGCCGCACAACCCTATCATAGGGGGTCAAATTATGATGTATAGAGTCCCAAGGATAAAGCACAGATATGTATGTGTATACAGTTTTACAGTATATAATGAGTATAGTATGATATTATCAGAATGAAAAGTAGATCAATACAGACGATACAGTATGTTTTAAATTGAGAAAGAAATATATACTTTACAGATTATTTGTTATATTACAGTTATTATTTAAAAGTATCCTTAACTTTGTTTCCGCACACTAGAAATAGCATATTTCCTCTTACTGAGCGTCGACTCACCCCATTACTTTAACACTTTTCAAGTGAGCCAGCTAGGCGAGTAGATCATGCTCGCGGTTAGAGAGTAGTTTGATTACCCTGGTTATAAGGTGAGTTTTTGACAGAGTTGTGTATATTTTTTTTGAGTAGATGATACTGGGGGGGGGGGTTTTCTTATATGACTATGGTTTGTATATACTAGATTTTGGTATTGTATAGTAAATATGTGAATGGTTATATGATATGTGTTTCCGCTGGTTAGGTATGGATGTTGATACACAGATATATATATATATATATATATATAATGGCAAGAATTTTGAGGTCGTTACAACCCTTGCCAGTTGAGGGGGTAGGAGATGGATAGTCGATGTGACTTTCAGTGTAGAGTTGTAGACATCCACCTGACAGTTCGTACTAGGGTGTGGCGGGCCCATCGTACTTACAGACATTTTTGACTCGGCAGTGGTTGACCAGCCATTGTCGAGTCCTGCCTTCGGGCTACACAACCCGTCATGGGGGTTAATATATGACATCAGTTAGCTATTCATCTTGGGTAAATTTCAGAACTACTAGTTATATCAAATGATTTTATAAACAGTGAGATACAATATGCTTTAGTATAACTATGAAATTGTATGTTTATTCAGTTATGATATTATTAGTGTTTTCAGGCATTTAATATGTATTGTATATTTATTATAGCACGCAAATATTCATGTTGTCAGACAACTGTATTTAGTTTATTTCCCTTACTGAGAGGTGTCTCACCCCAGCTTAAACCATTTCAGGGAACCTAGAAAGACAGGCGGACTAAGCTCCATGCCATTGAGGCGGTTGTTCTACCCTACTAGCGGGTGAGTTTTGAACTAGGGTCAGTAGATTTTTGTTGTAAGATTCTAGTTTTAACTTTTTGTGTTTTGAGGATTGTATATATACATCTACAGAAATATAGTGGAATATAAGTAACTCTGGTATTGTATTCTATGGGTGGGTAAATGATATTTATATTTGCTGCTACTTAGGTGTCTATTGTATATGACAGGTATGTCCTTGTTACCCATAGGTTCAGGTTGACTTTGTTAAATTATAAGTTAATGGTATTAGGGTATTTAATATGGTCGATTATGTAGTAAATTAAGCAGGTCATTACACTTTATGTATGAAAGAACTTAGAACTCTAGTAATGTATATATGGAGAATGTTTCATTACTTCCACTGTATGTTTATTGTTATAAGATTGTATCAGGTATACAGATGTCACTAAAGTAGCACCCCGGACCCACGAGGGGTTCGGGGTGTTACATGTAAGGTGTTGGAGAGGTTTAGCATGACTGATGCAAAATCGGTGTGTACACCTCTAGTGAATCATTTTAAGTTGTCTATTGCAGGTTGCTCAAGTACGG
Source organism: Malania oleifera (assembly GCF_029873635.1). Classification (NCBI taxonomy): domain Eukaryota; kingdom Viridiplantae; phylum Streptophyta; class Magnoliopsida; order Santalales; family Ximeniaceae; genus Malania; species Malania oleifera. Next base: position 133,742,486 of record NC_080417.1, read on the forward strand.
ATGAGGAAATCCGAGACATATCAAAGGTCCCCTATGTTAGTGTTGTGGGGAGTTTAATGTATGTCATGGTATGTACGAGGCCAAATTTGGCTCATGCTGTGAGCGTGGTAAGTAAGTTTCTCTCTAATCTAGGAAGATAGCATTAGGAAGCCGTCAAATGGATACTCAGATACTTACGGGTACATCAGGATATGACATCATGTTCGGCAAGTAACATGGTTGTCCTTCAGTTATGGGGTTTGTAGATGTTGATTATGTTAGAGATATGGATGACAAAAGGTCTACAACAGGATATGTATTCACCCTTGTAGGAGGACCGATATGTTGGAGATCCATGGTTTTGTCTCTGGTAGCATTATCCACAACTGAGGCAGAATATATGGCAGCTGCTGAAGCTGCAAAGGAAACCTTATGGCTTACTGGTTTAGTCAAAGAGCTGGGGTTATAGTAAGATGGAGTGGTGCTGCATTGTGATAGTCAGAGTGTCATTTACTTGGCAAAGAATAAGATATACCATGTTAGAACCAAGCACATTGATGTGAGGTTTCACAGGGTTCGAGAATTGATTCCTTTGGGCAAACTTGTGTTGGAGAAAGTTCATACATCTAAAAATGCAGCGGATATTCTAACGAAATCGGTTACTTATGAGAAGTTCAAGCATTACTTGGACTTACTCCATATCTCCAATTGATAGAAGAGAGACAAACCCAACCAAGCGATTCAAGTTCAAGGTGAAGCATTTGGACATGTTTTTTAGGATTCTCCTAAGCGTATAATCACCAAGGTTAAGATTATTGTTTATGGTATGCCTCTTATACTTGGGGTTTATAAATAAAGGGAAGGAAAAACATATGGATGCTTCTTGATGTGGTGTAGCAGTAGGGACTTGTCGATGAGTGCCTTGTGCTCGTCAATGAGAAGATACCGAGAGCCAAAAATTCTCAGAGTTGAAGACTCGTCGATGAGCAGATAGACTAGTAGACAAGTGGGCTTCTTTGGCTCGTCGACGAATCCCCTATACTCGTCGACGAGTGCGCCTAAGCTGTGAGCAATGTTTTTGAATTTTGAATTTGAATGTTAAGGTGGTTGGGTTATTGGAGGGAAACCTCTAAGGGACTGTTATATATGTCATTTTGGGCATGTATTGATAGAGAGAGAGAGAGAGATCATTGTGAAGTGCATTATGTACTTTGACATTTCTTTAGTGAAATTGTTTGTGTCATTGCTTCCGTGGATGTAGGTTTTGCTGAACCATGTAAATCTTGTTGTTGTTGTTGTTGTTGTTTATCATTCTATGGTTGTGTTTCATTTACTTGTTGCATTTATTCCACCGTGCATCCTATTTATCCGATCCATATTACAACACAATTCAACGCATATGAAGAAATCAATTAACATTCAAACCATTGTTGCACACTTGTTGAAGATCTGGTTCCAATCTTTAAAAAGCCTCAAGGAGCCAAATTTTTTTGAAATTCAAAATACCACAACTATATCATTCATCCCTTATAAATACTCATGTTTGTGTCCTCTCGAACTACAATATGTAGTGTTCACGACTCAGTTATTTGAATAAAAATTATCATTGTTCTTCGTATTTTAATTTTTCTTTATGGTATCAGAGCTCTGGTTGCCTAGAGGTCCTAGGTTCTAGTGTTGTCACCCGCCTTTTTTTTTTTTTTGTGTTGTTATTTATCATTTGTTCATCTCTCCACGTGTTGTCAAGTTGCACATGCGGGGGAGTGTTAAAATTTGATATACATTACTGGTTCACAACCTAAGAGCTTAAGCTTTTAGGTTGTGGGCCAACAATGTATATCAAGCTTTAAAAATTTTTGCTATGTGTAATAGTTTTGGGCCTAACTCTAGTAAGGTATTATCCACTTTGGTCCACCAACCTTACAAATTCATTTTATAAAATGCATCTCACATACTTGGAGCCCAAACCAACCTTCTAAAGTCAAGATTTTACTAGTACACATCTAATGTAGGATCATGACACTATGCTAATAAAAGTTTTAACTCACTCACACACTATGCTTCATCTTGATCTTTGGCTGCTGTTAAGAATTTTGTTGGATATTCCCCTTTCATATGCTGGTTTGTAATAATAATATCAATCTTACTTTAGGTAGAAATTGTATTATTATTGTTATTTTTCAGTAATGAATATTGTTGTTTTCAAGAGAGAGAGAGAGAGAGAGAGAGAGAGAGAGAGAGAGAGAGAGAGAGAGAGAGAATGAGAGAGAGGGAGAGAGAGAGAGAGGAGCTATGCTCCCCATTGCCGCATGATAGCCAAGTGACCTGCACATACCACCAAAAGAGTATACACCACCCTAATTTTAACAACTTACTAACTACCCTGATTCTAACAACCTAGTAACTGATGAAACTTAAATACCATTCAATATTATTAATTCAAATCAAACCACAAAACAACATATGTTCTAACACTTCTCTTTTAACTAAAATTAATCAAGCACAATTTTTGCATATAAGAAGGCTACCTTGTATCCAAGGATGCCAAGAAGCTTAGTGAACCCCAAGTACTCTCACTTATTCTTCCATTATATGCTATATGGATCGGAATGTTGGGCGACGAAAAAACATAATATTCAAAAAGTAAAAGTTGTCGAGATAAGAATGCTTAAATGAATGAGTGATATAATATTGAAAGATAAATTAATGAATGAACATATTCGTAGTAAGTTAGGTGTAACTCCTATAGAAGATAAGATAAAGGAGGTACGACTCAGATGGTATGGACACTTGTAACGTAAGCCACATAGTGCACCTGTGAGGAAGAGTGACTTAGTTACTATGGGGGGCAGTAGAAGGGATAGGGGTAGACTTAAAGTAACTTAGGAAGAGAGAGTGAGTAAGAATTTAATATCCCTGAATCTATCAAAAGAAATGGTCCATGATCACATAAATTGGTGGAAAATGATTTATATAATCGACCCCACCTAGTGGGACTAAGGCTTTATTTTGTTGTTGTTGCTTGTGCATAAGCATGCGTTGTAAAACCAGAAATTAAAAAATAAAAGCAAACAACCTATTTGGTTCATTCAAGCGGCGAAACCCTAGACTCTGCATCTTGCCACCTCTAGAGTGCAGATCTAGGACAACTACTAGACTTCCAGTCGCTGACTCGCCTGCACTCCACTGTCACCGGCACCTCCGCCTTTGCCCCCTGGCCCTTGCTTGTCTCCGTCTAGCTGTCTAACTAGCGGTCAGCACATCATCGTCTGCGAGGAGTTGAGCAGCGCCGCGGTGGCCTGGTTTAGCAGCCCGACGAAGGCATTCTCCACGTCGTCATTTCGAGTGGCTGCCTCTATCAGTGTCAGATCCGACCCGAACTCAACCCGAACACCTTCGACACCGCAAGCGCCATTGGCACCATCCTCGGCCACGTTTCCCTCCTTTTGCTCGAGTACCTGCCACCTAAACTACCACCACCCTCGTGTCAGACTCCCTGAGTTGACTCGTCCCTGGGTTTGACTCAATTTCTAACAAAAGAATATATATATTTAGGGTTTGGGGGAGTGACTTAGTGGGGAGTGCATATTCCTCTGGATCCTGAATAGAGAAACCCAAGTGTTGGTTTGCTGTTAGCTGCTGCAAAGAGAAAAATAAAGAGAAAAAGAATGACTCGAATCGACATTGGCTTGCTGTTGGCTCTTGTTGCCCTCTCCGGTTTGGTATTCTATTAGAATTTTGAACTTGGAAGTTGGAGATTTGGAGCCGTCAATGCCGAGGACAGATCACGATAACTACACGCCATCGCTGCTCAGGGAGTCGCCAAACAATGCAGGTTAGTCTATTTGCCATTTAAAAAAGTTTAGCTTTAATATCAATATAGTGCGATACAGTGTCATCCCCCACCGATGGCCGCACCGTCGGCGGGGAATGCCGTCTAGGCTAGTCCCAGGGTGTAGTTATATGCACAAGTTGTGAGTAAAAAAGTGGAGATGCCTGTGTTCAAAATTCCTATGAGATTGCCCATTAATATCAATGGGGAATTGGGATTTATTTTCTCAAGAGCGGAGATGGTTAAGGTCGAGGAAGAATTTCATTTTGCATTAGTAATGAAATTTTTGAGGAATCGGTCATCTATTGATAAAATTCGGCTATCGATTGTGAAAACGTGGGGTTTGACTGAAATTCCGATGATCAATGTTGTGGATGATTATCACCTATTAATTCACATGAAAAACGAACGTGACTTTCTACATGGTTGGGCAAGGGAAGGTAGAACTATGGAAGGAAATTCTTTTTGGCTGTTCAAGTGGACAAAGGATTTTGATACCAAAAAAGAATCTTCATTGGCTCCTCAATGGATTTTCTTACCGGGGTTATCAATGCATCTTTATCGAATGAATTTTCTCCAAATAATAGCAACTTGCTTTGGTTGTTATCTTGGAACTAATAATACAACAATCAACCATACGAGAGCATCGAGGGCACGTATTTGCGTGGAAGTTGACCTAACAATGGAGCCAATAAAGGGATTTCCTCTTGTTTTATCTCTGAAACAATCTATTTGGCAAGAGGCCAAATATAAAAAGATGGGTTTTTTTTCTGCACTAAATGTTGTAGGCAAGGACATACATCGATTGTTTATAGGGTAGGAAAGAAGCGAAGGGAGGATGAAAAATATAAAGAAAAAAAGATATGGAAACCAAAGACTAATGACGGTATAATAGAAACCGATACCAATGTGGATAAAGGGGCAAAGAAGGTGGTGCAAGAAGCAGGACCTAGTAATGTGCATATGATGAAACAGATTAATGATAGGGGCCTTGGAATAGCGAAAATTCATGTGGTTCAAGGAAAAGGGGATCATGCGAGGCAAAACTCTAATATACCGCAAAAAGGATTAGAAAATAATGGGAATGAAGGTTCAATAGGGAGAAATGAAGGGGAGTGTGGAGAAGTCGAGTCTAATGATGATCCTCGAGTTTCAGATAATGAACCTATATCTCAAAAGGAAGTGGATCACGTGGGTAGTTTTAAACTGACTGAAGGTGGGGACCAAGGTTTGCATCAAGAGGAATTGGCTCGGGGTTATTTGTCCAAGAGGGAGGAAGGTGAAATATCAGTTTTAAAGGGCAAGGAAAAAATATATGAGTTTGATACAGGGCAGGGATGGATTTTCGTAAAAAATTCTGTGAGGAAATCTCAGAGGGTTCTCATTTGACCGCATAAATTAAATTTATGACGGATACAATTCTTTTTTGGAATATTAGGGAGTTGGGAAGGTCTAGAGGCAGGTTAAAGAAGCTAATTAAAAAGTTTAATGTTGGGTTGTTTGCCATTTCAGAACCGTTCGCGGTTGAGGAGCGGATGGTAATGCTGGGTAATTTTCTAAATTATCACCATTTTATATCTAATGAAAATCAAGGCGATAAATTGTGGCTGTTTTGGAAGGATGTGAATGTCTTTGAGGTGATTTCAATCACGACTCAGAAGATTTCTAGGTGATTTTTTAAGGACGGACAAAAAATTTTGGTGAGTTTTGTCTATGCCAAATGTTCTTATGTTGAAAGAAGAGAGTTATAGCGCAATTGGAGGAGTTCCAATTAGATTTTCCTTGGTTGGTCCGAGGTGATTTTAATGTAATTCGAAATGATACCGAAAGAATTAGTGGAAATCCAAGACCATTGTTACCTATGATGGAGTTTAATAACTGCTTACATCATTGTGGTCTCTTTGATTTATCAAACACAGGTTCACAAATGTCGTGGTGCAATGACCATAAAGGAGTGGCTCGTAGTTGGGCTAACTTTGATCGTGTTTTTATTAATAATGGTTTTTTCAACCTATATGGTTCGGCTCAATTCAAATATCTGAGTCGGAAATCCTCAGATCATAGCCCTATGGTGGTGTATACAATTACATCTTTCTCTTGGTATGATCCTACCCTATTTCGGTTCTTGAATATGTGGAGCTCGCATGATATGTTTTAGTCATGCGTTAAAGATGCTTGGATCAGGAATGACTCGGCCTTGAGTCTTTTGAAACTTACTATTCGCCTTAAGAGAACTAAAGTTACATTACGTGCATGGAATAAAAATGTCTTTGGGAGAGTGGGAGAAAATTTAAAAGCTCTTGAGGAAAGGATGAAATATCTAGAAAATCAACTACAAGCAGGTTTTTCTGAGGACGTTGAAGCTGATTACTTGACTACTAAATTGGAGATTCAGGTGTGGAAGAATAGGGAAGCATCTCGCCTAGGACAAATTGCGAAAAAAAAAAAAAAATGGTTGATTGAGGGGGATCAAAACTCTAAATTCTTCAATTCAGTTATCAATCAGAAGCGGAATAAAAGTCGTATTGACCGTATGGTTCTGAACGACGGAAGGATATTGGAGGGTGTAGAAGTAATTCATAATGAAGTAGCTGTTTTTTTTTTTTTCAAAATTTTCTTTTAGAATCTTCAGTGGTTGAACCATACGATCTCTTTGAGTTAATTCAAAGGCAAATTTCAGTGTTGATATTAATTTCCTCTGCGCCAAACCGACAGAAGAAGAAGTTAAAAGAGCAGTGTTCTCTATTCGCAAAGAAAGCAATCCGGGACCGGATGGATTTAGCTCTGAATTTTATAAATCTTGCTCGGACATTGTAAAAAAAATCTCTTGGATGCGGCAATGGATTTTTTTCAGGGCACTACGCTTTCCAAGATTTTGTCCTCTTTGTTCATTATTTTAATTTCGAAGGTGGATAATCCTTCTAGCTTTGATAAATTCCGGCCTATTAGTTTATGCTCCGTGGCTTATAAAATTCTTTCCAAGATTATTGTTTTTAGACTAATCGAGGTTGTTGAAAAGTTGGTCTCATATGAACAAGGCGCTTTTATTCCTAGGCATAGTATTTTTGAAAATATTACACTTGCTTAAGAAATGGTTCAATCTTTACATAAAAAAATAGCTGGCGACAATGTGATAGTAAAACTCAATATGGCTAAGGCTTACGACAAAGTGAATTTGAATTTTCTTTTGGAGGTTCTTAAGGCTTTTGGTTTCTCTAAGAGGTTTTGCAAGCTCATAAAAAATTGTGTGGAGTCCCCATGGTTTTCTATTTTGATGAACGAAACATTTAAAGGGTTTTTTCAATCTACGAGAGGCTTGCGGTAAGGGGATCCACTCTCTCCTTATTTATTCATCATAATGGGGGAGGTTTTGACAAGATTGCTTAGGAAAAACTATGAGACTGGTCGGATTAGTCAATTTAATCATCCGATTGGGGCCCCATTAGTTTCACATTTGTTATATGCGGATGATATCTTATTTTTGCGAATGGTGGGAAAAGGTCTATTAGAAATTTAGTTTACGCTCTAGAAATGTATGAGAAGTGGTTGGGACAAAAAATCAGTAAGATAAAGTTAGCGTTATTCCTCTCAAAATACATCACTCCTGCTCGGAAGCATGGTTTATTAAGAATCAAGGGTTTCATGGAAGGTAAATTTCCAGTTACATAATTGGGTGCGCCTTTGGTGCTTGGAAAATTGTCTTTCAGGATAGTGGAGCCTCTTGTGGAGAAGATTAGAAAGAAAATTGTAGGATGGAAATCTAAATTGCTCTCGCAAGGTGGGAGATTGATTTTATTAAGACATGTGTTGTCTAGCATATCTATTCATTTGATGTATGTTATTAAGGTTTCGCAGGTCACATATTCTCGCATTAACTCTCTTTTTTCTAATTTTTTATGGGGAGAGGTGAAAGCTAAAAGGAAGATTTATTGGCGCTCTTGGGGGAAAATTTGTAAACCTAACTCGGAAGGGGGTCTGGGTCTGAGAGATCTTAAGGAAGTTCAGAAATCTCTTCTCATAAAATTTTCCTTCAGATTGCTCACCTCTAACAATCTGTGGGCAGGTTTTTTTCAGAGCTAAATATTGTAAAAATGATCATTTATTAATAAGGAAGGGGAGACCCAATGACTCTCGATTTTGGAAATCAATTATGGCCACCATTCTAGAAGTTATGGATAATGTTAAAATTTTGGTGAGAGGTGGGAGCTCTTTTTTTTTGTTCGACAGGTGGCTGTCATCAGACTCGTTATCTGTAAGCATATAGGATATTTTGAACAAGAAGTTGTGTATTAAGGATTGCTGGCTAAATAATAATTGGAACTCTGATTTAGTACTGGAATTGGTTGCTGCCGATAAAATAAGAGAAATTTTGCACCAGGTGCCGGCGGGTAATAGTGGGCAGGATATTTTGTTCTGGAAGCCTGCCCCCGATGATAATTTTTCTACAAAAAACGTCTTGAGAGACAGTGAGGAGCAGAAGTGACAATTTTGTGTGGAATGAATGGTTTTGACATTCTTTATTGTCCAGAAGAATCTCAATGTGTTTATGGAGAGCCTGGTTTAGATGTTTGGCTGTAGATGATAGAATTCAGGCCAAAGGAATATCGATGACTTCGGCTTGTAATTGTTGTATTCAGAGAAGTCAGGAAAACATTGATCATATTCTTTCTTTAGGTAAGGTGGTTTCAGAGGTTTGACCTAGTGTGGCGTTGGGGATTCATTTCCAAAATCCCTTCCTTAGAAAAACAAAATGGCAAATTGGTTCCACTATACTCAAAAATTGTCTATTAAAGGTATTTTAATTGGGCTGATTCCATGTTTGATTACGTGGTATCTTTGGAATCGAAGATGTAAAGTGAGAATAGAAGGAGTTTATCCAAGTGCAGATTATATGGAGAAGTGTTCGATTTTAGGTTAATTTTATTGCTGAGAGCACCAATTCTTTTCAAAAATTGAAGAAGTCGAACATTAAGATTTTCAATAAGTTTCAAATTAAGCATCAGGGAGTTTGCGAAAGGCTTGTGAAAATTATTTCGTGGGTTAAACTTCCAGTAGAATAGATAAAACTTAATTGTGATGAGAGTTGTATGGGCAATCTGGGTACTTTAGGAGGTGGATGAATTATTTGGGATTGTCATGGCATGGTAAAAACAGTTTTTTCAAGTTATTTTGGTAACAGTACGAATAATAGTGCGGAATTGAAAGCAATTAGGGAAGGAATTCGTTTGTGCAAACGTTTGCATTATTTTAATGTGATTATTGAAAGTGACTTGCGAATTGTAGTTGATTGGTTTCAGAAAGGTAGATGTACTTTGAAGTATCTTTGGAAATTTTGGGAGGAGCTCGTGGTGGAGCTAGAAGGAGTGAACGTCATGATGATACATCAATATAGGGAAGGCAATAGTGTGACTGATTTTTTTGTTAAAAAAGGAAAAATGGGAAACAATGTAATTTACGAAAAATAACATCTTCTACCACGTTATCTGGAAGGTATTCTTCAGATGGATAGGTGGGGTAGCATTTCCGTTTGTCGTTAGTTCAACTATGGAGTTTCGTTTGGTGTATTTTTGTTTTGAGTTTGATTGTATTTATGTTTTTATCTTCTTTATTAGTTATGTTTAGTTTTGTTGTCCTAATTTGGTTGGTTGCTAGTGTTGGCTTGGAAGGGTTTTTCTGTACTCTCCCTTTTGTTTTATCTTGTAATCACGGTATTCTTCCGCAAAAAATGAGGGTATATTAATAAATAAATGAAGGTACTGCCCTCTTTTAGTGAAAAAAAAAAAAAAGTACAAACAACAAATTTTAAAATGTAAATAATTATTTTAAATGGACTAATATCATTATTAAAACTTTTAAAAATGAAAAATGAAAATAAAATCAATCATGTGAAATTCATAAAATCTAATTTTCAATTTTTATGAAAAAAACTAAAAATTAACAACAAACATTTTATAAAAAAAAAAATCCAAGTAAAAAAACACCAAATAGCGCACACAGAAGACGCAACAGTCCAACGTTCACCCATTATTGACCAAAAATAAAGTTAAAAAATACATGAAAATGTAGCCATTCCTTGTGTCTTCTTCCCCACGCCATGGTAGATGCCAAAGACCCAGAAAGGCATGAGCAAAGGGTAAAACCCAAAAGCAGTGGGGGTGGCCGGTGGGGCCGTGTTGTTGAAAGCCGAACAAGGCAAACCCAAGTTCTCATCTGCTGCAAAACAGAGCAAGGTATAAAAATCCCTCTACCTTGTTTAAATACAAGCAATTAATCTCTTTCATAATCAGTACAAAAGGGGACCAGTAGTGAGGCAGAAGAGGGTACATACCGTAGTGGGTAGTGGGCACTAGCTTGAGATGATTACAGAGGCTGCTGGTTCAGAGGGTACTGCTTCTTCTGCACAGCCCCTGATACTGGTAGAGGATGGTAGCGGCAATGGAAGAGAATCATACTCAAAAGACGGGAGTTGGAAGAACTACTGGAAGAAAGTTCTTGTGGAGGCGAAGCGGCAGGTGCTGTTCTCGTTGCCCATGATCCTTACCAATGTTTCCTATTACGCCATTCTCCTTGTCTCCGTCATGTTCGCCGGCCACCTTGGCAACCTTCAGCTCGCCGGCGCCACCCTCGCCAACTCTTGGGCTACCGTTACCGGCTTTGCTTTAATGGTAATTCTCTCTCTCTCTCTCTCCCTCTCTCTCTCTCTCCGATAAACCTTTGTGAACAGTTTTTCTTTCGAAACACTAATGTGATGATGTGTTTGGTAAGAAAGAAAAAACGGGGAAAGAAACTATGCAAAGAGATAAAAGGAAAAAAAATTATACTTTCCTTTTTCTCTCATTGTTTGGTGGAACAGAAGGAAATGAAAAAAGTTGTCGAAAATTTTACTTATGTGAATTGCTGCTCGTCCTAAGATTGAATAGAGAATGAGTGATTTATATAGATGGGTCTGAAATTGATGAAGTTTTTTGAATGAAGTAGGTGCTCTATGTATATCAAACCTAAAGGAAGCAATTCAATTGATCATTTAAATTGAGTTCATAGTTTATGCCTCTTTTTTACTTGTCTTCCTCATATTTTTGGAGGAAGCATTGAGAAATTTTATTTTCGTTTGTTCTCTTTCCTTCCTTAGCCCTTTAACCTACTGAGCAGGAAGGGAAGGGGGGCGGGGGTGGGAGCTCACACTCACCTTAATGATCATTTATTTTATAGCCATGTGAAAAATTTCAATGCATATATATAATTATTTTATCATGTATTTGGTGCATGGAAGGGTGAGAAGGAACCATACATGGCAAGACATAGTGTCCCGTGCTACTATTCTACAGATAAGGTTTATGAAATGCTTGGTTTTCATAGGCTGTCCAATACCTGTCTATCTTCAATAAACAAAAGTTAACGTGTTTATGCTATGTTTCAATTGACGCTTGTCCTTTCCTTTTAGTCTTGGGACACCCTATTCTATATCTTTCATAGAATAATTTTATCCCATAGACATGGCATAAGGTATTAGGTCAAGAGATAATAAATATTATTAGTGCTTATGCTCCTCAAGTAAGCTTAGTAGAAAATCTTAAGAGATAATTTTGGGAAGATATGGATAGTATTATACAAGAGATACCAGGGATTGATAAAATATTCATAGGAAGAGATTTGAATGGACATGTTGGAAGAGATAATAAAGGTTATGAGAGGATACATAGAAAATATGGATATAGAAATGAAAATGAGTCTCGGGAGATGATCTTAGACTTAGATATGTCATATGATTTTATTAGAATAAATGTTTGCTTTAAGAAGAGAAGAGAATACTTAATAACCTTTTAAAGTGGACAAAATAGAAGTCAATTAGATTTTTTTTTTTTTTTAATTAAGAGAGTAGATCGTTTATAATTCTAGGATTCTAAAGTTATCCTAGGTGAAAGCCTAACCACACAAAATAGAGTCTTAGTGTTAGATATATGTATTGAAAAATGGAAGAAAGAAGGTAAAATTTACCAGTATAAGAGAACTATGTGGTGGAACTTAAAAAAACAAAATATAATAAAATTTAAAGATAAAATGATCAAAGATGAGCATTAGACTATAAAGGATGGAATAGATACAAATACTTTTTGAAATAAATAAGCTAAGTCTATTAAAAAGATAGCAAAAGAGATTTTAGGTGAATCAAGGGTAAGATTCTTGAATAATAAAGAAAGTTAGTAGTAGGATAAGATGTTCAAAATTTTGTAAAAACAAAAAGAATTTGGTATAAAACGTGGCAAAAATGTAGAAACATGGATAACTTTGAAAAGTAAAAAAAAGACGAGAAAAGGTGCAAAAAAGGTCGTTAGTAAAGCTAAATATAGATAATTTAATGGTTTGTATGATAGATTAGATACAAAAGAAGGGAAAAGAGATATATTTAAATTTGTTAAAGTTAGAGAAATGAGGAGTAAGGATTTAGGAAATGTAAAATGTATAAAAAGTGAGGATGATATTGTCTTGGTTAAGGACGAAGACATAAAAGATAGATGACGAAGTTATTTTCGTAAGCTATTTAATGAAAACCAAATAGAAGACTTAAATTTAGAATTTACAAATGTGGAAAATATTAAAAATTTGAGATTTATTCGTAATATTAGAGTAAACAAAGTTAAGTTTGCACTAAAAAAAATGAAAAATAGAAAAGCTATAGGACCGGATAACATCTCAATTGAAGTTCGAAATTCTTAGGTGATAATGGAATTATATGGTTAATTAATTTATTTAACACAATTATAAAAACTAAGAAAATGTCAGATGAATGGAGGAAAAATACTTTAATTCCTACGTACAAAAATAAATGAGATATTCAAAATTGTAATAACTATTGTGGAATTAAACTTATGAGTTATACAATGAAACTGTGGGAAATAATAGTTGAACAAAGATTAAGGTTTGAAACGAAAGTCTCAAAAAATCAATTAGGTTTTATGCTTTGGAGATCTACCATAAAAACTATATATCTTTTAAAAAGATTAATGGAAAAGTTTAAGAAAAAAAAGAGGAACTTGCATATGGTATTTATTGACTTAGAGAAAACATATGATAAGGTATCTGGGGAAGTTCTATGGTGGGTTTTAGAAAAAAAAAGAAAAAAAAAAAAAGGTGCATGTAGTAGGTATACTAATGTCATTAAGGATAAGTACGATGGAATAATGATTACTGTAAGGACTATAGATGGAGAAACTAGAAAATTTTCAATCACTATAGGTGTACATTAAGGATATGCTTTGAGTCCTTATCTTTTTGTTTTAGTGATAGACTAACTAACCAAAAGCATTCAAAATGAGGTTCCATAGTATATGTTGTTTGTAGATGATATTGTATTGATTGATGAAATTAGGGACATAGTAGAGGTTAAGTTAGAATTATGGAGAGAAGTTTTGGAATCTAGAGACTTTATGCTAACTAGAAATAAGCCAAAATATATGAAATGTAATTTCAGTAAAAGTAGGAGGAATATTGGAGACAAAGTTAAGTTTGATGATGAAAAAATAAATAACACTTGTAGATTTCGATACCTTGGATCTTTTATGCAAGCTGAAGGAGAACTTGAAGATGATGTAATGCATAAAGTTAAAGCAGGTTGGGTAAAATAAAGAAGTACTTTGAGTGTGCTTTGTGATCGTAGAGTACCCTTAAAATTAAAAGGGAAGTTTTATAGGACGGCTATGAGACCAATTATGCTATATGGATCTGAATGTTGGGCGACGAAGAAACAGAATATCCAAAAGGTAAAAGTTTCTAAGATGATAATTCTTAGATGGATGAGTGGTATAATACTGAAAGATAATTTAAAGAATGGACATATTCTTCGTAAGTTAGGTGTAGCTCCTGTAGAAGATAAGATAAGAGAGGGACGACTTAGATAGTTTGGACACTTGCAATGTAGGCCACATAGTGCGCCAGTGAGGAAGAGTGAATTAGTTACTGTGGGGGAGAGTAGAAGGGGTAGGGGTATATCTAAAATACTTGGAATGAGATAATAAGGATTTAATAGCTCTGAATTTGTGAAAAGAAATGGTCTATAATTGCATAAATTGGCGGAAAGGAATTCATATAGCCAGCTCCACCTAGTGGGACTTAAAGCTTGGTTTTGTTGTTGTTGTTGTAGACATGGCATAAGGTGTATGTACATGATATATTATCTTTTGCACATATAAGGAAACCAAATATGAGATGAAGGGTAGGATAACAGATCATATCCTACTCTTCTTTTCTTGCCAAACAATGGGACCAGAATTGTCCACAATTATGTGTTAATCTCCAGCATCCAGTATTCATTAATGTGAGGGAGTTTTAGCTCCCACCCAGAGGAGAATGATAAAAATGAAAAGAACCAAGCAGTCAAAAGGAAGAAAACTACCTAAGTCGTGTTTGGGACCTCAAATTGGTTCCTCGTGAATAGGAATAGGAGTGCTGGAATGGAAAGTACTGCAGTTGGAGTTGGAGATATTGATAGGAATGACAATCTGTCTCTGTCAGGCTTGCCACTTCATGTTACTAAAAATGCAAATGGAAGATTGGAGACTTAGTCGGTGGGTTGGGTTGGGTTGGGTAGGATGGGAATGAGAATGATTGGATTGAGACTTCTAATATTGTGTTGCCTCCCCTGATTCACTTAGATATATAACTAGTACTTGAAAGAAATATTAATGAGTCATATATTCAGCATATATATGCATAGGATTTAGTTAGAGAATTAGTGTTTTGGTGATCCCTTATCAAGCATTTTCCTTGATTAGCAATGATGGGTTTCATGTTGGAAGTGACTTCTAAGGAGAACTTTCGTTTTATGTGAGGCTTTTAGGGGCAAATTTATTTTATTTTAATTTTCTAGGTTTCTGCACTGCACTATATTTAGGACTCATGTACTGTAATAAAAGCTATGGCTTATTATCTTCTACATTTTGCACCTTAAGCAGTCAACACTGCATCTACATTTTATGGTAGTGGTTTTAATTTGAAGCTGATGGGCACTGCTCTTCCCCACACAGCCCTGTTGCACGCACACATTTTTTTGAGGGATTTTTAAATTTGCATGCAAGATTTTACAATATATTCTTGTGTATAATTTTGCACTTAATTGTCCCCATGTCCCAAGTTGATCTCAAATTTTTCGAAAGGTACTCAATTTTCTATATTTTCACTTATGGGCTTTCTAAACCTAATTAATGCTCCTCCTTTTTCATAATATCCTTCTAATTTTTTTCCCCCTCCTTTTAGATTGGCCTAAGTGGGGCACTTGAGACTCTTTGTGGGCAAGGATTTGGTGCACAGTTATATGGGATGCTGGGAATTCATCTGCAGGCATCTTGCATCATATCGTTCTTTTTCTCCATCATTATATCAATCTTATGGTATTTTTCAGAACCTGTACTGATCTTACTGCATCAAGATCGCCACATCTCAAAAACAGCTGCTCTCTTCATGAAGTATCTTATACCAGGATTATTTGCATTTGGCTTCCTCAATAACATCTTGAGGTTTCTTCAAACGCAATCTGTGGTTATTCCTCTTGTTGTGTGCTCAATGCTCCCATTGATCGTCCATTTGGGCATTGCATATGCATTGGTTCATTGGACACCTCTCGGTTATGAGGGAGCTCCATTAGCAGCCTCAATTTCATTGTGGATATCATTCCTCATGTTGGCCACATATGTTCTTTGTTCCAAGAAATTTGAGCACACCTGGAAAGGATTTTCATTGGGTTCACTTTATTATGTTTTTATGAACTTGAAACTAGCCGTGCCCTCTGCAGCAATGGTGTGGTAAGTGAAGTTTACATCATTTCTTACCTAGTTTGTTATTTAAAACCACAAAATCACATGTAACTTCTTTCAGCTATCACCAGTATTCCCTCTTTCAGCTATTACTAATATTAAATATAAAATTTCTATCTGGCTGCCTCATTCTGGTGCAGCTATAAATCAAAGAAGAAATTGCATTCTCAATCACATTTAAGAAAATCAGCATTATAGTCTTAGACCCCAAAAAAAAAAAAAAGACAAGGAGGGCTTTTGAACATGATTTGTCGAGCCAATCTTGCAATGAACCTTAAATGGCTGACTTGTATAGTTGTACTATTAATAATTGCATGCCCGAATCAATTTTACGCTTTACCATTTTGGTTCATGTTTTTCAGTCTGGAGTACTGGGCTTTTGAGGTTCTGGTGATACTAGCTGGATTGATGCCAAACTCTGAAAATACTACTTCCTTGATTGCGATGTGGTGAGTTCCACTCCTTCGGCTTTGGTTTTAGCTATTCTAAATTTATGTTTGGTGGTCTAAATTTTTTCCCTGGTGGTGGTTACATCTTCAGCGTGAGTACGGAAGCAATCGCATACATGATTACTTATGGTCTGAGTGCCGCTGCTAGGTTAGTTGCTAAAGTTACTTCTTTCACTAGCATTGTACCACTTCTGTTCCTCTGTTTTTTTTTTTCTCTCCATATTGTTCAAAATATAAAGAAAGGAATGCTTACTTAAACAGCACGAGGGTTTCCAATGAATTGGGAGCTGGCCATCCAGACCGAGCTAAGAATGCTATGGCTGTGACTCTCAAGCTATCCTTCCTTCTTGCTCTTGCAGTTGTATTGGCCCTTGTCTTTGGTCATAATATATGGGCTGGCTTCTTCAGTGATAGCGCGGTTATAATTAAGTCTTTCGCTTCAATGACACCTTTTCTTGCAGTCTCTATAATATTTGATTCTGTTCAAGGTGTATTATCAGGTTAGAATCATATAATGATGAGTAGTTCTGTTTACATTTTTTATGGGTCTTAGTCTTATTCTTTTTTTTCTTTTTTTTTTTTTTTCTCTTGGCTGACAATTATATTAACAATTTGACAACTGTAGGAGTGGCCAGAGGATGTGGTTGGCAGCACTTGGCTGCCTATGCTAATTTGGCAACCTTCTATTTCATTGGCATGCCGATTGCATGCGTTCTTGCATTTAAGTTGAAATTATATGCTAAGGTAATATAAACAGTAACTTAGGTTGGTTGGTTTAGATACATACCTACATGCATACTAACATCCTTTTTATCTTTTTTGCTTCATGTTGGTGCAGGGTCTGTGGATTGGCTTAATATGTGGTCTATCATGCCAATCTGGGACCTTACTGTTTATTACACTGCGCACCAGATGGGCTGAGGTGGGGCTATCTGTAAACAATGACAAGGAAATTCCAATTTCAGTTTAAGTTCATGTTGATAAATAGATCACAACGAAAATGCCCGGACAAAAGACAGGTTCTAAGAAGAAACATATGCATTTTGTAGCCTGAGATGAGAGATATGGTAGTCGCCTAGTAACAAGAAAAGCTTTTGTCATCAAATTGAATCTTTCTATTCGAGCAAACATCATAAACTTCTTTTTCATCACATGAAAAGATTATTGATCCCTTGCCTCTTGGCTTGACATTTTCTTCGAGGCTAGAAAACAACTGTACAATATAGTTGTGAAAAACGAATTTGCACAGTGAAATATTTTTGTATGTAGCATCAAACATATAATGCGGTAATCAATAATAAATATATAAAATAATCCACAACCACAATAAGTATATAAAAGCATTAATAATACAAGGAATTATGTGGTTCGACAATGCCTACATCCACGAAAGCAAATGACAAAATTCACTATCTTGTTCAAAGGACATGAATAATGTACAATTTACAACCATTCTCTCAACCTTCTACAAATACATCTGATATGACATAATGTTGAGAATTCAACTTTTGAGTTTGTCCCATATTGGAAAAAAATGAGTGGATGATGGGTGCTTATATAAATGGTTGGATTTAAAATCTAATAGGCTTAAATTTTTGAGTTAAGTTGGTGCTCACACATGTGTATCAAACACACCTATGGACTCCTTCGTTGCTAACCGACAATTCATAACTTTGAATGAGGGAGTGTGTGACCGAAAACTAAGATGGATTTAAATAAGGTCAAGACGTGAGAGGTAGGATTGGTGTAAAGGCCCACATGAATTATAATCCGAGACACGTAAGACGTAGTGGTAAGGCTCACTTGGGCAAACTATTGGAGAATTAGTCTCATGAGGGAAAAGATGACTTCCATTCAAGGGGGAGCAGTTGATACTTACAAGTGGGGGGAGCTTCCGTTCAAGGGGAAGCAGTTGGAACTCATAAGTAAATTAGAGATTGTTGAGAATTTCACTTTTGAGTTTGTCTCATATTGGAAAAAAGTGAGTGGATGATGGGTTTTATATACATGGTTGGGTCCATATCCCAATAGGCTTAAACTTTTGGATCAAGTTGGTATTCACTCATGTGTATCAAACACACATATGGACTACTTTGGTGTAACACATATAAATAGAGTTTCAAAGGTTTTCCCACCAAACCCCAACCATATTAATGTTTCCTTTTCAAAAATTGAAATTTGCGCTGGGTATTCCAAGTTAAACCGTCGACGGTTTGGGCCAAATCGTCGACGATTTAAGACATAATGAAATATTGCTCCAAACCATCAACGGTTGCTTGATTTCCTTCATACTTTCTCTTCATGTATGTTTTCCATTCAGTATGTGAGCCACATTTCACAATAGTTGTAGACATCCCAATTTATCTAACGACCTATATAACAAAATTTATTTCATAAAGTGAAAAAAAAATACAAAGAAATAAATTTGTACATTGGAAATAAAAAAAAAAAAATCAGAACAAGGAAAAAATAAAAAGAGGTGGGCCAACATCTTCAAGTTCCAAAATTCAAACCTACAAAGAAAAAAATCAAGAAATTAAACATGGGTGAAAAATGTGCAAAAATCAGAATTAGTGGTGATTGATGAAATTAAGTGTTGATTGATTAAATCAACATAAAGTTGGTTGAATTTAAAACCTATAAATAGAGGCTTTTGAAAGTGAGAAGGGGACATTCATGGAGAGAGACAAGCGTAGAGAGAAATCATATAGGCATAGAGAGAAATCGTATAGGCAATTGTGAGAGTACTAATCAAGAGTGAGATATAGAGCTCGAAAATTGGAGATAATGTGAAGAGGAATTCAAAAAACTGCTGAAGAAATTCAAGAGGTCAGGGGCAATTGCAAAGTTGAAGGAATCGAAGGTTTGAATTGTAGAAAAGAGGAATTTAGGAAGCTGCTAAAGGAAATTCAAGCAAAAGCCAGAGAAGAATTGAGGGTTGGCAAGAAGACTGAAGGAGTTAAAGACTAAAGTTTATTACATTTTCATTTTTGTGATTAATTTTACAAATTCAATGAATTGGAATGCAAAGATTTTGATATGAAATTAGCATGTTATTCTGACCCGTTGACCTGACCCATTGAATTGGGTCCAACCCTTTGGACTAGGTTCGACTTGTTGACCCATAACCCATGACCCATTAGTTGGATCTAACGAGTAAGTTCAAGACCCAGGTCCAATTTGGACATGGGTCCACAGACCAATTACCCATGATAGCCAGTCCAATATCCAAGCTGAACTAGGTCTGGCCCAATTATCTAGTTAAGACCAACACTAGAAACCAGGACCCAAAGCCAAATCACAACCCATTAGGCTCAATCCCAATCATGGCTAATTAGGCCCAATCATAATCAAGGCCTATGGCCTATTAAACTTAGCCTAGTTTTTTGTCAGCCCAATATTCTTAACCCAGTTACTCAAGTCCACAAAACTAACTTGGGCTTAGCCCAGTTGAATCTTAACTCAAGCCCATAATCAATTCTAACTTAGGTTAAGTTAACTCAATGAGCCTATTTGAATTATAGGAAAGTGGTAGAAAATTCAGAGGAAAAGAAAACATTCAAAAGGGGGGAAACACTTTTTCATGCAAATTAGAAAGTAAAGAGAGATGACTATCATTCAGATGAAACATTCCATGTCTAATCTATTCTCTCTTCTGAAGATTCTCAAATAAGTCTTCATGTTCAAATCTAGCTCCTCCATGAAAAATATGGTAAACTCATACCTGCTGTTGCATACATTGATATGGGATCCCATAAGACCATGATTAATCCAAAAGTCCTACCTATGAATTGTTGGTCTTGCCATACTCAATTCTTTAGAGTTGCAAATGATCATATTTTTACTACCACTTTGATTTCCAAAAGGAAAATTGGGATTAAACTCCTTCCTAATTGCATCATTTGGACTCATATTATTGGCAGCCCACTTCCTCAAAAATATGTTTTATTAGGATGAGATGTTTATTGTCTTTCTAAATCCCTGAGAATTCTTCCCACAGGAATTCGGTGCAAAAGAGAATTCAAAGCTTTTACCTCGATAAACAAAATATATTCTATTTCCTATTCCTCATCTGATTTCCAAACCATTCAAAAACAATTGTTGAAACTATGTGCTGAAAGCCATGACCAGTTCGTCCTTGATCATCCACTCTGGAAAAACCCAGACTTTTTCATTCACATTCCTTTCAAGCTAAATGAAGATGTTAGTCCAACAAAAGCCTCCCATTTGGGAATGTCCCCATTAGATCTTAAGCTCGCAAGAGAAGAATGTCATTCTTTATTATCCCATAGGACCATCTTCCTAGGTCCTCATCTTGCTGAACAATTATTACAATTTCTTGATGATAATCTCTCTATCAAAGAAATACAACAATTTCTCGATATCATTAATTACGTCAGAGACTTTATCCCGCATGCAAGTCAATTCACCAGTGCCTTGTCATGGCTTTTGAAAAAAAGCCGCCCCCATGGGGCCCTAACCAGACATAGACTGTTAGACATCTTAAAAAGCTGCAAAGGATCCACTGCCTCTGACTATTCCATCCATAAGAAATCTTATCCTCCAGTTAGACGCTAGTGACCATTATTGGGGTGCTTTACTGCTTGAAGAAAAGGATAATAAGAGATCCTATTGTGGACACGCTAGCGGAGAATTCAAAGATTTCCAGAAACATTATCACACTGTCTTTAAAGAGATTATTGCGGTGAAAAATGGAATTCAGAAATTTGACTTTTATGTCAGATCAAAGCATTTTTACAATTGAAATAGATAATTCATCCTTTCCCAAAATGCTTGAATTCCAGAACAAGATTCTTCCTGATCCACAAATTCTCAGACTGAAAGATTGGTTTTCCAGATATGACTTCTCTGTGAAGCATATAAAAGGAAATCACAATGTTCTTACTGATATGCTTTCTCCCCCTCGGAAAACTATTCTTCTGATCTCAAGATACTAGGCCATCCCTTTGATCCTTATGGCTTCTTCTTTCTCCACAGATATCCTTCACCTTGGAGACTCCACTTAAATGACCTTCTCGTTTGAATTCCCTTCAGAGACTATGAACACAGCCCAGCTGATATCCTTTTCCTTGACCCACATACGATCTTATATAAGATTGGACATCACCTCACCTTTCCATCTTATCCCTTCTTGAATCCTTACATCATCAAATCATCATCTTTTGATACTAATGATATATGGTATATATGGTATATTTCTGTTTTGCAGGTACATGTCGTATTCATACCACTTCAAGAAGTCTACGCACACCTCCATGATCCAGCCAATCATGATTCCCTGCTTTGGACTTTCCTACAATGATTCGACCCTCTTCTCACCTGGAGAAAGAAGTTGACCACTCTTATGGGAAACCACAACGTTTGGAAGCTCGACCCACAGCTTGCATCCTTCATCCACAGTATCTTTATCCTGCATAGGCCATATTTCTACAACTCCAACAGGAATCTCCTTTGGTCCCAAAACCAGTCTTATGAGTGGGATACCCTCTATGATTTCCCCAGTTCGTGGCCAAACTACAAGCTACCATTGCTCAAATATCTCTATGAGATGAATGATTTCAAGTTCTGTTCTAAAATCTTTTATGCCATCCTTGATGTTATTCCAGCTCCTAAGCCACCGTCCTACGAAGATGTTCTACAGGACTCACGGGATCCAATGGAGACTGATGACTATCCGTTTGATCCACCAACTTACCACCATCTAATCCATGGAGAAATCACGGATAAGGATTACATCAACCTCAACCTTTCACCGTCACATCACATATACATTATGTATTATTGTCACCAAAGTCCACAACGGTGGGCCGCTTTTATGTTTGCGTGTAATGTATGGTTTTTAAAGTCAAAAGTTGTTGCATGATTAAAGGTGGTGGGTCACTTCCGCACAAATGCAACCGCCCATGTGCTGTCACCTTTTGTCGTGTCAATCGTCAATCGTTGCCAAAAAGTCTTCACCCACTTTAGTATTATGTCTCCATCTACTTTAAGTCTTTGTCCACTGTTGCTTTATGTCAAGTCAAGAGAAAATGTTGTGTTTGTGCTTCTCCCTGAAATCTCTATATAAGGGACTGCCTTCCCGTTTGTAAGGCAGAACGGATTGAGAAATGAATAACCCCTTTGTGTGTTCTTTTCCATGACCTTCTAAGTTCTCTCTTTCCCAAGGACTATTTGTCTGACAAGCTTCTAACCTCACTTCTAAGAGCTTGTAATATCTTTCATGATATTATGAGGGATGACTTTATAGTGGATACCTGTAACCTGCCGAGTCATAGTGTTGGTGCAAGACTAACTTCAGGTTTAACAAAACTGTAATGGGTACCTTTGATGTTCATGACATGGCACTGAGTATGCTCTGTGCTTACCTCTAAGGAGGATCATGCACATCAGAAAGGTTGTACGGTCCCTGAAGACCTCCTATAGTAAAACATTGGTTGAAGGACCCAAGTTCTCCCTCTGAATGTCCGTGTGGAAGGACTGTATTGGAGATGTGGTCCTTTGAGTGGTCGTGAGAGAGATGCAATCTTTCTTTGTAAATCTGGCTGAATGTCTTTTGGTAAATAATTAATATAAACTTGCCTGAGATTTTCATCATTAAACCCACCAAGAAAATAATATCGCCTGGACATTCTTTGATAATGAAAATTAAGATCTTTTCTTTTCATGGAGCAACATCTCATTTCAAAATACTCTTGTCTAACCTCATTAGCATAAGTATCTGGGTCTCCAATAAATTCTCGATAAAAAGTTCCCAAAGCATAGGAGGGAGTTTGTGATATAATGAATGTTATCTATATATATTCACTAAGACTTTGAAACCAGTCCCTTAATATTCCAGTAAATCTGGATGTGAATTCAATAAGAATTGTTTCTAAAGTATTCGTAGGCTTGGAAAGCTAGAAATCAATCAATGCACCAAATTCACAAATTCGGCCTCTCCATTTAATTGGAGGTAATCCTTCAAAAGAGAACCAAGAACCCTTGCTAGAATGTTGAGGAACAGAATGATGAGCTATTGAAGTAGCCTCAATAGGTTCCTTCACAATGGGGACTGTAGTGTCGGATTCTTCATGAAATTCTTGTGTTTTGGATGATCTGGGATCAGTAGGAGATGTCATCAACATATTGGTGAGATCAGTAATCTCTTGATCTGAGGAGGACAATGTTTCAATAGAAACATCACTGTTATCATCAGTAGGTATCTTAGGAATGAGGTCTGCAAGTAGAGATGGAAGCTGATCAGGTGGTCAAAATGGGCTTTTGAGTTTTTGATCTCTATAGTTTTAGCTTGGGTAAAAGACACTTATTTTCAAATTTGACAAAAAAAAAAAAAAAAAAAAACAAAGATTTTGCTTAAGGTTTCAAAAATACCACAGATCTTCCTTGAAGTTTGCCAAAAAGTTCGCCAAAAAGACATAGATCTCCATTAAAAAAACTTATTTTTTTATAAAATACAAAAGAAAACTTGTGTCTTTTTGTCAAACCTTAGGAAGGTTCCTGAAATTCTTGAAGTCTGAGGAGAGGTTCCTAAAATTTTTGAAACCTCAATAAATATCAGTAGGAATTATGGTTTTGAGTTTTAGAACTTTTATTGTAACAAAAAAAAATTAGTAATTAATTAAGGTTTTCCTCCACATGGGCAAAGTTGAAAAACAAATATGTTATGTAGAAATAGATCCTCTAAGAAGAAGTAAAAGTAATAGTTTTGATTTAGGAAAATGATAATTAAAAAAAAAAAAAAAGTGACTGTCATTTGAAATTACAGTCACAAAAGTCATAAAAATCATAAAAGGAGAGAGAAATAAGGGAGATGATTGAATTTTATTAGGTAAATTTTTATTATTCTTCCATTATATATTAACTTTAGCAATAAATATTTTTCTATCAATTTTGTGCATAATCATACATTGTAAGATTTAGTTATAACATTGTACAAACAACAAATTTTAAAGAAGTAAATTGTTATTTTAAATGGACTAATATCATTATTAAAACTTTTAAAAATGAAAATAAAATCAATCATTTGAAATATATGAAATCTAATTTTTCCATTTTTATGAAAAAAAAAAAACTAAAATTGACAACAAACACGAAAACACAAATAATCTAAATAAAAAAACATCAAATATCACACTCAAAAGACACAAAGTCCAAAGTTCATCCATTAGTGACCAAAAATAAAGTTTAAAAAATACATGAAAATGTAGCCGTTCGCTGTGTCTTCTTCCCCACGCCATGGTGGGTGCCAAAGACCCAAAAAGGCAAAAGCCTAAATCTAATAGCAGTGGGGGTGGCCGGTGGGGCCGTGATGTTGAAAGCCGAGCAAAGCAAATCCAAATTCTCCTCTGCTGCAAAACAGAGCCAGGTATAAAAACCCCTCTCCCCTGTTTAAATACAAGCAATTAATCTCTTTCATAATCTGTACGAAAGGGGACGAGGAGTGAGGCAGAAGAGAGTACAGACCGTAGCGGGTAGTGGGCACTAGCTTGAGATGATTACAGAGGCTGCTGTTTCAGAGGGTACTGTAGCTACTGCACAGCCCCTGATACTGGTAGAGGATGGCGGCGGCGGCGGCGGCGGCAATGGAGGAGAATCAAACTCAAAAGACGGGAGTTGGAAGAACTACTGGAAGAAAGTTCTTGTGGAGGCGAAGCGGCAGGTGCTGTTCTCGTTGCCCATGATCCTTACCAATGTTTCCTATTACGCCATTCTCCTTGTCTCCGTCATGTTCGCCGGCCACCTTGGCAACCTTCAACTCGCCGGCGCCACCCTCGCCAACTCTTGGGCTACCGTCACCGGCTTTGCTTTAATGGTCATCCTCTCTCTCTCTCTCTCTCCCCCCCCCCCCCCTCTCTCTCTCTCTGATAAACCTTTGTGAACAGTTTTTTCCTTTCGAAACACTAACGTGATGATGTGTTTGGTAAGAAATAAAAAACTGGGAAAGAAAATATGCCAAGAGATAAAAAGAAAAGAAATTATATTTTCCTTTTTCTCTCATTGTTTGGTCGAACAGAAGGAAATAAAAAAAACTGTTGAAAATTTTACTTATTTGAATTGCTGCTTGTCCTAACATTGAATAGAGAATGAGTGATTTATATACATGGGTCTGAAATTGATGGAAGTTTTTTGAGTGAAGTAGGTGCTCATGTATGTATATCAGGCCCTAAAGGTAGCAATTCAATTGATGATTTAAATTGAGTTTATAATTCATGCGTCTTTTTTACTTGTCTTCCTCATATTTTTCGAGGAAGCAATGAGAAATTTTATTTTTGTTTGTTGTGGATATAAAGACAAAAATGGGTCGGAAAGATGATCTTAGACTTGGAAATGTCATGTGATTTTATTAGAATGAATAATTGCTTTAAGAAGAGAGAAGAATACTTAATAACCTTTAAAAGTTAATAAAATAAAAGTCAAATATATTTTTTTTAATTAAGAAGGTAGATCGTTTATCATATAAGGATTGTAAGGGAAAGCCTAACTACACAATATAGAGTTTCAGTGGTAGATATATTTATTAAAAATAGAAGAACAAGGATAAAAGAAATTGGAGTAAGTGAACTAGGTGGTGGAATTTAAAAGGAGAAAATATAATAAAATTTAAAGATAAAATGATTAAAGATGAGCATTAGACTATATAGGACGGGATAGATACAAATACTTTTTGGAGTATATTAGCAAACTCTATTAAAAGATAGTAAAAGAGATTTTAGGTGAATTAAGGGTAAGATTTTCCTCGAATGGTAAAGAAAGTTGGTGGTAAGATAAAGATGTTCAAAAAGTTATAAAAACAAAGAGAATTTGGTATTAAACGTGACAAAAATGTAGAAATATGGATAACTTTAAAAAGTATAAAAAGACGAGAAAAGATGCAAAAAATATTGTTAATGAAATTAAATACAGATAATTTAATAGTTTGTATGATATATTGGATACAAAATAAGGGAAAAGAGTTTTATTTAAATTTGTTAAAGTTAGAGAAAGGAGGAGTAAGGATTTAGGAAATGTAAAATGTACAAAAAGTGATGATGATATTGTTTTAATTAAGGATGAAGGCATAAAAGATAGATTGCAAAGTTACTTAATTAAGGATGAAGGCATAAAAGATAGATTGCAAAGTTACTTTAGTAAGCTATTTAATGAAAATCAAATAGAAAACTTCAACTTAGAATTTACAAATGAGGAAAAGACTAAAAATTTGAGATTTATTCATAAAATTAGAGTTAACAAAGTTAAGTTTAGGTGATAATGGAATTATATGGTTAACTAATTTATTTAATACAATTATAAAAATTAAGAAAATATCAAATGAATGGAGGAAAAACATTTTAATGCCCATATACAAAAATAAAGGAGATATTCTAAATTTTAATAATTATCGTGGAATTAATCTTATGAGTTATACAATGAAACTGTGGAAAATGGTGGTTGAACAAAGATTAAGGCTAGAAATGAAGATCTTAGAAAATCAATTAGGTTTTATGACTAGGAGATCTACCACAGAAGTTATATATCTTTTAAAAAAATTAATGGAAAAATTTAAGAAAAAGAAGAGGGACTTACATATGGTATTTATTGACTTAGAGAAAGCATATGATAGGGTACCTAAGGAAGTTTTATTGTGAGTTTAAAAAAAAAAAAATGCATATATTAGACATACTAATGTCATTAAGGATATGTACGATGGAGTAATGATTAGTGTAAGGACTATAAATGGAGAAACTAAAGAATTTTCAATCGCCATAGGTGTACACCAAGGATTTTCTTTGAGCCTTTATCTTTTTGTTTTAGTGATAGACCAACTTCAAAATGAGGTTTCATGGTATATATTGTTTGTAGATGATATTGTATTGATTGATGAAACTAGGAATATAGAGTAGTGGCTAAGTTAGAATTATGGAGAGAAGCCTTGGAATCTAAAGGCTTTAGGGTAAGTAGAAATAAGACAAAATATATGAAATGTAATTTCAGTAATAGTAGAAGGAGTATTGGAGACAAAATTAAACTTGATGGTGAAGAAGTGAATAACACTTGTAAATTTCGATACATTGGATCTATTATTCAAGGTAAAGGAGAAATAAAAGTTGATGTAATGTATAGAGTTAAAGCAGGTTGGGTAAAATAGAGAAATACTTTGAGTGTGCTTTGTGATCGTAGAGTACCCTTAAAATTAAAAGGGAGGTCATATAGAACAGTTATGAGACCAGTTATGTTATATGGATCTTAATGTTGGGCAATGAAGAAACAGAATATCTAAAAGGTAGATGATAATATTACTTAGATGGATAAATGGTATAACACTGAAAGATAAATTAAGGAATGAACATATTCTTGGTAAGTTAGGTGTAGCTCCTATAGAAGATAAAATAAGAAAGGGACGACTCAAATGCTTTAGACACTTGCAATGTAGGCCACATAGTGCGCCAGTGAGGAAGAGTGAATTAGTTACTGTGGGGGAGAGTAGAAGGGGTAGGGGTATACCTAAAATAATTTGAAATGAGATAGTGAGTAAAGATTTAATAGCGCTGAATTTATCAAAAGAAATGATCCATGATCGCATAAATTTATGGAAAAGTATTTATATAGCCAGCTCCATCTAGTGAGACTTAATTCTTGGTTTTGTTGTTGTTGTAGACATGCATAAGTTGTATGTACATGATATATTATCTTTTGCGCATATAAGGCAACAAAATATGAGATGAAGGGTAGGATAACAGATCATATCCTACTCTCCTAGTCCATGATCGCATAAATTTGCGATAAAGTATTTATATAACCAGCTCCATCTAGTGAAACGTAAGACTTGATTTTGTTGTTGTTATTGTAGACATGCATAAGTTGTATGTACATGACATATTATCTTTTGCACATATAAGGCAACCAAATATGAGATGAAGGGTAGGATAACTAAACATATCCTACTCTCCTTTTCCTGTCAAACAAATGGGACCAAAATTGTCCACTATTATGTGTCAAATCTCCAACATTCAGTATTCATTAATGTGAGGGAATTTTAGCTCCCACATAAAAGAGAATGATAAAAATGAAAAGAACCAAGCAGTCGAAAGCAAGAAAACTACCTAAGTCGTGTTTGGGACCTCGAATTGGTTCCTCGAGAATAGGAATAGGAATAGGAGTGTTGGAATGGAAAGTACTGCAGTTGGAGTTGGAGATATTGATAGGAATGATAATCTGTCTCTGTCGGGCTTGCCACTTCATATTATTAACAATGCAAATGGAAGATTGGAGACTTAGTCGGTGGGTGGGGTGGGGTGGGGTGGGGTGGGGTCACGTTGTGTTGCCTCCACTTAGATATATAACTATTACTTGAAAGAAATATTAGTGAGTCATATATTTAGCATATATATGCTAGGATTTAGTTAGAGAACTAGTGTTTTGGTGATCTTTTATCAAGCATTTTCCTTGATTAGCGATGATGGGTTTCATGTTGGAAGTGACTTCTAAGGAGAACTTTCGTTTTATGTGAGGCTTTTAGCCGCAAATTTGTTTTATTTTAATTTTCTAGGTTTTTGAACTGCACTATATTTAGGACTCATGTTGTATTTGTGTGTGACTCTTATACTTGGTGAAATTTATAAACAAAGGAAGAAATGCATATGGTTGAAGTTATTGGTGCTCTGCAGTAGGGACTCGTCGACGAGTGTGTCTAACTCGTCGACAAGGAGATACCAAAAGCAGGAAAATCTCAAAGAATTGAGATACCGAGAGCAGCGAATCTCAATTTTTCAGTGACTCATCGACGAGTGGGCCTCACTAGTCGACGAGTGGACCCTTCTCGTCGATGAGTGCTCTCGGGGCTGCGAGGAAAATTTCAAATTTTGAATGTAAACGTTGTAATAGTTGGGGATTCGGAAGGAAGCCTCCGAGGGGTTGTTAAATATACTATTCTGAGTATATTGCAAGTGGTTGAAGGGAGAGAGATGGAGAGAAGATCATTGTAATACCATTGTATTGTGTACTTTGATCTTCATAGTGAAATCTTTCCTTATTACTCCCGTGGACGTAGGCTTTACCGAATCACATAATTCCTAGTGTCGTTGCTCTTATCTTGACTTTCTTTATATTGCTATGGTCGTGGAAGTATTTTTTTTTTTTTTCACCATTTAGATTGTTGCAAGTGTATGTTTGATCCTTTATATAACATACATATTCCACTGTACATTGTTTGAGAGGCATTATTTCACAACAATTGGTATCAGAGCGAAGTTGTAATGACCTCTGCATTGAAGGATCTCTTGGTGCAACAAAGTATGTTGAAATTTTTGTACAGAGTTTAGTCGGATAGCATGGTTACAGCGACTTGGAATGAATTAGGAGCAATCATTCGAATTTGTTTGGCTAATGACGTGTAGTATCACATCATGGATGAGGATTCTCCGGCATTAGTTTGGCAAAACCTGGAATGCCGATATATATCTAAGGGTTCGTCAAAATCTGCAAGTGTAGTGAAGGAAGATTCAAAATGTAGTGATGGAGATATGCTATGTGTTTCTACGGGTTCAGAGTGTCTCATGAGTGATTCTTGCATCTTAGATACCAGATGTTTTTATCCTAGAAAATGGTTTGATACCTACAGGTCAGTTTATGCTGGTTGTATTTTGATGGAAAATGATATTTCATGCAAAATATTTGTTATTGGAAATGTCAAAATTAAAATGTATGATGGTGTTGTAAGAACCATATGTGATGTAAAGCATGAACCGGGTCTAAGGAAAAAATGTTATTTCATTGGGTACTTTAAACTATAATGGATATTGTTACAAGTCTGAAAGTAGAGAAATGAAAGTGTGTGAAGGCAACTCGATGGTGATGAAAGGAAAGAAAAAAAGTAAGCGGGAAATATCTATGCACTGCAGGATGTTACGGTTGCAAGTGGAGGTGCAACTGTTGAATCTGAATAAGATATTTTGTGGCATATGCGGTTAAAGCATATGGGTGACTACATGTATTCAGATGTTTGGGAACCGATGATGATAGCATCAGGAGATAGACATATGTATTTCATGGGTTTATCACGAAGGGTCTTGGTGTACTTCATGCAGTGGCTGAGATGGAAAACTAGACCGAGAGAGAGATTCTCAAGTCAAACATTGGGGCTGAGTACGTTGGTTTTGTTAAAGGAGTGTTGTGAACAGGGAAGATCATATGCAGGGCTTGGAAGGTACTTCTTGGTGAAGTCAATGAGTATTTCGCATTTCTCGTGTGACTGATTGCCAAAGGTATCGTTAGATGGGAAAGTTGCAGGTGAATTGTGTGCAGGTTTTGCGATAAACTACTCGGTTGTGAGTGGATGCCCACTGGTGCACTATTCTAGTGATGAAGATCTAGACTTGATTTTAAGTTCAAACAGTACACTTTTCTGGGCTATAAGAAAGGTGGGTTCAAGTTAGGTGATCCTGGCGCAAACAAAGGGGTGATCAAGGACATGACTTTTGTTGATAAAGTCATGGAGCAGCATTCTCAGGTAAAGGAAGAGAAACAAATGCCATAAAACAATTGTAACAACAATCATGTTATTCTGGTGGAGTTAAGGACTCAAGGCAGAAATGCGGGAAGTTCTATCTCAGGTCAATAGTATCACGGTATGAATGGGCATGTGATGCAGGTGGAGCAACAGACTCATGGCAGAGATGACATAGTTCATATTGCAGGGAGTTTTAGCTCGGGAGACTAGCAGAACATGTGCATTATCAGACCACCACTCAGGTATAAATTTGACATTTTGGAGTTTTATGTATTCATTACTACCAGCAGTAAGGTTTCTACTATTTTTCAAGTTGCAATACATGGCAAGGAGAAAAATAGAAAGATAAGTGTTAGAGAAAACGGATGTATTGCATATGTACCAAGTGTGTGAGTTGGTGAGACTTCCAGTGTGGAAGAGGGTGATAGTATGCAGTTGAGTGATGTATCTGTTGTGTGTGAATGACGTGTTATTGGCTGGAAAGGCTTTAACTGAGGCTAATCAGTTGAGAACGCTATTAAAATTTTTTTGACATAAATGTGTTGGGTACGGCCAAGATGGGTCTTCTTTTGCTGATTCGCATAGACAGAATTGCCCGGAGATTAGTGTTATCTCAGGATGATTTTGTGGACAAGACTACAGGGACATTGGTGTTATTTCATGGTGGTTTTATGGATGGAACCGCAGGGAGACTTTGTTTGCTGTTTCAAGTGGGTTCTGTGGAAAATCAATATGAATTGTCTACCGTACGGTACCCAAGGACAGGTTGTGATGTCCGCTCCAAGATATGTCAAAGGTACTCCCATGATTGTGCAATGGGGTGTTTTAGCAGGAAACTGAGTGAACTGTTAGTTGTCAATTTTGTTGAAGATTATGCAGGGGGCTTTGGTGATATAAGGCTTGCAGCAGTGTTTTTGTTTTCTGTTGTGAAAAGGTCTTGGTGGAAGTTTAGGGTAAAGTCTTCGAGTGATGCATCTACAACTGTATCAGGGTTCTAAGGTCAAGGTGGAGTAATCAGATATGCTTTTCAGGTTCTTTTAAGGGACGTATAATCGCCAAGGTGGAGATTGTTGTATTTGTGTGTGGCTCTTATACTTGGTGGAATTCATAAACAAAGGAAAAAAGGCATATGGTTGAAGTTACGGTGCTCTGCAGCAGGGATTCATTGACGAGTGTGCCTCACCCCTCAAAGAGGAGATACCGAGAGTAAGAAAATCTCAGAGAATGGAGATACCGAAAGCAACAAATCTCAGTTTTTCAATGACTCGTCGACGAGGGTCTCACTAGTTGGCAAGTGGACCCTTCTCGTCGACGAGTGCTATCGGGGCTGTGAGGAAAATTTCAAATTTTGAATGTAAACATTGCGACAGTTGGGAATTCGGAGGGAAGACTCCGAGGGGTTGTTAAATATACTATTCTGAGTATATTGCAAGTGGTTGAAGGGAGAGAGATGGAGAGAAGATCATTGTAATACCATTGTATTGTGTACTTTGCTCTTCATAGTGAAATCTTTCCTTATTGCTCTCATGGATGTAAGTTTTGCTGAATCACGTAATTCCTAGTATCGTTGCTCTTATTTTTACTTTCTTTATATTGTTATGGTTGTGGAAGTATTCTATTTTTCATCATTTAGATTGTTGCGAGTGTGTGTTTGATCCTTTATACAATATACATATTCTGCTATACATTGTTTGAGAGGCATTATTTCACAACAACTCATATACTGTAATAAAGCTATGGCTTATTATCTTCTACATTTTGCACCTTAAGCCGTCAACACTGCATCTACATTTTATGGTAGTGATTTTAATTTCAAGCCGATGGGCTCTGCTCTCCCCCACATAGCCCTGTTGCGCATACACATTTTTTTAGGGGGATTTATGCAAGATTTCACTACATATTGTTTTGTATAATTTTGCACTTAATTGCCCTCACATCCCAAGTGATCTCAAATTTTTCAAAAGGTACTCAATTATATTTATTTTCACTTACGGGCTTGCTAAACCTAATTAATGCTCCTCTTTTTTCATAATATCCTTCCGATTTTCCCCCCTCCTTTTAGGTTGGCCTAAGTGGGGCACTAGAGACTCTTTGTGGGCAAGGATTTGGCGCACAGTTATATGGGATGCTGGGAATTCATCTGCAGGCATCTTGCATCATATCGTTCTTTTTCTCCATCATTATATCAATCTTATGGTACTTTTCAGAACCTGTACTGATCTTACTGCATCAAGATCGCCACATCTCAAAAACAGCTGCTCTCTTCATGAAGTATCTTATACCAGGATTATTTGCATATGGCTTCCTCAATAACATCTTGAGGTTTCTTCAAACGCAATCTGTGGTTATTCCTCTCGTTGTGTGCTCAATGCTCCCATTGATTGTGCATTTGGGCGTTGCATATGCATTGGTTCATTGGACAACTCTCGGTTATGAGGGAGCTCCATTAGCAGCCTCAATTTCATTGTGGATATCATTCCTCATGTTGGCCACGTATGTTCTTTGTGCCAAGAAATTTGAGCATACCTGGAAAGGATTTTCATTGGGTTCACTTCATTATGTTTTTAGGAACTTGAAACTAGCCGTGCCCTCTGCAGCAATGGTGTGGTGAGTGAAGTTTACATCGTTTCTTACCTAGTTTGTTTTTTAAAACCACGAATTCACATGTAGCTTCTTTCAGCTATCACCAGCATTCCCTCTTTCAGCTATTACTAATATTTAAATAAAAAAATTCTATCTGGCCGCCTCACTCTGGTACAGCTGTAAATCAAAGAAGAAATTGCAGTCTCAATCACATTTAAGAAAATCAGCATTATAGTCTTAGACCCAAAAAAGGGGGGGTGCTTTTGAACATGATTTGTTGAGCCAATCTTGCAATGAACCTTAAATGGCTAACTTGTAGAGTTGTACTATTAATAATTGCATGCCTGAATTAATTTTACTCTTTTACCATTTTGGTTCATGTTTTTCAGTCTGGAGTACTGGGCTTTTGAGGTTCTGGTGATACTAGCTGGATTGATGCCAAACTCTGAAAATACTACTTCCTTGATTGCAATGTGGTGAGTTTCACTCCTTCGGATTTGGTTTTAGCTATTCTAAATTTATGTTTGGTGGTCAACATTCTTTTGTTTTTTCCTTGGTGGTGGTTCATCTTCAGTGTGAGTACGGAAGCAATCGCATACATGATTACTTATGGTCTCAGTGCCGCTGCTAGGTTAGTTGCTTCTTTCACTAGCATTGTATCACTTCTAGTTCCTCTGTTTTTTTTTCTCTCCATATTGTTCAAAATATAAAGAGAAGAATACTGACTTAAACAGCACGAGGGTTTCCAATGAATTGGGAGCTGGCCATCCAGACCGAGCTAAGACTGCTATGGCTGTGACTCTCAAGCTATCCTTCCTTCTTGCTCTTGCAGTTGTATTGGCCCTTGTCTTTGGTCATAATATATGGGCTGGCTTCTTCAGTGATACTGCGGTTATAATTAAGTCTTACGCTTCAATGACACCTTTTCTTGCAGTCTCTATAATATTTGATTCTGTTCAAGGTGTATTATCAGGTTAGAATCATATAATGATAGTGGTTCTGTTTACATTTTTTATGGGTCTTAGTCTTAGTTCTTTTTTTTCCTTTTTCTCTCTTGGCTGACAATTTTATTAACAATTTGACAACTGTAGGAGTGGCCAGAGGATGTGGTTGGCAGCACTTGGCTGCCTATACTAATTTGGCAGCCTTCTATTTCATTGGCATGCCAATTGCATGCGTTCTTGCATTTAAGTTGAAATTATATGCTAAGGTAATATAAACAGTAACCTAGGTTGGTTTGTTTACGTACATACCTACACGCATACGAACATCCCCTTTATCTTTTGTGCTTCATGTTGGTGCAGGGTCTGTGGATTGGCTTAATCTGCGGCCTATCTTGCCAAGCTGGGACCCTACTGTTGATTACACTGCGCACCAGATGGACTAAGGTGGGGCTATCTGTAAACAATGACAAGGAAATTCCAATTTCAGTTTAAGTTCATGTTGATAAATAGATCACTACGAAAATGCCAGGACAAAAGACAAGTTCTGTGAAGAAACATATGCATTATGTCCTGAGATGAGAGATATGGTAGTCGCCTACTAACAAAAAGCTTTTTCCTCGTTGGTCTTCATCAAATTGAATCTTTCTATTCTAGCTAATCGCAGAAACTTCTTTTTCATCAGAAAAAATGATGCAAAGATCATTGATCCCTTGCCTCTTGGGTTGACATTTTCTCCAAGGCTAGGAAACAACTACACAATATAGTGGCCGACTGAAACATACCCTTGAGCTTTGTATCTACAGTTTTCTTCCACCATAAGTGAGGACTATTAGTAAATTTGGAATTTTCGTTTTAAAAAAAAAAAAAAAGGTGTGTTTTGTTAGGTGTTTTGCCTTTCTCGTCTTACATTGCTCGCAAATTTTCTGGGTCTTCGCATGCGGACTAGAAATGAACAAATTCTGGGCCTCTGGTGTGATGTCTAATAGCTGGTTGTCTCTAGCTTATTAAACCTATGCATCTGTTGCTACTAGTCACAGTTTTTCTCATTGTTTGGAAGGAAAAGATTGATGGAAAGGTTGAAAGTAATCAGTTTTGAGTTGCAGAAATTTGATGGCAATTGAAATGTCGAACTATAGAAGCCAAAGATCCATCATATCTTGGTAGAACTTGGAAAACACAAAACCTTACTTGTAAAAACAGAAGTCGAAGATGTCGAGTCATGATTGAGAAGAGATGGACGTAAGAGTGGCTTCTATAATATGCTCATGCATAGTAGATATATCATGTTTGACATAAAATGATGGAAAATGAATGCCAATTGACGAGTTTGTTTTAAGTCTTGTCTCTCCTAAGTTGTATTCTTTAAGAAGAAGCTCTACTCATTTGAATGTTTTCTATTGACATTCTAAGTCATATTAGAGGGAGGATAGGTGAAGTTTGAATATCAAAACAAAACAATAACTTTGCTATGTACAAATTAGGATTGATATGATCAGAGCTAAAAATGAGCTAAGTTCTGGCAAGCTCAAGCTCGGCTCATTTATTTATAAGCGAGCTCGAGCCAAGCTTGAGCATATGTAATGAACATCCTCGCTAACTGTGGGAGTGATAGAAGAAAAAAGAAATGAAAAATACACATTTGAGTTTTTAATGTTACAAAAAGCATAAGTTTATACAATGTGAGATTTCAAGAATTTTGTAGATCTATCAAATTTAAAAATCTCATAAATTCCCTCCTAATATTGGATTTTTGGAATGCTTGGACCTTTTAAAAAATTGTCTTTTTTGTCAAATATAAGAGAAGGTTTTATCTTTTTGACAAATCTCATACATGTGAAATTTTTGAAACCTCGATTGAGATTTGTGTCTTTTACCAAATCTTAGGAAAAATCAATATCTTTTACCATTAATGATCACCTTTTAATGCAATGCAGTATTTTCTTTGTTCGAAAAAAAAATTAATCCTTCCAACTTAGAAAGAGTGAGAAAGGAAATAGGAAAAAAAAATGGAATAAATAATATAAATTTACCTAATTATTATGCTTTCTTATTACTACAATTATAAACTCCTAATATTCTCTTCCCCCTTTGATCATAAAAGGAAAGAAGAGGAACATTTTTTTTTCTTTCCATTCATTTCAATTACCAATTCCCATGAAACATGGTGCAAGAATAGAAAAAAAAAAAAATGAAAACTATTTAATTTCAACAATTAAGCAAGTGTTCATAGAAAACTAGGTTGATTGGTTATGCATATAAACTTAATTATTCAAGTTGGATCTAAAACACCTGAATACAACAAATTTAGAAAATGTTGGTCTCTTAGAATACTTGATCATTTGCAAAATCTATCATGACATTGGAGCTTCCAACGACTTGATCAAAAATAATTCGATTCCACCAAATATAACATACATAACTGTAATATGAAAAGAAGCTTTGTCATATGTATCGACATGAATTTTCAACTTACTTGATGAAATTAAATACACAAATTAAATGCTGATTAAAAGAAAAAAAAGGGTTTCATGTTAATTGGTCATCATTCTCTAGAGATCTAACATATCATACTATCATTTTCTTGAATTAGCGTTTTTTAGTTTATTACTTCCACAACTTTTCACCTTTTTCTTAGAAAAATAATTTCTTTCTTTTTTTTTTTGAAAAGGGAAATTTTATTTATCACAAAAAAAAAAAAAAGTATCACAAGCAAAAATTACAAGCAATATGACATCACATGATTTAATAGAATAAATTGAATGAGAAAAATAAAAAGTTAATTAATTCCAACACCATGTGTTTAGCTTTGAAATGATGAAGTTAGGAAGAAGCATGTGACTCAATTTTTTTAAGATGAAATAAATACTTTTTATGGAATAATTTCATAAAATATTGACTGCTTGTATGATTTGAGCTATTTGGTTTTTTATTCAAAAAAAATTAATTATATATTTGATCATTTGAGAAATTTTATACAATTCTGTGCAAAAAATCTGAGAAATTAGCACATCAGATTTAAAGCAAAATTTAATTACTAAATAATTCAAAAAAATCATTTAATTGATATATAAAAAAGTTAACCGAGGTGCAAGCCTTTTCAATAAATTCTAGCAAAATCATATAGTCTTGCGTTACTTTTGATTTTTCCTTGTCATTTTTTTTAATGATGGGTGTAGTTTTCCTATTAAGGGGTTTTATGAATAGTCAAATTTAATGAAGGAAAGAATATATATATATATATATATATATATATATATATGATGAAATATATATTTTTCATGCAGTTATTAATAAAAGTGAAAAGGAAAGTAAATAATTAGTGCATGGAACAAAGTTTTGATTTTCACATCGTCTATCTTTGGTTTTTTATTTTATTTTATATTATTTTAAATTTTTTAATTTAATAATACTCGACATAGAGAAAAAAAAATATCATAAAAATGAATTTCCTTCTTAACCAATTTTTTTTTTCTCAAATAAAATTTCTTACCACAGGGCGGAGCCCTGTAAGTAGGCTTAAATATAGTCACAACCATGATACATATAATTTTATGGATGTGTAAATTAATGATGATTTAGGAATTAGTATGAAGAATATTGAAACAATGACAAGAACACGTACACACATGCGCGCGCGCACATATATATAATATTTGAGGCAAAAATATATATCTATTTATGGGTATATGTGCCGATGTGCGTATAAATATAAATATGTATTATCTGAAAGATATATAAAATAAAAGATAACAATAAAATATGAATAAATGTAGCTAGAGATTTGAAATATGCTAGTATTGACGTTGTGAGCTTTGTTGATCTTACACGCGGCTTTTGGGGCATAATGCGATTCATGGTTTCTTTTTTTTCTTTTCTTTTTTTCAAATTTCCCAAAATTTTCCCTCTAAGATTTTTATGGTTTTTTATTTTATTTTATTTTTGTTATTTATTTTTAAGACATTGGATTTGTGGCCATTTTAACATAATTTGGGCCTAATTTTCTTTTCTTTTCTTTTAAAAAAAAGGAAGAATGAATAAGCGGAGGATAGTCAAATTAAATATGCAGCACAAGTTGATTTAGGGTTTCAAATGTGGTCTAAGCCAGGTTGTGGTCAAACCACAAATGCCTCTTCACCAGCCATCAGAGGTATAACAAAACACTCCACCACCACTTAATTCAACTCTTCCCACATTTTCCTCCACACCACTCCTCCCCAAAAATTAACTACAAACCCTTCCCCTATATATAACCCTTCTCCATGCCTCCCAACCCCCACTCAACTTCCTTCTTCCAACCCTAAAAACTCTCACACACCCACACACATTGATCCCGACCGACTTGATTAACGTCGATCGATCCCAAAAACACACGCAAAACTTCTATATCGATACAAGCAGAGAAAAGAAGAAACAAAATGGCTTCGTCATCCACAAACAAGGTTGCAGCTGCAATGGTGGTCATCGCTATGGTGATGGTGTGGGCGACGGTGGTGGAGGTGGCGGAAGCAGCCCGGATAGATCAGGCGTGCTACCAGGATTGCTACAAGAAGTGCATGGGCATCAAGGGATCCGCCCCGCCCGTTTGTGAGGAGCAGTGCACCCCTCTCTGCGACTACCTCACCGTCGGCAAGACTGATTGATTAATTAATTAATTACTTAATGAACTCTCTTAATTTGTTCTTCCATTCTTCGTTACGTGCGTGCATGAATTTGCATGCATGGAGAAGTCTAATTAACCAATGAGGCAGAGTTCAATTGCATTTATTTACACTTTGTGAATATGTACGTGAAAGAGCTAGGAGAATTTTAGTTAACGTGCGCTGATGATTCTCCTCTTGCTTAGGATCATTGAATAATAGCCCATGGTTTAGGCTATGTTACTTTTGTATTGTGCCACCCAACATTAATTAATTGTGGTGTTTAATAATCAAATTCATATCTTTTTTTATTTATTTTTTTATATGAATTTCAAATCTTAGATTTAGTTTTGAATGAATTTGAACAAATTTTAGTACAATTTTATATTACATTTGATTGAAATCCAATACAAATTCGATTTAAGACCTCTTCAAACATGGGACATATTAAAATAAAAATGATGAATTTTGGCGAGACACACTAAACCAACTCTAGAACATAATTATAACGACTCATTCCAAAATTCATCTTTTTCGAGGAGTATAATATATATATATATATATATATATATATATATATATATATATATTATATACTCCTTATATATTTATCTGGGTGAATTACCCAAATTTATAAGTCATATTGGTAGCTTTTTTAGACTAGAAAATTACCTTAATTATCCATTTCCCTATTCACAAATTGATCATGTCATGTAAGGCATTAGCCTAGCTTAATTAGAGCAGCCATGCACTTATGATTTTCAAAAGCTAAGAATAGCATAGCATGTTGGGTCTATTAGTAGGTGAACATTTAGGGATTTCCAAATCCATAGTTAGAGTAAAAAATTATATATAATTAATTAACAATGACGTAGTCATTCATTTGGGTAAAAGAGGGCCAACACATATATACTTGAAATGCTTAAAATGCATACATATATATAACCCGAAGACTCCAATCACCATCGCGTCACTTTGGATACTATGGTGCGACCTCAACCCTAGGAAGTGAAAGTTGCTCGCCATAGAAAAGAATTTGCATTGTTCATCATCATAAAATGACACAATAAAAGAAAAGGAAAGGGGAATAAAAGTAACATTGAATCGAATAAACTTTCACCTTGTTCGAATATTTTCATATTAAATATTCAAGGGTATAGCTTGTTAGTCACTAAACCTCTAAAAACAAAAAATTCAAGAGTATGTATGAAATATATATATATACACTCATTCATGTTGGAGATTTTATATTCAAATCTTTGAAAATAATATAAAAGAAATGAAATATATTATTGTTGATAAAGTATTCTTGTTGTGTAATTTACGCTGAATATCGATGATGGGCCTTCTAATGGATAAAAAGGCTCTAAGAATCAGTCTAGGGTGTTGGAATAAATTAGTATAAGCAGATTCATCACAATGCCCAATTATTTTTAACGTGGCACTAAATATTTTACTTAATTAAAAAGTGAATGAGTATTCTTTGATCCAAAATCAACTTTTCGAAAAGTTTTGGCATCTTATTTATTTCTAAAAATGTTATCAACCAAATTATTAAAGGGTGCATAAGTTTTAATCGGACCTTAGAATCTATTTTGAGCATACTAATTTTAAAATTTTAGAGCATAAAATTTACCGTATGAAATGTTAGATTTGGAACTGAATCAAACCTATATTGGCTTAATGTCAGATCAAAATTATATCTTAATTAGAACTTGTAAATTTGGCGTTAAGTATTTTTATATATATTGTTGGATTAACCCACATCGGTTGTGGAAGGGGTTGGTGGTCAATTATTAAATGTGAGGGAAAGCCTCAGCCCTTAAGCTAGCTTTTGGGATTGAGAAAACCCAAGACCATCTAACATTGATATCAGAACCAGGTTCACCAGCATTCTCCCTAATGTGCCGTGTCGAGGAAGACATAGATGGTTGCCTTGCCGGGAGAGACCCCGATGTATGAGGGGGAGATTATTGGGTTATCTCATATCGGTTGTAGAAGGGGCTGGTGGTCAATTATTAAGTGTGAGGGAAAGTCTCACCCCTTAAACCAACTTTTGGAGTTGAGAAGACCCAAGACCACCTAACATATATATATATTGAAGAACATATTAATAGTGTTTGAAAGCATAAATTTTGGACCTTGAATTTGGATTCCGGTAGATTTGAACAAATTTCAATTCAATTTTATAATATATCTTTATCTAAATCTAACACAACTTCAAATCCAATGTCTCCCCAAACATCTAATATTGGATAAATAGGTGCTTTGTCACATATACTTTTCATTTGCCAACAAAGTCTATGTTTTTAGTCTTTACCGTTATGATTTTATATATGTTCATTTGCTTTTAATCTATCCTAAAATTGTTATTGATGTGTCAACTACGGGGTGAATTCATCCCTAACTAAAACTTAGAACTAAAACTGTAAAGATCCATTCCTCAAAATCAGACCGAGAACTAGAACCCATCTTGATAAACTTTGGAAGCATACCAAAATTTACCTTCCAAGCCTAGTTCCGACCAGGTCACATCTCGTGCTCACCCTTAATTAAAAGGCTAATTTACAAATAATATTGCATCATAAAATCGCTCACACATGAAAATGCCCTAATCGATCATTTTTACAAAACAAAGTTATATCCTTAAAGAGGCATGTTGAAGTTGAAAGTTGAATCGTGATTCATGGGATAGTATGCCTTGATTCACGAATCTCATGATTTTACTTTAATTAAAAAAATTAAATTAATAGAATGAATTCGAACTTTGTAGTCCAGATCACTAAATAAATTGTTAATGTGGAAGATTATCTTGTAATTCAGAAATTATAATTATTTCTTTGTCTCGTGGGTCTCCCAAGTAACAGTGTGGAATGAGGAGCCCACTCTCTTATAGGTAACTTTTGACTGCAGTTAATGAAGGAGGAATTGAGAGTCATTTAATTTAACCGCGGTAAATAATCATAAGTGGTTTTGAGAAAGCAAGAATTTTGAGACAGCTGTAGTGCCAGCCGAATCCGCGAATGAAATCAGATGCATTGCTTTCGTAAAGTGATTCTTTGTATCCCACAACTGTCCTTTATTTTAAGGCTTTACCCAAAAGAAGATTTTGCCCAATCATAAATTCAACGTTTCCGATTCCGTCACCAATTTAAAAATCATTTGTAATCATATTATTATATATATGTGAAATTTGGATTACATTTATTAGTAATATGTTCCGAACAAATATAATTGCTAACGTTATATACGGTTCGTCAAATGAGTATTCATAGGAATAAATTAGTTATAATAATCATATTGATTATAATTAATTATGTATAAAAAAAAATATGTTGTTATCATAAAGTAAAGCATATAATAATGTGAAATTTTTTATGAACTGAAATAAGAACTATATAAAAGTAATTATTATAAGTTTTATTAGAAGAATATTTATTTATTTTTTATTACATCTTAAATGCAATAGTAAAAAGTGTATAAGATATAGCTATTATTTCGATTCTTGGATTTTTTATATTCCATCTTATTTCAAGAAATAGTTATTCATGAACCAAACATAACCTAATAATTAACAATTTTTTTTTCTTTCATTAAGGGCATTAGGACATGCTAATCGTTGAAGTAGACTATACAAGAGGCAGCTCATAAGAAGGAAGACTTAAAAATGTTGCAAGAGTATCGTGCTATGGAAAGATTTATTTTTCTTTTATTAAGGGCAAGAGTACTGTGCCCTTTTTTCTAGTCCACCGGAGTTCTCAAACCATACATTGTAATTTTACATTATCAAACACATGTAAAATAAATCATATCACATTTTAATTCTTAATACATTTCCAATATTTCTTGCATCTCATACATATATCATAGTTTAACATAGAAGCTTCATTTTATATATGCCACACAATTTAGCTACATGTTTCATACGTTCACTGAAAATAAGTCAACCAATAATCATCGTTCATATTCTGAAAATATACATTTAATTTCTTACACAATTAACCAGAAAATTTATCATTTAACTTTCCATTTTTACAAATAATATCTAATACCACAGCCCTAGGCTTAGAAATTTACCATTCAAACAGTTGGTTTTTCAAAACTCACGTGAAAATCATATACATATATACATAAAGTTTCCATTTTTCTCCAGTTATTTTCTCAAAAAAACCTGATTTAATGTATTTTCCTTACCTGATTTCTTGAATTACGCCAACAGAAACCCCAAAATGATGCCTATGGTGCTCACCCTAACCTTGAATCAAAAACCCTAGTTTAATTACATAAACCCCAAATAACATACTATTTCAACACTTTCTCAATCCATAAACCTTAAATAAATATTTAAAATCCCAAAAATTAGGAATCTGAACACTTACCTCAACTTTGGAGCATTTTTTGAAAAACTCAGTTTAAAAATCTACTCCGCTAGATGTGTAGAAAATCTCCCCTATAACACCATAGTGGTTTCTGTTTGTTGATTCTGATTGAATCCAAGCTAAAATCTTAAAGAGAAGGCAAAGAGAACATTTTAAGAGAGAGAAAATGAAGAAAAATATGATTTCTTCGCAGAGAAGCTCCTTTAATTTTTTTTATACACGTTGTTGTCATGTGGATTTGTCGACGAACCACAGAAGGGAATTCGTCGACGAGAGGATACATTCATCGACGAAACTTAAAATATGAAATGTAACAACCCAAAGAATAATGGTATTTAAATAATAAAGAGAGAGAGAAATGGAAATAGAAACAGAAGGAGGTAGCAAGCTTCGTTGACGACATTGCACTTTGAATATAATAACTCAAAAATTTGTACATAGGGCCTCATCGACGAACACAGGGAGTTCGTCGACGAGCGCATAAGTAGGCCTCGTCGACGAAGCCACGCCTCATCGACACGAAGATGTCGAGAGAGGGTTTTTAGGTAATCTGAATTTCGTCGACGAGGAGGTAGGGTTCATCGATGAAATTACTTTAAGGATTTGTCGACAAGGTGACTTGTCTCGTCAACGAATCCAACCCTATAAATAACTGAAACTCAGATTTTTAATCAAATCTTCAGCGCAAAACCCTTCTCTCTCTCTCTCTCTCTTTCTCTCTCTCTCTCTCTCTCTCTCTCTCTCTCTCTCTCTCTCTCTCTCTCTCTCTCTCTCTCTCCCCTACGACCCCCTCCCCTTCTCTCTTTGATCCTGGTCCCATTTCTCGCCGGATTGAAGATCTGAGGCCACACGATGCTCCTGGCGAAGTTCTTTGCAAGTCTGTTGGAGCAGATCGTGGGGAAAGTTGATTTGAAATTCATCCCAAATCCATGGTAAGACATTTTATTCAAATTATGTCTTCCTTGTAGTTTGTAAGAAATGTTGTAGGTAAGGAAATACTGATGTTTTGTTGTGGGGGATATTGTTTTTAGGATGTTGAGTTAGGAATCCTATGAGTATAGAGCCAGAATTTTATAAGGGCTTTTCAGATTTAAGGTAAGGGAAATATGCTATGCTAGCAATTTTTATTATGAATACAGAATATTATGATTATGTATATACAAGCATGCAAATCAGATTATTTTTCCTAGAGAATTATGAATATTATCTTTATCGCAGAATTATAGAAATTGTACATGAGAATATGTTTACTCAAATGTGTGGCATGAGTTTATTACAGTATAGTATGTAGATTTTACAGATATTCAGATATTTCAGATCATTAGCAATGAATGAAACTTACATTATTTCTTAGAATAACATGATTTCTATACCATAACACTCAGACAGATTTTACAGATATTATAGACAGATTATTCAGTTACAGCATCAAGATGCTATAACCAGATTATACAGAGATTAGATATATTATATGTAATGACCTGCTATTTAATTGGGTTTTT
The DNA here is from genome assembly GCF_029873635.1 of Malania oleifera. Taxonomy (NCBI): domain Eukaryota; kingdom Viridiplantae; phylum Streptophyta; class Magnoliopsida; order Santalales; family Ximeniaceae; genus Malania; species Malania oleifera. Next base: position 133,787,104 of record NC_080417.1, read on the forward strand.
TTTTTTATACTATAATATTTATAATGCCCTGATATCAAACTGAATTAAACCCAACCATCAACCTAAGCAGCGAGAAGCAGAAATCAAATAAACATAACCATATATAATTATATATAATACCAGAGTGCTAACATGTTTTCCAAAATATACATGTATGACTGTTCCCCAAAAATACCCTCAACTGGCTAGGGCTATACAAAAATACTCCAAAAACATACTCACTCTTTACTGACAAGGCAGTACTGAGCCCCCTTTATCTGTGAGCCTGGTCTGCTCACCTACCTGGATCACCTGAAAATGTTAAAGTAATGGGATGAGTCCATGTTCAGTAAGAAAAAATATGCTATTGCTAGTGTGTGGCAAATGAGTTACAATATTATGAAAATATGTTTCTATATAATCATGTATAACTGGATCTGTAAATGAAGTACAAGTAATAGAAACCACCACCATTTCCATGTTGCTTAACAAATCTGTATTTTAGGTTACTATTCAAAATACTTTTAATGTACATAAGTATATTCTCTGTCTCTGTAAATATGTATATACATAATAATAACTGAAAACTTCCATGTGGATAATTGTATGTCATAATTTAACCCCTCATAACAGGGTTGTGCGGCCCGTAGGCAGGATCTAACTTGACTAGCCGACCAAGGTAAATCACTATACTCCCTCAGTTAGATCGGCCACTCCTCAACCCATATCTAATGGGGAGTCTGTCCACGTCTAGGCACGATCGACCTACTACCACGTATTATCTAAATAAGTGGTTGCACTCTAAAACTGAATATCTGTAGCTACGGTACCATGCTCTGTTGTATGGTCCAATAAGGTCTGATACTATATAATATATTTCTATATACAACTATCTGATTTACCATGATTCAGAAATAACTGTATTAACCATGACATTGAAATAAACTGTAACTGTGTTAACTATATTTCTAAACTAAATTGTAATCTGTAAGTCATGGTATTGAAACTGTATAATCATGGTACTAAAAATTGTATAATCATGGTATTCTGTAATTACTATAAAACATATCCATTGGTTGTATATTCTGTAAAACATTCCCTGAAAATACTATAAAACATGATTCTATACTATATTTTTATTCTCAAGCCACACAGTAATTTAATACATAATATTCATAATTAATAAACTGTATAAAATCCTGCTGTGAAAAATAATCTGGTAATATACATTTCATATTGGAAATCATTTTAGAACTACCTAGCATAGCATATTTCCCTTACCTGATTTCTACTAAAATCTCCCTACTGAGACAGGTCCTACACCCGTAGGGTTCTCCACCCAACACCCCGAAAACCATATATCCCAGAACAAAACGTTACTATTTCTACGTCTACAACATTTCCTACAACTTCTGAAAATTCAAATTCCGAATAAAAGACCTTACCCTGGATTTGGGATGAATTCCAACTTCATCCCACCGACGATCCACTCTGGCAGACTTGTAGAGAACTCCGCCAGGAGCGTTGTGGTGGCCTCAAATCGTCGATCCGATGACTAACGGGACCGAAATCTAAGAAAATTGGAAGGGAAACCATAGGGGAGGATGAGAGGGTTTCTCGATTGAAATTTTCTACGTAAAATCCGAGTTTAGCACTATTTATACTGCAGGCTTCATCGACGAGTCAAGTCATCTCGTCGATGAATCCTTCAATAAGTTCGTCGACGAACCCTACCTCCTCGTCGATGAATTTCAAACTGCCTAAAACCCCCCCTCAGTATTTTCTCATCGACAAAGCTTGCCTTTGTCGACGAGGTCCTGCTGTACCTTCATCGACAAATCCCTTGTATTCGTCGATGAAGTCGGTTGCCTCTTTCTATTACTATTTCCATTTCTCTCCCTCTTTATTATTAAAATACCAATATTTTTGGGTCACTACATTATACACAGATATTATATACAGATATTATATACAAATATTGTATACGGATATTATATACAAATATTATATACAGTTGTTACAGATAGTATAGACAGAAATCACAGATTATACAGACAGATATTATGAATACAATTCAGAACTATAATGTTATGGTTGTTTTTGAAATCATGTTAAAAGCAGTAAGATTATTATATATTTATATATGTATACAGTATTAGAAAGTTACAGAACCCTGTGGAAATTACAGACAGATAAATATACAGCAGAGCACGGCACCGTTGTTAGTACAGAATAGAGTGCAACCACATAACTCAGATAGTATGTGGATTCTGTCTAGCCGAGTCAGGAGAGATAGCAGTCTCCTCAGCGGCTGGGTTGAGGTGGCCGGTTAGATGATGTTAGAGTTTGGAGATTGCCCGGAGAGATTGCAGTGGACTAGATTGGCGGATGTACAGATATAGATTGACTTGCCTAGTAGGCCAACTAGGGTAAGTCCAGTCTACGGGCCGCACAACCCTATCATGAGGGGTTATATCATGATATACAGATCCTAGGGTATAGCAGAAGTTCCTATGTACAGATATATCACACAACAGTAATTTATATTATTATACTAGCAGTACCTTCAGATAGCAAACTCAAATACACGGTCATATTTTAAAGATTACATGATAGATGATATATTCTGTACAGTTTATCATTTTTCTCAGATTTCAGTATTATTTCATTATTTTAAATATGTAACTCAGCTGCCACACACTAGTAATAGCATATTTCCAATTACTGAGTATTGTCTCATCCCAGTGACTTATCATTTTTCAGGAGATCCAGCTAGGCGAGCAAATCAAGCTCGCGAGTAGAGGTTGACTTGAGCTGCCCTTGTGGGAAGGGTAGGTATTTTGAGATAATAGTGTTTTGGGATAGTTTTCAGATTATAGTGATGTCACTGGGTATTTTGTATTGTAAATATATTTCAAAGTTCTATAGTTTTCTAATATTGTATTATATATAGCAGTTCCCAGTTTTGTGTACCATTGCTTAGTTATGTATGACAGATAGAGTTTCCTCAGTGCTCTTTGGGCCTGAGATGTTATTAGTAGTATTTTAGACAGATGATATTATGATTTACAGAAAAAAAAATGCTAAATAAGTAGTAGGTCGTTACTTGGAATTCACTCACTTGGGATCTCTTCGTCGATGAGGTACTGAACTTCGTCGATGATCCCATGAAGAACACTCGTCAACGAAGACAAGGAATTCGTTGACAAGGTTTGCTATTCTTTCTTTCAAAATTTTCCCTTTTTCCCTTATTATTTATTTATCTACTCTATTTATTATCTTTCCTAGTTATTTTGATGTTTATAATTTTTCGGGTCTTTACATATTCTGTGGGTTGGGATGATTAATTTGGGGAAAATGTATTTCAGGGTTTTGAGCTTTGAATGCCTTAGGGCGTGGATCTAGGTTCTCAGAAGGCTTTTCCAGTATGCCAGGTAAGGGAATTAAGTTAAGTCAGAAGTTTCATTAAAACTAAGCCTAATAAAATGTTATATATGTATATTTATGTTTTCAATTTTTAATAAAAAAAAAAAAATAACCGTTCAAAATGATCTTTTCAAACCTAGGATATATGATATGGTATTTTCAATAAAAATGAACGGTGGAAAGTATAGTTGATGCTATAAATAGGATATACTATATATGGAAAATTGTGTGGCAAGTGAATATTATTTTGAGGGTTATTGTATAATCAAGTTTATGAATGTTTTTGAAATACTGGAACTATTTGTGAAAAATATAGGGATTTGATATGGCAGCTGTGAGCCAAGTTTTAAATGATGGTCGCGAGGGCCGAGTTTTATACTACGACAAGTTTTATATGAAATGAATTTGAAATACAGTTTTTATTACTTAAATTACATGATATGCTTTAGGAACACTGAGGACCAATTATGTTATAAGCATGGTACCATTGCTAGAGATTTAGTATTTGGCCATGTGCGCCCACATTGTTATAGGTAGTAGTGTAGGATGGTTTCAACCGATTAGCCTCAGTAGAGGGTGTACCTTCCTTGGAAGTCCGAACTTTCAGGATGTGGTAGGGCAATCAGAACCCCGCAAACAATATGCGATGCCTGAGTAATCGAAGTTAGATGCAAACGTATGTTTTGACTTAGTTTGGGTTGATCACCCCAAGCTTAGTCCAACATTCGGGCCACACAACTCGTGTCATGGGGGAAGTAAATGGTGTTAGTCACATGGAATGTCTTTTATGCATATCTGTAAATTTATGTAAACGGTGTTATTTAATTACTGGATTGTTTATATCATGAAAATGAAATGAGTATTTTCAGTGGTATATAGTGAGTACAATGTATAAATGCTATTTTCAGTTAAATAAAGGATGGATGTTTTCTATAAACACCTAATGCATGATGACCACACACTAATGTTAATTTAATCTCCCTTACTGAGAGGTGTGTCACCCCAATATATAAATTATCTTTTTAGGACCGTCTCGAGGTCAAGTTTAGAGAACTCCAGGGCAGGTTGATTGCCAGTTAGATCCTTGTGAGTGTCAGTGAGAACTCTGCTGGATATACGTTGGGTTAGAAGCCCTAATTATGTAATATGGTTGTATAGACTAAGATGGGTTTTGTTTTGTATTATGGAATGTATTATGGATGTTTGAAAACCTTTATTTATAAAGGAAATTTAGAACTCTGGTAATGTATGTTTGGAGAATGTTTCATTATTTTCACTGCATTTATTTATGATGAATATGGTAGCAGGTACACATATGTCACTAAAGTAGCACCTCGAGCCCATGTGGCAGGTCGGGGCATTACAATTGGTATCGAACCCATTACCCAGCTGGAAGTGTGATGAAATTCACGTTACTTGGTTTTGTAAATGTGGGTTGACAACGAGGACGTTGCGTTCTGTAAGTGGGGGAGAATGCGATACCCCATGGAAGAAAGGCTTAAAAAGGATTTGATATTATTACCCATATCAACAAGGTGCACCTTTCTTTTCGGGAGTCTTCCCATAAGAACTCCACGGTTAAACGTGCTTGGCTTGGAGTAATCTTGGGATGGGTGACCTTTTGGGAAATTTTCTCAGGACATGTGTGAGTGAGGAAAAAGTACACTAAAGGGGACACGTGTTGGTTTGTAGGACCAGTCATTAGTCCGATAAGGCCCGCCCCTTGTTGTCTGATTTAGGTGGAGGAGGAGAGATGCGGTGCTCCTTGGCAAACCCTAGTTATGGCATTACAAAATGGTATCAAAGCCTAGGTTTGCTAGGTTTTGCAGACTTTGATAGTGGATAATTACCAGAGTTTAGGTTGAGATAAGTTAAGGATATGAAGGGGTAAGTTAGGTTGGGTTTTAGTCTGGAAGCTTAGAGGCGGAGATTCGTTGACTATTTTTTGTGTTTTTCCTGGAATGATGATTTCAGGAAAACCATGGTAAATCCATCGAAGGTTTCGTTTCTTGGTTAAGAGACTGGAGCTCAGAAATTTAGGTTGGGAACATTAGGATAGGGGAGAATGTTCATAGTTTCAGCGTTATGATTAGGGGCCGGTACCTTGGCGGTTTTGTAGTAGAAGTGTATAAATGATTCCTTTAACTACAAACTCAGATGTTTTAAATTATTAGTTATTCCATACTTGCATCAACCATGAGAAATGTGGAATTTCTAAGTTGGTTTCTATCCTCTCTTCCAGATGGATACTAGGGGAAAGGAGCTCATGGTAGAGGGGATAATTATGTGGATACCTCCAGTGAGGATGACGTCGATGCCTCGGCAGTGCTACCCAATATAGCATGGCAGGCTAGGACAAAAAACCGGAGGGATTCCCAATAGCAGAGTTAGCTATCAGCTGATAGGGGTTACACATTCTAGCAATTTACCTAGGCAAATCCGCCAGCATTTTCTAGAGGACCGAACTTGATTGCAGCGGAAGACTGGGTTTAGGAGATAGATAAGATGTTGGGTGTGCTGGAGTGCATAGAGGAATGGAAGGTGAGGTTATCCACCTTTAAACTGGTGGGGGAAGCAGAGAGATGGTGGAGATCGGTTGAGAGAGGCCTGAGGCAGAGCATACGGTCACAAATGGTGGCATTACTAACCTATAATTTCATCGAGTTGGTGGACAGGACCATGGCATTCGAGGCTAGCATTCAAGAGGGGAGAGAGTAGTAAACCAAAAGAAGAGACCCTTGCCTCAGGGGTTTCAATCTAGCTCCAACCATAGTTTGTGGAGGCAGCCCGATAATTTTTCGGCCCAGCGTCAGGAGACAGGATCTTGAGTCCCTTGGGGGAATTCTCAACGTCCTACCTGCCCCAGACGCCATAAGATGCATTGAAGCGAGTGTAGAGCTGGATCAACTGTCTGTTACCGGTGCGGTGGAGCAAGGCATCAGGTGCAAGTGTAACGCCCCGACCTGCCACGTGGGCCCGGGGTGCTACTTTAGTGACGTTTGTGTATCTGATACCTTATTCCTCATATATGAAACATATACACGCAACGAAAATAAAATACAAAATTCTCAAATTACATTACCAGAGTTCTAACTATCTTTATATACAAATATCTCCATTTTCACATAATTACATCCTATAAAACCATACAAAAATAAAATATTTGTCCATACACACCACCTATATGAATTTAAACCACTAGCCCAGTTTCTCTAGCCTACTAGACCCGATCTCTTGGATTTCCTAAAAATATAATTTGTAAAGTAGGGGTGAGGCACAACTCAGTAAGGGAAAGACTAAGTTAATGTCAGTGTGTGGCCAGCAATTCATTTAGTGTACAAAAAATAACCAGTTCACTAAGTAGATAAACATATTTATAAAATCATTCTTATTTTACACTCACACACGCTGTAACAACCCGAATAAAAATGGAATTTAGATAATAAAGAGGGAGGAAAATTGGAACTAGGAACTGAAGGAAAGCTGCCAAGCTATGTCGACGAACACAGGGTTTCATCGACGAAGGTTTTAAGTATTTCATCGACGAAGCCCTGTGTTCGTCGATGAGAAAATACAGAGAGGGGGGTTTTGAGCCGACTAAATTTCGTTGACGAAGACTGAATTTTCTCGACGAAATTTGTGAAGAACTCGTCGACGAATGACGTGGCTCGTCGACGAATCCTCTGCTCTATAAATATGAAAAATCCGATTTTTAACTTACAAAAAAAGCCAACTCTTCTCCCTCTCTCTCCTCTTCAGTGCTCTCTCTCTCTCTCTCTCTCATCATTTTTGGGTCAAATATACACCGGATTGACAATCCGAAGTCACCACGACGCTCCTAGCAAAGCTCTCTACGAGTTTGCCGGAGCGGATCGTTGGGAAACAGAAGTTGGAAATCATCCCCGAGTTGAGGTAAGGCTTTTTAAGCTAATTTTGGTCTTGTGATAATTATAAGAAATGATGTACGTATGAAAATACTGAAATTTAATACTGAAAATTTTCAGTTTTAGGGTATTGACCAAGAAATCCTACGGGGGTCAGGCTAAGAAATTTTAGGGGCTTTCTCAGTAGTCAGGTAAGGGAATAAAGTAAAGCAGTTATTTTCCATACAAATTATTATTAATTATGAGTAAATTTATTTTCAGAAAAGCATATGTTATATTTGTTTATTACGAATGGAATGTACAATTTGGGAAAATACTGCTATGATGTTAAGATGTATATGTATGTATGAGATGCCAGAAAATCATGATTTTAGAATATGAAGTATGACTTTTAACAGCGCATGTGTGGCATGAATATTATTTTACGTGAAATGTATTATGATATGAAGGATTTTACGAACAAAGCATGATTTCAGGTATTATGAAAAATGAGTTATCTTGTGATGAATTTGACGAATATATGATTAAAGATTTATTTTCAGAATATATATATACCTAAAACGATTTTGGCGCAAGGCCATGTATTTATGTTATTGGCACGAGGCCGTATTTATGTTATCGACGCGAGGCCGTATTTATGTTATCGGCGCGAGGTCGTATTTATGTTTTTGGCACGAGGCCGTACTTATGAAATTATGAAAGATACTATATTACCATGTACTATATGTTATCAGAACCCGGATGTTAGTTTAGTTCAGTTCAGGAGTTCGGTACCGTAGCTATATTGTAGATTAGATATCTACGTCAAATTAGTGCTAACCATCCTACGAGGGGATGGGAGATGGATAGTCGATGTGGCTTTTAGTAGAGTGTGGACGTACACCTAGAAGTCCGGACCAGGGTGTGGTGGGCCCATCGTACTTATAGACATATTTGATTCGACAGTGGTCGGCTAGCCATTGTCGGGTCCCGCCTTCGGGCTGCACAACCCGTCATGAGGGGTAATACATGACACTAACTAACTATTCATCCTAGGTATATTTTTAGTATTACAGTTATAACAAATGTTTTATGTATGTTATGAATTATTAACAAATATGAAATTATATGATTATCTAGTATGATATGATGAATGTTTACAGAATTATGAAATGTACTATATACGTATAAGTGCCTTAAATATTCATGTTGTCACATAGCTATATTTAGTTTATTTTCCCTTACTGAGAAGTATCTCACCGCCGAACGTTAAATGATTTTCAGGAAATCCAGAGAGACCGGCGGGTCAGGGCCGCCGTTGAGTGATTGGAGCTCCCTTACTAGAAGGGTAAGCGTTGAACTAGGATTGGGAGTTTTTGTTATTTGATCCTAGTGTTATTTTGACTTTTTGGAGGTTGTATATAGTAACAGTATTTTGATGATATAGTAAACTCTGGTATTATGTCTTGTGGTTGGATGTTTGAGAATTTATTTTTACTGCGGCTTAAGTTTCTGCTGTGGATGACAGGTGTCCCCATTACTCACGGGTTCGGGTTGACCATTTATTCATTATATTACATTTCATGTTTAAGAAAATTAGGGTCACTACATTTGGTATCAGAGCCTAGGATACTAGGTCCTGTAGACTCTAGAATGCAGCAATTTTAATACCAGAGTATAGGATAAGGGAATTTGAGGTCTAGTTGTGTAGTCTAGATGCATGACTTCCGTGGTGGTTTGTGTGATTTTCCTGGGGTGATGATTTCAAGAAAGTCATTGTAAACTATCATTGGGTCAGGTATCTAGGTTGCAAGATTGAGCCTTAAATAAGATCAGGAGTGACGAGTTAATTAGGAGAAATATATTATATGAGTTGGATGGTATGTATTGTGAAAGGGGTTTTAAGTTAAGTTACTTGTTTTTCAAAATGAACCTTGGTGGCAATAGTGCCCACGCTAGTGGGAGTGAGGGTGCTGGACCCTCAAGCGCTGCGGGTAGTGATTCAGATGCAGTCTTACGCAGCGTAGCATAGCAGGTTGTAGCAGAAATTGCCAAGAGTTCAAAGGAACAGGGTGGTCCATCTATCGGCCACGGTAGCTTGATAGAGAAGTTTATTAAGATGAGTCCTCCAGCTTTCTTAGGAGGAATGGATCCTGTAGTTGCTGAAAATTGGGTGCAAGAGATGGAGAAGATATTTGCAGTGCTGCAATGTTCTGAGGAGCAAAGGGTACTATCTGCCACATATAAATTAGCTAGGGAGGCCGAGAGATGGTGGTCAGTAGTGACATTATTAGAGCAACAGAGGACTATACCTATGGAGATGACATGGGGGCAGTTTAAGGAAATATTCTTCGACAGGTATTTTTCAACCTCGTCCAGGAAGGCTAAGATTGTGGAGTTCCTGAATCTGAAGTAGGGACAGCTGTCAGTACAGCAGTACGCAGCGAGGTTCATCGAGCTATCTCTCTTCGTCCCGTACATTATTCCAGATGAGGCGAAGAAGGTACGGTAGTTTGAAAGAGGCATGAGGAGAGAAATTTATAAGCAGGTATCAATTCTGAAGTTGCAGGATTTTTCTGAGCTAGTGGATCGAGCCACTATAGCAGAGACTGGAGAGTGGTTGGAGGCTGAGGAGCAGAGGCAGAAGAAGAGGTCTACACCTTCTGATTCCCAGCAGGGAGTTGGTCGCACTGTGTAGAAGAGAGGTGGCTATTATAGGGACCGGAGACAGGAGACCTAGAATTGCGGTTTCCAGGGTGCGCAACCATCTCCAGCTTGCCCATCTTGTGGGAAGAGACACCTAGGGGAGTGTCATGCCGGGCGAGTTGTCTGCTACAGGTGCAGGGAGCCAGGGCGTATGATGAGGGAGTGTCCGACACAGACTGGTACTGCGCTTAGACCTACACGAGGAGGTTACCAGACACCACGAGGTGGCCAGTAAAGGAATATAGCCCCAGCCAGAGTTTTCGCTTTAATGTCAGGCGACGCTGAGGCGGCCAACAACATGGTGATAAGTACTGTTAGGATGTTTTCATTTTAAGTTATTACACTTTTTGATTTTGGTGCCACACATTCATTTATGTCTTTGAAATGTGTTAAATTATGTGGGGCATAAATGCAATCATTAGATGTCGAGTTATTAGTGGCTACACCGACCGGGTCATCGATGAAATGTAGTAGGGTACTCTGTGGTTGTCCAGTTGATGTTCAGGGGAAGATTTTATCTGCTGATTTGGTGGTATTAGATATGCACGAGTTTGACATTATTTTCGGCATGGATTGGCTAGCGGCTAATTCTGCTATCATAGACTGCCGTGCTAGAGAAGTGATATTTAGACCTCCAGGGAAACCAGAATTTAGGTTTATAGGGTCACAAGTGCAATCATTACCTCAAATGGTCTCAGCTGTTCAGGCGAGGAGACTGCTCCAGAATGGCTGTTTGGGATTCGTGGCTTTTGTAAAGGAAATGTCAAAAAATGAATTGAAGCTTGTCAATATTGTAGACACCCCATTTTTACCCTGACCCAATATATTTATTATTATTATTATTATTATTATTATTATTATTATTATTAGTAGTATTTTTATTATTTCATTTATCCATATTATTATTATTATTATTAATTAGTATTATTATTATTATTATTATTTTCATTATTATTAATATTATTTTTAATTATTATTATTATTATTATTATTATTATTATTATTATTATTATTAGTACTTTTATCTTTAGGAATAATATTATTACTATTATTATTATTATTATTATTTATTTATTTATTATTATTATTAGTATTTTTACCTTTATTATCATTATTACTATTATTTATTTATCCTGTTATTATTATTATTATTATTATCATTATTTATTTTTGTTATTATTATTTTTAACATTTTTAGTATTTATTATTATTATTTTACTATCATTATTATTATTTATTTATTTATTTGTTATTTATTATTTATTTATTTATATTAAAATACTGCATATACGTTAATAACAAAAATACATAAATAAATAATAATAGTATAAAAAATAATAATGATAGTAAAATAATAATAATAGTAATAACAAATAAATAAATAAATAAATAATATAAAAATAATAATAATGATAGTAAAATAATAATAATAATAAATACTAAAAATGTTAAAAATAATAATAACAAAAATAAATAATGATAATAATCATAATAATAATAATAATAATAATAATAATAATAACAGGATAAATAAATAATAGTAATAATGATAATAAAGGTAAAAATACTAATAATAATAATAAATAATAATAATAATAATAGTAATAATATTATTCCTAAAGATAAAAGTACTAATAATAATAATAATAATAATAATAATAATAATAATTAAAAATAATATTAATAATAATGAAAATAATAATAATAATAATACTAATTAATAATAATAATAATAATAATATGGATAAATGAAATAATAAAAATACTACTAATAATAATAAAATAATAACAATAATAATAATAATAATAATAATAATAATAAATATATTGGGCCAGGGTAAAAATGGGGTGTCTACAGCTGCCCCTCTTTGTAGGCTTAGTTGCTTCAATGTAACGGTAGGAACTCTCCTACGTTTTTTGTAGTAACAAGCCTGCAAAGATAAAAGACACCTATTTTAGCCAGGCCACGTAACTGTCTGGGCTTTTCAATCAAGTATTGTTTGCTTTTGCCAATCAGGGATAATTTGCACCGAATGTAAGAATCCAAACGCCAAAGTATGTGAGAATGACTTGCACTGGGTTTGAAAACCCGAGCGCTAAAGCACATGAGAATGACTTGCACTAGGTTTGAGAACCCGAGCGCCAAAGTACAATGAGAATGACTTGCACTGGGTTTGAGAACTCGAGCGCCAAAGTACAATGAGAATGACTTGCACTGGGTTTGAGAACCCGAGCGCCAAAGTACATGAGAATGACTTGCACTGGGTTTGAGAACCCGAGCGCCAAAGCATATGAGAATGACTTGCACTGGGTTTGAGAACCTGAGCGCCAAAGCACATGAGAATGACTTGCACTGGGTTTGAGAACCCGAGCGCCAAAGCACATGAGAATGACTTGCACTAGGTTTGAGAACCCGAGCGCCAAAGTACATGAGAATGACTTGCACTGGGTTTGAGAACCCGAGCGCCAAAGTACATGAGAATGACTTGCACTGGGTTTGAGAACCCGAGCGCCAAAGTACAATAGAATGACTTGCACTGGGTTTGAGAACCCGAGCACCAAAGCACATGAGAATGACTTGCACTGGGTTTGAGAACCCGAGCGCCAAAGTACAATGATGGCTTGCTTTGAATGTAAGAATTCGAGCCGTAGGGACACGATGATCCAGCCATGGGACACAATGATGGCTTGCTTCGAATGTAAGAATCCGAGCCGTAGGGACACGATGATCCAGCCATGGGACACAGTGATGGTTTGCTTCGAATGTAAGAATCCGAGCCGTAGGGACACGATGATCCAGCCATGAGACACAATGATGGCTTGCTTCGAATGTAAGAATCCGAGCCGTAGGGACACGATGATCCAGCCATGGGACACAATGATGGCTTGCTTCGAATGTAAGAATCCGAGCCGTAGGGACACGATGATCCAGCCATGGGACACAATGATGGCTTGCTTCGAATGTAAGAATCCGAGCCGTAGGGACACGATGATCCAGCCATGGGACACAATGATGGCTTGCTTCGAATATAAGAATCCGAGCCGTAGGGACACGATGATCCAGCCATGAGACACAATGATGGCTTGCTTTGAATGTAAGAATCCGAGCTGTAGGGACACGATGATCCAGCCATGAGACACAATGATGGCTTGCTTCGAATGTAAGAATCCGAGCCGTAGGGATACGATGATCCAGCCATCTCAACCAGTAACAAGATGTGAATGCAAAGTCGGGAAAGTTGTTACTCTATTTGGAAAATGCACTTGGGGTAAAAATCCGAATGTCAATGAATGAATCCCCTATCTTTGGGATTTGTTGCCCCAGTTCAAAATAAATCAACGTGTGTCTGGGGTCAACTTGCCCTAATTTTCCAAGTAAGTCAATGTGTGCTTAGGGTTAGTTACCCCAATACAACTAAAATCTCTCCACCAAGGATGTCAAATGATCATTCGATAGCTCAAGACAAGTGTGAATGGTGCTCTATTATTGCTTATGATGCTAGAATGCGATGATATGTTACTATATGTATGCATGTGGCTAACTTATAATGCAGTGATATGTTGCTATTGATATGCATGTTACTAACTTATGATTATATGTATGCATTTATATATATATATATATATATTTTGTGTAATGCATGAAGCGCACAATGGTGATGCATAAGATGTATGGTAACGCGTGAAATGCATGACAATGTATGGGAGGCATGGTAATACATGCAATGCATAAGGCAATGCGTGAAATGTATGAAATACATGAAATGTAGGTACTGCATGCAATGGATGATAATGCATGAAATGTAGATAATGCATGAGATGTATGGATTAGCATGGAATGCATGGCAATGCATGAAATTTAGGTGATGCATAAATTACATGGCAATGCATGAGATGTATGGTAATGCATGGAATGCATGACAATATATGAAATTTAGGTAATGCATGAAATGTATGACCATGCATGAAATGCAGGCAATGCATGAATTGTATGGTAATGCATGAAATGCATGACAATGCATGAGATGTGTGGTAATGTGTGAAATATAGGTTAATGCATGGCAATGCATGAGATGTATGGTAATGCATGGAATGCATGACAATATATGAAATCTAGGTAATGCATGAAATGTATGACAATGCATAAAATTTGGGGTAATGCATGACAATGCATGAATCTTTTCTCCCAATGCACTTGTGGTCAATGACCTCATCTTTGGTCTCCACATGAAACTCGCCATATTTGAATGGATCTGTAACTGATCTTGGCTTAATCTTCTTTATTCATCCAGTCATGAAAGTGATCGACTCAGCTCAAAAATCGCAAAATCTGTTCCAGTTGAATGGACCTACAACTGATCTTGACTCTGATTTCCTATTCCAATCCAATAAGAAAGTGCTTGAATGGGACCTACTGAGACTCAACTCGGAATTTGTCCCAGTTAAATTCATCTGCCACCGATCTTGATTGTATTGTTGGATTCCTTTTGAACTTGACATAACATTTGCTGCTCTTTCTCCACAAGGATCTTCTTTATAGAAATTTCTAGTGATTCTAAAACTCTTTGACTATCCATCCTCTTTTAATGCTCTAAAGAATAAGAAGAGTTCCTTTTTTTTTTTTTTTGTGATTTTAAGGAACGAGGAATGATTATGCAACTATGACGTCAACTTGCTAAATCAGGAGGCCATCTGCACAAAATAAATGTTTTACCATGTTTCAAGACTATTATAGGGAAAAATTCATACCAGTATTCAAAAGTCGTATGACATTGATTTCCCAGCCTAGATGACTGTCCTTCTCTTCAACTGCCCCAGTTTCATAAACTCATGCTTTGATCTCAAGATGGTCTTTAAGACTTGGGACGAAACGTAGGCTTAGGGATGTAGGATTTCAGAATCAAAGGGAAACTAAGGCTCAACAATACCACCCCAAATAATGTTTTATGCCCCTAGTTCGAGTTGAGGCGCTTTGCAAGATGTTGACCGAACTTGTTATTTAAACAAGCTGCCTACGTACCTTTTCAGGATCAGGTCATTACGTAGTTCAGACTCAACATTGAGTCTAACAAATCATTTAAGACAACAATGTATACCAATCTGGTCAGGACTTTCATTTGGGCCGTAATGTAGGCTAAGGGTATAGGTTGAAGAAGAAAGGAGTTACATAAGGCTCAAAATCATCAATTTCATCAAGGGTAATTTGGTCAAAGATCACATATGTAGTAAGTCCCTTATTCTCTTTCTTCTTCCTTCTGCTTTTCTTTTTTCTTTCCCTTTTAATCTCTTTTTCCTTCTTTTACTACAACTTTCACTTTTTCTTTTATAAAGGAATCTTGACTTCATTTTCATTTGAACTTCAATTGGGACCAATCTTTTAAAAACTGCCCCAGTGTGGGGTGTGATCGTTTGACGGGTTAATCAAGGAATGAATTTTTTAGGCTCAAACAGGGTTTGCAAGGGATTTCTTTTTTTGACTTTCTTTTGGGTAGCAGAATAATGGCCTGCCATCCTTTTGGTAATGACTATTGTCTCAAATGATTTGCCAAACGCTAAGGGACCCAAACCCAGGTTGAATTTTTGGTGATCTAACTTTTAAGAAAAAGCTGGTTTAACATTCAGGCTCAATTTGGTTAACAAATAGTAAATCATTGTTTGGGTTCTTTTTAGGGATAACTGGTTGGCCAAAGAGGGCCATCCATCATTTGATCAAAGCATGAGTGATTAATTGATAGGAAATTATCAGAACAGCGCTACCACTTCTGATAGTAACAAAAAACTTCTTCATATCATCTGAATTCAATGATTGTTTCATCCTTTAACATCTCACGAATACTGGCAATATTACTTTCCCTATTCCGACATGAAACATAAGTAAACAAAGTTTGGCAACTGGACTCATGATGTAAGTAAGATAATGAAATGCATAACTCATTTTATTGAATATAGAAAATGTTCCGAGACATAGGTGTCCACGGATTACAAAAAGCAAATAACAATGGAAAACAAAAGAACATTAACTGAAAAAGATTAGATAATCAAAAGTTCGGTACTCCATCATTTTAGCCTTGGTGGATAATGACTGAAACCATTGATTTGGGAACCTCCTGGATATGTTAACCACTTCCTTCCTCGTGCTTGGGCAAAGGATTCCCCTGGACTCCCGGTTGCTTGTCATCAAATGCTAACCATCCAGCATCTCTTAATGACTGCACCTTATGCTTGAAGGCCCAACATCTGTCAATAGTATGGCCGGGAGAGTTAGCATGGTACTCACAACGAACCCTAGGATCATACCACTGTGGAGGAGGGTTCGCGACGGGCGTCCCAGGGATTGCAGATACCATCCCCTTTTCCCGCAGCTGAGGAAATAATTCGGCATATGTCATGGGGATGGGGTCCACCCTTCGGAAGTTTCTAGTCACATTCCTATCTTGTGCTTGTTGATTTGGTGGACCAGAGTGAACAATCTGAGGCCTGGTGCCTGTATGCATCGTTTGATTTACCATGGGCTCAAAACTAGAGTTTCTATTGGGCCATTGGTTCCCACCTCTGGCATACTGATTCTTCCAATTAGACTGCCCCTGTATCATTTGAACCTCTTCCTCCTTCTTCCTTTTAGTCCACCTTTTGCCTAACCTAGTTTCTGAGCCATTATCCTTAACTAGGCCTGCCTTGATATCGCCTTCAATTCTTCCTCCCGCACCCACAATATCCATAAAATCGTGGGGAGTTGCTCCCCGAAGGTGCGTGCGGTAGGGGTCTTTTAATGTACTTACGAACAAGGAGATAGCCTCTCGGTCACTCACCGGGGGGTCCACTTGGATTGACATATCTCTCCACCTATAAGCATATTCTCTAAATGTTTCGGTGGATTTCTTCTCCATTTCTTGTAGCATCATCCGATCAGGCGCCATTTCTGTCACATGGCGGTAGTGAGTAACAAAGGCATTGGCCAAGTCCTTCCAAGTGCGGACCCGAGCCTTATCTTGCTGAATGTACCAACGGATAGCGGACCCAGTCAAACTGCTTTGAAAGCAATGCATCATTAGTTTTTCATTGTCTGAGTACGCGGCCATTGCTTGGCAATACATCACTAAATGTGTTCGAGGGCACCGGGTCCCGTCAAACTTTTCAAAGTCTGGCATTTTGAACTTCGGCGGCAGGGTGACTTTAGGCACTAAGCAAAGGTCATTTGGATTAACTGAATCGAAAGTATTAGAACCTTCCATTGCTTTTTCTTCTAATACGTCACAGCGACGCTCAGCCTCAGATTTACTGATCCCCAGATCAGAAGATACTAATGGAGGAGTTCCTACCACTGGGAACCCCTGTGCTGGCATAGCAGGGATGAAAGGAGGCATATTCGGCGGTGGACCCCCCATGACACCAGGTGGTGGAATTGATGTTTGTCCATGATCTGGGGTGAACCCTGGGGGATGAGCGGGGTCCACATCTACTTCGGGATCAATATGCACTGCCTTTCCCTTGTTCATCAGTAACTCTAGAACCTTACTTATCTTGTCATTTATCTCTTCTTGTCCTTGTTCTAGACCCAGGACTCTATTTTCCAATTGTTCACTCATTTCTCTCGCTCTTCGCCTGGTATTGTACTGATGCGTGGTGGTCTCAATTATTGCTTTATATTACTCAAACGACCTCTTTGAACTGAAAACCAACAATTTCCTCTTTAGAATCATGAATGCACAATTATGTACTGAATCTGTTTTGATGCATGATTAGGGTATGCAATAGGTGTTTATGCATGGATGCAACTAGTGCACTTATATATACAAACAAAGATATAAACATGCATGCAGCCTATCGTGCATGACTATGTATGAAATGAAATGCATGAATATGATGTCCTAAATTACTACTTAGCTAGAATTCTAGAAAAATCCCACTAATAAAATGGGTCAAGATTAACATGACCATTGATGGGCCACGATTTCAATTCAATTTCTCCCTTACCCATTCATTTCCTTGATGATGGTCCATGTACCTCAGATTCTATAAAGGGTCAAATTATGTTCTGAGGTTGGGGTTGACCCAGGCTAGTCAACCCATCGGATTCATTCAATGTGGACTTATGGACTTTAGTGTGCACTTCGGCCTCAAGTATTTTAAAATATGGGCTTCGAACTATTTCATGATAGGTTAAGGTCCTAGTTGAAAAGGAATTGGGCTTGGATTACTCGAAAAAATGTTGGCCCGAATTTTTAGGTGATTGGGCTGAAGCCCATTTTTGGAAATCTGGGTTTGACCCTCTTTGGAAATCATGTCTGGGCCAAGTTTTCACTTAGGAAAATGTCGGACCTAGGTTTGTTTTTAAAGAATTGGGCCCGATTTATTTGAAAAGGATTGGGTCGACCCATATTTCATGATGGGCTGAGGCCTTAGTTGAAAAGGAATTGGGCTTGGATTACTTGAAAAAATGTTGGCTCGAATTTTAGGCAATGGGGTTGAAGCCCTCTTTTGAAATCTGGGTTTGACCCTTTTTGAAAATAAGGCATAGGCCAAGTTTTTGCTTAGAAAAAGGTCGGGCCCAAGTTTGCTTTTAAAGAATTGGGCCCGAGTTATTTGAAAAGGGTTGGGCCGACCCATATTTTTAAAATGTTTGAGCCAAGTGCTTCGTTTTTTTGAAAGGATGGGTCATGGTCTCATTATTGGGTTTTTTCAGAATACTGACTAAGTAGTATGTAATTCTAAAATGAATGCAGAATGCATGGTATAATACAAGGTATCTCACACCATATATACAACATACTATACGTGGAGTAGGATGTGGCTCCTGTCCCAACCCAAGGTAGGTATATATATACAGGGTTCTTCATTGCTCTATCCTAGTTAAGGAAGACTATAGACAAGTATGTGTGGGTAGGCTCTAATTCTTATATACAAAAGGTTCCCAATCTAACCTCCATCCTCACCCAAGAGGGGTTTAGACAAAGTTTAAATTGAGCGGAGTGGTTCGCGGGTCCCCACAAGCCCTGCCACGTGGGGACAAAGGCTATTACACTCCTATCTAATCCTAGTAAGGAAAGCTCGGGTATAGAGCGTGAGAGTGTGTGATTTTAATTTTTAACCTAATCCCACTATTCCCATATTTATTCACATGCTATAAACAATATGGAAACAAGATATTTACAATTAATATATATATTCAAAAGATAAGGAAACACAATATATGCAATTAATATGTTTATTCACAAAAAATTTGGAAACAAAAATAAGGAAACAAAATTTTTACGATTAGTATACAAAATATCTATAATTAATTTACTTTTTCAAAATATCTTACAATTAATATGCTTTATTCAAAATATCTACAATTAATATTTAAAAAAAATTAGGTAACAAAATATTTTTAATTAATTAAGGTTATTTACAAATTATGGAAGTAAAATATCTACAATTAATCAAAGTTATTTACAAATTACAATATTCACAAAATCAGGAGTAATTAAAAGTTTTATTAAATTTGAACTTGGGATAATTTCTAATTAATTAATGGCTCGACTCTCTAACGTCCCCAGCGGAGTCGCCAAGCTGTCGCGGTGTCCCCGGGAGCGCGTGTGCCCCGGGCGGCGAAATTAAAATCCTTTTAATATTTTCATGGAAAAATCATGGAAAAGGTCGGAGTCGCCACTAACCTTTAGTGCGGTTAGAACACATGATTACTATCCCGTTAGGGGTAGAATCGGTCTACAATACCAGAGTTGGGGTCGGGAGTTCGGTTACGCAAGGGGAAGGTATGAGCACCCCCTACGCGCCCATACTTAAGAACGGTACCCAATTAATTTAAAATTATCCCTAAGTTAATCTAATAAATCTTTACATTACTCCTTTTTATGAATTTATAAATACGTAGGAAAATAAATAAATATATACATATATTCCCTCAGAGCTTAGGGTACATGATGCCCAAAGGCTAATACCCCTTGCAATTAAATCATAGGGACAAAAAAAAATAAAATACTTTATAAAATACGCTCCCAAATTTTAAAATTGTAAGTAAAATATTTATAGGAAAATAATAGTATGGGAGGTTTTAATAATAGATATAATAATTTAAACATAATAAATAAATAAATAAAATAGTAATAAACTAGAGTATTAGGATACCACAATACGTATAATCAACATATATAATAGAAGCTAAAATATCTAACATACCAATAATAGTAGAATATAAACATATAATATAGACTAAGATAATGAGCATATCATAATATTAAAATACTGCATATACGTTATAAACAAAAATACTTAAACATACCATAATGCACATAATTACGATAATAATAATAAATATCCACAAATAATATAATACGTAATAAATTACTATAATACTATATACTAAACATACCATATAATGGCATGATACCAAAACACCAAAAATATTACCTAAACTATTAAGCTTACCAAAATAATTAATACCTTGTATATTAACATGCTAAAAATATAATAATAATACATAATATTACCTAAAATGCTATGTTACTAAATGTACACGGTCACCTAAAATACTGAATTAAATGTATAATGTTACTTAAAATTCTAAGTTGCTAAATATAAATATCATTTATTCAAATAAATATTATAGCATTAAAAATTTCACAACAATGTTATGGACATGACAAAATAATAATGCAATCATATACAAGAAATAGATAAATAATAAACAATAATGAACATCAATATATACGCAATAACAATGTAAAGTAAACTAAAGAAAACACTACTCAAAACCCTAATAACGTGAAATAACCAAAAACCTAAAATAAAACAATAACCTAAAACCCTAAAGGGTCGTATTATGAAAATAATGTAAATAATCAAGAATTCTAGATGTGAATAATATTACAATCCTAAATAATAAACAAAATTCCTAAATATCGTATGAACAATAAATATGACAAATATCTTAAATACATCAAAAAGTCTAAATAATGTCTACACAATAAAACATCCTAAATAATATGTAACAATAAAAATAATGATTACAAAAAAAAAAAACGGTAATATAAGCACTTTAAACAAATATACAACAATAAATATGGACACGTAATAAAGTATTAAATAATCATCCAACACCTATAACAATAATGTTAAATATATATAGATATATAATAAAGCCCTAAACATGAAACCTATATCTTACAATAAAAGTAATTATATAAAAAAAAAAAAAAAAACTTTAAAGATTACACATGCCTGCATAAATAAAAACAAAAACAAAAAAAAGAACAAAAATGTTAGTTTTCAATACAAAACAAAGACCAGAAAAGAAACATGAAAAAAAAGATAATAAATAAATAAATGAGAAATTGCATGCCAGTGTGTGTGTGTGTTCTGTGCACGTGTATGAGTGTTTACAAGGTGTGTACGTGATGCATGTATGTACTGGGTGCACATACTGTGAGTGTGCAGAGATCAGGGAAACTTACCAAGGGGGGTTGCCGGAGAATGGAGCAGGGGGCAACGGGAGGTCTTGCCAACGGCAACGGTGATGCCTGGGCGGGGTGGTGAGTGGCTAAGCCTGCTAGTTTGGCTTGGTTCGGGGGTGCTCATGACGGTGCTGGAGTGGTGCTCACGATCGACTGCAGTGGAGAGGTGCTCGGTTGCTGCTGGTGTGGAGTTGGATTGCTGGTGGCTGGGTGACTCGTCTAGAGTGGTGCAGCGGTGGGTGCAGATGGCTGGTACTGGAGATCCTGGAGGCTGGCCGGGTTGCCGGAGATGGAGATAACGATGAGAGGGCTGGGTCGTGAGGTGGTAGGCTGTGAATGGAGAAGATGGGGTTAGCCGAGGATGATGGCTGGGTGAGCGTGAGCCGGAGGGTTGCCGAGGTTGTGCCGAGAAGAAAGGTAAGGCTTTTTTTTTGTTTGTCTTCGGCTGTGCTGTGCGCGGCTGTGGCCGCCCCCCCCCTCCGCTGTTTTGCGCTGTGGCTGCCCTCTTCTTATAAAAAAAGAAAAATTTGAAAAACAAACCCTAAAAAAAAAATTCCTTTTTCAGTTTTTGGTATTTTTCTTTTTTTGGAAATAATATATACTACTATTATGGTTATAAGGAAATAATAATAATAATAATAATAATAATAATAATAATAATAATAATAATAATAATAATAAGTATAGCAAAATAATAATAATAGCAAAATAGTAATAATAGCAAACAAACCCTAAAGGTTAGTGGCGACTCCGACCTTTTCCATGATTTTTCCATGAAAATATTAAAAGGATTTTAATTTCGCCGCCCGGGGCACACGCACTCCCGGGGACGCCGCGACAAATATGCCTGTGGTGAAAGAATTTACAGACGTGTTCCTAGATGAATTACTGGATTTGCCGCCTGACCATGAAGTAGATTTTCCCATTGATCTACTTCCAGGTACAGCGCTGATCTCTAAAGCACCGTACTGAATGACGCCGGCAGAGTTGGCAGAATTGAAAGATCAGTTGCAGGATTTGCTTGACAAAGGCTTTATACGACCTAGTGTATCGCCGTGGGGAACTCCAGTGTTGTTTGTAAAGAAGAAGGACAGGTCTGTGAGGATGTGTGTAGATTACAGAGAGATTAATAAAGTTATGATCAAGAACAAGTATCCTCTATCCCATATCGATGATTTATTTGACCAGCTCCAGGGTACACAGGTGTATTTTAAGATCGATCTCAAGTCAGGCTATCATCAAGTAAAGAGTAGAAGATGTATCGAAGATAGCTTTCAGGACCAGATATGGGCATTATGAGTTTCTTGTTATGCCATTTGGTTTGATGAATGCTCCTGCAGTATTAATGGACTTGATAAATAGAGTCTTCCACCAATACCTAGATCAGTTCGTGATTGTTTTTATTGATGATGTACTGGTCTATTCAAGGAGCTATGAGGAGCCTGAGATACATTTGAGGCAGGTCTTACAGATGCTTAGGGAAAAGAAGTTGTATGCAAAATTCAGTAAATGTGACTTCTGGCTCGAGAAAGTTGTGTTTTTGGGACATATTATTTCAGGAGGCGGAATTTCTGTAGATCCCAGTAAGATTGAGGCAATAGTGAATTAGGCTAGACCAAGGAACGTCCAAGGGATTAGGAGTTTCTTGGGGTTAGCCAGTTATTATCGTTGTTTTGTCAAGGGGTTCTCAGCTTTGTCAGGGCCTTTGACACGACTGACGAAGAAGAATGCTAGATTTGAATGGGACGATAGCTGTGAGCAGAGTTTTCAGGAGCTGAAACAGAGGTTAGTCACAGCGCCAGTATTGATCATACTGTCTGGGGGTGAGGGTTATACCATCTATAGTGATGCATCCTTGAAGGGACTTGGTTGTGTATTGATGCAGCATGACAGGGTAGTGGCGTATGCATCTAGACAGTTGAAGAAGTACGAAAAGAACTACCCTACCCACGATCTTGAATTGGCTACAGTAGTACACGCATTGAAAATTTGGAGGCATTACCTATATGGCGAGTAGTGCGAGATTTTCTCCGACCACAAGAGTTTAAAATATTTCTTCACTCAGAAGGAATTGAATATGAGACAAAGAAGGTGGTTAGAGTTGATTAAGGATTTTGACTATACTATCAGTTACCACCTAGGGAAAGCAAACGTGGTAGCTGATGCATTGAGCAGGAAGTATAGAGTATCAGCGTTAGCAGTTATAGAGATCCAGCATCCGATCATGATAGATCTGGAGAGACTTGATATTGAATTGATAGAGAGTAATACTCCAATATGTATCGCTAACCTAGTGGTACAGCCTACTCTACAGGAAAGAATTAAAGCCGCCCAGAAAGAAGATCCAGAATTGGTAGAGGTAATGGACAGAGTGCATATTGGTCAGGGAGATGAATTCTGCATTTCAGATGACGGAGCTCTACGGTTCTGTTCCAGACTGTGTGTTCCTGCTGATGCTGACATTAGAAGGACTATTCTGGATGAGGCTCACAGATCCTTGTATACAGTTCATCCCGGTAGTACGAAAATGTACAGGGATCTGCGAGAGTTTTACTGGTGGAGTGGAATGAAGAGGGAGATTGTCGAGTATGTAACCCAGTGCTTGACGTGCCAGCAGGTAAAAGCTAAGCATCGGAGGCCAGCAGGTTAGTTACAGCCTCTATTTATCCCATAGTGGAAGTGGGATCATATATCCATGGATCTCGTTTCAGGGCTGCCGTCGACATCACATGGCCAAAATGCTATTTGGGTGATAGTAGATCAATTAACCAAGTCCGCCCATTTTCTCCCTATCAAGATCAGCTATTCCCTCAGCCGATTGGCAAATATTTACGTCTAGGAGATAGTTCGTTCTCATGGGGTGCCTGTATCTATTGTGTCAGATCGAGACCCGCAATTCACATCACGATTTTGGAGGAGCTTGCAGGAGGCTCTGGGGTCTGAGTTATCGTTTAGTACGACATTCCATCCTCAGTCAGATGGGCAGACTGAGAGGACGATACAGATACTAGAGGATATGCTCCGTGCATGCGTATTAGACTTTGGGGGTAGTTGGACTCAGTTCATGCCACTGGTAGAGTTCGCATATAATAACAGTTACCAATCCAGTATTAGCATGACACCATTTGAGGCACTGTATGGTAGGAGATTTAGATCTCCTTTATATTGGGACGAGATAGGTGAGCGGCGAGTTGTGGGGCCAGAGCTAACACAACAGGCGTACAATAAGGTTTGGCTTATCAAGGAAAGAATCAGTGTAGCTCAAAGCCAACAGAAGAGTTATGCCGACAATCGCCTCAGGAATTTAGAGTTTGACGTGGGTAATCATGTATTTTTGAAGATAACTCCATTAAAAAGAGTTATGAGATTTGGTAGGAAGGGTAAACTTAGCCCTGGGTTTATCGGTCCGTTTGAGATTTTAGAGAAAGTGGGACCGGTGGCCTACAGGTTAGCTTTACCACCTTCATTATCCAGAATTCACGATGTATTCCATGTATCGATGTTGAGGAAATACGTCCCAGATCCTTCTCATATTATCAGTTATGGTGAGTTGGAGCTTAGTGATTCACTAGTTTATGAGGAGGTACCAGTGCAAATTCTAGAAAAAAAGGAACAGGTACTACGTAAAGAAAATTCCTCTGGTAAAAGTTCTATGAAGGAATCATGCGATAGAAGAGGCTTCTTGGGAGCTCGAGGAGCAGATTAGACAAAAATATCCACAAGTATTCCAAGAAATTTAAAGGTAATTAGAAATGTGAGTAAATATGTAGTTTTCTTTTGTAGGTACATGTAATGTTTTAGCAGTAAAAGGAATTTTAGTTTGGGGAAAATTTTCTTCTGGTATTTATAATCTCCAAGACTTGAGTTGTAAGCACGGTATTGCTCCGCCACAAGTGAGGGTAAGTAATAAAATAAGTAAACCATTTTACCTAATAAGGGATAATGAATTATGTGAATAACAAATTTCGAAGACGAAATTTTATAAGGAGGGGAGAATGTAATGACCCAAATAAAAATGGAATTTAGATAATAAAAAGGGAGGAAAACTGGAACCAGGAACGGAAGGAAAGCTACCAAGCTTCCTATGTTCGTTGATGAAGGTTTTAAGTATTTCGTCCGGACCTCTCGGGTTGGTCCAATTTTTACTGTGGTTAATATTTTTCTAAACAGGGTTAAAATGCCTTAAACGTCATTAAAATTTTCTAATAATACCCAATAGGTCCCCAACGGTCATATTTTCTCCTTTGCCTATATATACAAGTTCATTTGAGAAAATTAGTGAGAGATTAGCCACCTTGATTAGGGAAGAATTCTCTGAAAAATAAAAACCCTATACTACTCATTTTATTACTCAAACCACTCATACTTGCCTTCTAGCATTGCCTACATATTTTGTAAGTTGATTGAGTGTTTTGTTTAATAGGTTTGCTCTCCTTATGCTACTTGTTTGATGTGATTTTCTTAAGAGCCAAACCTTAGGATTCTTAGGAGGCTTTTGCTAATAAGCATTTCCTAAGAAAACCTTGTTAGATCTTCTAAGCTTGCATCTTCATTGCAAGATCTTAAGAAGAGGGTATTTTCATTTTGGTTGCAAAAACATTTTCAAATATCTACTGTGTTTTTATCTTGAAAATATTTGATGAGATATTTGTTAGTATGATAAAATCTTTGTTGCAATATTCTTTCACTCATATATTATTTGCTGAATACAAAGATTACACGTCTTTTGCAAACCAAGCATATACATCGTTTAATACATACATGCTTGAGATATCTTAATGATTGAATATACATAAGACTTGACATCTTTGTGTGAAACTATTTGTTGAATATCTTGTGATACAAAGATTGTTTGTTTGACACTCTCACGTACGCTTTATACCGATAGAAAATACCTTTGAGAGTTGAATCATCTAGACCACATTGAGCTTACATATTGAATCATATTTGTGGTGTATGTTATTGCGCGAATTTGGGTACTTATCTGCTTTACTTGAAAGCGCAATCACTGCACCATTTCATTGTAATACACTTTGGTTGTATTTCCAGGCACGGGCCTGAAGAGGGAGACTAGCCCTGGAATAGTCCCCGATTGGCTTAGACCCGGTTAGGAAAGCTAAGTGCGTCGTCCTGTTAAGGCGTGTAGGTTGAGGTCAGCCTCGCTAATTGACCTGGTTAAGGTTGAGGTCAGCCCTGTGTTAATTTGACCTAGTTGTAAACGGTGCCGCTCCACCCTTAAGTGAGCTATTAGTGGAATCCTTCTGCTTGCGAGCTTGAGGCGGGGACGTAGGCACGGTTGGCCGAACCCCGATAACATATCGTGTGTTCATTTATATTTCCGCACTTTATATTTACCGCATATGTATGTTATGGGTGAATGATGCGTATGACTTAAATTTCACATTATATTTATCTATGCATTTGGAAATTGAATAGACAGACCCTAGGTTGTGTATATACTGTTGTAGGATAGATTAACCTAGGAGAAAAAGTTTTAAATTCCAATTCACCCCCCCTCTCTTGGGAAAACACCAATTCTAATAATTTTCGCTATGGATGACAGGTGTCCCCGTTACCCACGGGTTCGTGTTGACCACTTATTCATTATATTACATTTTATGTATAAGAAAATTAGGGTCACTACACACACAATTAGCCGAGGATAAAGAATATTACCAGCCCATACAAGTAGCTTCCCTCTGCTTTAATACCATTACTACTATTAGGGCACTCACCTTTCTCAGCAAGCCCTCGAAGTTATCTTATTAATTATCCATATTCACATAAATTAATAGATATGCATATGAAACACTCTCTATGACAAACACGCCATTTACTTCCCCTATGGCACGGGTTGTGCGGCCCCGAAGCCTGGACTAATGTTCTAGGGGATCCACCCAGACAATAGTCATTTGTACTCTCTGCTAACATACTCCGCAGGTATATGCAACTCTAGCTGCTGATTCGATTGCCATTACCCAAGGGGGTACATTCACCTCATATAAGCAAATTGGACAAGGTCACCCTACACCTCTCAGCACAGGTGTGGGTGCACAAGGGTGCATAACAAATCTCTAGTAACGGTACCGTGCTCACAATGCACCGGTCCCCAGGGTTCTTAAAGTATATCATGCAATTTAGAAAATAAAAATCACCATTTAAAACATCAATTCATATATATTTCCTGTTATTCTAAAAACCTGGCCTTCGGTCGTCATATCAAATCCTTACATTATTCACCAGCATTTCTAGTATTTCGCAAACAATTTCAGTATTTTACAAACAGTTCAGTATTTCAAAATCTCAAATCTAGATATACAATAATCCATACCAATTAAATCATCTGCCATACGATTTCCACATTTTAACATAACCATATAAACAAACAAACTTTCCACCTTTCATTTTATTCAAAAATATCATACCATATATCCTAAGTTTGTAAAATTCATTTCGAACGATTGGTTTTCAAAATAACCTTTAAATTCTTACATATATATATATATATATATATATATATATATATATATGTGTGTGTGTGTGTGTGTGTGTGTGTGATGCCCCGAAACCTGCCAAGTGGGGCACGGGTTCCACGTGTTCCAATCACCTAAATCTGATACCATAATTAACATGCACGCAGTGGAACACAAATAAATATCCTCAAGTAAATACCAGAGTTCTATATAGTAACCCAAAAACAAACACTACAACATCCAGATATTCATATCCACATCCAACATTTAAAACATAACCCAATACAAATATATATATATATATATATATATATATATATATATATATATCAGAATCTCACAATACCCCAAAAAGAAACCACCAAACACAATCTCAACCTAGGCCTTCAAACTCGGTCTCCAGAAGAATCTAAAAAATTGTTAATCCACTAGGGTAAGACACTTCTCAGTAAGGGTGGAATAAATTATAACAGTGTATGACAAATGAGTTTTAATATTTACATATCAAAATAAACTGCTTCTCACATAATATCAATAACAACTGAGAAAATGTATCATTAATAACATTCCCGACATCTAATGTCATACACACATCCAATATACACAAGTACATAATTTTTATGCAAACGAAAGTCCCCAAGGATAGGGAAGATTACCTGCCCATACAAGTAACTTCCCTCTGCTCTGGTACTAAAAACTACCTACCAGAGCACTCACCTTACTCAGTAAGCCCTCAGGTGAAGTATTACTTTGCCGCTAGTACACACATCTTTATTATTTTAAAGGCAAAGGTTTTCGAGGATCAGGACGTCTACCCACCCATACAAGTAGCATCCCTTTGCACTGATACCAAGAAACTACCTAGCAAAGCACTCGCCTTTCTCAGCAAGCCCCTAGTGGTATGTTTATCTCGCCGCATGCACACACTTGCATTCACAATATGTTATACAATTACTATTATGTTTTAATTAAATTCACACGCACAACACATCCACACAAGAATCATGCAACTTATACTAATTCTTCCAATGTCTTCAGTACGTGGCCCACACAGAGCAACTACGTACATATCAGTACGTGGCCCACATAAACACCTACGTACTTCTTATCTACACGTGGCCCACACGGGCACCACTACCAACACAGGATACATAACATGGCCCACATAGGCGTCATTATCCACACAGGATATAACGTGACCCACACAGGTACCACTACCCACACAGGGTACATAACATGGCCCATACAGGCGCCATTATCCACACAGGACATAACGTGGCCCACACAGGCACCACTATTCACCAATATCCAATCCCTATAACCTATCCATCATACATTAGTAGAACAAGCTCCTCGACCTGCCAACGTCATATCATGATTTATATCTAGGCAATATAACAACCTCCTCATGCCAACGTTATATTGAGATACATACGAATAACCAAACCAGTTAGTTCACACAGATGCATCAATGCATTTCCACACAGGAATCCAACATATCAATTCATTCATCATGTCATAATCATTCCAAATATCCCCACATGCAAACCTAAATACCACAGTAATTCATATTCAATTTATTAGGAAAAATTGTTCCCATGTCACACGAATTTAACATCATATGCAATTATCCCAAATATAAATTTTAAACAAAATCATCATTTTCTAGTACTCACGGGGTTCTAAAAATCATATAGATAAATAATAAATTTCATACTCTCGTAAATAACCGGTTCACCTTAATAAAATATTAATACAACTTTATTCCCTCTTACCTGATTCCCTGAATCACGCCTGCAGGACTCCTAAAATTATATCCGCGATGCTCACCCGAACCCTGATTCAATCAAATCAACCATAAAAAAATATTATTTTAACATTTCCTAATTTACAATAATTAAATAATAATTAATTTCTAAATAACCCATTTATCCTAATTTTGGGCTATTTCTACAATGACCCCACGAGAAATCCGCTCCACTAGATTTGTAGAGAATCATCCTTAGATTCTCGTGGTGGTGTTCAATCATTAATTTGACTTAAAATTTAAGAAAAATTGAGGTAAGAATGAGAATTTGCCTTACCCCAGGAGTTATGCCCACGTTGCTCTTACGACAAATCCACTTTTGTAGATATGTCGGTGGCAGAGAATAAAGTCTAGTAGTATTTTTGGATTTTCAATTGGACAAGAAACCGCCGCGAAATTATAAAAAGAAGAGGAGTGGAGAACCTGAGCTAAGAGATTTTTTTTTTTTTTTTTTCTGCTTTCCTCTGCTCCAGGAAACTTAAGAATTAAGTTTTCCTCC
The DNA here is from genome assembly GCF_029873635.1 of Malania oleifera. NCBI lineage: Eukaryota > Viridiplantae > Streptophyta > Magnoliopsida > Santalales > Ximeniaceae > Malania > Malania oleifera. Next base: position 133,817,310 of record NC_080417.1, read on the forward strand.
TTTTTTCTTTTTTTCTTTCTTTCCTTAATCCATACTTTAAACTTTATTATATATTTATATATATACTTATATATATATATATATATATATATATTTACATATATACTTTTATATATATACATATATATATATATATATATATATCCAAAATCGTTAAATTTCTTAATTTAATTAATTTTCTTAATAGTAATTAATTAATTAATAATAATAATTTTTTAATTAATAATTTTTTTAATTATTATCATTATTTTTTTTTTGGTCGTTACAATATATATATATATATATATATACAGATACATATACAGAACAATTAAATTGATTCAAATTCTATAAAATTATTGACTTAACTTAATCCCCTTACCTAGTTTCCTGAAACTACGCCAACAGGGACCCCAAAACGATGCCTGTGGTGCTCACCCGAATAATTCAATAATCCTAATTTAATCAAATCAATCCTAAATAAAATATTATTTTAATATTTTCTAAACCCATAAATTTCAAATAACAATTAAACCCCCTAAAACAACCAATCTCCTTAATTCCCTAAATCTCACTCTTACTTTGGAGTGATGCCTAAGACCCCCAAATTGAAAATTCGCTTCACCCAAAATGACGACGATCGAGATTAGGATCCCGTGATGGTGTCCGATCATCGATTTAGCTAAAGACTCAATGAGAAATTGAGGAAAGAGATTGAGTATATCTTTCCCTAGGAGTGATGCCTATGTCGCTCCCACGATAAATTTGCTCTGGTAGAAATTTTGGTGGCGAAGATAGGAACCCAATGGTATTTTCGATTTTTCAATTGGTTGAATATTGACCGAGAAAATGAGGAGAGGGAAAAAGAACGAAGGAGACGAGAGGAGAGACTGTAGTGACCCGAAGAAAAATGAGCATTTTAATAATTAAAAGGGAGAGAAAATAGATACAAAAATAGAAGGAGGCCGTAGACTTCGTCGATGAACACAGGGTTTCGTCAATGAAGGTCTTCATAATTTCATCGACAAACACAGGGCTTCGTCGACAAGAAAATATCGAGAGACGGTTCGGGTTTCTCTAAATTTCGTCGATGAACACAGGGCTTCATCGACGAATTTACTGAAGGATTCGTCAACGAAGTGATGTGTCTCGTCGACGAACCCAGTCCGATAAATAGTGGAAACCCGAGATTTTTTTCATTCACTCGCCACTCTCTCTCTCTCACCTCTCTCTCTCTCTCTCTCTCTCCTATGACTCCCTCTCCCTTCTCTCTTCATTTTCGGCCCCACCGGTCGCCAGATCGACGATCCGAAGCTACTACAATGCTCCTGGCAGAGTTCTCCACGCATCTACCGGAGCGGATCGTCGGGAAATCGGAGTTGGAAATCATCCCAAATTCAAGGTAAGGCCTTTTAGTCTCCTTTTGGCCTTGTGGTAGTTATAGGAAATGATACAGGCAGAAAAATACTGATGTTTAGTTCTGGAAAATATTGGTTTCAAGATGTTTTATAGGAGGCCCTGCGGGTATCGGGCTAGAGTATAGTAGGGGCTTTTCAGAGTTAAGATAAGGGAAATATGCTATGTTAGGAAATTTTTAAATATTATACAGTTTATTTATTTACGAAAAATTACGTATTTTAGTATCGTGTGGCTTGTGATTATGTATATAGTACGGGGATATGTTTTATGAATTTAATTTCCTGATTTCATGAATTTCAGTATTATGGTTATACGAACTTCAGTATCATGATCTTATGGATTTCAGTACCATGATTTTACGATATTTCAGTACCATGATTTTATGAATCTCAGTACCATAATTATACGAATTCCAGTATTACGAATATGCAGTCCATGTTATGATTATTCAGATTTCAGTAAGTTATGCAGCATCATGGTTATTTTAGTACTTCAGAATCACGGTAAATCAGTTAATTATGTATAAAAATATATTATATGATATCAGACCCTGTTGGACTTGCAGCTATAGAGCACGGTACCGTTGCTACAGATACTATGTTATTTTATGAGTGCAACCACCTATTCAAATATACGTGGTACGGTCGACCACCTAAGCCCTAGAAGAGGTTAGGCTCCCCATCCAGATATAGGTTGAGGAGGGCAGGTCGACTGACGGAGTTCAGTGATTTATCCTCGGTTGGCCAGCCAGGGTAAATCCAGCCTACGAGCGGCACAACCTCGTCATGAGGGGCATGTTATGACACAGGTAGCCACAGGGAACAGTTTCAGTTACTATTACTTACGTGTTGATTTACAAAAACAGGGACCCTACTATATACACTAGAAGTATTTTGAATTATAACCATAATACTAATATGTTAAGTAATAGGGAAAAGGGGTGGTGTGCTTTATTATTTGTATTGTACTTTTGTACTCATTTATTCATGTTTATATGAAACAGATTTCATGATATATATATATATAGTAACTCATTTGTCACACACTAGTAATAGCATATTTCTTCTTACTGAGCGTTGGCTCACCCTAGTGTTGAATCATTTTTCAGGTGATCCAGGTAGGCGAGCAGATCAGGCTCGCAAATAGAGGAGCGTTTGTAGTGCCCTGACAGAGAGTGGGTATCATTTTTGGGAGCGTTTTTGTATATCCCAGTATAGTTTAGGAAATTTTTGAAAAAAAACAGTTATATGTGTATATTTTGAGAAACACAGTAGTACTCTGGTATTGGTTTTGTATGGTATATTATGGTTATGTTTGTATGATCTCTGCTTCCTGCTGCTTAGGGTAATATTATGGTATCAGAGTATGTTTTAAAAAAAAAAGAAAAAAAAAACCAGATAATTAGGTTGGTCGTTACAGAGACGCTGGAAGGCAAAGTGGGAGGTGTCTGTTTCTTCATAATTTCAGAAAGGCTAAAGCTTCAAAGAAGCTTCGGGTAATAGTTAACATAATAATAATAATAATAATAATAATAATAATAATAATAATAATAATAATAATAATAATAACTTTTAACCTATATATATATATATATTTTGCATTACATAATTCATAATTTTTATTATTTAATTTATTTATTTATTATTCAATTTAATTTTAAATCTTAAATTATTTATTTATTTATTTAATTTTTTTTTTTACATTCCCAAACCTATCATTTTCTAAGGTGTTACAGCGGGACTATCACGCAATGGTGAATTACACACCCCCACAACAATAGTATAGGAGCGGTAACCAAACACCCCGAGGTGGTCACCAGAGGGGTACCGCCCAAGCGTGGGTATATTCCATGACGCCGAGCACACAGGAGATGTAGTTACAGGTAACATTTATATGCTTTAAAATAAAGCTGTTGTGCTCTTTGATTCAAGTGCGACTCACTCGTTTGTATCTTGGGGGTTTATTAAATTGTGCAGAGTAGAAATACAGCCATTGGATGTCGAGTTAGCCATAGTTACACCGACTTGGTCGGTTAGTATATGCAGTAAGGTGATTAGAAACGATCCACTGGAGATTAAGGGGAGGAGGCTTCCTACTAGTCTAATTGTCTTCGATATGCATGGATTCGACATTATTATAGGGATGGATTAGCTAGCATCCAGCTATGCAAGTATTGACTGTCACAAGAAGGAGGTAGTATTCAGACCTCCAGGGGAGTAGGAATTTAATTTCGTCGGTTCGTGTGTGTGTTCTGCACCATGGATCCTTTCAGCGATTCAAGCAAGGTGATTACTTCTGGAGGGTTGCTAGGGGTACCTAGCACAGGTGAAAGAAACACCAAAGGAAGGACTGAAAATGGAGGATATCCTAGTAATTAAGGAGTTCTAGGATGTGTTTCCGAAGGACTTACCGAGGTTACCTCCTGATTGTGAGGTGGAGTTCACCATTGAGTTGACTCCAGGGATGACTCCAATTTCCAAGGCTTCATACCGAATGGCTCCGGCTGAATTAAAGGAGTTAAAGGAGCAGTTACAGGAACTTCTTGACAATGGGTTCATTAGACCGAGCGTATCATCCTGGGGAGCTAAGCGTTGGTATTGTTCGTAAAGAAGAAAGATGGGTTGATGAGGATATCTATTAACTACAGGGGGATTAATAAGGTGACAGTGAAGAATAAATACCCGTTACCTCATATTGACGATCTGTTTGACCAGATGGAGGGCACTCAGGTTTTCTCTAAGATCAATCTGCAATCCGAGTATCATCAGTTGAAGGTGAAATCAAAGGATGTATCGAAGACAGCTTTCCGAACCCGGTATGACCGTTATTAATTTTTGGTTATGTCGTTCAGTTTGACGAATGCTCCCGCACCATTTATAGATCTTATGAACAGGGTGTTCCACGAGTACTTAGATCAGTTCGTGGTAGTATTCATCGATGACATCCTAGTTTATTCGAGGAGTCCTACAGAGCTTATAAAGACCTGAAAATTTAAAATGATTAAAATAATTTGGAAAAAAATAATAAATAAAATAAAAAATAAATAAATAAAAGGAATGGCATGGGAAAAATAATAATAATAATAATAATAATTATTATTATTAAAAAAATTAAATTAAATTAAGATAAATTAAATAATTAAATAATTAGTTATTAAATTAAATATTTTTACATTGGATTTAAAAAAAAGCTAATTAGAATGATATATATATATATATAAAAGAAATTTATTAAAATATATATATATATATATATATATATATATATATAAAGTATCTGACAGAAAGAAGATAAGAAGAAGAAAGAAGAAGGAGAAGAAGATCTGGCGCCCCCCCCCCTTTGTGAAATTTTCCTGCGCGCGCTAGCCACCTCCGTCTCCGTCTCTCTCTCTCTCAATTACTTGGCGAGTTTGCGATGGATCGAGAAACAGAAGGTGCCGTTGGAATTCTGGTCCCGCTACCGACATTTCTACTGTAGCAGATTTTCTATGGGAACGGCTTAGGCACTCCTCCTGGGGAAAGGTAATTTTTTCTCATTTTCTCAATTTCTCCGTTAGTATGTGGTTAAATCGACGAACGGACACCACCACGGGGTCCTAGTCGTCGTCATAATCATTTTGACATAGGTAAATTTTCAATTGAAATTTTCTAATCCCTACTCCAAAGCGAGAGTGGGATTTGAGAAATTTGAGAATTTGGCTAAATTTAAGGGTATTATTATTTATTTAGGAATTATGGCCCTAGGAAGTATTAAATTACTATTTTATTAAAGAATAATTTATTGGAACTAGGAATTTAATTTTAGGGTCCGGGTAAGCGCCACAGGTATTTTTCGGAGTCCCTGTTGGCGTAATTCAAGAAATCAGGTAAGGGAAAAAATATATATTAAATCAAAATTTTTATGAATTTAATGAAAAAATAAATTGTGTTATATGTACGTGTATATGTTTCGATGGGTAAAATTCAACTGTTTAAATTATATTTCCTTCGAGTTTAGGGTTGATTATTAGATATGTACATGTGAAAATGAATTGATGAAAGTGGGAAATATTTTCAGGATAATTAAGTAAGAAATGAAATGTATTTTCAGTATATAAACATTAAATGTTGATTAACTTATTTTACAGGCAGTGTATGAATTTTATTGCTAAATTGTGTGGCATGAGAATCTGTGTAAATATATGTTAAATGTATGAGATGCAGGTTAAGTAAAACAATGAGAATAAAAAATGATATGGACAATATTGCCTGTGTATGTTAAATGCAACCATGTAAATGTAAGACAGCAGAAAGACAGCCATATTAGCAGATCTAGCACACTTCTGTGTAGACTAATTGATGACAGCTAAAAGGAGCTGTGTTAGCAGATCTAGCACGTTTCTATTTAGACTAACTGATGATGGCTAAAGACCAGCTGTAGTACGAAGTAATGAAATGAAATGTTATGCAATGAAATGACGATGAAATGGCAATGAAATGAAATGACAAAGGTAAATGATGTAAATGGGAAAGAGTCACTTAAAATGAAACGAAATGCAAAGTTAAGTTATGAACAGGAAGGAATGTGCATGAATGTATAATGACAGAAAAGAATGATGTATTATGATATTAGAAGTATGTATGTATGTAAAACATGTTATGATTGGGCGAGGTGTATCTTTTGCCTGAGGGCTTACTGAGTAAGGCGAGTGCACTAGTAATTACAGATGTGGCAGTAGCCACATAACGTACTAGGGTAGAGGGAACCTACTTGTATGGGCGGGTAGATCTCCCTATCCTTAGGGCCTTTGCCGGTAAACTTTTGTATGAACTGCGTGAGTACAAGATCAATTTGTCACTTAAGGGCTTACTGAGTAAGGTGAGTGCCCTGGTATGCTTTAGCTGCGACCTTTGGGTTGTCAAAAATATCAGAGCAGAGGGGTGCTACTTGTATGGGCAAATAATCACCCCTATCCTCAGGTAATCTCGTGGGTTAAATATTTGCATGTGTTTGATTAGGTTCAGGGAATGATTTCAGAAATTATGTTAACGATTTTTTTTCAAATGTTAAATAATATGTCATATATAAACTCATGTTTACCACGCACTGCTTTAATATATGATTTCTTCCCTTACTGAGATGTGTCTCACCCGAATATGAATTTATCTTTTTTTCAGGATTTTTTCGAGGTCGAACTTAGAGAGCTCAAGGTTTTTATAGCATTATTGGGAGATATAAGAAAAAGGGCATAAACATTTTAATGATGTTTTTGTAGAAAGTAAATATTTAAGTTTTATGTCTTTATGTTTTAAGGCTATTGAGTAAGGAATGATTGTGAAAATACTGAATTATTTTGGGAGTTATGTAGATTTATGGAAATGCATTTGTTGGATGATTTAATATGAATTATAGTTTGAATTAGTAAACTCTGGTATATTGTTATATGGAGATTATGATTATGTTTTCCGCTGCGTATGTTATGAAATATGATTTATCAGGATATGATCAGGTATAATGCACCAGGCTTGGGTTTTAGGGTTCGGGGCGTTTCAATGAAACTCATTTGAGGCTGGTACTTCAAGTACTCAGAGAGAAGAGATTATTTGCTAAATTTAAGAAATGCTAATTTTGGTTGGAACATGCTGCATTTTTGGGGCATGTAGTGTCCACAGAAGGAATTTCAGCAAACTCGAGCAAAGTAGAGGCGGTAGTTGATTGGGCGAGACTGAAAAATGTGCATGAGATTAGAAGTTTCTTCGGTCTAACCGAGTACTATCGCCGATTCGTCGAGGGCTTTTCTAAATTATTAGATCCTCTGACGCAGCTTACAAAGCAGAACAATACGTTTGACTGGACTGAGGAATGCGAGCAAAGCTTCTAGGAACTGAAGCAACGGTTAGTACGGCCCCAGTGTCGAAAAAATAATATAATTTTATATTATATATTATATTTAAATTTACATAAATTCAAATTCAAAGTTCAAAATTCATGACAAGCAATATCTTAAAAAAGAATTTCAAATTAATCTTCATTCTCTATTGAGTTAATATTTTTAAAACTTAAATTAAAATTTTGATTTAATAATATTCATTTTTTTAATTAAATAAAAATAAATAATTAATAGTTAATAATATCATAATATAAATAAATAATATAAAAAATTTTCTAATTATTATATTTCAAAACTTAGTTTTTAGTGTTACAAGAATTGTGCATGACAATTAAAAGACAGTGAAAATATTTTTAAATTATTTTATTTTTTCAAAATTTTACAAATGTTATGAATAATTTAATTTTAATTATATTATAAATTTTAATGGTTTAATTAAAAATTATATTGTTGTTTTAATTTCAAAAAATTTACTTATAGATATTAATGTATTGGCAAGGTAAACAAAAATCGAATACTAAATTTTAAAAAAAAAATTGATAAAAATGGACAATGAAAACACAAATTAATGCATTGTCATACAATCATTTTCTTCATTGTAAAATGACTAAAATATAAAGTAGAAATCACAAATGATACAAAACAATCCCTTAATTTCTAATTTCATCAAATCTACTTCATGAGTTTGATAACAATTTACAGTGGATATTATACACACATACACCCATATATATATAACATAGATAATTATGAATTTTTTATACTTTTTTAATTCGATAATACTTTTATCGATAAAAATGTTATGAAATCCATCAAAACTCAATGTATGAGTAATTTGATTGTCATCGCATGAAATAATAGAGTTATTAAATTTATATTATATATGTTGCAACAAGTTGTGTAAATATGTAATATATGAATTTACATGTAACTCACAATAGTACATGTATGTGTGTACGCTTATTTTTATTTTTTTTTACTTTTAAATTTTATGTCATCTCGTTATGTAGAAATTATATAGGGCACTTGTCCTTCCACGGTCTCCTTTTATCTATTTTTTAAATGTTAAATATGTGACGAATGAATCTTAGTCTTTATATGTATAATATAATGAATGTACGACTCATTTGCATCATGTTTAGTATCTAGAAAACAGGCATACAAGCATGTTAATTCTTGCTCACGATGTTTTTAGTTAGGCGCTTATATTATATCACCATTAAAATTAGGAAAATGCTCATGACTGGGGCCCATGATGACATCGACTGAGGTGATAGGGCTCTAGTGGGTACATGTATGTGGTCCCACATACTTGCACCCCCTTATGCCCCGCCACGTGGGCTTATATCATCACAAGCCTGCGTCACACAAACCTGCATTTATTGGTGCCATGACATGTGGGTCCATCATAGGCTGCATCAAATAGTGCAATGGGTAGAAACTATTTTAGTTGCTATTCTTGAAAATAAGAAATCAATTTTTGAAAATTTGTAATAACTATACATACTATTTTGTCGTTCAAAACTTATGTTAGCTCTCAACAAAATAATGTATCATACTTCTTTACTTAAATTTCAATACGAAACTGCATACCCTTTGACCAAAAAACAGTCGATCTACTAATAAAAATAAACTAGGTGTACACATGTAATGTGCGTCGTATGTTTAAAAATTAAGAAAAGAAAATTACAATATTTAAAATGGAAAAAGAGAGAAAAAATAAATGTTCATAAAGAGAGAGAAAGAAAGAAAAAGGTCGAGAGGTCTTAACGGCTCGTGCATGATAGACCATGCAAAGACTAAAAATGTTAACTAAAAACATTTTCAACTTTAATGACTTTTATTTTTTCTACCTTTTACGCACAAACAAACACGTATGGTAAAATCCAAATGTATCATGTTTCACAAATTATTTCACTCTCTAATTTTGCGGCGAAATAATCGAAACTCAACGGAAAAGTGGCTGAAAATAAATAATTATTTAATGCTTTGTAAAAGAGAATCAATTTAAAAAAAAAAATTAATAAAATAATTCTAGGATGGTATAGATGCCTCTATAGAGCAGAATGCCAGCCCACACAATTTGTCTAACTCTAAAACTGGGCTTCGGCCCAACTCTATTTGCAAACAATCCCTAGTCAGCCTCTGACCACATTGGTAGTTGGAAACTCTTTCTCCTAAAATCAACGGTTAGAAATGAAATGAAATGAACGACTTTATGAGTTTTATGTTATTAGTGTTAAAAATTATATAGAATAAAATTTTATTTTGGTTATTAAATTCATATGATTGTTAAAAATATTATTAGAATAACATAGATGCAAAAATGTAAAATAAAAATATAATAATAAAAATAAAAATTAATCTAGCCTTCAAATCATCAGAAAAAATTGTTCACAATAAAGTAAACTGGTAGAAAAAGATTTTGACTCCACCTAGTGAACTTGAGGCTTGATTTTATTATTATTATAAAAATAAAAAATAATTATCTTTAATTTATTTAATATTATATTTTAAAATTAATTTTTAGTATTCAAAATATGAATATATTCAAATTTGAAGTTAAACTCTACTAAAATTGAATTGATAACAAATCCTCAAGATTCTAGTTTAAATTGGCTAAAATTTAAATTTAATTATAAATTAATATTAAATATATACATGTAAAGTATATATATATATTAACTTTACATATATATTATGTAATTTATATAATACAAAATAATAAAATTAAAAAGTTTTAGTTAAGTTCACAAAAAATATTTTAAAATTTGAATTCTACTAATTAAACTATTTGAACAGTTCAAATTTTTTTAAGTAGAATTACGTTAAATCACAGAATAAGTCGAGTTCATGCAACTTATGAGTAAGCTCCCTTCTCGACGTGTTAAGAAATAAGTATTTATTATATAAAGCGCTTAAATTAAGTACTTATATTAATAAGATGCATTTGGTTAAATAAGCATTTACTTTAAAAAGTATTTTTTAAATTATATATTTTTAAAAAATATATTTTTTGAGAAATTATTTTTCTAAAAGAAAGTACTTGCATGGACAAAATACTTATAATAAGTAATTATATACTGTTTTTTTTTTTTCTGTAAAAGTCCTTTTTTATATGTGGTTCTAAATAATTTCCCAACTTGCAAAATAATTTTATTAGACATAAAAATTAAAATTGATAACAGTTATTCTTCAAATTATCTTAATCATTTTTTCAAAAAATTGAATATTTGTATCTTAATTACTTTTAAATTCAAATAATTATTTTATTTAAATTTTTTAGTTAAAATCTTGTATAAAATTAATATTGAATTCACAAAAAGTTAATTATAAATAGGAAATCACGGTAACAAATGTCAATTTACACGATAAGCAAAGTTTGAAAATCATAAAATTTAATTTATATTTTATAAATTTTTAAAATTTAAAAAAAAAATCATAAAAAAATATTATCATATATTCATAATTTATATTTAACAACGAGCAGAAAAAACAAAAAATTCAAATTTGAGCAAATAAATAGCCTTATAATCATGAATGAAGATAATGAAGAGTCAAGGTCCACAGCAGGCCTTCCCATGGACCCCACCCCCATGCAACCCTACGCATGTAGGACACCCCCCACCCCAAATATTGAATTGTCATGACCGTTGAGCATCCGAAACGCTGCCACGTGTAAGTAGCAGGAAATAAACGACACCGGATTTAGTGCCACGCCCCACCAGGGCCCCAAGTTAAGTCCCTCACTTCCTCCCCTGTATTTCCTCTGCAGTCTGCAACGGTAACCTCTGCTCTCACACACTCCCGTTTCCTATATAACCCTGCCCCTTTCGCATTTCTTGCCTACACTTCAGCTTCTCTTCCTCTTTCCGTCTACGCCTCCATCTCTCTTTCTCATCTTTCTCGTATCATCTCATCTTCAATCGTTTCTTTGTTAATTTCTCGTTCTTATCTTATCTTATCTTCAGAAATTCGAAATTTGATTAAGCTAATTTCGTGAGGCTTAATACGTTTTGCTCGGTCTCTGCCTATATATATATATATATATATATATATATATCCCTCCCTCTGTAGCTTCCAAGTCTCACTTAGTTTTTGGTTTACTTCTTTCGCATAGCCATGGAGTTTCAGAGGCGACTCTGTTTCCTTTTTATCTTCCTCGCTGGCTTTCTCTGTTCGTTGGAAGCTATTCAGTTCAACGTTGGGGGATCTCATGGTTGGGCCGTGAACCCAAATCTGAACTACAATCGCTGGGCGGAGAAGAACAGGTTTCTTGTCAATGACACTATCTGTAAGGCCCCTGTTCAAGCAAAGTTATTTCCTTTATGGGTTTTTGGCTTTTAGGTTTTATGTTTGTTTGACTTGATTTTAGGTTTTCGGGTTCTGGGTTTTGATTTTATTTTTGTTTGCAGATTTTAAGTATGAGAAGGGTGCGGACTCTGTTTTAGTTGTCAAGGGAGATGATTACGTCAAGTGTAACACGCAGAATCCGATCAAGAAGATGGAAGATGGTAATTCTGTGTTCGTGCTCAACAGATCGGGCGCTTTCTTCTTCATCAGCGGAAAAAATGGTAGCTGCGAGAACGGCCAGAAGCTAATTGTGTTGGTTTTGGCCGTCAGGAAATATCAGCTTCCTCCATCCCCCAAACAATCTCCACCCGCCGGTGCTCCGGCGCCGGTGACCCACGCGCCGGCGGTCCCCGTGTCTCCTTCTCCTGTTGAGGCACCCACTTCGCCGGCGCCGGCAGGGAACACTCCCGCTGCCTCTCCCACACCACTAGCACCAGCATACGCTCCGACGACCCCATCTCCGGCGGGTAATGTTCCAGTTTCATCTCCCACGCAACATTCTCCTGTTCCGGCGATGCCGACTCCTGTCGTCTCCCCTGCACCAGCCTACGCTCCGAAGGCACCAGCATACGCTCCGGCGACCCCATCTCCGGCGGGTAATGTTCCAGCTTCATCTCCCACGCCGGCCGGCTCTCAACCGGCTCCTGTTCCGGTGATGCCGACTCCTGTCGTCTCCCCTGCACCAGCCTACGCTCCGAAGTCTCCAGCTCCGGCGGCTACACCTGCACAGTCTCCGACGCCGGCCTTCACTCCCACGACGCCGTCTCCCTCTCCATCTACAGCTGTCCCTCCCTCACTCTCTCCATACCCGGCATCACCATCTCCGTCGGCGACTTCCCACGCACCGGAAACTGCACCAACCCTTTCGCCTCCCGCGTTGGCACCCACCAGTCCCACCTCATCGGCGTCGACGCCAGGGAGCTCCCCTCAGTCCGGCGGGAGCTCGGCGAATGTTGTGGCGCCTTCTCCGAATTCTTCACGCGCATTCGTGTTCATCCCCGGCGTTTTAGTGTCATCGGTGACCCTGATTCTGAGTATCGCCATGGTCAACTTCATTTGAACAACAGTTTAGATTTGTTCATTTCGTTGGATTCTTTCATATGATTTTATTAGTTTATTATACATAGCTTTGTTCAGTCTTTTTTATTTTTTTAAAAAAATTTCCTGCTTCTCAGACTTGATCGATCATATATGTATGATTATTAATTTTGATTTTTAATGGGCATGTTCTTATTATTTTTTATTTAATCAACCTATTTATTGTTTTTATTTGTTGCTCTTATGGTGATTCAAAAATTTTGAATTGCATGATTTTCTTGATCATGACAATATAATCGGCACTTACAAAGAAAAAATATTTAATTTTTGAAAGAATTTGAGATTTAAAATTAACTTTGAAAAGTTTTGTTGAGTTTTTTGTTCTTAATTAAAAATTTTAAGTTTTTTAAAACATAATAATTCTGTATAATAAAAGATTTTATGCTTGGAGATGGCGTTTTTATTTGGTGTTCGCATCTTTAAATGGTTATAAAATTGCTTCAACATATTAATTCGCATGATTATCTTGATATCTCATCAACGAAAAAAAAATCTCATCTTCGAGTTTTTCTAATTAAAATAGGTTTGAAAATTTGTTGAGTGTTCTGCTTTGGTCAAAATTTTTATTGTAAATATAATAATTTTTGTGTAATTTTTACTAAATTAAGTAATAATTTTAAAAAATATTAATGAACTAGATGTTAAATTAGTTCATTAATTATTTAATAAATTATTTTCATTTTGTAGAATAAATTTAATTTTTAAAATAACATCTCGATTATTTTCAAAAAAAATCTCAATTGTGTTTTTTTTATGATGGTTCTAAGTTATTTCAAGATTATCTCATGTTAAATAAAGAATATTTTACACAAAAACGAAGATAAATTCATTAATTTATCTATTTAGTTTTCAAAATAATGAATATATATTTATTCTAAACTATTTAAATAGAATTTAAAATTCTAAAATATAAGAATAAATTTACAGTGGGTGATATTATCTTCATGAACAACTCCCCAAGGTTGAGGTTATTTCAAGGCCTATTCGAGTAACTAGAAGATCCAATTTGTAATCACTGATTTCCATTTCAAAGGTTCAAAGGTTTATTCATTAGTAGATGAAGAGGGTGGATGATTTCATGGACTCAATTAATTTTCTTATAAGGAACTTTTGAATTTTAGCGGATTTGTAATTACTATTTAGTTTCTATATTAAGGTGCTGAAGTTGAAATTTTGATCGAACCTAGAGAAATTTATATCATTTAATTTTATTATTATACAAAACATCATAAGTTTTACATTTAGTTTAACTAATAGTCTCTTTTGTATTTTCTTTTTGTCTATTTATATTGTTTTAGGTCTTTTATAGTTCTACAACTTCGTCATATTTTTTTATACTAATTTCTTTTTTTTAATGGTTTTTTAGGCATCTTGATTTTACCACAAAATTTCCTCACTGTCCAACTATTTTTCTTCATATTTATCTAAAACCTTTTTTAATATTTTTATGATAAAATTAGTTATCTTATTGCAAATAGTATTCGCATTTACCGTACCCTTACTATTAAATCATTGAGGATTTCACTTGTGAAGTTCGTCCTATATTAGAAAAAGTGAGTATTTGATGAATGCTTATAGATATGGTGTAACCCAAGATCCAATAGGTTTAAGCTTTTGGGTCCCAAGATCTAATAGGTTTAAACTTTTGGGTCAAGTTGGTGTTCACTCATGTGTATCAAGCACGGCCTATGGACTCCTCTAGTGCTAAAAAGTGGTATCAGAGCCGACGGTTCATAACTCTGGATGTGAGAGTATGTGATTGAGGTTAAGAAGGATCATCTAAGCTGCCAAGATGGATCCAAATTAGGTCAAAACGTGGGAGGTAGGATTGGTTTGAATGCATCATTTGGAATACAATCTGAAACACGTAAGACGGCCCACTTAAGCAAACTGTTGGAGAATTTATCCCATAAGGGAGAAGATGACTTCCGTTCAAGGGGGAGCAGTTGGAACTCACATGTGGTGGAGTTTCCGTTCAAGGGTGAGCAGTTAGAACTCATAAGTGAGGGGGAAATTATTGAGAATTTCACTTGTGAAGTTTGTCTCACATTGAAAAAAGTGAGTATTTAATGGGTGCTTATATACATGATGTAGCCCAAGACTCAATAAACTTAAACTTTTGGGTCAAGTTGATACTCACTTATATGTATCAAGCACACTTATAGATTCTTCCAATACTAACATGAATCACACTTTTTTATTATTTTATAATTAAATTTTACTATATATAGTATAGAGATAATTTACGTTACAAAAAATGATGTGTAAGTTTGAGGTTTTTTTTTTTTTTTTCTTTCTTTCTTTTTGAATGTAAACTAATTTCATATAGGCAATATAACAAGAACACATAACTCACACAATTGCCATCAAAAAATTAATCTACACTAAAAAGTTATTTTTACTTTTTTTTTTTTTTTTATGGAACTAAAGTAGTATGTCTATAACGATCTCGATCCTAAATTCCATGATATTGCAGCACCCATTCAGGCACATGAGACTTCTCTTACGTTTGAAAAACTTCATGACATGCTTGTAATTTGACCTACCACACTTGCATCTCCGAACCAACATGTCATTATAATTTTCCAGTCAACCGTCGACGAATATTGTATACCCATTGACGATTACTTCGACGGTTTCAAATAGAAACATTTCCAAAAGAAAATCGTTAACAATTTTTTCAGTCGCTGTATTGCCCAGAATCTTTCTAATTGAAGATTGGTTGATATATGATAGTTTGCAATAGCCTAAGATTCTCCAGTTGTATTACTATTGTTATTTATGGTGTGTCTCTTATACTTCGTGGGGGCTTATAAACAAAAGGAAGAAAAAACATATGTTGGTGTAGAGTAGCAGAAGACTCGTCAACAAGTGCCCTAATCTCATCAATGAGTAGATACCGAGAGTCAGAAAATCTCAGAGCAAAAGACTAATTGACGAAATGATAGACTAGTCGACGAATCCCCTATTCTCGTCGACGAGTATGTATGGGTTGCAAGAAAATATTTGAATTTTGAATGTAAATGGTGTGACGGTTGGGGATTAGGAGGGAAGCCTCCGAAAGCTTGTTATATATGCTCTTCTGGGCATATTTTGATAAGTAAGAGAGTAAGAGAGGGGTGAGAGAAGGAGAGAAGATCATTGAGTGTGTATCTTTGATTTTTATAGTGAAATCTCTTGCTGATTGCTCCTGTGGATGTAGGCTTTAGCAAACCATGTAAGTCCTGGTATCGTTGCTCGTAGCTTTACTCTTTTTATATTGCTATGGTTGTGGAATAATTTTGTATTTCACCATTTACATTGTATGCAGGTGTATGATTAATCCTTTTACAATAATATCGTTATTCCGTTGTGCATTATTGGAAGATGTCTTATTTTCACAACAACTTGAATATTTGTTTATGTCTAATAGTCTAGGGTCTTCTTATTTTGGTATTTAAATATTTTGGAATTTGTAATAACCATACTTTGTACAAGTCCTATATATAGGACATTTTCATATCAATGAAAGCATTTTGCAAATTCTATATGGTATTAGAGCTCTTTTCTCTAATGAGCTTTTTTTTTTTTTTTTTCCTCATGGTGGTTTCCCTTAAGTCTGTTATTGTCAACACTTTCGAGCTTCCTGGCAACGCTAACGCTCCTCTTATTGCCATCAATGTCAGCTCTCAGCTTCCTCTAAAGCTAACCCCTTCCAATTTTCCTTAATGGCGTGCCCAACTAATGTCATTGATCATTAACTATGACCTCCAGGGCTATCTTGATGGTACCACTGTATGTATGTCATCGACTTTTTCTACGCGCACCTCCTTTGCAGGTTCATTTTCCACAGATGTCTCCAATTCGGCCTTATGGCTTTGGCTCAGGCAAGATATGTTGATCCTTCATGCCATCCTTGCATCTATCTCCAAACTGGTGATGCCACTCATTGGTGCTTCAACCACTACTCGTGATGCTTGGTCCAAGTTGCAACGATTGTATATCAATCGTTCACGTACTTGTGTTATGCAACTTAAGGAGGAGTTGACTCTCATTCAGTAAGAGTCTCGTTTGGTCTCAGAGTATCTCCATAGCATCAAAGTTTTAGTTGATGAACTTGCTGTGATATACTCTCGCGTCTCAGCAGATGACATTAATCTTTATGTCCTCAACAGTCTAAGTCCTGAATTTCATGATATTGCAGCATCTATTCGAGCATGTGAGACTTCTCTTATGTTTGAAGAACTTCATAACTGAATAAACTTCTATTCAGTCGAAGTTTCACATGCCCGAATGGGTGCTGCAATATCACGGAATTCAGGATCGAAGCCATGGAGGACATAAAGAGTAATGTCATCAACTAAGATAAGAGAGTCAATCACAATAAGTTCATCAATTAAAATCTTAATGGCATGAAAATACTCCGAGACCGAGTGGGACTCTCGTTGAATGAGAGTCAACTCCTACTTAAGTTGCATAACACGAGTACGTGAACGATTGGCATACAACCATTGCAACTTGGACCAAGCATCACAAGCAATGATTGAAGCAGCAATAAGTGGCATCACAAGTTCAAAGACAAATGCAAAGATGGCGTGAATGATCAACTTATCTTGCCTAGACCAATGCCAGAAGGTTGGATTGGAGACATTTGCAGAAGATGAACTGGCAGAAGAGGTGCTAATGGAAAGCGTCGGTGACGGACATATAGTGCTATCGTCAAGATAGCCCTAAAGGTCATAGTCAATTAGCAATGACATCAGTTGGGCGTGCCATGAAGGAAAGTTGGAAGGGGTACGCTTCAAAGGAAGCTGGGAGCCGGCATTGATGACAATAAGAGGAGTGCTACCATTGCTAGAAAGCTCGAATTTGTTGACAATCATAAAAGCAGGGGAAATGACCATGAGGAAAAAAAAAAAACTTGTTAGATAAATGAGCTCTAATATCATATAGAATTTGAAGAATATATTCATTGATATGAAGATGTACTATGCAAGACTTGTATAGAGTATGATTGCTACAAATTCAAAATTTTTTAAAACTATAATAAGAAAATCCTAAACTAACATATATGAACAAATATTCAAATAATACAACAGGAGAATCTTAGGCTATTAGATATCAACAAATATTCAAATACGAAGATTCTCAACTGTATCAGCAACGAACAAAATCGTCGATGATTTCAGTACTCTGTCAATGGTTTCCTTTTGAAAATATTTCTGTTTGAAACCGTTAATGGGTTATGCACTAATCACCGACGATTTTCGTATAAAATACATGATTTTTTTTTATAGTGTCTACAAATTAAAAATAAATTATGATTTCACACACTAAATTCAAATTCAAATAAAGGATTGTAACTCATAGTAGCAGACTACTAATCAGCCAATAAACACCTTTCCATTTTGATTGGCAAAATTGCTGACACATTCAATGTGATACGGTACTCGAGTTAATTCCAATCTATTTTTTGCCGACACGGAGAAATTAAATTGAAGATGGTTATCCCACCATCACCCATCACCGTCCGATCACGTCGCTGTTCCTTGATTGATAACCAATGAAAACGACACAACCGTAGATAATTTCAAAAAGAGAGAAGTCTCAGCATCGGACCACATTATTTATAATCGGACGATCCGATGCGCGCCACATGGGAAGCTTGTGCGAGGCTTACCGCAGGGGTGACAACAGGAGAGTGCGACCCAGAGGAAAGCCGTGGCAGTGCTGTGACGTGGGAGAGGCCAGGTGGGGTACGTGTCGCGTGCAGGGGTGAGAAGAGGTCGTGTTTGGGGACTGGGGAGTACAAGATTTGAACGTGAGGTGCCACGTTTGCACTTTGCTTTTGTCACGCAAGGGTGATGGTGGATTTCGGACACGTAAGCCCCCAAATCAACGGATCACAATGGATTTCAAGCTTCTACCGCCTTCTTAGGATTGGATTTGTGGATACAGCTTGATTTGAAGAATGACCCCAAAAATAAAAAAATAAAAAGGGTTTTCAAAAGGTTAATGTTTAAATAATTCTTATATGATCTAAATTTCTCTACCACACATTGAACGCAGGAAATAATAATCTTAGGCATCCCCATTAAAATAATATATATTCACTCTCCCAATAGTATTCTCAAGAAAGTTTTGATATATCAAATGTGAGGGTTTAAACTCAATTTTGATAAGGTTTTGTTTGTCGTGATTATAATTATTATTTTAAATTATTAGAATTTGTTTAATATAAATTCAAAGTCATGATTATTCTACAGTCAAATTTTCAATTATAATTGTTATTGTCAAAATTTATTTAAGGAAATTTAGATCGATTACAATGTTGATCGCATGTGAGAAATAAAAAAGAAACGACTTAAAGGACGCTTGGTGTACTCCGAAGAACTATTTCAATGCCTAAATAGGAGAATTTGAAAGAATCATGCGATTGCAACAACATAAAAATGAGCGAGATGGAATGAAATAAGATGAGATACCCTACTTTCTTTAGGGTATTCCTTTTATAATGATATCTTCATATTGATAAATTTAGTGTACTAACCCTTTACTTACTCAACGGACGTTATCTCTTTTTCATTAAGTGTTGATATCTTTTCATTTTTCAATCTTAGATAGGTTAATTTTGAGTTTATTCTTTAAATTACATCAATAGTAATTTTTATTTTTGTTTTTATGTTGTAACATGCTTGACCAATTTTTTGCTGCCGACGTCCAACGATGAGATTGACCATTCCATGCTTGACCACTTTTGGTTTTATGCTGCCGACGATGAGATTGCTTTTGATGTTTTGGAGGAGAAGGGGCGGTGGGTGGGACGTCGTCATTGGCATTGAATGCAAAATTGTGCAACTCCAAAAACACATTTTCTTCTTTTTTTTCTTCCTTCTTTCATGCACGAAGATATTTAAATGAATGATCGACCCAGCAATATATAACTACATACATAAAATTTTAAATTTCGAGATCTTCTTGAGATTTGTAAAAGACACAAACTTGACTTTATGTTTTAAAATTTTTATAAACCTTCTCGAAAATTTACCTTAATTTTTTTTTAAATCGAGAAGTTTATATTTATTTATTTATTAAAACTTGAGAAAAACTTATAGAAAAATCTTCACAAAAAATTCATTGTATCTCGTTAACAATCATGAAGGACAAAGGCAGGCGAGCCCTTTTAAGTTTGCCCTTTAATCACATGGACAGCAATTAAAGTGTACGCACCTTCGTCACTTACTGCGGCAAATGGGAAATGGCAAACCAAACCAGCCTCCCTTTCTTTGTTTTCTTTTCCCCACGGCAACTGAGAAAGTGATTGATGGGTCGACGCCCTTCAATAATGTTGGCTTCTGTTCATCCGCCAGCGGCCTCATCACAGGCCTTTTGTGTGGATCGTACAGGCCCATGGGCCCATTTAACAACTCATACTTAAAGTAGCCAACCACACACCTTCTGCGGGGCCCTTTATACGATATATGTCAAGATAATGTGGGGGCTCATGTGTTTAGAAAGATGAGAAGATTAATATATTGGGGTTTTGGGGAAATTGAAAATTCTTTTTAATTTTTTTTTAAATTATAAAAATTTTACTTATTAGTTATTCCTGTAGTTTTTTTTAGAAAATAAAAAAGTCCGAGGCATTTTTCCTCGTAGAAAATGGTTTTTTAAATAATTAGAAAAATGTCATCTTATTTTTTAAATTATTTATTTTTTTATATAGCATTTGATAATAAAAATATAAGGAGTTATTATTTTATTATTTAAAAATTTTTAAAATTAAATAAAAAATATTTTAATAGTTACCATATAAACTCTTTATTTTCTATCTTTTACCATAATCTTGAAACACTGAAAATAACTTGACATTTTTCTAAGGAAAATACTTGTCATTCTAAAAAAATATCACTACACATTCATTTATTTCTCACATAATAAATTTGGCCCCTTTTATTTGATTATTTATTTATTATCTTTTTATCTTGTAAAGTGAAATTTAAGAGATAAAACTGGAGGTCCAAAAAATAAAAACTCCATTTAATATTCACCACCCCCATAGTGATAGCGGATGCTTACCTAGCCAAGACTTAGATCTGGCTGGCTCAACCTAAACTTTTCTGATTCACCCCAACATTCCACACTTGTCCGCAGGCTTTGGATATCAAACAGACCTTTTTAATGTGGTCGATTTTCCCTCTTTTGTATTAAAAAAATTATTGTGAGACGCTAATAGTAATTTTTAGAGAGCCAATACGACTTCCTTTTATAAATCTTGAAAAATTAAAAATCAAAAATAAAAACTACATTTTATAATGAAACAAACTCTTAAAGGTTTCTCGACATTTTTCAACATTCCCGATAATGTGAGACCTATAAACACCTAATTTCAAGTTTATTTGTGTAACTAATTTGACAAGATGAACATCTTGACATTATTGGAAATGGAACACACATACAAGTTTGAATGTCTATTTTCATTCTCTCCATAAAAAAGTTTAATGAAAGTCCAATTTTTGTAGGAATTCTATTTTTAGAAACAAATTGCGCTAGTATGCCCTCATAATATTACATGCTATTGTTATTTAAAGCAACAAATTATTTATAAAAAAAAACCCTCAAGGAGTTGTTCATAAAGATAATATCATCCACCGTAGATTTATAAACCAAGTTGTTCTTATTCTTGTTGATCTATTTTGTGATAGGAATCATCAAATCTAACAATGTGAAAGAAGTTTTAAAAACTTGAATTGAAAAACAAAGATAAAGAAGTACATCCACAATTGCAAACTTCACACTTAAAAACATGCATATTTCACATTTTGCACATGTGGAACCCAATTTTTGACTTGTTTTTTAGATCCTACGATTCAAACTTGGGAACCGTTGGCTCGTTTGACACATGTTTAGTTCCCACGAGTTATTTTATTTACAAACATGGTGGCGATAGCAGGTTTATAACAAGAACAAGCATATTCCATGTTTTAGGCACCTTGAACCTCATTGTTGCCTTGTTTTGTAGGTCATACAATTCAAATTTGGGAAGTTCCCAAGAGTTATTTTATTTACAAACATGGTGGCGATAGCAGGTTTATAACAAGAACAAGCATATTCCATGTTTTAGGCACCTTGAACCCCATTGTTGCCTTGTTTTGTAGGTCATACAATTCAAATTTGGGAACCGTTGGCTCATTTGATGCAATTTTAGTTCCCACGGTGGGTCATTTTACTTATAAGTACGTTGGCAGTAGTTGGTTAATGACAAGAATAGACATATTTCACGTTTTGGGCACCTTAAACCTCATTTTTGACTTGTTTTCTAAGTCTTATGGTTCAAACTTGGGAACCATTGGCTCATTTGACGTAGGTTTAGTTCCCACGGGTAATTTTACTTACGCATACGATGGTGATAGTTGGTTTATGACAAGAACAAGCATATTTCACGTTTTGGGCACCTTGACTCTCATTTTTGACTTGTTTTGTAGGTCCTATGGTTCACACTTGGGAACCGTTGGCTCATTTGATGTAGGACTAGTTCCCATAGGTCACTTTACTTCAGAGCACGGAGGTGGTAGATTATTTATGACAAAAACATGCATATTTCACGTTTTGGGCACCTTGAGCCTCATTTTTAACTTGTTTTGTTGGTCTTACGGTTCATATTTGGGAACCTTTGGCTTGTTTGATGTAGGACTAGTTTCCATGGGTCATTTTTCTTACGAGCATGGTGACGATTGATGGTTTATGACAAAAAACATGCATATTTCACGTTTTGGGCACCTTGAACCCCATTTTGACTTGTTTTTGTAGGTCCTACGGTTCAAACTTGGGAACTATTAGCTCTTTCGATGCAAGACTAGCTCTCACAAGTCATTTTACTTAAGAGCACAATGGCAGTAGTTGGTTTATGACAAAAACAAGCATATTTCACGTTTTTGGTACCTTGAATCCAAATTTTGACTTGTTTTGTAGGTCCTACAATTCAAACTTGAAAACCGTAGGCTCATTTGGCATAGGTTTAGTTCTCAGGGGTCATTTTACATAGGTACGCAATGGCGATAGTTGGTTTATGACAAGAACATGCATATTCCATGTTTCGGGTACCTAAAACCCCATTTTTGCCTTGTTTTGTAGGTCTTACAGTTCAAACTTGGGAGCCATTAGCTTGTTTGACGTAGGACTAATTCCCACAGGTTAGTTTACTTAGGAGCGATGTGACAATAGTTAGTTTATGACAAAAACAAGAATATTTCACACTTTGGGCACATTGAACCCCATTTTTTGACTTGTTTTGTAGGTCCTAAGGTTAAAACTTGAGATTCGTTGGCTCATTAGATGCAAGACTAGTTTCCACGGATCATTTTACTTAGGAGCACAATGACGGTAGTTGGTTTTTGACAAGAACATGCATACTCCACATTTTGGGTTCCTGCAACCTCATTTTTGACTTGTTTTGTAGATCGTACGGTTCAACTTTGGGAACCATTGGCTCATTTGACATAGAACTAGTTCCCACGGTTCATTTTACTTGGGCACATGGTGGCGGCAATTAGTTTATGATAAAAACAAGTATATTTCACATTTTGGACACCTTGAACCCCATTTTTGACTTGTTTTGTAGGTCCTACGATTCAAACTTGGGAAACATTGACTCGTTTGGCGCTGAACTACTTTCCATGAGTCATTTTAATTAAACGCATGGTGGCGGCAATTAGTTTATGACAAAAACAAGCATATTTCACATTTTGGACACCTTGAACCCCATTTTTGACTCATTTTGTAGGTTATGTGGTTCAAATTTGGGAACTGTTGGCTTGTTTGACATAGGCTTAGTTGCCACGGGTAATTTGAATGGAGAAAGGGGCTTTTTTTTTTTTTTTTTTGCTAAACACTACTATAATGGACGGACCCAGAGCAAACTCCTAGTAAAGATGAGTTATATAAATGAAAGGGAAAAAATCAATGAAAAACCCACAGCACGGCCTAATAAATTTAATAATAAAGAGCAGAAACAAACAAAATATGGAGAAGAAGATCATGAAGATTCATTACTTGGATTTGCTTTGATATATTGGCTCTAGCTGCTTTAGATGAGTAAGCTTCGCAGTAGTGGGTCTCGCAAGAGGTGGGACTTTGTTGAATTTTTTTTTTTTGGTTTTTTCTTTGATTCTGTAGCTAGTTTTCTATCTATGAAACGTGGATTTCTTATTCTTTTTTTCTTTCTTTTTTCACGTTTTATTTCCTGTATATTATTCTCCCTTCTAATACAATTCTTTGTGTATGTGTGTGTGTGTGTGTGTGTGTGTGTGTGTGTGTGTGTGTGTGTAATGTAATGCTTGACATACCTTACTATCATGGTCCGACTATTTTCACACCGTTGTGAAAGGATCGTGCGGCACTAGCTAAAGCACTCTTGTTTAACTAGTTAGCCTATCGTTTACCAACATTCATCCACGAAACACTTTCATTAGCATTCAATCAAATGGCAGCGGAAATAGTAAGCATCCATGAAAGTAGTGGCAAGCAAGCAGTAAACATTGAATCTACGCAATTCATTAACAACACCTCCGTTGACAATGTGTGTTTAGCGAGGGAGACAAGTAGGCTAAACACGTTGACAAAAGCTAGTGAGTTTTACAATGACTGATGAACACTCACCCTCCCCTAAAGAGCTTTCTAGGCCATTCCCACTCTAACACAAGGAAACATCAAAGCGACCGAGAAGTCATACTGCCTTATTTGGCATACAAAGGCACTACTAGCAGAAAATAACCCTACACCTAATTTACATGATAGAAACCCATCTCGAGCACACGAGACAAGCAGTCACAAGCAAACATAATGCCCTGAACAAGCTTAACTCGTGACATTCTCCCCCACTTAAGTAGTCAACGTCCTCATAGACTTTGGCACTAGGTACACTTCAACTTTGTCCATGAATGGTTTCATATCTTCCGCAGAAATCCAGCTGATTTCTTAGTCATCAAAGCATTTCCATTTCACTAGGAACTTATGTCGCTTCTTCCTTGAGGATATAAACATTATGTCTGCAAGGATCTCTTCAACTTCATGTATGTCAGGTTGCATTGTCTTCAACTCTGCTCTGTTGGACTGACTTCTGCTCAGATCATCGGTGTCAGCGTTGAACGACTTAAGGCAGCTGACATGAAACTGTGGTCTTCTCCCTTGATCTGCCCACTTCTTCATCTGCTCAAAAGTTTTCTCTAGATAGGCTCGGGCAAACTCTACATTCTGTCTCCATTCTCTGGTGAAGATGTACACCTTGGGACTCTTTTGTCTGTACGACTCACCCATTGTGTGAGGTAACAATGGCTTCTAGACTGTAACAAGCTCAAAAGGGCTCTTGTTGATTGTTGAGCTCCTTTGGGCATTGCCACAAAACGGAGCCACATCAAGTAGTTGCACGCCATTCTCCTAGTTGTCGTTGACAAAATAGCGCAAGTACTCTTCTAGTAACTCTCTAAATCTTTTCATCTCTCAGTCTATCTATCGTTGGTAACTCGAAGAGATGTCAAGATGTAACCTAAATATCTTAAAAAATTCTGTCAAGAAATTGTCAGTGAACATTAAGTCTCGATCACAAACAATAACTTGGGGAACACCCCAATGTTTCACAACAGTCACAAGGAACAATTGTGTCATCTCCTTTGTCAAACAGTACTTTGGTGCGACCATGAAAGTACCATACTTCTTCCACTCCCCCTTGTCTTGTTGGCAAGTGAGACAAGTTCTAGTATAATCAGCCACATCATCCCGCGAGTGCAGCCAACAATACCTCCCCAATGACTGCATGATCAAAAGGTAGTGGGGGCTGCTGTCTTGTGTTTGGATATTTTAGTGCAGTTAATCAGTGTGAATTGCTGGATGGTTATCTGCATTTTCTGAATCTAGTTTTGTTGTGGTTACAGTAGTGGCAATTTATGGCCACAGGCATTGGGATGGTTCTACAGTCAGTTTTGGGCTGTTGTGATGGTTATTGAAACAGACTGAATTTTGGATTTTGCTGGCTTTACTTCTGCATTCAGATGTGGTCTAAATGCTGATGCCTTTTCTGGGTCACTTGGTGTTAATGATTCAGTAATGAGATTGAGGGACTTCAGCAAAATTCAAAGTTGACTGATTGAAAGATTGTGCTAGTTTTAGACCTGGATTCTTGAAATCTGCAAGGCCTTTGACTCATTTCTGAAATCTGGATCCTGCAGCTCTGTTAGGCACTACTGATGCAACTTAAAGCAACAACACAGCTGCAATTGAATTATGAATGTTGCAGTTCTATTGACTCAGCTGGAGTAGCTTGGAAACAACATCATAGCTGTAACTTATGACAACACTGAATTTTGGAGATGAAGTAGCATTATGGATTCCCAGTTTCTGGTGTCTCTGTATTTGTATCTACAGATTGGGGCCTAAATCTGAAGTGTTGGTACAATGCTGGTATAGATTGAAGCAGCAACTCTGATGTAATTAATGACAGCTCAGATTTCTAGAGCTGACTTGGCATGGATTTTTGAAGTATTGTTTTTTGGATTCCCAGACTGAATTTCTACTCTATGCACAGCAAATTTCACAGGATCAATTCGAAGTAACAACTCAGCTGCAATTTAAAGACAGCCCTAATTTTTGGAGAGTTGTGAACAAAATTCTGAAGCTTTTGCTGGTTTCTCTGATTGGTTTGTAGATAGTACTGTCTTCAGTTCTGATCTTCTGCAATTATGAAGTTTGGATGCAGATGGTTGCTGCTGCTCTGTTTACCACAGCTGCAACCTAATGACAGCCCTGATTTTTGGAGAGGACTCGTCATGGATCTTTGAAGCATCAACATGGAGTTTCAGCCTTGATTTCTGGAAAGGACACAGCAAGGATCTCTAAAGCATCGATTTGGAATCTCCAATATGGACTCCAGGTTAGATAATATTGTAAATGTTCTTTTGTTTTTCTACATTTACATTTATCATGATGTTCTACATATGGATGTTATGCTAGATAAGCAATAGATACAGCTTTTGATTGTATTATTATGCAATTATGATGGGGACTTTGCATTTGTCCCCTTTGGGTATGCCCAGAGTATGCTTGTATATACACTTTAGATTAATTTACTTTTACCTTTACCGATAAAAAAAAAACTATACCTCCCCAGTAGTCTTGTCATTGGAGTCGTTCTCTGCGAATACCCCTCAACGAACTTCCTACAATAGAGTAAGGCCAAGAAAGGAACGCAACTCTTTCACTGTTATGGGGATCTTCCATTCTTGAATCATCCTTACCTTCTCCATACCCCTCCGGACACAACCTTATTCAACCACATGACCAAGGAATTTGTTGTACCACTGAGCGAAAGAGAACTTCCCTTTCTTCAAATACGGACTATTTCCCCTCAGCCTGTCGAACACCTTTTGTAGATGCTTTTCATGTTTCCTCTAAAACAATACCGATGCTCCCAACTGTGCTTTGAAAGGGTGAACACATCCCGTGTCCAATTTATCAAGTTGTTTCCCCAACTCTATTATATCTGGAGGCGCCATGCAACATGACTCTTTAGCATGTGGTTTCACTCCTGACAACAACTCGATCTCATCCTCCACAGTTCGTCGTGAAGGCAAATTGTGAGGTAGCTTATCCGGCTTCACCTCCTTGTACTCATCCAACACAGCTTGGATGGTCTTAGGCACCAGCTTTTGGCCTACTTCTTTGTCTACCACCACCGTGGCTAGACATGTCTGCTCACCCTGCCCCAATACCTCATTGAGTCGTTTGGCTGAGAGGGACTTCCTGTCGTCTCCTTTCATCGCAACGACTTGTACCATGCACAAGTGATCTCTCATCAAACACAAGGAACTAGCCGAAGGCATCAACACTGCCCTCGTCCCCCTTAAGAACTCCATTCCTAGAATGATGAAGTCATCCAATGGCACCACTGTGAAATTCGCATGACCTTCCCACTGTCCAAGCTTCACAGTCACTTTTTACTCACAGAGTAGGCTGGGCTACAGAATTAACTACTTTCATGCGTCTTGTATCCTTCTCTAAAGATAAGTTGAGTCTCCATGCTTCCAATTGCGAAACAAAATTATGAGTAGCCCCCGTATCCACCATAGCACAGGTACTCTTCCTATTTATCCTCAAGTCCACAAACATTAACCCTTTTGCTCGTGTAACTTTAGGTGCTTTTGTCTGCTTTTCCAATGCACTCACCAACTGCACAGAACCCACCCTTGGGGCATTATCCTCTTCCTCCTTGCTTTCCATCACTTGTCCCGAAGTGGAAGCTTGTAAGGCATTGAGTAATCCTTTGTGTTGACACTCACTCACTTTATGAGCTCCTCCACACAAGTAGCACGAAATTTTACTCTTTCCTTTTCCATTGGGTGTGTTGATTCCTTGAGACGACGAAATTCCTTTGAGGTTGATGATTTAGAGTCGACTCCCCCACTCTTGGGTTTGCCTTTCTTGAAAGACTTTCCACTATTTCCCTCTCCACCAAACCGTTTGGACGAAGAGGTATCATCATCAGCGTAGTCAATCAAGCGTTCTGCAGCAGCTTATGCGGTAGACAAGTCTTGAACTCTTTGCCTATGAAGTTCAGTTCTTGCCCATGGTTTCATCCCCTCTAGAAAATAGAACTTGTCCTTCTCCAACATATCCTGAATATCTAACATCAAAGCAGAAAATTGTTTCACATATTCCCTGATTGACCCCGTATGCTTGAGATTTCTTAGCTTTCTCGTTGCATTATACTCAACATTCTCAGGAAAGAATTGGGCTTTGAGCTCTCTCTTCAAGTCTGCCCAACTATTGATTATACAGTTTCCATTTTCAATATCTTTGTACTTGCTACGCCATCATAGTTTGGCATCACCAACCAAGTATATGGTCGCAGTATCCACCTTTGTCTATTCTGACGCCATCCTCATAGCGCGAAAGTCCTGCTCCACATCAAAACAAGAAGTTCTCTAACTCCTTGGCATCCCGAGCACCCTTATACATCCTGGGTTCTGGTACCTTGGTCTTGCTAACTCCCGGAGTGTTGGAATTCCCCATAGCAAGAACCATTAGATTCAGCTTTGCATCTAGATCCACCATCCGAGATTGCAAAGTTTCCACTGTATGGCGAAAATCCTCTAACTTCTCACCTAGCAAACTTGCTTGATGCTTTTGTGATCCCATCACTTCAACAAGTTCTCTCATCCGGGCCACCTCCGCGGCCACAGTGTTCGTTGTTGCCTCAACCTGTGCTTCCAACACACTGATCCTCTCAGCATTGTTTGGTGCCATGGTCACTAACCAAAGCTTTCCAAATCCCACAACGAAAGTAACTGAATTCTCATAGCAACTGAACCTTGTCTCTAATACCAAGTGTCACGGTTCGACTATTTTCACACCATTGTGAAATGATCGTGCGGCGCTAGCTAAAACACTCTTGTTTAACTAGTCAGTCTATCATTTACCAACATTCATCCACGAAATACTTTCGTTAACATTCAATCAAATGGCAACGGAAACAGTAAGCATTCACGAAAGTAGTGGCAAGCAAGCAGTAAACATTGAATCTACACAATTCATTAACAACACCTCAGTTGAAAATGTGTTTAGCGAGGAAGACAAGTAGGCTAAACACATTGATAAAAGCTAGTGAGTTTTACAATGACTAATGAACACTCACCCTCCCCTAAAGAGTTTTTTAGGTCATTCCCACTCTACCACTAGGAAACATCAAAGTGACCAAGGAGTCATACTGCCTTATTTAGCATACAAAGACATTACTAGCAAAAAGTAACCCTACACTAGTATTTACATGATGAAAATTCATCCCAAGCATACGAGACAAGCGGTCATAAGCAAGCATAATGCCCCGAACAAGCTTAACTCGTGACATTTACCCATCAAACGTTGCATAGATAAGGCGCACACTAATTGTAAGCTTGTATTTCCATAGATGGGCTACTATGAATAATGATTATCGCCAATCATAATGGGCCTAAACAAATACTCCAAAACATTGGACATTTATCTCATCTAGGACACTGAAAAATTGACTATGCTGGTCCAATGACAATGGAACTAAAAATCCAATGTAGAACAAAACTTTGAATTTGGATAGTTAACCAATAAATTTATTCCAACCCATTTATCATATATGATGACTATGAACTCAAGGTCAGATAATTCCCTAATAATGTGTTAAGGAAATTAAAGGAGATATGCCTAACTAATCCAAAAACTTTACAAAATAGGTTTCAGATTCATTGATACAATGGACATAAACAAACCATATGGTGCCATCTCAAATTTATCATATTATTTATGTCAAGGTTTGATAGACACGGTTGGCCCACAACCTAACAGTTTAAGCTTTTAGGCTAAGTGGTTGTTTAATATAATATTAGAGCCTTTGTTTCTATTCATGTAGCATGTGTTTATGATCAATTTGTTAAAATCACCTTACTACCCATAATAGATGTTGTTCATCCGATCCCTTATTTACCTTTTCATGTGTAGTTAGTTTGCCCGTGTGGGGGGAGGTTAAGGCTTGATACACAACGTTGGCCTACAATTAAACCAGTTAAGCTTTTAGATGAAGTAGTTGCTAAATACTCTAGAATTTTTTGACAAATTGATTAGCATATAAGAAACATGCAAGAGATATAGTGAATAAAAATTCATTTTACAAGTCTAACAAATAGTGGCTATTTTTTTGTAAAAAAAAAAAAAATAAACTAAAAGAAGCAATCACATATTAAATTTAAGTTATAGTGTCCCATCAAGTTTAAGATGGATCAAAAATTGAATGAAGAACATTGAAGAGTTTATTGCATGCCAACCTTTTGATTGTAAACAGAACAAAATCACGCTTAAAAATTTCACTGCATACCTATCTTCATAGCGAACAACCTTCCCCTCTTCAACATTGTGAGATGAGTGATATCATATCTATATCCCTCGCCATGAATTGCTTGCTGTCTATTAGTATCAAAAGCCAATTTATGCAAATTTAAATATGGAAAATAAACAACCAACCCAAAGCAGAGGGAAAAATATAGAACATTCAATTCCAAAAGGACTTAAAAAGAAGATTTCAACCTCATGATTTTGGGGTGATATTGCGTTTTCTTGGATGTTGTACTCCACAATTCTGGATTCACTGAAGACCTACAAGTTTCTTGTTCCTCAATATTACAAGTACCGGTTTCTCCCAATGCATCCATGCTAGAAGCAGAAGAAAGATACTTCATCCAAATTAATTTTTTCATTGAAACTTGAGAATAACTTCTTTCTCAAAAATATACACTAGCTAGGCACCTCTCAAACATCTCATATAAATACATTATTGCATAACTAGCTAAGCATATGTAGAAGCAATATGCATTGTATAGATTAGCTCCAAAGAAGCAATATGCATTGTATTGGCAAAGGATTTAATTTGCTCATCATTTGAAAATTTTGTTTTAACTGTGAATCTATAAGAGGAGGATTTATTTTTGGGAATAATTTGGGGAAAAGTGTAAATTGAAAACTGCCTTCACTTTCGTTTATCAATAGTATGTATGAGATCGAGGTGGAATCTAATTCTTGGCACCCAATACTAAATTGCCCTCACCTTACCATTAGACCAACGTAGTACATAAGAAATTTCAACACAGAAGCAGCAGTAAAAGGGATTCTCCAGGGGGATTCTCTAGGGATTTAAACACAGAATCGGAGGAAACTGCATTATGTGGAAATATTCTTGTGGAAATGCAAGATTACTTAACAGACCAGAGCCTGAAACTCACCTTGCAGCCTCTAGAAAAGAAAATAGCACCCGACTATGGAGGTGCAGGCAACGATGGAGGACTAGGGGACGCCGGAGGAGCGGGAGATGCTAGACGAGCAAGCGATGCTGAAAAAGGCCACAATGAAGCAGGCGACGATGGAGGCGCAAGGGGAGGCCGCCGCAGGTGATAAACAGTGACGTAGGGCAGGGGATGAATTGGAATAGTGAGATGAGGTTGGGCTTTTAAATCAAACACCAAAAAGACATCGTATTTTAGTCGTCTTCTAACGGGGTTTTAGTGACAAAATTTTTTTGGTATCGAAAGATGTTAAATTTGTCAACAGAAAACCCCACCCTAGCGAAAAAATTCACTTTTTCTCACCTCACTGTTTTTTTTTTTTATTACATAGGAATTTTAGCCACCAACAAGTCCTTTAGACCCCCTAGTGCGGTACCAAACCTACGGATCAGCGTCCTCCCCCTAGGTCTCGCTAATCAGGTAAAGTCCGAAATACGGACACGACTTCCGTGTATCAGTTGGACGTTCGGCCAACCCGACCCTGGGGACATATCTCCATTACCATCCACGGTTCCCGTTGGCTCAAAGAACGAACTCTCACCATCCACGGTCCCCGCTGGCTCATAGAGTAAATTCTCACCAACCACAAGTTTCACTAGTTCTGTGAGTATATCTACCTGAAATCGAACTTCTGATACTTCTTCTTATGTGCTGATGCCTTTCCACCACGACATGCCCGTGAAGGCTTCTCACCCCACTTTTTGCAACATAGTTACAAAAGTCATCGCAAAAGCTTCAACCCCATATTTTTAGTGACGATTTCTTTTTTTGTCACTAAAGGCTACTTTTAGCGACAAAAAGTTGATTGTCACTAAGGAACACTTTTCCAACAATGATATAAAGAAAAAAAATTATAACAATTTAGTTTAGTGTAGTAATTTTTATACTCTTTATCATATTATATTAAAATATTCCTTGTTCAAAACTCTATTTTATTAAAGTGTAAATCTGCAAGAATCAAAAGTGGCAAATCATTCGATTTTGAAACAACTTTATTAAGGTTTGGTTGTAAATAGAAAGATTTGTATGTTATGGGGTATTGTATCCTCTCTACTAAAACTATATCATATAAACAATTTAACCCTATATAAGCATACATGCATGCAATGTCTTAATGAAAATGATGTGATACCTAGTGATACAGGAAATTATAAGAGGAACCAGCCCCTCCACGTTGTAGCTGCACTTAGCCTTTCAATTTTTGACACATGGTATATGGGGCCCATGTCTCCTGCTAAAAATGTTAACGTTGTTGGTACGTTAATGTTAGTTCTTTGCTGCTCTTCCTCTGTTCTTTACTCTTCTCTATTCTTCGCCTGAGATCCAGAACATGTGCTTCAATTTGGGAATTATTGATTGTTACTTCGTTTTGCTTCATTCAATTTTGTATTGGATTAATGTGTTTGTGTTGATGATGGGTGGGAACAATGGTGGTCTGGGCATCAGGGATAGGGGCATTGATGGCATATACGAGGGTGAGATCTCCCTTGAAGACTAGCCTCGGGCTTATTTATGCTAGGATGCGTGCACAGGCATACGTTGGTGATGCGCTCGGGGGTCGCCACCTACCATTACTACGAGCAGCACGCCGGCAGTGACAAGGCTGATGCTAACGTTGCTTCTCCTATAACGACCTGTTAAATTCTACAAATATTTTATAGTTTTCCAATAATAAATACTATGAAATTCCACCACTCTAATTCCATCAACCTATGCAGCGAGAAGCTTAATTTATATAACCATAGTCATAAATACACAATGCAATACCAGAGTGCTAAATGCTCCCAAATGTATACATACATAACTAAACTAGGGCTACACAAAAATACCCTCTTTCCCAAAAACACTCACCCTACTGGAAGGGTATGTAACGACCTGCTATTTAACTAGGTTTATATATACACTATGAAATTTATAATGCTCTGATACCAACTGAATTAAACCCAACCATCAACCTAAACAGCTGGAAGCGGAATCCATATAACACAATCTAGAAAATATACAATACCAATGTCTAAATATTCCAAAAATATTACAAACATGATTGTTTCCCCAAAAATACCCTCAACTGGGCTAGGGCTATACAAAATACTCCCAAAAATACTCACTCTACTATCAAGGCAATACCGAGGCCCCTCTATCGTAAGCCTGGTCTGCTCGCCTACCTGGATCACTTAAAAAATGTTAAAGTAATGGGATGAGCCAACGTTCAATAAGACGAAATATGCTATTGCTAGTATGTGGCAATGAGTTACAATATTGTGAAAATCTATTACTATAAAATCATATATCATTGAATCTGTAAAATACAATACTAGTAATATAAACCATCACCTTTTTCTCGGTTACTTAACACATCTGTACTTTAAGTTTCTACTCAAAATACTTCTAATACATATAAGTATATTTTCTATCTCTGTAAATCTGTATATACATAATAATAACTGAAAACTTCCCTATGGATAACTGTGTGTCATGATTTAACCCCTTATGACAAGGTTGTGTGGCCCATAGGTGGGATCTTTCCTAACTAGCCGACCAGGATAAGTCACTATACTCCCTCAGTCAGATCAGCCGCTCCTCAACCCATATTTGATGGGAAGCCTATCCACGTCTGGGCACGATTGACCTACAACCACGTATTATCTAAATAGGTGGTTGCACTCTGAACTGAATATCTGTAGTTACGGTACCGTGCTCTATAACTGTATGATCCAACAAGGTCTGATACTATATAATACATCTCTATATACAATTATCTGATTTACCATGATTCTAAAATAACTGTATTAACCATGACACTGAAATAAACTGTAACTGTGTCAACTATATTTCTAAACTAAACTGTAATCTGTAAGTCATGGTACTGAAAACTATATAATCATGGTATTCTATAATTACTATAAAACATATTCACTGGCAGTATATTCTGTAAAACATATCCTGAAAATACCGTAAAACATGCTTTTGTACTATATTTATATTCTCAAGCCACACAGTAATTTAATACATAATATTCATAATTAATAAACTGTATAAAGTCATGCTATGAATAATATTCTGATAAAAATATACATTTCATTCTGGAAATCATTTTAAAACTCCCTAGCATAGCATATTTCTCTTACCTGTTTTTTGCTAAAATCCCCCTACTGAGACGAGTCCTACACTCGCAAGGCTTCCTACTTGACACCCAGAAAACAACATTCGTCAAAATAGAATATCATTATTTCTTTGCCTACATCATTTCCTACAACTGCCAGGAGGCCAAAAATTGACTAAAAGGCCTTACCCTAAATCTAGGAAGAAATTTGACTCGATCCCACCGACAATCCGCCCTAAAAGACTTGAAGAGAACTCTGTCAGGGGCGTCGTGGTGGCCTCAGATAGTCGATCCGGTGACTGATGAGGCCGAAATCGAAGAAAGAAGGGTGAGGGACCGTAGGAGAGAGAAAGAGGGTTTTTCGGCTGAAATTTCTGCGTAAAATCCGAGTTTAAGCACTATTTATACTGCGGGATTCGTTGACGAGCCTTGTAGAAAGTTCGTCGATGAACCTGCATCCTCGTCGACAAATTTCAAACTTCCCAAAAATCCTCTCTCGGTATCTTCTCATCGACGAGACGGGGCCTCGTCGACGAGATCCTAAAGAACCCTCGTCGACGAAACCTATGTGTTTGTCGACGAGGCCTGGGAAATTTTCTTGGAATTATCACCTCCAAAATGCAATGTCATCAACGAACGCTAAACGTTCGTCGACGAAGTCGGCTGCGTCCTTCTATTACTGTTTCCATTTTCCTTCCTCTTTATTATTTAAATATCATTATTCTTCGAGTCACTACGGGGTAACACTATAGCCCCCTTCTATCTGCGAGCCTAATCAGCTCGCCTAGATGGATCACCTAAAAAATGTTAATATAACGGGATGAGACGATGCTCAGTAATACGAAATATGTTATTGCTAGTGTGTGGCAAGTGAATTACATTTCTATAAAAATCTGATTCTATAAAATCATGTATAACTGAATCTGGGAATACAGGTACAAATAATATATAATACCACCTTGTTCACGTTGCTTAACATAACTGTCTTTATAAGTTTTCTATTCATAATACTTCTAATATACATAAGTACATCCTCCGTTTTTGTAAACCGTATATATATAAATACTGAAAAACTTCCCTATAGATAATTGTATGTCATGATTTAACCTCTCATGATAGGGTTGTACGGCCCGTAGGCGAGATCTATCACAAGCTTGCCTACCAGGATAAACCACTATACTCCGTCAGTCAGATCGGCCCTCCTCAACCCATATATGATGGGTTGCCTGTCCAAAACATGGGCACGATCAACTTATCCACCACATATTATTTGAATATGTGGTTGCACCCTTAACTGTATATAGCTACGGTACCATACTCTGTAAACTGTATCTATAATGGTCCATCAGGGTCTGATACTATATAGTACATCTCTATATACAACTATCTGTTTTACCATGATTCTATAATAACTGTGTTAACCATGATGCTGTAGTAAACTGTAACTATATTAACTGCATTTCTGAAATAAACTGTAAATCTGTATGTCATGGTACTATAAAACTGTATAATCATGGTATTCTAAAATTTAGTGTAAACATGTTTCCTGTCTGTATATTCTGTAAAACATATTCCTGAGAATTGCTATAAAATATGTCTCTGTACTATATCTATATTCCCAAACCACACAGTAATTTAAAACATATTAAACATATTTGATAAACCATATAAATTCTTGTTGTGAATAATAATCTGGTGAAACGTATAATTTATACTGAAAACATACTAGAATTGTCTAGCATAGCATATTTCCCTTACCTGATTCCTGCTAAAAATCCCCTACTGTGATGGGTCCTCCACCCGCAGGGCTCCCCACTTAACACCCTGAAAGAAACATTTCCCAGAACAAAATATCATCATTTCTACATCTACTACATTTCCTACAACTTCTGTGAAATCAAATATTGACAAAAAGGCATCACCCTGAATCTGAGATGAAATCCAACTTCGTCCCACCAACGATTTGCTCCAGCAGACTTGGAGAGAACTTCCCCAGGAGCGTCGTGGTGGCCTTAGATCGTCGATCCGGCAACTAACGGGGCCAAAATCGAAGAGAGAGAAAGGAGAGACCGTAGAAAGAGAAGAGAAAGGGTTTTAGTCAATTTTCCTGCATAAAAATTGAGTTTAACACTATTTATACTGCGGGCTTCCTCGACAAGCCATGTCATCTCGTCGATGAGGCCACGAAGGAGGTTCGTCAATGAACACCATCTTCTCGTCAACAAAATTTCAGAGCTTAGAAAACAGTCTCTTGGTATCTTCTCGTCGATGAAACATATCCTCGTCGACGAGACCCTCTTGTTCCCTCATCGATGAATCCCTTGTGTTCGTCAATGAGGCCATGAATTAATTTCTTGGGTTATTACATTCTCCCCTCCTTATAAAATTTCATCC
The DNA here is from genome assembly GCF_029873635.1 of Malania oleifera. Taxonomy (NCBI): domain Eukaryota; kingdom Viridiplantae; phylum Streptophyta; class Magnoliopsida; order Santalales; family Ximeniaceae; genus Malania; species Malania oleifera. The sequence goes on from NC_080417.1 coordinate 133,854,358, forward strand.
TCGAAATTCACTTATCCATATGATCCCTCATCTCTCAAGATAATCAGTCTACTTATTTTATTACCTACCCTTACTTATAGCAGAGAAATACCGTAGTTACATGGGTAGTTCTGGGAGATTACAACTATAAAAGAAAATTCTCCCAAAAGCAAAATACTACCTATCTTATACTTTACATTACAATTACATTGTACTAAATAACACAAAATTACCACTACTTTAATTCACACATCACTGCTATAACCCACTAAACAGGTGGGGGTATTTCTGTCTAATGTCATCTTCAAGCTCCCAAGAAGCTTCTACTATCGCGTGATTCCTTCGCAGAACTTTTACTAATGGTATCCTTTTGTTGTGCAATTCCTGTTCTTTTCTGTCTAGGATCTATACTAGAGCTTCCTCGTATGCTAAAGCATCACCGAGTTCCGATTCTGCATAGCTGATAATATGGGAAGGATCTCAGACGTATGTCCTTAGCATAGAAATATGAAATACATCATAAATCCTGAATAAAGATGGTGGTGAAGTTAGCTAATAGGCAACTGACCCAATCTTCTCAAGTATCTCAAATGGGCCAATAAACCTAGGGCTCAACTTACCTTTCTTTCCTAACCTTATGATTCCCTTCAGTGGTGGTATTTTCAGAAATACATGATCACCCACTTCAGATACCAATTCCCGGCGGTGAGTATCCGCGTAGCTTCTCTGCCGACTCTATGCTGCACTAATTCTATCCTAAATAAGTCGAACTTTATCGTACGCTTGCTGTACTATTTCTGGCTCCAAAACTTGCCTCTCACCCAGCTCACTCCTAGTATAAAGGAGAACGACACCTCCTACCATAGAGTGCTTCATAAGGAGTCGTGCCAATGCTAGCCTGGTAGCTGTTGTTGTAGGCAAATTCTACCCAAGGCATATACTGAGTCCAGCTACCCCCAAAATCCAATACACATGCTCGCAACATATCCTCAAGTATCTGAATCGTTCTCTCTGTCTGACCATCTGTCTAAGGATGGAAAGCAGTGCTAAATGATAGTTGAGTCCCCAATGCCTTTTGCAAGCTCCTCCAGAACCGCGAGGTAAAATGTGGATCACGGTCCAAGACTATGGATACCGACACTCCATGAGGTCGAACAATCTCTTGTATGTAAATCTTTGCTAACATGTTCATAGGGTAGCTAACTCTAATGGGCAGGAAATGAGTTGTCTTTGTCAGTCTATCAACAATTACCCAGATGGCATTCTAACCATACGACGCTGGTGGTAACCTAGTAACAAAATCCATGGATACGTAGTCCCACTTCCACTCAGGAATGAAAAGTGGCTGCAACTGACCATTCGGCCTCTGGTGCTCAGCCTTAACCTGCTGGCACGTCAAGCACTGCTGCACAAATTCTACCATTTCCCTCTTCATACCACTCCACCAAAAATACTCTCGCAGATCCCTATACATTTTTGTACTGCCAAGATGAACAGTGTACAAGGATCTGTGTGCTTCTTCTAGAATCGTCCTCCTGATGCTGTCATCCGTAGGCACACACAGTCTAGTGCGAAATCTCAAAGTCCCATCTTCAGAAATGTTGAATTCCTCTCCCTGACCATCTTGTATTTTGGATATAACTTTTGCTAATTCTACATCATCCCTCTAAGTAGCTTTAATTCTTTCATATAGTGTAGGCTGTACAACCAAACTAACAATAAGCGCCTGAGGATCATCCTCTACTAATTCAATACCTAGCCTTTTCAAGTCCATCTGAATTGGGTGCTGAACTACTGCTGCTAACTGTGCTGCATCTTCTGATTTACGGCTTAAAGCAACAGTCACCACATTTGCTTTACCTGGGTGGTAACTGATGGTACAGTCATAATCCTTGATGAGTTCCAACCACATCCTTTGCCGCATATTCAATTCTTTCTATGTAAAGAAATACTTTAGGCTCTTGTGATCGGAAAATATTTCACATCTCTCACCATATAATTAATGTCTCCAGGTCTTCAGTGTGTGTACAACCGTAGCCAATTCCAGATCATGAGTAGGGTAGTTCTTTTCATATTCTTTCAACTGTCTGAAAGCATACGCTACCACCCTACCATGCTGCATTAGTACACAACCGAACCCTCTCAAATACACGTCACTATAAATCACGCACCCATCACCTCCTAATGGAATCGTCAATATTGGTGCAGTGATGAGTCGCTGCTTTAATTCTTGGAAACTCTACTCACATTCTTCATCCCACGCAAACATGGCATTTTTCCGGGTCAACCACATGAGAGGTCCTGATAAGACTAAAAACCCCTCCACAAAACGACAGTAATAGTGTAACGCTTCGAACCCTTAAACCCGACTCCGGCGCGTTAAACCTAATAAAATCTCTGATAAATCATATTCCATAATTAACATAACATACGCAGCGGAAAAACATTATCATAATCTCCATATAACATAATACCAGAGTTTACTAATTCTAACTACCAACCATAATAAATTAATCATCCACCAGTATTCAATTATATACATGTCTCCAAAACATTATCCACTAATACCAGTATGTTTCACAACTATCATTTTCTCCACAGACTTAAAATATAAGGACGTAAAACATAAATATTTGCATCTCATAATTAACATATAAATATACCATTTTCTTTTACTATTTCCCAATAATGTTATAGAACCTCGAGCTCTCTAAGCTCGATCTCGATGAAATCCTGAAAAAAAGATAAATTTTTATTCAGGCGAGACACATCTCAATAAGGGAAGAAACCATATATTAAAGCAGTGTGTAGCCAACATGAGTTTATATATAACATAATATTTAACATTTGAAAATCCTCAACATAATTTTCAAAAGCATTCCCTGATCCTAATCAAACACATGCGAATGTTTAACCCACGAGATTTCCCAAGGATAGGGGTGATTACCTGCCCATACAAGTAGCACCCCTCTGCTCTGATACATTTGGTAACCCGAAGGTCACAATTTAAGCATACCAGGGCACTCACCTTACTCAATAAGCCCTCAAGTGATAAATTAATCTCGTACTCACGCATTCAACAATAGTTTATCGGCAAAGGCCCTAAGGATAGGGAATTCTACCCGCCCATACAAGTAGGTTCCCTCTACCCTAGTACGTTATGTGGCTACTGCCACATCTGTAGCTACTAGTGCACTCGCCTTACTCAACAAGCCCTCAGGCGAAAGGTACGCCTCGCCCAATCGTAACTTGTTCTACGTACATACGTACTTCTAATATCATAATACATCATTCTGTTCTGTCATTATACATTCATGCACATTCATTCATGTTCATAACTTAACTTTGCATTTTGTTTCACTTTAAGTGACTTTTTCCCATTTACATCATTTGCCTTTGTCATTTCATTTCATTGCCATTTCATCAGTCATTTCATTGCATAACATTTCATTTCATTACTTCGTACTACAGCTGGTCTTTAGCCATCATCAGTTAGTCTACGTAGAAACGTGCTAAATCTGCTAACACAGCTCCTTTTAGCTGTCATCAGTTAGTCTACACAGAAGTGTGCTAGATCTGCTAACATGACTCTCTTTCAGCTGTCTTACATTTACATGGTTGCATTTAACATATACAGGAAACATTGTCTATATCATATTTTATTTTCATTGTTTTACTTACTTAGCCTGCATCTCATACATTTAACATATATTTGCACAGAATCTCATACCACACAATTTAACAGTAAAATTCATACATTGCTTGTAAAATAAGCCAACCAACATTTAATGTTTATATACTAAAAATACCTTTCATTTCTTACTTAATTATCCTGAAAATATTTCTCACTTTCATCAGTTCATTTTCGCATATACATATCTAATTAACAACCCTAAACTTGGAAAAAAATATAATTTAAACAGTTGGCATTTTACCCATATCGAAACATATACACGTACATATAACACAATTTATTTTTCCATTAAATTCATAAAAATTTTGATTTAATATATATTTTTCCCCTTACCTGGTTTATTGAACTACGCCAACAGGGACTCCGAAAAATACCTGCGGCGCTCACCCGGATCCTGAAATTAAATTCCTAATTCCAATAAATTATTCTTGAATAAAATATTATTTAAATATTTCCTAGGGTCATAATTCCTAAATAAATAAATATACCCTTAAATTTAGCCAAATTACCAAATTTCCCAAATCTCACTCTCACTTTGGAGTAAGGCCTAGAAAATCCCAATTGACAAATTACCTACGTCAAAATGACGGTGACGACGAATAGGACCCCGTGGTGGTGTCCGTTCGTCGATTTAATCACATATTAACGGCAAAAATTAAGGAAATGGAGAAAAATTACCTTTCCCCAGGAGCAGTGTCTAAACCTTTCCCATGAAAAATCTACTCCAGTAGAAATGTCGGCAGCGAAACCAGGATTGCAATGGCGCCTTCTGTTTCCTGATCCATCGCAAACTCGCCGAATAATTGAGAGAAGGAGAGAGACGGAGACGGAGGAGTGGATGCGCTGCACACAGAACAGAACAGAGGGGGGGTGTCTGCGCCTGACAGCTTCTTCTTCTTCCTTCTTTCTTTCTTCTTCTTCTTTCTTCTTCTCTTCTTATCTCATTCTGTCAGTAACTTTATATATATATATATTATATATTACTTTAACTTAGATAGATATATATAGAGATAGAGAGATAGATAGATATCGTATTGTAATTGGGGGGGTTATAAATCCAATACAATAATATTTAATTTAACAACTAGTTATTTAATTATTTAATTTATCTTAATTTAATTTAATTTATTTATTTTAATTTTTTTTCTTTTTTCCACGTCATTCCTTTTATTTATTTATTTGTTATTTTATTTATTTATTATTATTATTTTTTATCATTTTAATTTTTCGGGTCTTTACAAATAGCCTGCCACTCCCAAGAAACTTCTGACTTCTTGCACGTTCCTCGGCCTGATCCAATTCACCATTGCATCAATCTTACTGGGATCCATTGAAATACCGTCTCCTAAAATTACATGGCCCAAAAATGCAACCTTCTCAAACCAGAACTCACACTTACTAAACTTGGCATAGAGTTTCTTTTCCTTGAGTTTCTGTAGAACCTGTCTTAAATGCACCTCATGATTCTCAAAACTCCTAGAGTAGACCAATATATCATCAATAAAAACCACTACAAACTGGTCTAGATACTGGTGAAAGACTCTATTCATCAAGTCCATGAACACAGCTGGGGCATTTGTCAGACCAAAAGGCATAAAGAGAAATTCATAGTGCTCATACCTAGTCCTAAAGGCTATGTTCACGACATCATCTGCTTTTACTCTCACTTGATGATATCCTGATCTAAGGTCGTTGGAATACACCTGAGTAACTTGGAGCTGATCAAACAGATCGTCTATACGGAGTAGAGGATAATTGTTCTTAATAGTAACCTTATTTATCTCCCTGTAATCAATACACATTCTCATAGTCTCATCCTTCTTCTTTATGAACAACACTGGAGCTCCCCACGGTGATACATTGGGTCGTATAAATCCCTTATCCAGCAAGTCTTGCAACTAATCCTTTAATTCTCCCAATTCAATTGGAGCCATATGGTAGGGAACCTTAGAGATCGGCGCTATCCCTGGAGGCAAATCTATAGAAAAATCCACCTCACGCTCAAAAGGCAACCTTGGTAGCTCCTCTGGAAATACATTAGAAAATTCTTGCACGACTAGTGTACTGCCAAACTTCAATTCATTTTCTGTCACTTTTTTCCCAAAAGCTACAAACCCTTGACTTCCATCCAGGAGCAATCTGCTCGCCTACATAGCGGATACCAACTACGACGGCGCACGAACACATGAACCCATAAACCTAAATTCTTTTTCACCAGGGGGTCTGAAAACTATTTCTTTTTTATGGCAATCAATACTGGCATAATTAATTGTCAGTCAATTTATACCCAGAATTACATCAAACCCGCACATCTATAACACAATCAAGTCAGCTGGTAGCACCCTCCCTTGAATTTCTATAGGATAGCCTTTGAGTATGTGACGCCCCGATTTTCATACAAATTTTTTTTTAACAATAATAAATAAATATTCACTTGTCCTCAATAACAATCATAGATCAGCCACGTCAACAACCCTATTACCATTCATATGACCCGACCTGCATTGGGTACCGGGTAAAAAGTTATTTCATTCATACAACCCAATAGTGGAAGACGGTATATACATAACAGTCAAAATATAATACCCGGAGTATTAACATACATATGTATAAACATCACCACCCTATACTCAAAAACAACTCAACTCTAGGGGTACCCCTCCCCTAGTCCAAAAACTCACCCTGTGTATCAGGGTCCCAGCTCCCTATGATCACGGAGCTCTATCACCTGGCCTATCCCTATTCCCTGAAAAATTTAGATCATTTGGATGAGACACATCTCAGTAAGAAGGAATAAATTATTTACAGTGTGTGATCATATGAATTCAGTTATAACACAGTTTACTTTTCAAATCAACATTTCATCTGAGAAAAATACACTGATAAACATATTCTCATATTCATATAGATATACAACACAAACTTTTATAAGCTTTAAACCATTTCTCAAATTCAATGATTTCCAGCACATATTTACCCGCGAAGTTCCTGAGAATAGGGAAGATTACCCGCCCATACAAGTAACTTCCCTCTGCCCTAACATGTTATGCAGCCATGTATAGCCACATCTGATACCTATTAAGGTACTCACCTTATTCAGTAAGCCCTCAGGCAGAGAGTTTCACTTCGCCTCAATTATTTATTTTATAAAACACACACTCTTTCGTTTCTCATAATCATTTCCCGTTCTAACTCATTACATATCTATGTATACATAAATTCACATTTATGTACTTTACATAATACAATAGATCACATAATTCCAATTCTCAACACATTCACGATTTCCATACTGAGCATACCTCCCCAACGGCATCAGTAGGAACCTCACAACACAATTTCCATACTGAGCATACCTCCCCAACGACATCAGTAGGAACCTCACAACACAATTTCCATACTGAGCATACCTCCCCAACGGCATCAGTAGGAACTTCACCACATAATTTCCATACTGAGCATACCTCCCCAATGGCATCAGGAGGAACTTCACACACACAATCTCCCTACTGAGCATACCTCCCCAACGGCATCAGTAGGAACTTCACACACACACAATCTCCATACTGAGCATACCTCCCCAACGGCATCAGTAGGAAAGGAATACCACCTACCCGCAATTTTTATACGATATTGGCATATCATCAATCATATATTAGCATATACATTTCAAAATTCACATTCTCATTTTCACATTTCAATATTTCCATATCCATATACATTATTAATCTCATATCAGTATATCTCAATTCATTTCAACATAAATGTTCTCATCATTTCTTGTGCACATTTCATCATCTCATAATAATATATATCGTGTTTCATGTATTTCAACATTTCTCAAAATACTTGTATCAGTAACTCACAAAATCTCATTTTTCAGACAAAACATTTCTACTCACATATAAATACCATATTTCATTATTTTCACTAATCACATCAATAATTCTCTTTTCAATATTTTCTTAGAAAGTACTCATCGTTATATTTTACATTTTTCAACATACATCGTATGCCACACAGTTTTCATCTATTATTCATAAAATATTGATTTCACACTCCAAAATATCACAATTTAAAATTACTCAAATGCCACACAATTTATCTAATATTTATATTATAATAATTTTTAGACAAAATACCATATGCTCATATTCACATATTAATTCAAACAATAATTCTAAAAATACTGTTATAATTTATTCCCCTTACTTGGCTTATTAAGAGTCTTGTTAACACCCAGATCCTATGCCATTGGCTCCCGAAACTCAAATCTTGTAATTTACATTTTCCCCAAATTAATAACTCATTTTCCTAAAATAATACCCATATAACTTTTCCTAGGCTTCATATACCCCAAATTAACATTGAAACTATTATTTAACACCCTCACTTAATTTTCTGAACTATGTTGGTGGGTCCCGAAATTACACCCGCAGTGCTCACCCGGTCCCTAAATTTCAAAAATCTTACTTCAATTTCAGATGCTCAATATTTTAGAATTTCTAAATTAATACTAATTAAATGATAATAAGCCCCTTAATAACCCCCTTATCCTAAATTTGGGGTTATGCTTATGAAAACCCCATGAGAATTTCACTCAACTAGACTTGTAGAGAAATATCCCTAGATTCTCGTGGTGGTGTCTGATCATCGATTGGGCTTATAATTTGCAAGAAATTAAAGAAAAATGGAAAATTAGCTTACCCCAAGAGATATGCCTACGCCACTCCTACCACCAATCCGCTCCAATAGAAATGACGGCAGCGGAGAATGGAGTTCAGCGGTATCTTTCGATTTTCGATCAGACGAGAATCCGTCACAAAACTAAGGAGAGAAGGAGAGAGAACAAGAGGAGAGAAAGAAACTAGGGGGGGCTTTCTCCTGCGCAGAGATGCCTCTCTACATCTCTTCTGTTGTGAAATCCTCTTGAAGCTTCTTGAGGAGTATTGATGTTATATAATAATAATAATAATAATAATAATAATAATAATAATAATAATAATATCAATATATTTTATTAATAAGAATAAAAAATAAATTTTAATTATTATTTTTCCTTTTTTATAAATGCAATTATTATTATTATTATTATTATTATTATTATTATTATTATTATTATTATTATTATTATTATTAGAGTCAAACATTGCAGAAGGACCAATCTATTTTGAATGTTATCCAAATATTAGGGCAAATATTCAAGATGAATCATTATACAAACTTTTAACTCTTGATATTCAAACCAAAGGATACAATATGGATTCAAGGAGTTCAAATCTTAAAATGATTTACAGAATTTATTACAAAGCAACAACTTCAACTGTTTTACCTTATTCACTTCAAACAAGTGAAAAAGGAGAAACAATCATGTTACAAGCTAACTACAATAGAAAATCATTTGTCTCTCATCCCAAGAAACTTCTATGGCATGAGATTCAAGCCGGGGGAGATTGGGAATTTAACAACTTAAACGAAACCGATCATGAAATAATTCCAGAAATTCAAAAAAACAGTCGCTACAAAAGTTATTCAAGATGATAGTGGAAATGTTAGGATCAATTTTCAACCACTATTAACAAGAAGTCAGAGTGTTGGTCAATCTTCAAAACAATCAATTGATTTAGGAAGAAAAAACATCTCAAGCCTTTATACATATGTTGAACCAAATCAAAATCTCAAACTTAAAGGAGTTGATTTTGGTCCAGAAATACCTCAAGGCTACTATCAAGAAATTACAAACTCTCCAACAGAATCTCAAATGTTAACAGAAGATCAAAGAGAAATTCTTTGAGAAGAGAATCAAAGAAAAAACATCATGGTATTAAACAAATTTGAAACAAACATGGAAATGATAAAAAAAGATTATTATCATGAACTTAATGAGAAGAATAGAAAATTATTTTTAAAAAAATTTAATCAAGAAGAAAGAGAGCAGATTAAATCAAAATGTTTTGAAGAAATGGAAAGATTGCAAGAAAATATTCCTTTTTTCAAATTTGTCAAAGAAAGACAATCAATTAATGTTGTTCAAAATTGAAGGAAGAATTGGAAGACTTCTGAAAACTTTTATGTCAAATCAATTCATCCTCTAGAAAATTCGATTGGATTTAATTACAAAGGAACTGAAATCATTGCCTCACCATTCAAAGTTGATTTGCATAGTTGTTTTGACTAATTAATTGATCAATGTCAGATTTTCCTTTTGATTCTTTGAATGGTGAGGCAATGATTTCAGTTCCTTTGTAATTAAATCTAATTGAATTTTCTGGAGGATGAATTGATTTGACATAAAAGTTTTCAAAAGTTTTCCAATTCTTCCTTTGATTTTGAACAACATTAATTGATTTTCTTTCTTTGACAAATTTGAAAAAAGGAATATTTTCTTGCAATCTTTCCATTTCTTCAAACCATTTTGATTTAATTTGCTCTCTTTCTTCTTGATTAAACTTTAAAAAAAATAATTTTCTATTCTTCTCATTAAGTTCATGATAATAATCTCTTTTTATCATTTCCATGTTTGGTTCAAATTTGTTTAATACCATGATGTTTTTTCTTTGATTCTCTTCTCAAAGAATTTCTCTTTGATCTTCTGTTAACATTTGAGATTCTGTTGGAGAGTTTGTTTTAGGGATTTCTTGATAGTAGCCTTGAGGTATTACTGGACCAAAATCAACTCCTTTAAGTTTGAGATTTTGATTTGGTTCAACATATGTATAAAGGCTTGAGATGCTTTTTCTTCCTAAATCAATTGATTGTTTTGAAGATTGACCAACACTCTGACTTCTTGTTAATAGTGGTTGAAAATTGATCCTAACATTACCACTATCATCTTGAATAACTTTTGTAGCGACTGTTTTTTGAACTTTTGGAATTATTTCATGATCGGTTTCATTTAAGTTGTTAAATTCCCAATCTCCCCCAACTTGAATCTCATGCCATAGAAGTTTCTTGGGATGAGAGACAAAGGATTTTCTATTGTAGTTAGCTTGTAACATGATTGTTTCTCCTTTTTCACTTGTTTGAAGTGAATAAGGTAAAACAGTTGAAGTTGTTGCTTTGTAATAAATTCTATAAATCATTTCAAGATTTGAACACCTTGAATCCTTGTTGTATCCTTTGGTTTGAATATCAAGAGTTAAAAGTTTGTATAATGATTCATCTTGAAGATTTGCCCTAATGTTTGGATAACATTCAAAATAGATTGGTCCTTCTGCAATGTTTGACTCTAACATGCCTAGAAGGGAAGGCACTCCCCCAAATGCCATCTCCCATAAGTCTGACATGTCGGGAAAGTCGGCGTACCCTGATTCTCGTGAGGTGCTGTCGTTTGCCTCTGATCTCCCCTATCACAACCTCCTCTTCATGGACCCCTATTGGAGCCAGTCTGAAAACCCTGAGGTGTAGGGCTCTTCCTCTGACTCTGTGCCGCTATACCCCTCTGTATACCACTCTCAATGATCGCAGCCCTGTCTACAACCTCCGTGAATGTCTAAACCCTGAAACCAATCACCTACTCAAACAAGTTCTGCCTCAATCCCTCTTCAAACTTCCTTACATTTTTCTCTTCATCAGGTGCTATATGTGGAGCAAAACATGACAACTCGATAAACCAAGTCGCGTACTGAGATACGGTCATCTGCCCCTGTACCAGGTGCATAAACTTTATTGCCTTTGCGCTCTGAACAACTGAGGGGAAATATCGCTCGAAGAACAGCTCCTTGAATTGATCCCAAGTCACTGGCACCGAAATCGACCTCTACTCCTCTATCAGTCGCGCTAATCTCCACTAGCGCTTTGCATCTTCTGTCAGTTTAAATGCTGCAAATACCACCTTTTGCTCATCCATACAAGGAAGCATAGCCAACGTCTCTTTGATGTCCTGGACCCAATTCTTAGCTACAAACGAGTCATCTCCTCCAGCAAAGGATGGGGGCTTCATCCGCATACTGCTCAATTGTGTAGCTACGCTCCCCTGAGCTCCTGGCCATCTCAGTCATCATCTACTGGGTGTCGCTACGTAGTACTGCATCCGTATCACCACCACACATGCTGGAAGGTTCTGGCCTATCTCCCCCAGCATTCGTGTCACTGCTTCCTGGGTTCATCCTGAAGACAAAGGACACACTTTAAGAATCTTATTTCCTACATAGACCTAATCTATTTTATTCCACTCAAATCACATATTCATAACTAACTACCTTCCCTGATCTTAATTCAGAATCAAGTTCTGCAACCTACACACACAAACAGACGATAGTTTAAGAAACATAGAAACCACTACAGAAAATCCTATACCCAGACTACAGAACAAACCTCAAATCATTTCCTATACTCTGGTATTGCTTCCGCTGCACTCTAAAGCCTACAGAACCTAACAACCTAGGCTTTGATACCAAACTATAACGACCTATTTAATTCTATAAATATTTTATAGTTTTCCAATAATAAATACTATGAAATTCCACCACTCCGATACCATCAACTTATGCAGCGAGAAGCTTAATTTATATAACCATAATCATAAATATACAATACAATACCAAAGTGCTAAATGCTCCCAAATGTATACATACATAACTGAATTAGGGCTACACAAAAATACCCTCTTTCCCAAAAACACTCACCTTACTGGCAGGGTAACACTGTAGCCCCCTTCTATATGCGAGCCTGATCAGCTCGCCTAGCTGGATCACCTAAAAAATTTTTATATAACGGGATGAGACGACGCTCAGTAAGACGAAATATGCTATTACTAGTGTGTGGCAAGTGAATTACATTTCTATAAAAATCTGATTCTATAAAATCATGTATAACTGAATCTGGGAATACAGGTACAAATAATATATAATACCACCTTGTTCACGTTGCTTAACATAACTGTCTTTATAAGTTTTCTATTCATAATACTTCTAATATACGTAAGTACATCCTCCGTTTCTGTAAACTGTATATACATACAAATACTGAAAAACTTCCCTATGGATAATTGTATGCCATGATTTAACCCCTCATGATAGGGTTGTGCGACCCATAGGCGGGATTTCATCACATGCTGGCCTACCAGGATAAACCACTAGACTCTGTCAGTTAGATTGGTCCTTCTCAACCCATATCTGATGGGGAACCTGTCCACAACATAGGCACGATCGACTTATCTACCACGTATTATCTGAATATATGGTTGCACTCTGAACTGTATATAGCTAATGTACCGTGCTCTGTAAACTGTATCTGTAATGGTCCATCAGGGTTTGATACTATATAGTACATCTCTACATACAACTACCTGTTTTACCACGATTTTGTAATAACTATGTTAACCATGACGCTGTATTAAACTGTAACTATATTAACTGCATTTCTGAAATAAACTGTAAATCTGTATGTCATGGTACTGTAAAACTGTATAATCATGGTATTATGAAAATTACTGTAAACATGTTTCCTGTCTGTATATTCTATAAAACATAATCCTAAGAATTACTGTAAAACATGTCTTTGTACTATATATATATTCCCAAGTCACACAGTAATTTAAAACATATTAAACATATTTGATAAACCATATAAATTCCTGCTGTGAATAATAATCCGATAAAACGTATAATTTATACTGAAAACATACTAAAATTGTCTAGCATAGCATATTTTCCTTACCTAATTCCTGCTAAAATCTCCTACTGTGACGGGTCCTACACTCGAAGGGTTCCCCACTCAACACCCTGAAAGCAACATTTTCCAAAACAAAATATCATCATTTCTATGTCTACTACATTTCTTACAACTATTGTGAAACCAAATATTGACAAAAAGGCCTTACCCTGAATCTAGGATGAAATCCAACTTCGTCCCACCAACGATTCGCTCCAGCAGACTTGGAAAGAACTTCCCCAGGAACATCGTGGTGGCCTCAGATCATCAATCTGGCTAACAAGGCCAAAATCGAAGAGAGAGAAGGGTAAGACCGTAGAGAGAGAAGAGAAAGGGTTTCAGTCGATTTTCTTGCATAAAAACTGAGTTTAGCACTATTTATAATGCGGGTTTCTTCAATGAGTCACGTCATCTCGTCAATGAGGCCATGAAGGAGGTTCGTCAATGAACACCATCTTCTCGTCGACGAAATTCAAAGCTTAGAAAACAGCCTCTCGGTATCTTCCCATCGACGAAACATATCCTCGTCGACGAGACCCTCTTGTTCCCTCGTCGACGAATCCCCTGTGTTCGCCGACGAGATCATGAATTAATTTCTTGGGTTATTACATCTCCACTGTCTAATCGTCATATCGCCTCCATTTCCAATATCAATCAATCGAAGTTGTAGCAACCGTTCTTCATTATTAGTGTTTTAAGTCGATCTCACTAGTAAAAGGAGTTAACGTTGATCCATGTTTACTTTGTTGAATGCATCAGTTTAACGTTGGTCCATTTTTACTTTGTTGAATGGATCAGTTTAATGTTGGTTCATGTTTACTTTGTTGAATGCATTGGTGATTAGATAACTTCAAGACAAAATTCAATCGAAGCAAAATGAAGTAATAATCAATAATTCCCAACAAAAATTTCAGACAACTTCCATGTTAAATAGAAGTAATTAATTGAAATGCAAGACTACGTACTCACCAATGCTGGTGATCTTGTGCTTTGAGACCTAGGATTGCAACCCCTCCATCTTCTTAAATTCTTTTTCATTTCCATTTTCATTTTTCAAATGAAAAGTTACCATTTTCATTTTTCACAGATTCGCTAGCATCGTGGTCCTTGCTTGCACTAGCGGTAGGTGAAGCAATGATTTCACACGACGACATGAGGAAGGAGATCGTCCCGTGCTTCTCGGCCGTGGTGGTTGGTAGCGGGACGAGTGGCGTGTAGTAACCCAGTAAAAAAATAATAATAAAATAAATAAATAAATAAATAAATATTAATTAATCATGAATTAACTATTTAAACATTATTAAGGAAATTAATTAAATTAGGAAATTTGAGGGTTATGTGTATATATATGTTTAAATATATATAGGGATAAGTTATTATATATATATATATATATAAGTATATAATAATTGATAAAGTAAAGAGAAAAAAAAATTGGAAGCTTAATGTTTAAGCTTTTGGGACAATAACAGAACAGAAAGGAAAGAAAAAACTCGCCGGCTCTCATGCTCACTCTCTCCCTCCTCACGCTCTCCACTTTCTTTCTCTAAAATTTCTCGTCAAATATTCGGCCATTCGAAAATTGAAGAATACCACTGGGTTCCATTCTCCGCCATCGACATTTCTATCGGAGTAGATTTGTTGTAGGAGCGACGTAGGCATATCTCCTAGGGTAAGGCAAATTCTCACTCTTACCTCATTTTTTCTTAAATTTTAAGTCAAATTGATGATCGGACACCACCACGAGAATCTAGGGATGATTCTCTACAAGTCTAGTAGAGCGGATTTCTCGTGGGGTCGTTGTAGGCATAGCCCCAAAAGTAGGATAAAGAGTTTATTTAGAAATTATTTTTTATTTAATTATTTTAGATTAAGAAATATTAAAATAGTATTTTATTGAGGTTGATTTGATTGAATCAAGACTCGGGTAAGCGCCACGGGTATAATTTTGGGAACCTTGCAGGTGTAATTCAGGAAATCAGGTAAGGGGAAATAAAATTATATCAGTATTTTATTAAGGTGAATCGATTATTTACGAGCATATGAAACCTAGTATTTACCTATGTGATTTTTAGAACAACCTGAGTCTTGGAAAATGATGATTTTTTTAAAGGTCATATTTGAGATAATTGCATATGATATTAAAATCGTGTGGCATGAGAATAATTTTTCCTAATAAATTGAATATAAAAAACTGTGGTATTTGGGCTTGCATATGGGGATGTTTGTAATAATTATGGCATGATGAATGAATTGTTATGTTTAAATTCCGGTGTGGAAATGCGTTGTGATGTTGGATTCCTGTGTGGAAATGAATTGATGCATCTGTGTGAATTACCTAGTGTGGTTATTCGTATGCATCACGATATAACGTTGGCATGAGGAGGTTGTTATATTGCCTAGATATAAATCATGATATGACGTTGGCAGGCCGAGGAGTTTGTCATATTGTCTTTTATATGGGGTAGGACATTGGCAAGTCTGAGGAGCTTGTTCTACTGATGTACTATGTGTAAGTCATGGGGATTGGATACTAGTGAATAGTGGTGCCTGGTTGGGCAACGTGTCGCGGAAGCTAGAGTGGTGCCTGTGTAGGCCACGTTATATCCTATGTGGATGATGGTGCCTGTATGGGCCATGTTATGTATCCTATGTGGATTGTGGCGTCTGTGTGGGCCATGTTATGTACCTTGTGTGGATTGTGGTGCTTGTGTGGGCCACGTGTAGATAAGAAGTACATAGGTGCATGTGTGGGCCACGTACTGATATGTACGTAGTCGCTCTGTATGGGTCACGTACTGAGGACATTGGAAGAAGAAGTATAAGTTACATGATTCCTGTGTGGATGTGTTGTGCACATGTGAATTTAATTAAAACATAATAATAATGGTAGATCATATTGTGAATGCATGTGTGTGCATGCGGTGAGGTAAACATACTGTCAGGGGCTTGCTGAGAAAGGCGAGTGCTTTGATAGGTAGTTTCTTGGTATCGGTGCAAAGGGATGCTACTTGTATGGGCGGGTAATCATCCCGATCCTCGAAAACCTTTGCCTTTAAAAATAAAAATAAAGATGTGTATATCAGCAGCGAGGTAACTCTTCGCCTGATGACTTACTGAGTAAGGTGAGTGCTCTAGTAGGTATCTTTTGTGTATCAGAACAGAGGGAAGCAACTTGTATGGGTAGGTAATCTTTCCTATCCTCGAGGACTTTCGTCTGCATAAAAATTATGTACTTGTACATATTAGATGTGTGTATGATATCAGATGGGAGTGATATTATTAATGATGCGTTTTCTCAACTATTATAGATATTATATGAGAAACAATTTATTTTGATATATATATTAAAACTTATCTATCACATACTATTATAATTTATTCCACCCTTACTGAGAAGTGTCTCACCCTAGTAGATTATCAACTTTTCAAGTTTTTCTAGAGATCGGGCTTGAAGGCCTGGGCTGGGACTGTTTTTGGTAGTCTTTTTTTGGGGTATTGTGAGATACTGGTAAATATACAAATATATTTGTACGAAATTATGTTTTAAATGCTGGTTGTAGATACAAATATCTGGATGTTGTAGTGTTAAATTTTGGGATGTGATATAGAACTCTGGTATTTATTTGAGCTTATTTATTTATATTCTGGTGCATGTATGTTAATTATGGTATAAGAGATGGGGATTGAACAGCATGGCACTCAGGCCCCACCTAGCGGGCTCGGGGCATCACACGGCAGGACATCGCAGCACATGTTCTCGATCTTAGGCGAAGAATAAAGTACGAGCAGCAAAGAACCAGCATTAAGGTACCAACAATATTAACGTTTCCAACAAGAGACGTGGGCCCCATATACCACATGTCAAAAATTGAAAGGCTAGGCACAGCTACAACATGGAGGGGCTAGTTCCTCTCATAATTTCCCCAGTGAAACCTAAGTTTTTTTCAAACCTAAAATCAATGAATCTATGAAAGCTTGCTTGAAATCTAAACTTACTCTCTGAATCCACAAATTTGAATTTGTTCAAGCACTATGTCCCTACCCTTAAATTTAAGTAATGGAGTCGGTTGAGAGAGAGAGAGAGAGAGAGAGAGAGAGAGATTTAGGGTTTGTTGGCAATTGGAATTTTTGGAGTTTGACAGTTGAAAATTGCAATGAGACAAGTATATTACACAAAGAATGCCCTAACTAAAAGCCTTGCATGCATTCATGCATGTCTTGTTACATAACAAATTAATACATCCCGTAGAAAAACAAGGAGAAAGAAAGGGGCATCACCTACAGCTACCTCATTCCCTTCTAATTCCCATGCATGCAGCCCCTCACCACCCCACCACGTAAAACACGTTGAATAACACAAATTAATTAAACACCACCACCCTCCTCCCTCCCCCACCCCTTCAATTCTTTCCTCTCCTTTAAGTTAGGGCCCTAAATTAATTAAAACCCATTATTCTTACTTCATATAAAACTCTCTCCCCCAACCTCCCTCCTCCCTCCCCTCCCAATTAACCCTCGTCGGCCCAATAGACATGGCTCTTCAATTTTGGCCAGTTCTCCTCCTCTTGGCCTTGCCTTTGCCTTGGTCGCGGAGTCCACCGCTTCCCTCGGTGACACCAAATGGAGCTTCCCTCACATCTCCGGAAATGGTGGCTATAACGGCCTTGTTGAGGACTGTAGCGGCACGAAAAAGGAGATGATGATGAGCTCTGAGGCCTCCTATCGAGGCCTCACCCAAGCCCGGAGGTATATTAGCTATGGCACGCTCAAGAAGAACAACGTGTCGTGCAACTGCTAGGGACAGTCTTACTATAATTGCAATGGCAGCGGGAAGGCCAACCCTTACAAGCATGGTTGCAGCTCCATCACGCGTTGCACCAGAACCAACAATTAAAATGAAAAGATCAAAAAAGGAGAAGATAGAAAGGAGAGTTCAAAATTTATTTAATATTTTATGTGTTTGGTGACAATCAATGATAATTGAAGAGGAGAATTAATACATAATAAGAATACATACATACATATATATATATATATATATATATATATATTATAGTGTTCTAGCGATGAGGTGATTATTTTTTGAGTTTAATTGGTATATATGAAAGCTTCCTCTTTTTAAATCTGATCATGATTGTTGTACTAGACATTTGTGTTACTAATTTGATGTGGACGAAATAAGAAGAGTTCATTGATTGATTAATTAATTAGCTTGGATGGCTTTGGAGGGTATGTCTTCTTTTTCTGTTCTTCTTCTTCTTCTTCTTTCTTAAGGTTTGTGTTGCAAATGAAATACTGGAGAGGGATAATTAATTATTGAAGTTTGATTTTTGTAGATGGGCTTATTATTATTATTATTATTATTATTATTATTATTATTATTATTATTACATAGGAACTTCAGCCACCAACGAGCCCTTCGGACCCCCTGGTGTGGCACCAAACCTATAGATCAACGTCCTCCACCCCTAGGTCTCGCTGATCGGGGTAAAGTCCGGAATGCAGATACGGCTTCTATGCATCAGTTGGATGTTCAGCTAACCCGACCACTGGGACACATCTCCATTACCATCCACAGTCCCTACTGGCTCAAAGAGAACTCTCACCATCCACGGTCCACGCTGACTTACAAAGCGAACTCTCACCATCCACGGTCTCCGCTGGCTCATAAAATAAACTCTCACCATCCACAGGTACCGCTAGCTCCGTGAGTGTATCTACCTGGAATTGAACCCTCGATACTCCTTCTTACTTGCTGATATCTTTCCACCGCGCCATGCCTGTGGGGGTTGATGGGGATTTAATTTTGTGTTTCTGTTGAAGGTTCCTTCCTTTTCTTTTCTTTTTCTTTTCTTTTATTTATTCTCTTTTCTAGGGCAGGAGGAGGGGTAATCTTATATCCTTTTTCATCTTTCAAAATACTTATAGCATTAAAGTCACAAATTTTAACTAATAGAATGTTTCTTTGGAACAATTAAAGATTCATAAGAACAAACAAAATAAATAACATTACAAGGTACGATTTTATTCCTTACTTAGATGATATATGATACAAAATAAAAAGCTATAAATTGTAGCTAGACCAGAGATTTTTACATGGAAATTAGTAGGTGGTGTTACCTATTTCTTATTTAGGTTCAAGAGAGCATGATGAGTGCAAGACGGGCAACTAGTGAATGTCAACATGGCAATGCACCATTGTTCAAATTGAGTTAAACCACATCTCACGATCTTCAATGTTTTTTTTTTTTTTTTTCTCAAACTGAAGTTCATATTGATATAGATTACACAATCGGAGATGATTTATCTTCCATTTACCTAACCTAAACCCATAATTAGTTCAACTTTTGTCAAAATTTATCGTAAAATTTTGAATAACCAACCTTTTTTAATCCATCTTGGTTCACAAGAAACTTTGGTAATTAATAGGGTACAATTGCACACCTTCAATGTGTGTGTGTCTATATATATAAATGAAGTGATATTCACCACTTGATTAATCAACTCAACTCCTGCACAATCTATATTGATAATTATAGGTCTACTAGTCACACATATCCTTAGAGTATGGAGACATCAAACCAAAGCCACCTTTAAGAGGAATATCTTTTCACTTTCCTAGTCCTCCAGATTACACACAGTTTGATTTTATTCGAGCATTACAATACATTTTTACACCATCTATCCTAACAAGTGATTGAGCCTTTACTATTAGTTCCTAAATCATCTATTGTAGTTGTTCTTTGTCTCTTTATTCTTTTTAATTTTTCAAAGACCCTCTTCAAAATTTGAAAAATGTGAGTGAAGGAAAGGAAAGGAAAATGTGAAAGAAAACACTTTTTTATGTTTGAGAAAAGAAAAAAAAACAAAAAATATACCAAATCAATGAATAAAATTTTAATTTTAAGCTTAATTAACATTGAAATTTTCTAATTGTTGAATTATATTAGAATAATTTTTTGTTTTTGGTATTATTTGGTATAGACTGAATATAATGAAAAATAAATTTCCTACTTATTTTTCTATCTTTTCCTTTCCTCCATCCAAACGAACCCTAATTATTTTTAGTTTATGGGAAAAGCCCAATTGGGCTTAAACTGCACGACAAAATAGCCCATCTCCATCCGAAATCCTCTCCCACTCTTCCCAGGATTAGAACAAAAACCTACAACACAAGTCCTCGTTCTAACCTTTAGAAGGTCCCTAAGAAACTTGATAGAAGTAGCTAAATTTTCAGCTAAAGATTTTTAAAACATTTAAGATTTTCGGACACTGAACATAATCTATCAGATTTGCTTACAATACAATGCTCTTAAATGATTAAATATGGAGAACTTAGCCTCGAAAAAATATGGTGGATTCAGAATAGTTTAGTGATTTATCTCCGAGCAATTTAATCCAAAAGATTCATGGGCAAGGATTTTTCCATGCTAACTCGCATATACAAGAGCTCTTTGTAGGAGGAAAAAAATACACATGAAAATGAAAAAGCATTGGCATAATGCTGTCAAGAATTATAATTTCTGCAGCCAGCAAACACCGCCAAAAACCTCAGTTTGTCAAAAGAACCACCATCTCCTTCGCCGAGTCCTCTGCAGCAAAAATAGAGTAAGAATAAAAGATGCAGCCAATAAATTTGAGAACAGCAGAATTTCCAAATACATGTTTGATTGCGCAAAGACATTTCCATATTGTTAAACAAGAGATTGGGGCATCATTCTTTTCAGATCATAGGCTTCAAAAGGTGCATGTAACTGTCACATTCTAATGTGAACACATTTACTCATGTAGTTGGCAGGGCCTAGTAAATGGATGATGCATTCTAAAGGTGTCCTCTGCCTACCAAGGTGGAATCTAAACAAATGAGTTTATTTTTTCGAAAAAAAAAAAAAATGAATCAGATGTGAAGGGAAACACACATTAAGAAGTGGTAGCATCTGCACATTCGCATTCACAGCAGGAGTTCTAAAAACTTGGAGCCCAAGTACAAGACATGAAGAGCGCGATGCATGGTCCTGGGCATACTATCTCAGAAACAAAAGCTTCTCCAATACTCAGTCCTCTAGCTACCATACCTAGAAAGTGTATAGAAGCTCATTTAAATGTAGATGCCATTCATGATTGACAGCAAAAACACAGTACTCCATTCACAGAGATTGCAGGTCTGATCTACCTACAAGGTATTCACTGCCCGATAGCCAAATGTAGTTTCGAATATAACTCTCAAAATCCAATTTGCATCCCTCAAACTGGACATTCTGACAAAATTAGAATAGCAAAACCCCCTGGGTCAAAATCTGGAACTGACTGAATAATTCAAAGGCCACCAATTGACATGTGGTTGGCTGAACTATATAAAGGCGAACCCTGCAATTTTTTAGAAGAGACCGTGATTAAATAAAGGGAGCCAAGAGAATGCCAGCACAAGCAATACGAATAGTACTCACTTGAAGGAATAACAAATTACTCCCAAAAATGTCCAAAACAGTGCACATTCATCACTTCCTGTCCACTATAGCAGGAGTCTTGAGCCATCTACCATCATTCCAGTAAGAAAGGGGGGGGGGGGGGGGGGGTTGGGGTTGGGGAAGGCAGTGAGACGGATAAAGTAGCACTCCCCTAACCCTTCTCTATGTACAGCTATTAACACCTTTCTAAGGGTTCACAACCAGCCCAGCCACAACTAAGAACATATCCCAAAGTCGAGCAACAAGGTGGGGAGCTGGTCAGTCCAATCTGTGCAACTGGAGATATCTGACTCAGTCTCCTGCTTGCAAAGGTTGAAGTTGTATTTTCTTCAACATAATTTACCTCTTTTGATGATCATCAATCCTTTCCCATGATGCTTTCTGAGCAGAGAAACCACTTACTTTTAAGACTTTCAAATCACCTTTGAAGGAAAAGTTTTCCAGCTACCTTCCAAGTTGGCTTCAACAATTTCTCCCAAATAAGATTTAACATCAAAGTGCCTGCATTAGTTAGTCCCCAAATAGCACCATCCACCCCCTAGCCAACCTATGACCGTACAAGTTAAAGATGAGAAGGGCTCTGACTCCCAATCTTGCCTGCTTCTCACAAAAGGCCAATTCTAATTGACGACTGAGAAAGATGAGTCATATAATACCTCATCAGAGCATCCTAATTCCCATCCCTTACCATCCTTCCTATTTAAGGTCTGGAACAAACAAGTTATAATAATGTGAGACCCAGGGACAGAGAATCAGCAAGTGTGCAGGCAGTGTGCTCACTGGAAGTGAAAGAGAGGAAGGCTCGTTGAGCAATGAGCGAGGCTGGGGCGGCCTTTGGCAGACCTCTAGCTTGTGAGGGAACAGGCCTAGCCCTGGACACAGTTAAACAAGGAGCATGGAAGCTGGTGACCATGCACCCGAAGTTACAATATGGATGCAGAAAGGACTGCAAAGGTAGTCGACTGCCAACAGAATGGTGGTCAGCTAACAAACGTTCACGGAAGAAGCACCTCAAATGAACACTGCAAACAGCTGGAAAGCTTCATCCTATGTTAAAAACCTGAGAAGAATGAGATGGTTATAACTTTTTAAGTTGAATAAGCACAAGTAACCTTAAGCTTAAACTTCTAGCTCAGTTGATGAGCACAAGTACAAGGCTCTGGCTTATTCACAGCGCGTTTCTGCAGTGAGACAGTCATTACAAATTAAGTCAAATATTAACATTAAAAATTAAAATTTAAAGTATGATCCCATTCTCGTAGAAAAATCTAGGTTTTTGACTCAATCAAACATCATTGTTGCAAAGATGTATGTTCTGTCATTACTACACAACATTAACCAAACAATCAGATCCAAATTTTCCCTTAAAAAATCCACGAAAAAAATTCAGTTGATGCTTGGACATATCTTTGAGATGTTAACCCTAGTAAGCTATAACATTAAGGATAAAGACAGCCTGGAGCATGCTCCCACATATGAGGGGTCTGGGGAACGGGTAGAGAACACACAATCTTACCTTGCAAAGTAATATATGAACAAGGCTAATACCTCATAACACTCAGAAGAGCCTCGCAATAAATAATTAGTCCATGTAATAGATGATCGTTCGATTAATATATTTGCAATTTATACTCGATTTAAAATCACAACCCAACAAAAAACATACAAAGAAAGAGCAAAGAAAAGAAAAGAGACAGACCCTTTGATCCTGACTTTCTGATTGAATTATGATAGGTTGAGAAAGGACAGCACTGTCAATATTTTGAATGTATGGCCGCACCTTCTCTTCCAACATCTCATTCAACTGCAAAATAGAATGGATAGGTTAGTTCTATTAATAAATAAAGAAGAGATTTCACTAAAGAAGAAAGAATGTTAAAAAGGAAACCAAGAAATTCTCATTAGAAAAGGAAATGGAACAAAAACAGAAATAATAACAATCAAAACACAAAGCTCGTCAGTCTCACAATAGTTCCAAAAAACACAGCCCCATTAAAGCACCAGATGCAAAAGAGCAAAGTGAATCCATAAAATGAATCCTATTCCAGAACAAAGAACATGTCATCTGCTTGCCCATAAAGATGCATTTTGTTCAAACCAAATTCCCCACAAAACTGCAAATCCCACATCCACAGAGCTGTGCCATCTCTACTACTATCACCAAAATGTGCACAGGAAATTGAGAACCAATCCACCACAGATTCCAGGAAAACTCAGTTCCATCCAACTGAAAAAAACAAAAAAAAAACAAAAAAAATAAAAAACAAAAAATAAAAACTTACTCCAGCCCATCGAGGAGAAAGAACAATGCAAAAAGAGATGAGAAGCATATTGTGAACTGTCAAAACATAAAGTACACAGAGATGCAGCCTTTGAAGGCCTCCTATTCTGCAACAGATTATTGGTAATTTGGTATTTAACTCTACAAAGAACAGCCAACCAAATAAATCCTTAATAATAGAGGGGCTTTGGCCTTCCAAATACTACGATGAAGCAGAAAGGACATGTTACCATGAATCAAATGCTCAGAAAAATATGTACAAGAATAGACCCCCCATAGAATCTAAAACCGATGAACAAATGTACCTCCTATTAAAAAGACAACAGCCCTCCGACAACAACAACAAAGAAGACAGCTACTCCACCTCCCTATCTTTAAGATCCCTGCGAAAATGGAAATCTCAAGAGATAAGGAAGAAATGACCCCACCAAGGAAAGACAATACATACGAGGAAAAGAAATGAAAAAAGCACAGAATCAACTGACAAAATGTCTTCCCCAAAAGGGAATAACTGAATATGACAACCATAACTACAACAAACTTGGCCTAAGACATAAAGAGAATATAGATCCAAGGACTCCCAAAACATCATCTAATTTCCAAATTTGAATTCCACCCTTTTACCTGCATGCTGCATGCCAACTTTACTTTTATAATCTTGTTCCAAAGGAAGTTCTCCTCTAAGGGAAATCACCAAAGCCATTTACCCGTTAAAGCAAATAAAAAATGCTTTTAAACACTCACTTACCAAGACCTTCTTATACCAACAATAAATCTCCCAACTAACCAAATAATCCATCCTCTCCCAGAACACAGATCAAGGAAATCTCTCATAATTCTCTCAATACCTCTAGCTACCCCTGCGGCAATTCTGAAAATAGGTGTTAAAAATTAGTAAAGATGTACATATGTATATAGACACACAAACACACACCAGATCACAGGAAATCTCTCATAATTCTCTCAATATCTCTAGCTACCCCTGCAGCAATTCTAAAAATAGATTTAAAATTAAAACAAAAAACAAAAAGCCACTCTAAAATACAACACACCGAAGAAACCAACCCCAAAGATCTAGCGGAACTAAGATTAAAACCTGCAATCCCACTCTTCCCAAATTTATTTTTAAACCAAAAACCTGCTCAAAAAGTTGTAAAGCAGTAAACACATCAGAGAAGACTCTCTATGATCACCTAAGAAAAGAAATAGTGTCATTTGGAAACTAAAGATAAAACATCACAACCCCTCTCACTCCCCACGCCAATTCCTCTCACCAATCCTTCTATCCACAGCCCTATCTACCAATCTACTCAAGACATCAACAACAAGAACAAATAAGAAAGGAGATAGCAGATCCCCCTACCTGACACCTTTCAAAGCCCTAAACCATGAATTAGGTTCTCCATTAATAATGACTATCTAACAATTGCAGATTATGCACAATGAATTTGCGTCGAATCCTTAAGCAGTCCGGGCCTATTCTCTTCAAGAGCGAGGAAGGTGTTTCTTTTTCCAGGATGAGTAGTTGGGGTCATTTGTTTGTTGTAGATTAGTTAAGAAATAAGTGGATATAACGAGTTAGTTTACGTTGTTAGTTCTCAATTTTTCTGTGTTCCAGCATATATAGTTTTTATCTACAGTGGTTTAATATCCAGAATTTACTTGTGTGGACTAAATCATTCTGTACACATTTTTAATAAAAATCAAAATATATTTTCCATGTGAATTAAAAAAAAAAAGTAAAATAGCAATAAAATTCCTTAAAATTTTTAAAAAATAATAAAATTTATCCATAAAATATCTTCACAATTTCCAACCTTAATATATAGTAGATCATCTTTAGAGCACTAAAGTTAGTTTTAAAATATGACAATTAAGTAAAATCATTATAATTGATTTCCAATTTTATTATAATATTTCTAATTTGTATTATTTTGCATTTTCATTTTTCTAATCATATTATCAATTGTTACTTGTCCACAAGGACAAACAGCTTCTTAGTTTTGGATTTTAGTTTACATTTTCTGGTATTATTTTCCTTAATTTTTGGTAGTGCTATCAAACAGCCTCTTAGTTTTTCTGTGTTAGTTGGGTGGGTCATCATTTCTTAAGACTTTAAAAAATTAAAATTAAAAAGAAGAATAAGAAGAAAAAAATTCTCCAGGTCCTGGACCTGTTCCTGTTCATAAAATGGCACCCTAGTGTTACCCAATGCAAGGCTTGGTTTGTTGTTGTCGTTGTTATTGTTGTTGTTGTGTTACCCAATGTAAGATCTAGCTAATAGAATGGTTTGTGGGGTCAGAGATGTTTGATATGTGGTGTTTGTATAAAATTCTTTTGCAGTTACTATTGAGATTTTTTATTGAACAAATGACCTAACACAAAGATAGGTCTCTCCCTCTATTTTTGATACATTTCAAATACATTATAATGACCATAATACCTTTACCAACTCTCGCTAATTAATACAGCACTAACACATTTAATAAATAAGACTAAAATAACCTTTAACACTCCCCCTCAAGCTGGAGCATAGATATCATATGCACCTAGCTTATTACAAATAAATTTAACATGAGCAACACCCCCCCCCCCCCCCAAAAAAAAAAAAAAGGCTTTGGTAAACAAATCAGTGACCAGCATGTCAGACTTCACATAAGTGGTAGTAATGAGCTTCTGCATAAGTTTCTCCCAAACAAAATGGCAATCAACTTCAATGTGTTTCATTCACCCGTAAAAGATCAGGTTGTAAGCAACATGAAGAGTAGCTTGATTATCACACACCAACTCTATAGACTAAAAAATGGGGAAAACCCAATTCTTTGAACATGTTTTTCAACCAAACAAACTCACATATAGCGTGAACCATGACCTTACACTCTAACTCAACACTCAACCAAATCACAACAGTTTGTTTCTTACTTTTCTAGGAAATCAAATTACCACCAATGAAAATATAGTACCCGATTGCAGATCTTCTATCTGAAGGTGATCTAGCCTAATCTGCATCAATATATCCCTAAATATAAGTGTGATCATGATCTCGTTATAAGAGACCTTTCCCAGGTGCACCTTTGAGATATCTCATGAATTACTGCATCCCAATGATTTGTCCTCGTAGAATCTAGGAATTGATGCACAACACTTGTTGTGAAAGATATGTGTAACCGAGTGACTGTGTGATAATTCAACTTTCCAACAAGTCTCTAGTATCATCTAGGATTAAGAAACAAATCACCTGTATCCGACACTAACTTGATGCTGGGATCCATGGGTGTATCAACCATTTTGGATCCCAACAACCCAGTCTTATCCAACAGATCAACAACATACATCCTCTGTTACAAAACAATTCCCATACAAGGTATGAATACTTCTATATCCAATAAGAACGGTCCCACACCTTTGGTTTGAATCTTATTTTGTAGAAAATGTTTAAGGTTCTAAATACCTTGATCATCATCACCTATAATTACAATATCATCCATATGCACACTAAGAAGGTTCCTACCTGATGAAGTACGACAATAAAACACAAGGTGATCCACTGCACACTATTGAAGGCCAAATTCAAGTACTACAGCACCGAATCTACCAAACCATGCTTTGAGAGACTATTTTAAACCATATAATTTCTTCTTGAGCCAACACACTAAGCCTAACTCCCCCTAAGCAACAAACATAGGTGGTTGCTCCATATAAACCACCTCCTCAAGATCAACATGCAAGAAGACATTTTTCAAATCTAACTGATTCAGAGCCCAATGACAAGTGGTGGCCAAGGAGATGAATAGACGTACTAGTATAATTTTGGCAACAAGAAAAAAAATGTTAGAATAATACAAACCATACACCCATGTATACTCCTTAGCAACAAAACGTGCCTTCAAACAAGCCACAGAACCATTAAGGTTGACTTTTACATTGTATACCCAGCGACAAACAACCACAGATGTGTCAGGAGGAAGAGATAGCAATTCCCATGTATCATTGTCTTGTAAAGCATTCATCTCTTCAATCATGGCATTCCTCCACCCAAAATGGGCTAACGCTTCCAAAACAGACTTAGGAATGGCAGCAAACAGTAGAGTGGTAACAAAACAATAAAACGAGGGTGATAAGAAGTCATAGAAAACATAGTTGGACACGAGATGTTATATACATGTGCGTGTATCAACATCGTGGGGAATATGATCATCAAACAAGGAAACCAAAGGCATGGTAGTAGAAGCTAGAGGGGGCTCTCTTCCTTGGGGCCATTGTCGTGAATACACCTATAAATTAGAATGATCGAGACAATGAGAAGGACTCAAACTACATGGAGACACAAGTGGATGATTGGGTAAAGATAGCAAACTAAAATCTGGAAGATTTGGCAAAAGAAGAGGCTCATTGAGATTAGAAACACTTAGGGACTGAGTGTAGTAAGGTGTATACTCAAAGAAGGTAACATTTGCAAAAACATAGAAGCGATTCAGAGTAAGACTATAACAAAGATATCCATATTGAGTATATGAGTAGCCCAAAAAAGACAAACTTCATAGCACGAGGACCCAACTTATCCACTCAGAAGTTAACTAATGAACAAAGGACACATTCAAATATATGAGAAGGTAAAGAGAATAGAGGTGAATCAGGAAAGAGAATATAGTAGGGAATTTTACTACTAAGAATTGAGGACGACGACACGTTGATAAGATAGCAAGTAGTAAATACAGCATCATTCCCAAACACTTTAGATACATGCATTTGATAAAGGTGTGAGTGATTTCAAGGATATGTCTATTTTTCCTCTTTGCAACCCCATTTTGTTGAGGAGTGTGGGCATAGGATGATTGATAAACAATACCAAACTAAGTCATATTAGCGAATTGAGTACTAAAATACTATTTGAACTGGCAAACCAAATTGAGTCTTTATTTTATAACAAAAGGCAAAAAAAATATAAAATAACTCAAAACGATATTTATTAAATATAGCCAAGTTATCCTTGAATAATCATCCACAAAGGTTACAAAGTGTACCAAAAACACAACTCTACTAGGAGTCTAGGACCTCAACATCATAATAGACCAACATGAAAGGGCTTGCAGCCAGTTTATTGACTTAGAGAAGCAAAAGCGACACGATGATGCTTTCCCAACTAACAAGACTCACAATCAAGACTAGACACAAAACGCAAATTAGATAATAGACATCGGTAAATGAAAATTGAAAACTAGAATAACCATGCATGGCAAAGGCTAACCTCCCAAAGCCAGATGCAGGAAAAGGAGAATGTGGGCTGAAGGAAGCACGAAGGACGCATGAATAAACATCGGTAAATGACGGTAACTCTGCACTGCTAAGTATCTAGGACCAGACTGCCTCAAACTCAGGTTTCAAACACCCTAGAACTCAAAGAACTGTCATCTGCTCCCTCTGCTTCTGCATCTCACGAACATCGGTAGTTATAGGTTGCAAGCTGTTAAGCTCCTCATGAATACATTTCATCTCTAAAATACTCTATAATGCTCCTATCTCCCTATTGTAACTAAAAGTACACCTAAGATAAATCATACATACATGTAATGTTACTAGCGTACAAAAGCTTGGCATAATCCCAAATCTCCTTGCATGTATCTAGATGCATGCACATCTATGCAATCTAGGGCTCCATCAAGTTCCACAAGAGAGAAACAATCAAAGCATCCTCTTGAATCTACTTCTTTTCTCTTCTCATCAGAAGGATCATACTAGAGCAAGTGATCACATTTTCCTAATCCCGCTAAATAAATCCTAACAGCCTTAGATTGCTGAACGTAATTCTTTCCATCGAACTTTTCAGTTGTTATCTGCGGCAGCGATGAAGGAAACATATTTTTGGGATTCAGAGACTCCATCCCAACATTCACAAACTAGACCACTATCAAACAATAGGAACAATAAAAACTAACCAAGACAGCCACAAACAAGGTGAATCACCAGAAAACCACCAACAAGCTGATATAAATCAACTTATGGAACACTGCCACTGCTCCAAGAAACTCATAAATAGCCTCTACGAATGCTGAACAACAACGAACGGATTACCATGAGTGTATAGTCGAAAAAGGTTGGATCTTTGAGCAAAACGCAAGCCCAGTCCCTAGATAATATGCTCTAGGGAAGAAATCAAAACATGCTGGAGGAAAAAAGCAGAAAAAGGTGGCCTGAGGCACTCTCACGCGCCAGAACATGGGGTCGGGATTAACAGCAGTTGGCTGGCACGTGGTGGCACATGGGTAGGTGTCCAGTGATGGGATTTTGTAGGGTTATTGTTCAGTGGGTTCTGTTTCTGGCTATATGGTTGGTTTTATGGAATATTGAAGGATTATAGTGGTTCTGAGAAGGGCAATAACAGGAGAATGTTTTTCCAATCGGCAGCTGTGTTTGGTTTAGCAATAGGGTTTAGGTTGGATCTTGTTCTAATACCATGTTGAGATTTTTTATTAAATGAATGACCTGACACAAATATAGGTCTCTCCCTCTACTTATAATACATATCAAATACATTCTAATGACCATAATACCCTCACTGTCACTAATTAACACAACACTAACACATTTAAGAATACTAAAAGACTAAAATAACCATTAACAGTTACAAAAGGGGGGCGAATTTTCTTTCCATGTTTGAGCAAGCTGCAAAGATGGAATCTTATTTGTGATGGCATTTGTGATCATAGTTTTAAAACCCAGTAAGATCACTAGGTTGGTCGTACCGATCAAACTGGCAGGTTAACCTAGTTATCTAACCAGTTATGTCATTATAAGATAAGAAATAATTTTTAAATTGTATACATACGTATTTGTGTAAAAATAATTTTTAAAAATATAAATTCAATAGTTTTCCATTTTGTTTAAAGATTTAACACATGAAAAATCTGAAGAGGTGGTTAGAAACAATATATTTCACCTATATAACACAAGCTGAAGGTTGGCTCCTTGGTTAGGATCTCTCCTTCATTCCTCTTTAGACCAGAGGAATAGAATCCCCACACCTTCAATTTTTTTGCATTACATACTCATTAATTAACACAATGTTCTAACCGGGTCAACTCACCTGACCCACCGAGTTTGATTAGTTCAGGCCAAGTCGCACCAAGTCAGCCGGTTTGATTTTGGTTTGACTTTGACCAAATCCTGTTCTAAGATATTGCCTGGACCTCCACCACCAGTTTCGATCGAACCTGGTCCGACCGTCCAGTCCAGGCCTGAGTTTGTTAACTATGGTCAAGATGGTTGTGGTGGTGCCAGTAATTCATGCAACAGTGGTGGTAGTGACACCATTAAAGAGCATATCTGTACTGCAGGGCATAACAGTCCACACGTTTCTGTGCGAGAGCGTGCACTCACGTGCGTATGTAGGAGTTCATGTGCACGAGAGAGAGAGAGAGAAATCTAGGCATTAAAGAAATGAAATTTGATCAACGAAATTTTCCTTTCTTAATGATTGTAAAGTCTCATACCAAATTTCTAAAAATATACCATGAGGATGCCAACCATATTCTAGAAGCCATTGAAATGTAAAAGAGGCAAATATATATATCCTTACATCAGGTTGTGAAAATATAAAGTAGATGAGACCTAAGTTTCCATGGTATTTTAGACAACATCAATATTAAATAAACAAACATGGTATGTGTTATACAAAATAAACAATATTATTTGATGTCAAGAAGAAATTGTGACTATGATAACATGTTGCATTTACTTCACTGTTTTTTTTTTAGTTTTTTATTTTGTGAAGCTCTTTCACTCTAAACCCATGCA
Organism: Malania oleifera; assembly: GCF_029873635.1. Lineage (NCBI taxonomy): Eukaryota > Viridiplantae > Streptophyta > Magnoliopsida > Santalales > Ximeniaceae > Malania > Malania oleifera. The sequence continues at coordinate 133,886,231 of NC_080417.1, forward strand.
ATCTTCAAACAATACTAACCTTCTCTTGACGCCATTTTGTTTCCCATTGTGCATCCAAGATCTTATCAGCAATTTCTCTTTGGGCATTAAGAAGAACTGTCATCTCATATAATTTTTTTGGATCTTTAAGATCCTCTGCACTCCAAGAAGATGCATTCAGTGGAAGGTTCAGCTCCTGCGAAAACTTAACAATTAGTTGGTTTACCATGAAGATGTAACCTCCATGTTCTTCATGTGTAGTGCATAAGCATCTCTCACCCACATGCTCTTTTTAGGGGCGAGGGTCCATCAGTCCATTTGATTGGTGTGAGTTTTTAAAACTAAACAAGAGCAACAGATTTCAAAGTATATTAAGGCTGTGTTTGGGAGCATGGACTTTAAGCCTTGGATTTGGACAAAACTCAGTACAATTTTGTATAAAAATTTGTCCAAATCCATACAAAACCAAATCACAAGCTCCCAAACATGGTGTAAATCTCTCTTTTATTTTCACCAATCATTCTCACCCCTGCCTCTTTTTTCTAAAACCCATTTCTTGGTAGAAATGTACACATATGTCAAAAAATAAGAACTAGAAGATGCAGAATGACAATGAAGATACGCACACCCCAATTTTGTGGTCGTGGCGGAGGATTAAGCTTCATGACTTCTGCCTCCAGAGCCTTCTTGGCCTTGTAATAGGGGATGTTTTTCACTATAACAGGATCATCCCTAGCTCGGACAGGATCTATGAAGAATAAGCCCTGTGAATGGCATATATTTTAACTTAAGGAATTTCGTAAATATTGACATATTAGCTTAAGGAATTTTACAGGACCTATAGAGATCAAGGCCATCAGATAACAAAAAGATATGGTTACAATAAAACATATAAATAGCAAACAAGATAAATAAATATAATTTGAACAACGGAAGAATGGGTTAAGCCCTGACATACCATCACATCAAGCTCGCCAATAGAGAGAGAGAGAGAGAGAGAGAGAGAGAGAGAAGGAGAGCACCAGCAGTAAAACTATTAAATAAAATTCTCATATTCATTTGTTACTCATTAAGGTGTTGAAGACACCTCAAAATTTATACTAGTGTTCATAGTACGCAGCAAATTTTGCAACAAACTTCAAATAAAATTCTAAAATATTCCATAATTTATAATTAATTTCAAAGAACAAAGTTTCAACAGTCCAAACTTAAACAATTACAATGTGATACATCAAAAGAAGAAATAAGTAAAAAGGGACTGATCTCCTTGTTTAATCATGAAATTTTTAAGGTAGAGAGCCTCCTCTAGCTTCAACTCTATGCCTCTAGTTCCTTGTCTAGTGATCCTATTTCTCAAGTGGTTGATTCTCCTATTGTTGCTCAAAAAGGTAAATGCATTCATACACAACATCCAATCTAATTTTGTTTGTTGGCAATTTCTCGTCACCTTCATACTACTGTTTTTTTAGTACTTTGTCTTACGTTGCTCTTCCAAAGTCTATTTCTGAAGGCCTATCCCATTCTGGGTGGAGGAATGCAATGATAGAAGAGATGCATGCACTACAAGATAATGATGCTTGGGACTTGGGAGTTGGTACCTCTTCCTCCTGTTAAGTCTATGATTGGTTGTTGTTGGGTGTACACCATGAAATTCAATCTAGATGGTTCTGCAGTTCGATTGAAGGCCCACCTTGCTGACAAGGAATATACTTTGGTGTCTGGTTTGGACTATTCAGACACATTTTCTCCTATCGACTATCATTAAACTTGCCTCAATACGTTTGTTCATCTCTTTAGCCACCACCTATCACTGGCCTCTACATTAGTTAGATCTAAAGAATGTTTTCCTACATGGTGATCTTCATTCTTCAGGAGGAGGTCCATGTGGAGCAACCACCTAGGTTTGTTATGAGGGCCCTACTATTATGATTAGGGCTTCCATTATACCCAATTATTCAACAACATATAAGACTCGTCTCAGGAGACAACAATTTTGAAGGCTTCCTACTCTGCAGCAGATAGTTGGTGTTAACCATATTAAATACCACCAGCCAAACAATTGCTTTTATCTTTGAAGGAACTTTGGCCTCCCAAAATTTCCCAATAGAGAGGAAAACCACATCAACTTTAGTAAGAACGATAAGCAAAGAAGACAACTCCACCACCTCTCTATCATTTTAATCCCTTCTAAAATGAAAGTCACAAGAAAAAGAATACCTCTACAGTATAAGAATGAGGAAATTACTTCATTGTGGCAAGAAGAAAGATGACACAAAGAAGCAAAGTAACATAAGAAAGTCCCCCCCCCCCCCCCCCCCCAACATTGTTTCAAAACCTAATGCAATTATATCTGACCAAATGAAAATTTGTTAAAGGAAGAAAAGAGGGGTAACGCTGCAAAAATGAACCTCCAAGGACTCTGAAGAATTTCTTAAGCCTGAATTAGCATCCCACCCATATGTTGAATGTGATATTACTTCTTTTTACTTTGTACCAAATGGAATCCACCTACAAGGAAACCGCATCAATTAATTAGCCAGACTAACATCGTTTTTAGGCACCACATTACCAATACCCAACCCTCCTTCCTTCAACCAACACCCCATCTCCCACTTAACCAAATGATCTCTCCTCTCCTACACCTGACCAGAGAAAATCAAGGTTTCAAGCAGTCCTTCCTAGATTCCTAAAAGGAGAGAAAAAAATATGGAGGAATGGTAGAAAGGATGGCAGTAATTCTAGATCCTAAAGAGAATAAAACTCCTTTCCAACCACTTAACCACCTTAGCCACCACCAGATCCCAAAAAGCTAGAGAACAGGGCTTCACCCCAAAAGGCCAACTAAGTACATTCTAAAAACACCACACTCAGCTAGGGAGGTAGCTCCACAATCCTCTCAGAAATAAGATTAATCGGCACAATCTCCTTCTTCCCCAAATAAAATCCAAGACCAGAGACCCTCTAAAAAATCTGCAGAAGAGTGAGTGCATTAACAAAAGAAGAAACATAGTCATCTAAGAAATAATGGTTTCATCAGTGAATTGCAAATGAGACACCACCATCTCCTCCCTACCCACCTTAATACCCCTCATAACACCCCTATCTACAGCTTTACCTACTCAACACATCAGCCACAAGGACAATAAAAATTGGTGATAAAGGATCCTCTTTCCTAACCCCCCCCCCCCCCCCCACGCTGGACTAAACCAATCTCTAGCATGCCCATTATAATCACTGAGAAATAAGCATTGGCCAAACAACCTCAGATCCAATGCCTTCTTCTTCTATAGCAAGCATCCCCCACCACCTCACTAACAGTGAAAATAGCATCCACAATCCGTCTCCCTCCGACAAAAGCACCTTGATCAAGAAGAATCGCGACACTTAAGGACAGAACTCAACCTATTATCAAGAACCTTAGCAGCAATCTTATAAATAATGCCTGTTAATAAGTCATAACCAAAACTCTGAAACCTTTATTGACCTACTCTTCTTGGGCACTCGCACTAAGGTAATGGAAGTAGAGTTAAACAATCCCCCAATTTACCATTCCCATGAATCTCATAAAGCAACTTCATTAAATCCTCCCTCACCACATACAACACTGCTCAAAAACAACTGTAGTTGTTTAACAGCAGCTTCTATGAACAAGTATAAGGAACACCAGTGATCAATCAGACAATCACAACTATATACAAACTTACCTGCACAGGATGGGTACGGAAGCTAGTGACTTGCTCCCAAGCTTCACACCCAATTTTATGAGAATAAATGCAATACATGATGTTATGGTGATTGCTCTTTGGAAAACATCTTATATCACTAAAATCCATGACCAAGTAGAAAGAAAACACTTTCCTTGCCTGTTTCTTTGTTCGCAAGTCCCTTTTTTTCGGCAACACTGATCTTTTTACCTCAGCTAGTTTTTCTTTCTGTGCTGATTTTTTTTTTGGAAGCATCTTTAAGTTTTACTTCTCGTAGGTTGGGAAAGGCCGGGCTAGTCATTTAGTTTGATCTGGCAAAGGATTGAAGGTTAATCAGGTTGTGGGTTAAATGAACTATCCACGTTAAAGCATAGAATATACGTCAAGTTTGATATCTTTTTTATTTCATAGAAGATGCAAAACCATCGTGGTTGTTGCAGCATCAGCAGCGATGAGTCTCCAGCAAGACTGCACATGAACAACAGTCGAAAGAGAGCTGTGTGACAAGGCTGCATCCGGGTTTGGTAGAGTCAATTCAGGTTCCTTAGAAATCAGAGAACAGAATTGAAATCGTGGGAAAGGCTATAATTGGTTTTGAGTGGGAATTAAATAGAGGAAATTTGAAAATTAGGGCTCTGGGAGAAGAATAGGGGGTGAACTCCAGGATAAAAGTGTGAGGATTGGGACAGTGAACAGCTTCAGGTGGAAGACAGGATTTGTTGTGAGCACTGAGCAGGCAGAGGTGATGGTAGTATAGCGGTGAAGCTAGCGATGGAACCAGATTGATGCGGGACAGTAGAGAGAGCATGGAAGAGTGGAAGCGAAACAAGAGGGAGAGGAGAACAAAGACAAAAGTAACCTAAAATTCCAAGTTCAAGTCCCAAACCAATCTCCACACCACTCACGTAATAGCAATATTCACACAAGACAGTGGAGAGAAAATGGTCGAGCGGAAGACAAACAAGACAAATACCCTATTATTCCAAGTTCAAGCCCAAGACCGAGCCTCCAAAACAATTACATAGTAGCAATAGTTGAAGGCTTAATATGCTTAGGAACCAGGAAAACGAAAATAGGGAAAAAATTAATATTACTAGGACATTGCTTTCCTAACAAATAAAGTCCTAGAATCTAGTCATTTATGACCTAACAAAAATATACTTGCTAGTTACTGCAAAAATTAGAAAAACAAAAATAAAAATTTACAACAATATCAAAAAGTTCCAATGCCTCAATTTGAATTTCCAGTTTCACTTCTCACACTGCATCATAACTAAGTATTGAACCAAGAGCATGCCTTGCATGTGCCCCTTTTACTGGGTTTAAGGTAAACAACTGAACATTGTTACTTGACCGTCTTCCCGTCAAGAATACATTGGAGCAACATCATTCCATTGTTGCTTTATTATAGGTAGCTTTGTAACTGTTAAAGCTTTATATACATTGTTGGCCCACAACCTAATAGCTTAAGCTTTTAGGTGACATGGTTGTCTAACATGATATCAGAGCTGGTTACCAGGAGGTTCTCAATTCTAGTCTTGTTGCCCGCGTTTATTGTATGGTGCTTAAAAAAGTTATTGTGTTCCCTATCATGGGTGTTATTTATCGTGTGTTTATCTCTCTGCATGCTGTCGAGCTGCACATACAAGGGAGTGTTAAAACTTGATATACATTGTTGACCCATAACCTAATAGCTTAAGCTTTTAGGTGACGTGGTTGTCTAACAGTAACTAACCAAGCAAGAAATTTTGAAATTTAGCAGATGGCTTGTAATTTTTTCTGCAAATATTAAAAAACACTGGACACAAACCATTCAGTTACTATTTAGTGAATACTTTCTGTAGCATTGGTCATAAGAAAATTATCTTACTTCCTGCAAGTGTTCCCAGCCAGGTTTTCGCTTCGCAACCACATCTCGAAGTTGATCATACCGCATAGATTCCTAAGAAAACAGAAATCAGTTAAAGGATAAGAACAAAGCATTGCTTGTATTACAAGTGCAAAACATTTGATTAAAAAAAAAAAAAAACAAATATTGTGAGGAGTAGAACACAAAAATCATGGGAATTGCAATGTTCAAGGTATAATCTCATAATTCTCATTGAAAAAATAATAAGTTCCTAAATTGAGGAGAAAGAATGGACCATACACCTTGTATTGCCACCAAATTTTCTGCTTAACATCATCATCATAATTGAATCCTCCCACAATCTGAGGCAAGGTAATTAACCAAAATGCAGCAATACTGGGGTCTTTCATGCTATCGACTATATGCTGAAACAGTTAAACAAAAAGATTAAAGGAGAAAACATATTAGAATATCTGCAATATATTCAATATGATATTGGCAATAAATTTCCTGAGCATTACACGCATTAATTAGTAAATGCTACCAATCTCAAGTCAACTAAGCTATAATCCAAACTAATTGGGTCACCTACATGAATCCATTTTTGTGGATTCTGTTCTATCGAAGGCCACATTTGTATAAGCATTGATACTCTTAATCTTAAATTTTGTACACAAAGAAAAAACAAAATAAAGAAAATCCTAGCATTTCTCACTCCCCTTAATCATTAAAAAACTACTGCAGGGGCCATGATCATTTTTTGAGGCAAAATTTGCTGTCAAGGCTAAGGCTGCCAGAAGACCACTGAACAAGCATTTAGAACACCATGACAAAGAACTAAAGAGGAGCTGCAAATGCTTCGAGAACCATTAAGAAACAAACCATTTAATTCCACCACTTGTCCAATCAAATTGACTCTCAGCCATTCAAAAAATAAATAAATGAATAACCTTCATTCCAACTTTAAAGGATTCTCAAGAAAACTGCAACCATCAGCAATTGTGATGGTTCCAATTGGAAATATTTTATTAATCCACAAAACCAAAAATTCAAAAAGTTCTTTAACGATGCCATGTAAACTTGTTAATCAAAGCAGCCCAATACAGCAGTCAGAGATGACCAAAGAATTCATGAACAGTACCAATACAGCAGTCAGGGATGACCAAAGTATTCACGAACAGTCCGCGTGATTTGTAGTCCATAGTGTAGATTCGTCGTGGTTTATAGTATAATCAACATCATATGACCTCAAATGAAAAATTCTCAAGCACAATGCATAAGAATTGAAAATGGCCAAACATACCATGGCTCTAAATGTATTGCTGTTTTGAAGATATGTAACAGGATTTACATTGTTTCAGTGACAGCAGTACCTCATTGAAACACAGGCAAATACAGACCCTCAAAAAGTGTGCATAATCATACTGTTTTCAAAATTCATATATTTAAACAACAACAAAACCAAGCTTTAAGTCCCACTAGGTGGGGTCGGCTATATGAATCCTTTTCTACCAATTTATGCGATCATGGACCATTTCTTTTGACAGATTCAAGGATATTAAATTCTTTCTCACTATCTCCTCTCAAGTTATTTTAGGTCTACCCCTACCCCTTCTACGATCCCCAACAGTAACTAACTCAATCTTCCTCACAGGTGCACTATGCAGCCTACATTGCAAGTGTCCATACCATTTGAGTCGTCCCTCCCTTGTCTTATCTTCTACAAGAGCTACACCTAACTTATAGCTGTCCTATAAAACTTCCCTTTCAATTTTAAGGGTATTCTACAATCACCGAGCACATTTGAAGCACTTCTCCATTTTACCCAACTTGCTTTAACTCTATCTTCTCTCCATAATTCTAACTCAGCCTCTACTCCATCCCTAGTTTCATCAATTAATACAATATCATCTGCAAACAACATACACCATGGAACCTCCTTTTGAATACTCTTAGTCAACTGGTCCATCACTAAAGCAAAAAGATAAGGACTCAAAGCAGATCCTTGATGTAAACCTATGGTGATTGGAAATTCTCTAGTTTCTCCATCTATAGTCCTTACACTAGTCATTACTCCATCGTACATATCCTTCATGACATCAGTATACCTATTACATACACCCTTTTTTTCTAAAACCCACCATAGAACTTCCCTAGGTATCCTATCATATGCTTTCTAAAGGTCGATAAATATAATATGCAAGTCCCTCTTCTTTTCCCTAATTTTTTCCATTAATCTTCTTAAAAAATATATAGCTTCAGTAGTAGATCTGCCAAGCATAAAACCAAGTTGATTTTCTGAGACCTTCGTTTCTAACCTTAATCTTCGTTCAACTATCCTTTCCCATAGTTTCATCATATGACTCATAAGTTTAATTTCACGATAGTTATTACAATTTTGAATATCTCCTTTATTTTTGTATATAGGTATTAAAGTGTTTTTCCTCCATTCATCTAACATTTTCTTAGTTTTTATAATTGTATTAAATAAATTAATTAACCATATAATTTCGATATCACCTAAGCATTTCCAAACTACAATTGGGATGTTATCCGGTCCCATAGCTTTCCTATTTTTCATCTTTTTTAGTACAAACTTAACTTCATGAACTCTAATTTTGCGAATAAATCTCATATTTTTAGTCTTTTCCTCATTTGACAATTCTAAATTTAAGCCTTCTATTTGGTTTTTATTAAACAACTTACTAAAGTAACTTCGCCATCTTTCTTTAATGTCTTCATCCTTAACCAAGATAATATCATCCTCAGTTTTTATACATTTTACATTTCCTAAGTCCTTACTCTTCCTTTATCTAAATTTAGCAAGTTTAAATACATCTCTTTCCCCTTCTTTTGTGTCTATTCTATCATACAAACTATTAAATCATCTGTATTTAGCTTCACTAACGGCCTTTTTTGCATCTTTTCTTGCCTCCTTATACTTTTCAAAGTTATCCCTATTTCTACATTTTTGCCACGTTTTATACCAAATTCTTTTTGTCTTTATGGCTTTTTGTACACCTTAATCCCACCACCAACTTTCTTTGCTATTTGAGAATTTTCCCCTTGATTCACCTAAAACCTCTTTTGCTATCTTTTTAATAGAGCTAGCTAATCTACTCCAAAGAGTATTTGTATCTATCCCATCCTCTATAGTCCAATCCCCATCTTTGATCATTCTATCTTTAAATTTTATTATACTTTCTCCTTTTAAGGTCCACCACCTAGTTCTCTTATACTAGTTTATTATATCCTTTTTCAATACATATATCTAACACTAAGACTCTATGTTGTGTGATTAGGCTTCCACCTGGAATAACTTTACAATCCTTGCATGATAAATGATCTACCCTCTTAGTTAAAAAAAAAATCTGTTTGACTCATATTTTGTCCACTTTTAAAGGTTATTAACTGTTCTCTCTTCTTAAAGCAAGTATTCATTATACTAAAATCATATGACATAGCGAAGTCTAAGATCATATCCTCAAGACTCATTTTTGTCTCCATATCCATATCCTCTATGTATCCTCTCACAATTTTTATCATCCCTTCCAACGTGTCCATTCAGATCTCCTCTCATAAATATTTTCTCAGTCCCTAGTATGCCTTGTATAATACTATCCATATCTTCCCAAAATTGTCTCTTAAGATTTTTTGCTAAGCCGACTTGAGGAGCATAAGCACTAATCATATTTATTATCTCTTGTCCAAATACTATCTTGATTTTTAAAATTCTATCCCCTACTCTATTTACATCAACAACGCTATCTTTTAAGTTTTTGTCAATAATAATTCCTACTCCATTCCGATGCTTTTCTTTTCCAGTGTACCAAAGTTTAAATCCTGATTTATCAATTTCTCTAGCTTTCTCCCCCACCCATTTAGTTTCTTGAAGGTAAATTATATTAATTCTTCTTCTGATCATTGTATCCACAATTTCCATGCTTTTACCCGTAAGTGTCCCTATATTCCAAGTTACTAATCTAATCCTAGTTTCCTAAACTAACGTCTTTACCTGCCCACGTCCAGAATGATGCAGGAACCCTCGCATATTTGACACCGTACCTGGGCACCGACACAGCGTGTCACTTCGGGGCAAAGACCTAGCCCTCCCACTTTTCGCTACACCTAGGTGGTACAAGTGCAACGTGTCGCTCATAGGGGACGCCCCAGCAAATATTCGGTAAGGATTCATATTATAGTGATCTGACAAATTTTACGCTGGTTGTCAGCTACCTGACGCAACCCTCCTCCTTTACTTGGCCTTGGGACTAGCTGTATGTGAAAAAATTAGGACATTAAGTGCATCACAGGTGGAATTTTTCACAATTCATATATAGTACATTAAAATGTATTAATCATATGAATATTGACATTATGATGCAGGGCAGCGTCATGGATCTGCTGCCATGAGAGAAATTAGAGAAGACTACAAGAGAGAAGAGAGAAGAACAGAACAGCGGTAAAATACTGCCAAGGGGAGAAATAATGGGAGAAATAGAGAGGAGAGGGGAAGATGAAGAAAGAAGAAAAGAGGAGAGGAAAAGGATACCATTGGGGGAAAACTCACATTCATTTCTCAATTCAAATTCATCAAAAACTAACTCTTGGATGGCTTTCACATCCAATGTACAAGAAAACCTAAGTTTACATAATCACATAAACCTCTATAAATGAGCCCCTAAAATAAATACATATTAAAAAAAACCCTCAAATAAATATTGGTCTAATTAAATTACTCCTAAGTGGGATGAAATCCAATATTCCTTAATCAGCCTCCAATAAGAGTCCATCCATTGCCTACTTCATGTCCTACATCACATTGTTTGCATAATGGGATGAGGAGCAGCAGGTCCTATTCCTCCCCATCCCATGTTTAGTTGCATTATGTGCAATATCTCCCTGGCCCGCCCCTCAACTCAACATGGGAGAACATTATCCCATGGGGGATAAGGTAACATACTGAATATCCTATTAGCTATCGTACACAAAATGAATACGTTATAAAACCTCATCCTTTGATAGCACATACAATCATATATCATATCTTCTCAACCTATCCCTTGTCATCCTACCATTTATAAACAGAACAGTCATTCATTTTTTCACAACCAAAAAAAAAAAAAATGAGTTCATTAAATAGAAAGAATATACAAAGAACAGTTAATCTTTCTTTCTTTCTTTTTTTCTTGAAACGGAGAGGCTATTCATTTAATCATATGTCATCTCTCAGGAATTCTCCCTTGCCTATCAAAATTCTTTCCTAGCTCCGCCTGACAAAGGAACACAATTACAGTTGTATCAACTCAATAAAATCAATGGCAGCTTGAATATTCACAAATGCCCATAGACCCAAAAATAAAAAATTAAAAAGTAGTTAACCAATTACATAGAACTTTACTAGCCGTCAATTCTATGCCTACCATAAAAAACTCTTCTGTTTCTCTCCCTGCGCACCGATCAAAAACTGGTACCAGGGATCAGATGAATTCTTTTACAAGCCCACAGATCCTCCTTAACAGAGCCAGCTGCCACCCATTTGGTTCCACTATTGCTATAGCACAATCCCTTAAAACTCTAGGCCAGCTACAACAAATTAACAAACGATGCACCAACAAGCTCTCCCACCAGCTATTGCATGATCCAACCATTATGCTCCAAACCATATTTATTCTCTAAATATGCTGTCTAAAATGAACCTCCAAAGACACTTACCAAGAAGTGCCTAGTTAAAAAAGAAAAAAATTCTTAATTCTCAATTCAATTCAATTAATCAGTTTTTTCACTGTCCCCCAATTCACCAAGTGAAATTTACAGTTCCCTCACCAATGCACCAAAGGAATATATTTACAATTTTTGTGCCACCAAACTTGGAATGGGCAGGAGAGACAAATAGCTGGTAGATTAGAGAAGGTACTCATAATAACATTCAGCCTGCCCACTCTAACAAATACTTACTCTTCCATCCCATAAAACTCCTCTCAAATCTCTCCATCATCGGATCTAAAATATTTTTGTCCTTAAACTTCACTATAGTAGGAGGACCCAGGTAACGCAAACCCATCGACTTGGCTAAAAAAGTACCCATCCACCCCTTACCCATAAGTTCACTCTTCCCTAAGCTAACCTTCAACCTCAAAAACACTTCAAAACACAATTATAAACAAATAAATAAATCTAAGGTTCAAAATATCCTCCAAGTTTGCCCCACAAAAAGCTATGGCACTGTCAGCATATAGAACATGGACTCTCCAATCTTGCCTACAATCATTGGCCGTGAATCCTGAAATTAATCATCTTCCCTCTACCATTGTCATTATTTTACTAAGCACATCCATCCCCGAGATGAAAAGAAAAGGCAAGAGGATCCCATTGACTAAATCCTCTCAAGGAAAAAAGGAAGTCAGAAGGAACCCCATCAATGAGAATGGAAAACCTTAGTGTAGACTCTAGTTTTCTACTCCAATTCCTCCACCAAACCTGAAATCCATCCTTTCCAAGTCAGAGAACAGGAAACCCCACAAAACATGATCATATGCCTTTTCCCTGTCCAAATTTGTAACTCTCGCTTTGCTCCCTCTACTTAATTCGTCATCAGCCTCTTCATTAGCAATAAAGATCTCATCAGAATTTGATGGATCCACAAATTCTGATAGAACCCCATCAGTTCACCCACAATGACCTTTAATCCTTAAGACCTTAGTTACAAGTTCGCAGATGCAACCCACAAGACTTATAGTTCCAAGTCACTCATATCAACTGCACCTCCTTCTTAGGGATCAACACAAAGATGAGTGTTATTAGTACAATTCACAAACTTACCCAAGTCATGAAACTCCTCAAAGACTAGTGAAATCACCTCAGACCCCCCTCCCTCAAAATTTAAAATGAAACAAAATAAAATAAAACTCTCTCACGCAGAAGGTACAGTAAAGAAATGGGATCCGTGCACCTTGACCAACTTAAGCTCCCAAAGTGTTACTTCAACCTCCGTTTCATCAAAGGAAACCACTGACCACCTGGTCCTCTCCTCCGCAATTTTGTTAATCTGCAACCCTCCAGTAAAAGCTCCTTATCCTCCACCTACAAATAAAGGTTTTCATAGAAATTTCAAAATGGCTTTCTTCAACTTTATTCCCCTTCAGCCTCCAATACACCCCCCCTTTGCTAATAAAATTGCTTTTTACAGTGGTAGCTGGCCAATCTAAGAAAGAATCTGGTGCTTTTGTCACCTTCCCTGATCCAAAGAGCTCTGTACTTTTAACTCCAAATGATCTCCTCCATTTTGATGACATCAACCAAATCCTTCTTCACCATAACTCAATCTCTATGGAAGATATCCATGAATAGATCTCATTCCCATTCATCTCATTGACTAACCAAACCAAACCATCCTTCCTGGCCTTTATATCTCAAAAGTCCTTGTGGTTTCCATTTCTTCAATCATTCTCTCAACCCTTTCATTTTAACCCTCCACCCTTTCTCCTGCACCATTGTCTAATAAGATCACTAAAATTTTTAGCTTGAAACGAAGGCGTCAGCCCTCTCCTGACACCCTCCAAATCTACCATGATGGAGAAATTAGCCTACAAAGGAGCACAAGTATAGTGCTCAGAAAATGTTCCTCCCATTCCACAGAAACCAACGAACAATCCAATCCAAACATGACTGATTCCTCCCTAAAATTTGACCAAGCAAAACTCCACCCTTCCCCCCCCCCCCCCCACCCCAGCGCGGAAAGAGGAAGATCTATTAAACCGGTGCAAAATTCCCTGAATTCCCCCATATCAACAGTCTACCTTCGAGGCCCACCTCTTTCAGGCAAATACAAGGTTGTCCTAAGGTCCCTCCATAGACTTAGGGCTCTCCCTAGACCCCATAGCCTCCAAAAAATTTTCCTAGTTCCCACAAGAACCTTCAGCTTCCCTCCTTATTCAACCCATACACGCCAGTGAAGATCTAAATTCTCATCCACCACACTGCTGAAGATTTCCACAACACCCACTCACCACTCAACCTTGTCTCTGTAAACAATTAAACATACAATATTAAATCTCCATTTTTTAAAAAATATTTTATGTCTGCCCCTTCTTTTTCATCATTAAATCCTTAAGAGATTCCACATCGAAGTCTTTCTCGATACTAAGTTAACAAAGCCCTTCCTCCCAAGACCCAAACAAACACCTCAAACCCTCATTGGTTCTATTGGTTCTCCTTTTCCTTTACATTCTACAGTTTAGGCAGCCAAAACTCCATCCAAGACATGGGCTTTTAATTGTTCTGCTATTTTTTATCAGATTAGGGCAAATGATTGGCTTCATGTTAGCAGATCTTCAAGAGCTTTGTCTCCAGATGTTAGTTTTCTTTGTTTCTAAAACAGCAAAATTAGTGTGCATTTATTGCTGCACTTCTGATTTCTTTGTTTCCAAAGCAGCAAAATTAATGTGCATTTATTGCTATCCTTTTCCTTGGGGCATTTGGCGCAAGATTCTTGGTGGTTAGAGAATAATTGGGTGTTCCTTCTTCGAAATGGTTTTTCTTTTCTTCGAAGATTTAGTGGTTTGGAGGTGCTAAGTGAAAATGCTTTGGATCTGTGCTACTTTCTCTGTTGTGTGGCGTATTTGGTTGGAATGTAGTTCTAGAATTCTTAAGGGAACGATGAAGGCTTCAGATTTGGTATGAAGTAGGGTTTTCTTTTGGCTGCTTTATGGTATTCTGTTTTCCATTTATTTCCTAGGATGCAGCTCATTAGAGGACTTTGTTACTTTAATTGTACATTTTAATTATTACATTTTTTATGTTCTTTAGGAGAACTGAATGTCCTCTGATCCATTGTAATTGTTCTTTCTTCCAATAATACTTCTTTTTTATCTTTAAAAAAGACAATCCTCATTTCCCTATTTTGTGGAAGGCTGTGAGATAATAACAGAATACTTCTTTTTTATCTTTAAAAACGACAATCCTCATTTCCCTACTTTGTGGAAGGCTGTGAGACAATAACAGAAAGTAACATGCTGCAGAGCTAAGAGGCAATGGTCAGAAGCACATATCAACATTTAATTCATGAGAAGCATCATACCTCATATCATTATTAGAAATATTTCAGTAACACAGCTGTACAGTATTCTGAGTTGAGGTTTAGGAGAGAGCAAAAAAAGGGCAGCCCAGTGCACAAAGCTTCAGCATGTGGGGTCCAAAAAGAACTTCAATTCACTAAAAATAATTTATGGGAATCAGAAAAGACAAAATGTGGAAATAACCTCATAGGGATAATCCATCTTTTTCAAGATATTATAGGCTGTCCATGGAGGCTCCATGATCTGCAAGGAAAAGGGTCATGTCAATTTCACCGCATTTGTGTATATGTATGCATGCATGCATGTATTTATGTAAGAGACAGAAACACAGAGCGAGAATAATATAATGACACCAAACCTCACTTATTGAGTTGAAAATTTGGATTATTTTAGGATTCAAACAAAAAACAAATCCAACAGCATCACATAAAAACAAAAATGATAGCAAAAGAAGAATATCATTAGTAGATTAAAAATGACAGCCAGGAGAATAAACATCTCCTTAACAAAGTCTGAAAAAATACAAAGAAAAAAAACTGGAAAACTAAAAAGAACAAATAAAACCAGTGCAAACTACCAATCCAACACATAACGCCAATCACGCTGAATATCAAAAAAGCTCACCACCTTGAAATTCCCATGCCCCACACAAAAAATTCTAACTCTGGCAAACATCAATAGCCCCAGAAACAAAATACATAAACAATTAACTTACCTACTACTTTCTTAACTTCTGCAAAATTTTCCATCAAAGAAACAAACTTGTGCAGAAATCAACTCCGACAAATCGCAAGAAAACATAATATCTAGAAGCACGCTGTCAAATCAGCATATCAATAATGCAATGATTCTAGACAAAAGCAAGCCTTTGACAGTTTCACTCTTAAAGGCTTCCTAAAAGTGCTTTGGCATCATGACTAAAATGTAATGAAAAGTGAGAAAATTCCAACAAATTATACTTTTCCATGCACATACAATAGATCTATTGAAGTGCACCATAGTCCTTAACTTTATCACATGCTAAGGATGCTCCAACTGTTCAGCAGACACTCATTCTAATATTCTAATCCTATCAGTCATCTCAATATCCTTGTGTCTTGTAAAAAACATTTTGTGGTTGCCAAAAATTCAGCCCTCCAACGCATTAAAGTTATTTTTAAGATGAGCAATATCTTTGTGTTTTTGTGCGTTTTTTCTCCTTCCTTCTTTTCTGTCAATAGAAGGCTGTAAATTATGCCTTGTTAATAGCTATTAATCTAGGTTGTATATACTTTCATGAATAGGAGAGGAGATTTAGCTTACCATGTATAGCTTCCTAAAATCACTCTACGTAAATTAGCTGGCTTACCATATATAGCTTCCTAAGATCACTCTGTGTAATTAATATGTACAAATTTAAATTTCTTTGTATAACTGGCAGTCTTGCCTATATAATGAAAGACCTTCTCAAAAGAGAGGACAATTCGAACCATTCTGTCATGGTACCAGAGTTATTCTCCAAGAAATCTCTGTCCTAGGTTTCTCAGTCATAGCCTCAGTACTTATGGAGAAGTCAGATAATGTCTGTGTCAGATTCACTGGCAAAAATTATGCTGCTTGGGAGTTTCAATTGGAGACCTTTCTCAAGGGTAAAGAGTTGTGGGGACATATAGATGGCAGCAGCAAAGGGAGATCTACTGCGGAGAGGTCTGTGGCCGACAAGGCAGCTTGGGATGCCAAAGATAATCAAATCGTGTCCTGGATTCTTGGTTCTATGGAGCCACTCTGATTCTGATCGAGTCGCAATCTCACCATTGTTCGAGACTCTTGCAGTCATCACAGTTGTCGTCTTCGTCGTCTTCGTCTTCGTCTTCGTCTTCGTCATCTTCGTCTTCGTCTTCATCTTCATTTTTGAACTCTTGCAGCCGTCGTCTTCGTCTTCTTCAACAGATCTTCATCTTCTTCTACAGTTCTTCTTCTGGTTCTCTCCAATTCTGATCAAGCCATAACCTTCATTTACGATGAAGGCTCTCAGACGGCAACAGCATAATTTTCTTGCAAACAAATTGATGCTTATGGATAACCCGCATCAATTTGAGGGGGGATGTCAATAGAAGGCCATAAATTATGCCTTGTTAATAGCTATTAATCTAGGTTGTATATAATTTCATAAAAAGGAGAGGAGATTTAGCTACCATGTATAGCTTCCTAAAATCACTCCATGTAAATTAGCTGGCTTACCATATATAGCTTCTAAGATCACTCTGTGTAATTAACATGTACAGATTTAAGTTTCCTTGTATAACTGGCAGTCTTACCTATATAATGAAAGACCTCAAAAGAGAGGACAATTTGAACCATTCTGTTATTTTCTTCCCAAAGGAAACCACTAATATCCTAATTCTCTCACTCTCAGTCATCTCAATATCCTCGTGTCTTGTAAAAAACGTTTCTTGGTTGCCAAAAAATCAGTCCTCCAAAGCATTAAAGCTATTTTAAAGAAGAACAATATCTTGGTGTTTTTGTGAGTGTCTCTGTTTTTTCTCCTTCCTTCTTTTCTTCCCAAAGAAAACCATTGCTCGTCTTATGATTTGTTCCACAACACTTTTCTTTTGGCCTAACTGGAAGAGAAAATCAAAAAATTTCAAATGACAAGAGGGGGAGATCTGTTAACTTTTTCTAACATTGTAAACAGTGTGACAAATTCAATACCATACACCAATTTCAGATCATGTATGCGCTGAAGTTCATGCCATGTGCATCTCATGGACCATTAAGCAAGTTGAATACATCAATAGATGGAATTGAAAAACAAATTGCGCAAGTAATGATGAATCAGCATAATCACTCACATCATCAGCAGATATTCGGACTTGTAACTTGTTTTTACATTCAGGACATCCCATCACACCCTGCAACATCAATGAATATTTCATATAAAGATCAATACCTACAATGAGAAGTCAGCAAAACTTTGCATCAATTGTGCTCTCTTACTGATCCATCACATGTTGGACAGTCCTTAGATGGCAGTGGCACGTTAAGATCCAATGTGGAAGGGATGTGCACCAGCTCAGCCCGATTGTCAACTATGGCATCTGCAACACATTCAGCTGTTGCCTTTTCTCCACTGCAGGAGGATTCGTGAAAAATAAATTGTCAAAATATCATATAATGATATAACCATGGATGGGAGGACAGGATGAAAGCAATGACAATAATAACAATGATGAAGATGATAATGACAACAATGACATTATCAATTTTTTTTTAAAAATCTTCTGTATGTATCTCTGTGTGCGCATGTGTGTCTGTGCGAGAGAGAGAGAGAGATTCCGAGAATATATTAGGACTTTTCCATTTCATATCTGCAGGACCACTAATATATCCCAAACACATAACCTGAAGTGAGCTTGAAGGGCACTATAGCAGTCATATCCCAGTAGGAAAATAGGGATTCAGAGTACTACGTAGAAGCCCCTATGCTTAAGAGATAAGTAGAACCTCAAAAATGACGATGACATAGTTATGCATAATTCAAACCGAAGAAAATTGAGACTTTAAACAGAAGATAAAATAACATGATTTCATGCCTTGGTATTATCACGACATCACTTCAAAAGCATGATATAACAGACAGAACATGTGGAGATGCTGGCTTCAATGTACTGTCCCTCACTAAATGCCCATGGATTATGAAGTGCTATGATTTGAAAGAAAAACATTTCAGCCCCACATTTCCCAGCTCTGCTGTTAGGGAATAACCGTTGAATAAATTTAATTCCCCACTAATCAACACTCAGTATGATAAAAAAATATTCAATTATAGCTCAAAACATTGACAAACTGCTTAGATGAATTGTATTTGAACACTAACAGAAAGGTAGCTTTAAATTAAGAGGAACTGGAAGAATTCATGAAACTGAAAACAAATAGCTGGGAGCAACTCCTAGTTGCCCTTGTTGCTTTAGTTGTATACAAGAAATATAAAGACAATAGCCACTTCATTTCTGCAATTTAATAAATGTACTGAATTTAATATAGAAGAAACATCAAAGAGGCAAAAAGAGCAACAACATGCACTACACTAGGGATGCCCTTCTCAATTAATTTTTTAAACCCATACTGGACTACCAGCCTTCACCCAAAAGGGGACTAGGTCAGCCCAATCAATGATCCTGTAGCCAAACCAATGATCAAACCAGTGTATTAATATTTTAGATATATCTTATTTATTTTGTGCACGTTTAATTTATGTTATATTTACACACATTTTTGTCCTTCTAGAAATCAAATATTTTAGATGTATTTTTAAAGATTAAACTAAAAGGTTTTATTCTCAATCAGTAATTAAACAGATGTTATTGGTTTGAGTTATTACTTTATCAATCATTATTTGTTTGATATATCTATATAATAACTGTTTAAATAGAGATTATATAATAATCTTGTCTTTACTTAATTATGATTATCATCATCAAAGCTTTCAAAGGTTAATGAGTGTAAATTGTACCCACGTTTCACTTAGTCGGAGAAAGTTTAAATATAATATTTGTTCTCTTTCTCAGCATGTCAGATGCTGCCTAAATGGTAAGTCAGTGAAATATTAAGTTCATGCGGCAAGGACCAAACCTCCAGGCAGCACTTCAATTTGTTTTGCTTTCCAGTGAGCTATGTTTTGCTTTTAAGTGAGCTAGCAGGTCAACTGAGACAGCCTCCCAGCTCAGTCAGAGTTAGACCAGGTTGACCCCAGTCCACGTAAACTCCAGGTTTCAGGACTGACAGCCAACCAGAATAGTCCGGGTCCAACTAATCACTTAGCCGAGCCAGTCAAAAAATGTGACTTTAATATATTAAAACAATTCAATAATTCTAAAATGGTAACTACTTGACATTTAGTAATGGGTGTACTAATGGCACAATTTTAACAGGAAAATTACTTTAACAAGTCAAATATTGAAGAATTAATGGAGCACTCGTAAAGAAGTCTACCCACATAAAACATAACTAACGCCAAGCTTGAGACTCCACATAAGTGTGAGACCCAAATAATTCACAAATTTTTGGCTCCTTTGACTCTCTATTGATTCAAGTTTAATTAGCTTTTAGACTTCATTTAAAATATGGAAGGGGTAGTATACACTTTACAGCAACAGATTTTTTTTTTTTTTTTAGAAAAAAAAGGGTGGGGGGCATGGAGCTACCTCTTTAAGGAGTAGTTTTTCACTTGGTACTGCACCTTTCCTGAGCCTCTGCACATAGTACACCGCAATGCCTGCCATCCATTGCAAGATCGACAGTTCCTGCACTTCAAAAGGCCAAGAAACACCTAATTCCAGACAGTAAACAAAGTGACCTTCAAAAGCAAGCAGGATAAACTCCAACAATGTGATATTAAGATGATTTTACATTAAGTGCAACGGCTCAAACAATCATTCAGTTGAGAGAATGCAACATTAAACAATGGAGAAAACTTGTAATCATTTTTCAAAAACAGTTCAAATTTAATGAAAGCTAAATTCTTTATGCAAATCATGATAGATGATGGAAAATTTTTTACCCCAAGCAAAGAAAATAATATAAACAGTACACTAATACAACTAAAAATATTATTCAACAAATAAACCTACATTAATCTTTTCTAATGCCAATATGACATTTGCAGCATTATTTGAAGGCAAATCAAGTTGGATGTGTTTCGAAGCTTATATTTAAATCTTTAAAGTCAATATAGATCCAAAAACTAATAATTCAACCTGCAATTTTTTATCATTAGTGGAAGAAAAAATAAAATAAAGAAACTTACCCAGCATGATAGATAGAAATTCAAGCTGCTTTTAACACCAATTGTCTTGCACAAGACTGTGGCACACTGGCACCAAATAACTAAGAACTCTTCAAATTTTAAGATCAATACTTTTTAGTCATTACTATGTTCCAGTTATAGGATCATCAATTAATTGCAACTTTAAATACCTCATTTGAATAATATAGCCATCCAAATGAGTATTTCAAACAGCAGAAAATGAAAAATACAAAATGCATCCAAATTTCTTAAAGTAATAATACATGCAATATCAAGCAGATCAAATGATATTATAAATTATATAAAACATAAATAGAAGTTTGTAATAGTTCATAATTATGACCACTGTGAAAACTCAAAGGAACAAAATCACTGAAAATCACCTCTGACATAGGACCTTCTTTCCCAGATCAAATGCAATGTCATATGTGCCAAGAGTAGCAACAACCTGCAATCATAGAAAAAGCAACTAAATCTAGCAGTGCACGTAAACCCCAACAAAGGAAGCAAGAACATTAGTAGACAGTAATTGCTAGTTTCACATTTAATCCCGCTGCTAATAGCTACTACAGCAGGTAAATATCCAAAGCTTGAATGGTATAGAATGTGTGCTATATTATGACAAGGCACCATGAAATGCAAAGGGGACAAAAAAACAAGCAATTACATGGTTCAGTTTTAGCCTACTCCACCAAACTATCCACCATCAATTAACAATAACTTAACTACAGTTGGTAACCACTCCAACAATCTTTTCAAATAATCCAAAACCCCCTACATGCAAAAGCTCACACGCGTCTTGAAAAAAGATCTCCCACAATACATCTCTCTCCCACCCTCTTCTGCATGTCTCTCTCTAAATACTACTCATAACCATGCATGTATAGACTCATTAAACCTTAATTTAGATGACAACAGCATTCCAAGAATGAGTGTACTCAAAATAAGAAAAACCTATATCAAGAGGAAGCATAGCCAAAAAGCAACTCCAAAAGTAAATAAGAAAGTTTGTTCAGCCACAATGGTAGATCAATCTGCATATTTAGCAAGAAAATATCAATTGCTTAGCTAGATAACAGGTATCTACTCACACAGTTAAGCAAACAAATATCAGCCACTTCTAAATAACAGAATGCCAATTATTTCACAGTGAATGTGATATAATCATCACAAACATAAATCAACATATAAAACTTACTGACAAGATAACAAAACCAGCAACCTACTTAATGGTCATGACAAAATTACAAATATTACTCAAATAAAGCACTAAGAAATAACTATGAATTCAACAGAGTTTTCAGAGTAATTCCAAGATAATGTCATTATAAACGGAGATCAGATGAGGTCAACAGACAGCAGCCCAAACGACCAAACCAAACGAAAATCATCATTCAACTGACCCGTTTGAGTAAATATCAATTCGACCAGAAATATCAGAGGAAGTGCAAGCAAATATTCGCTTGGACAATTGAACGAACACTCAACGACCCACTTAACCATGTTAAAAGTATTAGTCGTATGATCATTTAGCCAAACAGGTACAAATTCAACCAACATTTTCAAAATCTGTAAATCATAAATGTTAATCCCGAACAGACAAACATGCAAACACATGGTGGCCCACCTAATTAAAACAAAAAACAAAAAAACCAAGTAGCCCGAA
Organism: Malania oleifera; assembly: GCF_029873635.1. Classification (NCBI taxonomy): domain Eukaryota; kingdom Viridiplantae; phylum Streptophyta; class Magnoliopsida; order Santalales; family Ximeniaceae; genus Malania; species Malania oleifera. The sequence continues at coordinate 133,908,291 of NC_080417.1, forward strand.
TTTCCCCCTGAATTGCAAGCAGTTGAAGAACAGTCCTCCTCACCTCCCCCGCAAAAAATATAAAATAAATCCCAAATGATAAATTATTGTGTGAGGATCGGCGGTGAGAACTTACAAAGACTGCAGAGAGTGATAGTTTGGAAATAAACTCAGGAATGCCGAATCCACGAGGAGCAGAGCCTGCAATGTCATAAGCAAGCGTGAAAGGGGACAACACAAGCTTGATGGGGAACTCTAAGATGTCTATTATCTGCTGGCCATAACGACGAGTGAAAAGCTTGTACTGAATGTCCGCGAACTGCTTCACGCTCTTCACAAGTCGGTCCGTTCCTCTGCTCATGGCGAATACGAGCGCACGCGAGAAGAAGAGAAGGGGAGGGAGGAGACGGGGATTGGTTCTCAGCGAATGCTGCAGCAGAACACAGATGATCTTATCCCTGCTCAAGTTATTCAGTCGGAAAGCCCCCTCAACGAGAGCGTCCGGGTATCCGATTGACGAAAGGATTGTTTGGATCACTCGTAAAAGTGACTTAAGAAAGTGCCTCGTCTTAACTCGAGTAAATTGTTTTTAACATTTGAATCATTTAAAAATACTGGCTGATAGAAATAATAGGAGAGAAGAACTTTTGATAGGAGATACTCAACACATATTACTCATATCACAAAGAATTTTTATTTAGGTTAATACACAACAGTTAAAAACATAAAAATAGGCACTATAGTATAAAAATAGGTACTAAACACAAGTACTACTAAACATGTAAACTAACCCTAATAGAGCACTACTTGATGTGTAAAAACAAAATGTTGAACATCCTAAAAACTAGGATAACAAAAAAATTGCCTTGTGTAACGCCTCGGAAAATTTTAACTACTAAAATAATAAGGAAGATAATAAATAGAATAGGGAAAAATAAAAGAAAGGGGAAAAGAAATCTTAAAAGTATCAAGCAGGGACTCATCGACGACGCTGATCTTCTCGTCGACAAGCGATCTTCTGGGCTTCGTCGACGAGGAATTACCGAGAGCAGGGAAAATTTGGATTTTTAAACGCCTCGCTGACAAACATTTTTTACCTTGGCGACAAACACTCTTCTTGGGCTCATCGACGAATGCACGTGTCTCGTTGACAAGGGCCTGGTTATAAATAGGCCTTGGCACTTCTTTCCGCCAATTTCTCTCTCCTTTCTCATTTTCTCTCCCTAGGTTTTAGTTTCCCTACCTATTTTCTTTGAATTCGAACCGGATTTAACCCGATTCGACGATAGGAAACTACCACGAGATTCCTAGAAAAATTCTCTGCAACATAGGCGGAGCAGATTTTCAATTTGGAGTACTTGGACACCACTCCAAAACCAGGATAAGTAGGGTATTTTCAAGTTTCATTAATAATAGAGTATATAAGGCCGAGGGAATGATAAAATAGCATTTTATTGAAATTTGGGTTGATAAACTCGGAGTTTTAAATTAAGATTTGGGTGAGTACCATAGGCGACGTACGAGGTTTCCGTGGGCGTGACTTAAGAAATCAGGTAAGGGGAAAATGTTATAGCAGCCTTTTAATTAATTTTTGAACCGGTTAAATTCCAATATAAAATTATATATAATTAGGTATAATTTTCTAAATGGTTAGACTTTTGGATCAAGGATGATTTTAATTAAATATATGGTATTTGGGAAAAATCGTGTGGCATGGAAAATAACTTTCATAATTAAATGGTTACGAGTACTGCAGAATTATGATATATTGTGTGCCTGTGGTTACTGTTTGGGTTGCAAATTCTACTTGATTGAAAATACTAATCGGTTGTGAATATTGTTTGACCGTGTATTCTATGGTAAATGCATGGATGTGCTCGAGTGGTTGGTTTTGTTACTGATGTGTATTGTGGTTCATGTACATTGCGATATAGCGTTGGTAGTGGTATGAGGAGGTTGTTATATCATACTTGATATAAATCGTCATATAGCGTTGGCAGTGGTATGAGGAAGTCGTTATATAGACATTTATATTAAGGGGTAAAACATTGGTAGTGGAATGAGGAGTTTGTTTTACCAATTTACTATGAACGGGACTGTGTGTGTGAAGTAGTAACCTGTGTGGTTGATAGTCCTGTGTGGACCATGTAATTTGCATGATGTTAGTCCTGTGTGGACCAATCCTGTGTGGACGTTGTATTTTGTGTGGATTTGAACCTTGCGTGGGTGTGAATGAAGACTTTGTGAATAATCCTGTGTGGATTGTATCATTCATGTGGTTATGAACCCTTTGTGGGTGTGCATGAATTATGTGTGTGCATGAATTATGTGTGTATCCTGTGTGGATTGGTTATGGTATGTGTATATACGTGGATCTCTATGAAATGATGGCATTGGATGCGTGTATTTATAATTACATAAGTATTTATGGTAAAGTAGAATTCTCCACTCGAGGGCTTCCTGAAAAAGGCGAGTGCCCTGGTAATATTTTGTGGTACTAGAGCAGAGGGAAGCTACCTATATTCTTCCCTATTCTCGGAGACATTACCTAGATACATAACCCGAAGGCTTACTGAGTAAGGTGAGTGCCCTAATATTATCTTTAGAGCAGAGGGAAGTTTCTTGTATGGGCGGGTAATCTTCCTTATTCTCGGGAATTATCAGTAAAAATAAATATGGTTGTGTGTATAATATCATATGACAGTGTGAATGTTGGTAATGTGACTTCTTAGTTTCTATGTTATTGATTATCGGATAATTACTTTTGGAATGTATTAAACTCTCGGCCACACACTATTTATAGCTTTTTCTTCCTTACTAAGAGGTGTCTCACCCCGTCAAATTCTTATTCTTTTCAGGTCCTTCAGGTGATCGAGATTAGAAAGCTCTGGGGCGGGGTTTAGTTGTGAGTGCTTAAAGGAATAAATATATGTTACGTGTTATGTTTAATTTCTTTCCTGGACATGCAATATGGAGAATTCGGTTATGCTACTTTATGAGTTTGTATATATGTTTATAAAATTCTGGTATTTTGTTTGAGGTTGTTTAATTAGTTTTTCTGCTTAAATGGTGTCATAGACACGAGACATCAAATTGGTCTCATAACACCCTAGGCCCCACATGACGGGTACGGGGCGTTACAGTTGGTATCAGAGCTTTAGGTTATAGATTATGCAAACTTTAGGAGGATTAATACCAAAGTATAGGTTTGAGTTGAATAAGAGTAGGAACGAGTAGATTAAGGTACTGATAGGAATTTGAGTTTTGTTTCATAGCCTGGAGGTAGAAATCCTTTGACAGACTTCTGTGATTTTCTGAATCAATCAACGGTTTCAGAAAACCACGGTAAATCCATCGACGGTGATATTTCCAAGCAGAGAAACTGAAACTTGGAATTTGAATTTGAAGGTTATGATGATTGTGGATAATTGGATGTCAGATGTTTAGTTGAGGATTTGGATATTAAATTGGTTTCTTGTTTTATGATTATGTCATTTATATTAAGATGTAGAGATTTTAAACTTGCCTCTATTATATATATATATATATATATATATATATATATATATATATATATATATTCAGGATGGATCCTATAGGCAAAGGCATGGATGAAGGAGGAGGAAGCGAGTTGGGAGCTTCCAGCGGGAATGAGATTGACACCTCCCGACTATTGCGAGGAATAGCTCATCAGGTCAGGGAGGAGATGAGATGAGATTTCGGGGGATCAAGCTACCTACCAGTGCACGAGGGTTGTACAATCGATCAATTCACCCACTTGAAACCCTCTATTTTTTAGGGTGGCGCCGATCCAATCAAGGTCGAGACTTGGATGCAAGAGATGGAAAAGATATTGGCAGTGCTAAATTGCAATGAGGAGCATAAGGTTTTTTTCACCACGTTCAAACTAGCCGAAGAAGCTGAACAGTTGTGGAATGCAATGAAGTTGTTCGAAGAGCACAAACAGTACCAATTGTGATGACCTAGGGTCGTTTCAAGCAGGTATTCTACGACCAATATTTTCCTGCCACCACCAGAAATGCGAAGGCGGAAGAATTTTTCAACTTGACTAAAAGGCGTCTCACTGTTCAGTAGTATGCTACTAGGTTCTTATAACTTTCCCGCTTTGCACCTTCCATGGTCTCAGATGAATACCAAAAGGTGAGGTGGTTTGAAAGGGGCCAAAATCAAAGGATTTACAAGCATATGGCGTGCTTGCATATTCAAGATTTCACATAACTAGTGGAAAAAGTCACTGTTGCAGAGTCGAGTTTACATAGAAGTGCAGAGGCATCCAAACGAAGAAGGAGACTCATGTCTCCTCATCCCTAAGCAAATGTCGGACAAGGGTTGTGGAGGGGAGACAAAGATGTTGTAGGTCAGGGGTTGGAAAGGAATGATCGATGACGACAGGGCGATTCTGTAAAGACCCGAGGAATAATGGTATTTTAAATAATAAAGAAAAGAGAGGAAAATGGAAATCGAACAGAAGGAGGTAGCAGCCATTGTCGACGAATGCGTAGCGTTCATCGACGACATTCGTCGACGACGTGACGGTATAGGCTCATCGACAAAAGTATGCCTCGTCGACGAGAAAATACCAAGAGGTTGTTTTGGGTGACTCTAAATTTCATCGACGAAGGGGAGAGTTCGTCGACGAATTTTATCTTAACCTCATCGACGAAGTGACATGGCTCGTCAACGAAGCCCCTAGTATAAATAGCCTAAAACTTAGTTTTTATGCCGAAAAATCAGAAAAATCACTCCCTCTCTCTCTCTCCACTCTCTTCGATTTCGGCCCCGTTGTTTATCGAATCGACAATTTGAGGCCACCACGACGCTCCTGGGGAAGTTCTCTCCAAATTTGCCAGAGCAGATCGTTGGTGGAAGCGAGTTGAAATTCATCACTGAGTTGAGGTAAGACTTTTTATGCCAAATTTGGTCTTATCGTAGTTATAGGGAATGACATTCACGGAAAAATACTGAAATTTAGTTCTGAAAGTTATTGTTTTTAGGAAGTTGAATAGGGAACCCTGCGAGTGCAGGATCGAAATTTTTAGGGGGTTTCTTTCCAGTGTCAGGTAAGAGAATAAAATAAAACAGTTATTTTTCTATGCAAATTAGTATTATTTATCAGCAAATTAATTTTCAGGAAAGCATGTGTTATATTTGAATATTATTGAGAAAATGCATATTTGGGAAAATACTGTTGTTATACAGGAAATGTAATTTTAGAATGAAATGTATGATTTTACTCAATATTGTGTGGCATGAACATTATTTTACGTGACAAGTATTATGTTATAGTAATTTTACGAGTAAAACATGTTTTCAAGAATTATGAAATAATATAGTACATTATGATTTTGAAAATACATGATAATTGATTTATTTATTCCAAATGGTATTTATGAAATGTTCGGCGCGAGGCCGTATTTATGAAATGTTCGGTGCGAGGCCGTTTTTATGAAATGTTCGGCACAAGGTCATATTTACAAAATGATCGGTGCGAGGCTGTATTTATGAAATTATAGAAAATGCTATCAATCCATTTATGTTGAATGCTATACTATCATATATTATATGTTATCAAAACATGGATGTTAGTTTAGTTCAGTTTCAGGAACACGGTACCGTAGTTATATAGATCAGATATCTATGTTTAGATTTGTACTAACCACCCCACAAGGGGGTGGGAGATGGATAGTCGATGTGGCTTTTTGTGTAGAGTTGTAGGCGTCCACCTAGCAGTCCAGACCAGGGTGTGGCGGGTTCATCGTACTTACAGATATTTTTGACTCGGCAGTGGTCGGCCAGCCATTGTCAGGTCCCGCCTTCGGGCTGCATAACCCATCGTGGGGGGGTAATACATGACATCAGCTAACTATTCATCTTGGGTATGTTTTCAGTATAATCAACTATAACAGACATCTTTTGAATGGAATGATTTATTAGAAAATACGAAAGTATATGATTATTCAGTATGTTATGATGAATGTTTACAGATATATGAAATGTATTGTATATGTATAATTGCATTAAATGTTCATGTTGTCACACAACTGTATTTAGTTTATTTTTCCTTACTGAGAAGTGTCTCACCCCCGAACTTAAATAATTTTCAGGAAACCCAGGAGGACTGGCGGATTGAGGCCGCCATTGGGATAGTGTAGTTCTACCCTGCTAGGAGGGTAAGTTTCTGATCTAGGAGCCATAGATTAGTGTGGTGGGTTCCTAGATATGAATATATTTTGTATTTTTGGAGATTGTATATAAACACAGATATTTAGGAATATAGTTAACTCTGGTATTTGGATTTTATGGTTACGAAAATGTGATTTAAATTTACTGCTGCTTAGGTTTCTGCTGTGTATGACAGGTGTCCCCAATACCCATGTGTTGGGGTTGACTTTGTTGTTAAGTATGTTTTATTATATGAATATTTAAGCAGATTATTACAGTTTGGTATCAAAGCCTAGAATACTAGGTTCTGTAGACTCTAGAATGTAGCAGTAATAATACCAGCATATGGGATAAGGGGATTTGAGGTCTGGTTTTGTAGTCTAGATGCAGGACTTCCGTGGTGGCTTCTGTGATTTTCCTGGGGTGACGATTTCAGTAAATTCATGGTAAACTATCGTCGGGTTGGGTATCTAGGTTGCAGGATTGAACCTTGAATTAAGATCAGGAGAGATGAATTAATTAGGAGTATACTATATAGGTTGGGTGATATGTATAGTGAAGGGGTTCTGAGTTAGGTTATTTATTTTTCAGGATGGACCCTGGTGGTTGTAATGTCCACGCTAGTGGGAATGAGGGTACTGGACCCTCAGGCACTGCTAGCGGTGATTCAGATGCAGTTTTACACAACATGGCACAGCAAGTTATGGCCGAAATTGCCAGGAGTTCGAGGGAATAGTGTGGTTCTTTGGCAGGTCATGGTAGCTCGATAGAGAAATTCATAAAGATGAATCCTCCGGCTTTCTCAGGGGGAACTGATCCTGCAGACGCTGAAAACTGGGTGCAAGAGATAGAGAAAATATTTGCAGTGCTGCAGTGTTCAGAGGAGCAGAAGGTACTATTCGCTACATATAAACTGACTGGAGAGGCCAAGAGATGGTGGTCGGCGGTGAAACTTTTAGAGTAGCAGAGGATAGCACTTGTGGAGATGACATGGGAGCGGTTCAAGGAAATATTCTTCGACAGGTATTTTCCGACTTCGTCCAGGGAAGCTAAGATAGAGGAGTTCCTGAATCTGAAGTAGGAATAGCAAACCGTACAACAGTACGCAATGAGGTTCATCGAACTATCTCGCTTCGCCCCGTACATTATACCAGATGAAGAAAAGAAGGTACGACAATTTGGAAGAGGTTTGAGGAGAGAAATATATAGGCAAGTGTTGATTCTGAAGTTGCAAGATTTTGCTGAGTTGGTGGATAGAGCCATTATAGCAGAGATTGGAAAGCAGTTGGAGGTTGAGGAGCAGAGGCAGAAGAAGAGATCCACACCTTCTAGTTCCCATCAGGGAGTTGGTCATGGTTCGTGGAAGAGAGGTGGCTACCACAGAGATCGGAGGCAGGAGACCGAGAATCTCGATTTTTTGGGTGCGTAACCATCTCTAGCTTGCCCGTCTGGCGAGAAGAGACACCTGGGGGAGTGTCGTGCCGGGCAAGGTGTTTGCTAAAGGTGTGGGGAGCCAGGACATATGATGAGGGATTGTCAGGCTCAGATTGGTGCTGCTCCTGCTCCTAGACCTGCTCAAGGAGGCTACTAGGTGCCACGTGGAGGCCAGTAGAGGAATGTGGCTCTAACCAGGGTTTCTGCTCTGACGTCGGGTGATGCCGAGACAGCCGGCGACGTGGTGACAGGTACGTTAATATGTTTTCATTTAAAGTTATTGCACTATTTGATTCAAGAGCCAAACACTCGTTTGTATCTGTGGGATGTGTTAAATTGTGTGGGGCTGAAACACAGACATTAGATGTTGCATTATTAGTAGCTACACCGACCGGGTCAGCGGTGAGATGTAGTAGGGTACTCCGTGGTTATCCAGTTGATATTCAAGAGAGGATTCTATCTGCTGATTTGGTAGTGTTGGACATGCATGGGTTTGATATTATTTTCGGCATAGATTGGCTAGCTGCTAATTTTGTCAGTATAGACTGCCATGCGAGAGAAGTAATTTTTGGACCACCAGGAAGACCAAAATTCAAATTTACAGAGTCACAAGTGCAATCTCTACCTTAGAAGGTTTTAGCTGTTCAGGCGAGGAGACTGATCTTGAGTGGTTGTCAGGGATTCATGGCCTTTGTGAAGGAAACAATAGGGAATGAAGTGAAGTTCACCAATACGCCAGTAGTAAAGGAGTTTACTGATGTGTTTCTAGATGAATTACCAAGTTTGCCACCTATTCGTGAGGTAGATTTTCCCATTGATCTACTTCCAGGTACAACGCCGATCTCTAAAGTACCGTACCGAATGGCGCCAGCAGAGTTGACAGAACTAAACGATCAGTTGCAGGATTTGCTTGATAAGGGCTTCATACGACCTAGTGTATCTTCGTGGGGAGCTTCAATATTGTTCGTGAAGAAAAAGGACAGGTCTTTGAGGATGTGCATAAACTACAGGGAGATTAATAAAGTGACCATCAAGAACAAGTATCCTCTACCTCGTATCGATGATTTGTTTGACCAACTCCAAGGTACGCGGGTATATTCTAAGATCAACCTTAGGTCAAGCTACCATCAAGTAAAGGTAAGAGCAGAAGATGTATCGAAAACGGCTTTCAAGACCAGGTATGGGTATTATGAGTTCCTTGTTATGCCATTTGGTTAGACGAATGCTCCTGCGATATTTATAGATTTGATGAATAGGATTTTCATCCATATTTAGATCAGTTTGTGGTTATTTTTATTGATGATGTACTAGTCTATTCAAGGAGCTATGAGGAGCACGAGATACATTTGAGGCAGGTTTTGCAGATGTGCAGGGAGAAGAAGTTGTATGCCAAATTCAGTAAATGTGATTTCTAACTCGAGAAAGTTGTGTTTTTGGGGCATGTTATGTAATGACCTGCTTAATTAAATGGGTTTTTTTTTTTTAAATGGCAAATAACATACTCTGATACCATAGTATTAATCTAAGCAGCAGGAAGCATAAATCATACAAACATAACCATTATATATAATACACAACCAATACTAGAGTACTACTGTGTTTCCCAAAATATACACATATCATTGTTCCCAAAATAACCTCAAATGGTGAGGGCTATACAAAAAATGCTCCTAAAAATGATACTCACTCTCTGACAGGGCACTACAGACGCCCCTCTATTTGTGAGCCTGATCTGCTCACCTACCTGGATCACCTGAAAAATATTTCAACACTGGGATGAGCCAACGCTCAGTAAGAAGAAAAATGCTCTTACTAGTGTGTGACAAATGAGCTACTATATATATCGTGAAATTTGTTTCATATAAACATGAATAACTAAGTACAAAAGTACAACACAAATAATAAAGTACACCACCCCTTTTCCCTATTGCTTAACATATCAGTATTATGGTTATAATCCAAAATACTTCTAGTGTATATAGTAGGATCCCCGTTTCTGTAAATCAATACGTAAATAATAGTAACTGAAACTGTTCCCTGTGGCTATCTATGTCATGACATGCCCCTCATGACGAGATTGTGCGGCCCATAGGGTGGATTTACCCTGGCTGACCAACCATGAATAAATCACTAAACTCCGTCAGTCGACTTGCCCACCTCAACCCATATCTGGATGGGGAGCCTAACCTCTTCAAGGGCCTAAGTGGTCGACTTTACCATGTATATCTGAATAGGTGGTTGCACTCGTAAAGTAACATAGTATCTGTAGTAACGGTACCGTGCTCTGTAGCTGCAAGTCCAACAGGGTCTGATATCATATATTATATTTCTATACATAACTAACTGATTTACCATGATTCTGAAATACTGAAATAACCATGATGCTGCATAACGTACTGAAATCTAAATAATCATAAGATGGAACTGCATATTCGTAATACTGGAATTCGTATAATCATGGTACTGAGATTCATAAAATCATGGTATTGAAATATCGTAAAATCATGGTACTAAAGTTAGTATAACCATAATACTGAAATTCATAAAATCAGGAAACTAAATTCATAAAACATATCCCCGTACCATATACATAATCACAAGCCACACCACACTAAAATACATAATTTTCGTAAATAAATAAACTGTATAATATTTAGAAATTTCTTAGCATAGCATATTTCCCTTACCTTAACTTTGAAAAGCCCCTAAGGAATACAAGCCTAACACCCACAAGGCTTTCTACAAAACACCCTGAAACCAACATATGCCAGAACATAACATTAGTATTTTTTCGCCTATATCATTTCCTATAACTGCCAGAAATCCAAAAACTAGCTAAAAGACCTTACCCTGAATTTGGGATGAAATCCAATTTCGATTTCCTGACGATTCGCTCCGGCAGTCTTACAGAGAACTACGCCAGGAGCGTCGTTGTAACTTCGGATCGTCGATCTGGCGACTGGTGGGGCCGAAAATGAAGAGAGAAGGGAGAGAGAGTCGTAGGAGAAAGAGAGCGGTGAGAGAAATGTGATAAAATCCTGGGTTTCCACTATTTATAGGGCCAGGTTCGTCGACGATTCCCTGTGTTCGTCGACGAGCCCTTCTCAAAATTTATCAATGAGACTCTGTGTTCGTTGAAGAAATTCAGAGCAACCCAAACCATCTCTCGATATTTTCTTTTTGACGAAGCCCTGTGTTCGTCGATGAAATTCTAAAGACCTTCGTTAACGAGACCCTGTGTTCGTCGATGAAGCTAGGCAATTTCCTAAATTTATAATTATTTAATATTATCTCCAAAATGTAATGTCGTCGACGAACGTGAAGGCCTCCTTCTATTTCTATTTCTATTTTCTCTCCCTCTTTAATACTTAAAATGTTATTATTCTTAGGGTCACTACATGTTATCTCAGGAGATGGAATTTCTATGGATCCTAGTAAGATTGATGCGGTAGTGAATTAGGCTAGACCGAGGAACATCCAGGAGATCAAGAGTTTCTTAGGGTTAGTTGGATATTACCGTCATTTTGTTAAGGGATTTTTAGCTTTATCAGGGCCTTTGACACGATTAACTAGGGAAAATGCTAGATTTGAATGGGACGATAGCTGTGAGCAGAGTTTTCAGGAATTAAAGCAGAGGTTAGTCACAGCACCAGTACTGATCATCCCGTTATGGGGTGAGGGTTATACTATCTACAGTGATGCGTCCTTGAAAGGACTTGGTTGTGTATTGATGCAACATGGCAGGGTGGTGGCATATGCGTCTAGACAATTGAAATAATATGAAAAGAACTACCCTACTCATGATCTTGAATTGGCTGCAGTGGTACAAGCATTGAAAATTTGGAGGCATTACTTGTACGGTGAGCAGTGTGAGATTTTCTCTGACTATAAGAGTTTAAAGCATTTATTCACTCAGAAAGAACTGAATATGAGACAGAGAAGGTGAATAGAGTTAATTAAAGATTTTGATTGTATCATCAGTTATCACCCACGGAAATAAAACGTGGTAACTGATGCAGTGAGTAGAAAGTCCATGGAATCAGCATTGACGGCTATGGGAATCCAACATCCGATCATGATGGATTTGGAGAGACTCGGCATTGAATTGATTGAGAATAATCCTCCAGTATATATCATCAGCCTAGTGGTATAGCCTACTCTGTAGGAAAGAATTAAAGCTACTCATAATGAAGATCTAAAATTAGCAGAGGTGATAGATAGAGTGTAGACTAGTTAGGGAGAGGAATTCTGCATTTCAGATGACGGGGCTTTACAGTTCCGTTCTAGAATATGTGTTCCTGCTGATGCTGACATCAGGAAGACTATTTTGGAGGAGGCTCATAAATCTTTGTATACACCTCATCCCAGCAGTACGAAAATGTACAGGGATCTGCGAGAGTTTTAATGGTGGAGTGGTATAAAGAAGGAAATTGTCGAGTATGTAGCCCAGTGTTTGACGTGCCAGCAGGTAAAAGCTGAGCACCAGAGGTCCGTGGGTCAGTTGCAGCCACTATTTATCCCAGAGTAGAAGTGGTATCATATATCTATAGATTTTGTCTCAGGGCTGTCGTTGACATCGCATGGCCAGAATGCGATTTGGGTGATAGTAAATCGGTTGACTAAGACGACCCATTTCCTCCCTATCAAGATTAGCTATTCCCTCAACCGTTTAGCGGAGATTTACATTCAAGAGATAGTTCGTTCTCATGGAGTGCCCGTATCTATTGTGTCAGATCGAGACCCAAGTTTTACTTCATGGTTCTAGAAAAGCTTGCAAGAAGCTTTAGGGTCTCATCTATCGCTTAGCACGGCATTCCATTCTTAATTGGATGGGCAGACTGAGAGGACGATACATATACAAGAAGATATGCTCCGAGCATGTGTTTTAGATTTTGGGGGTAGTTGGACTCAGTTCGTGCCACCGGTAAAGTTTGCGTATAATAACAATTACCAGTCTAGCATCGGCATGACACCATTTGAGGCTCTATATGGTAGAAAATGTTGTTCTCCATTATATTGGGATGAGATGGGTGAGCAGCGAGTTATGGGACTAGAGCTTGTGCAGCAGGCGTACGATAAGATTCGGCTCATCAGGGATAGAATCAGGGCAGCTCAGAGCTGACAGAAGAGTTATGCCGATAATCACCACAGGAATTTAGAGTTCGATGTGGGTGATCATGTATTTTTGAAGATAACTTTGTTAAAAGGAGTTATGAGGTTTAGAAGGAAGGGTAAACTTAGCCCTAGGTTCATCGATCCATTTGAGATTTTAGAGAAAGTGGGGCCGGTCGCCTATAGGCTAGCTTTGCCACCTACATTATCCAGGATGCACGACGTATTCCATGTATCTATGTTGAGGAAATACGTCCCAGATCCTTTCATATTATCAGCTATAGTGAGCTAAAGCTCAGTGATTCGCTAGTCTATGAGGAGGGACCTGTGCCGATTTTGGACAGAAGAGAACAGGAACTACGTAATAAGAAGATTCCTCTGGTAAAATTTCTATGGAGGAATCATGCAGTAGAAAAGGTTTCTTGGGAGCTCGAGGAGCAGATTAGATAGAAATACCCGCAATTATTCCAAGAAGTCCATATGTGATTAAGAAATGTGAATAAATATGTAATGTTTCTTTTGCAAGTACACATAATGCTTTAGTTAGTAAATGGTATTTTAGTTTTGGGGGAAATTTTCTTTTGATTTATGTAATCTCCCAGGACTTGAAATTTAACCACGGTATTCCTCCGCCATAAGTGAGGGTAAGTAATAAAATAAGTAAACCGTTTTGCCTTTAAGGGATGATGAGTTATATGAATAATAAATTTCGAGGACGAAATTTCATAAGGAGGGGAGAATGTAAAGACCCAAGGAATAATGGTATTTTAAATAATAAAGAAAATAGAAGAAAATGGAGATCGAACAGAAGGAGGCAGCGTTCGTCAACAAGAAAATACCAAGAGGTTGCTTTGGGCGACTCTGAATTTTGTCAACGAAGGGGAGAGCTCGTCAACGAATTTTCTTTTGACCTCGTTGATGAGGTGACATGGCTCGTCGACAAAGCCCATAGTATAAATAGCATAAAACTTAGTTTTTACACCGAAAAATTAGAAAAAGCACTCCCTCCCTCTCTCTCTCTCCTTATAGTTTCCCTCTGCTCTCTCTTCGATTTCAGCCCCGTCGTTCGCTTGATTGACAATCTGAGGCTACCACGACGCTCTTGGGGAAGTTCTCTCCAAATCTACTGGAGCGGATCCTTGGTGGAAGCGAGTTGAAATTCATCCCTGAGTTAAGGTAAGGTTTTTATGCCAAATTTGGTCTTATCGTAGTTATAGAAAATGATATTCACGGAAAAATACTAAAATTTAGTTTTGAGAGTTATTGTTTTTAGGAAGTTGAATGGGGAACCCTGCAAGTGCAGGATCAGAATTTTTGGGGGATTTCTTTCTAGTGTCAGGTAAGGGAATAAACTAAAGCAGTTATTTTTCCACGCAAATTAGTATTATTTATCAGCAAATTAATTTTCAGGAAAGCATGTGTTATATTTGAATATTATTGAGAAAATACATATTTGGGAAAATACTGTTGTTATACAGGAAATGTAATTTTAGAATGAAATGTATGATTTTACTCAACATTGTGTGGCATGAACATTATTTTACGTGACAAGTATTATGTTATAGTAATTTTATGAGTAAAACATGTTTTCAGGAATTATGAAATAATACAGTACATTATGATTTTGAAAATACATGATAATTGATTTATTTATTCAGAATGGTATTTATGAAATGTTCGGCGCAAGGCCGTATTTATGAAATGTTCGGTGCGAGGCTGTTTTTATGAAATGTTCAGTGCGAGGTCGTATTTACGAAATGATCGGCGCAAGGCCGTATTTATGAAATTATAGAAAATGTTATCAATCCATTTAAGTTGAACGCTATACTATCATGTATTATATGTTATCAAAACCTGAATGTTAGTTTAGTTCAGTTTCAAGAACACGGTACCGTAACTATATAAATCAGATATCTGTGTTCAGATTTGTACTAACCACCCCACGAGGGGGTGGGAGATGGATAGTCGATGTGGCTTTTTGTGTAGAGTTGTAGGCGTCCACCTAATAGTCCAGACCAGGGTGTGGCGGGCTCATCGTACTTACAGACATTTTTGACTCGGCAGTGGTCGGCCAGCCATTGTCGGGTCCCGCCTTCGGGCTGCATAACCCATCATGGGGGGTTAATACATGACATCAGCTAACTATTCATTTTGGGTATGTTTTCAGTATAATCAGCTATAACAGACATTTTATTAGGACTGTACATGGTTTGGGGCGGTTCGGTTTTGGCTAGAACCGAAAACTGAACCGAAATTTTTGGTTTTGGGATTTCTGAATCGAAACTGAAATTATGCTTTAATTGAAAATCGAAAATGTGGCGGTTCGGTTGCGATTTTTTGGTTTTAAACCAATTTTTTTTACAAAAAAATAACCTTTATTTTTCATAAAGTTATTGAAATTTTTTTTAGCATTCTAATTTTTTATAAGGACTCATAATTTTAACAAAATAAAATCTGTTGGACACTTTTAACAAAAATAATCTTTATTTTTCATAAAGTTCTTAAAAATTTATTGAACATTTTTATTTTCTATAGTGGCTATAAAGCTATATTGCATGCTATATTTTTACTAGTCATATATAAATATATATCTTATATAAATCGATTTTTTGGTTTTTTTTCGGTTCGGTTTCAACATAAAATCGAAATCTAAACCGAAACCGAACATTTTTATTTTTGGAAACCACAACCGAAACCGAACCGTTTATGGTTTTAGTTCGGTTTCGGTCCAGTTTTTGGTATTTCGGTAATTTTTTTACACCCCTACATTTTATGAACGGAATGATTTATTAGAAAATACAAAAATATATGATTATTCAATATGTTATGATGAATGTTTACAGATAGATGAAATGTATTGTATATGTATAATTGCATTAAATGTTCATGTTGCCACACAACTGTATTTAGTTTATTTTCCCTTACTAAGAAGTGTCTCACCCCCGAACTTAAATAATTTTCAAGAAACCCAAGAGGATCGGCGGATTGAGGCCGCCGTTGAGATAGTGTAGTTCTACCCTGCTAGGAGGGTAAGTTTCTGATCTAGGAGCCATAGATTGGTGTGGTGGGTTTCTAGATATGAATATATTTTGTATTTTTGGGGATTGCATATAAACACATATATTTAGGAATGTAGTTAACTCTGGTATTTGGATTTTATGGTTACAAAAATGTGATTTAAATTTACTACTGCTTAGGTTTTCGCTGTGTATGACAAGTGTCCCCGATACCTACGGGTTCAGGTTGACTTTGTTATTAATTATGTTTTATTATATGAATATTTAAGAAGGTCGTTACAGATTCGTCACGCCCCCACTATTCTAGATGCAATCAAAGGCATTTGAGAGAATGTCGGGATAGAGGTGTTGTGTGCTATAGATGCGGAAAATATGGCCATATAGCCCAAGAATGTTGAGAACTTCCGAATAACACACCTGCTCTAAATCAGAATCAGAGGAACAACTCGGTGCCTTGTGGTGGCGGCGGCCCATTGCGGGTTTATATGCTTGGTATAGGTGAGGGGGCCAATACCAGAGGTGCAGGTAATATGTTTACGATTACATAAGTAATGATCTTGTTTGACTTTGAGTGATTTGATGTTGCATATGTTATAATTAATTGAATTGTATGATGTTGTGATTAATGAATTTTGAGGACGAAATTCTTTTAAGGAAGGGAGAATGTAACAACCCAAAAAATTTTAACTATTAAAAATGATAAAGAAGATAATAAATGGAATAGGGAAAAATAAAAGAAAAATGGAAAAGAATTCTTAAAAGTATCAAGCAGGGACTCGTCGACGACGTTGATCTTCTCGTCGACGAGTGATCTTCTGGGTTTCATCGACGATGAATTACCGAGAACAGGGAAAATTCGGGTTTTTAAACACCTCGTCGACAAATATTTTTGACCTCGGCGATGAATGTTCTTCTTGGCCTTGTCGGCGAATCCACCTATCTCGTCGACGAGGGCCTGGTTATAAATAGGCCTTGGCACTTCTTTCTGCGAAATTCTCTCTCCTCTCTTATTTTCTCTCTTTGGATTTTGCTTTCCCTACCTATTTTCTTTGAATTCAACCCAAATTTAGCCTAATTTGATGATCGAAAACTTCCATGAGATTCTTGGGAAGATTCTTTGCAACATAGGCAGAACAGATTTTCAATTTGGAGTACTTGGGCACCACTCCAAAACCAGGGTAAGTAGGGTATTTTCAAGTTTCATTAATAATATGGACTATATAAGGCCTAAGGAATGATAAAATAGCATTTTATTGAAATTTGGGTTGATAAACTCGGGTTTTTAAATTAGGGTTTGGGTGAGTACCGCAGGCAACGTACGGGGTTTCCGTGGGCGTGACTTAGGAAACCAGGTAAGGGGAAAATGTTATAGCTTTTTAATTAATTTTTGAACCGGTTAAATTCTAGTATAAAATTATATATATTTAGGTATAATTTTTTGAATGGTTAGACTTTTGGATCAAGGATGATTTTAATTAAAAATATGGTATTTGGGAAAAATCGTGTGGCATGGAAAATAACTTTCATAATTAAATGGTTACGAGTACTACGGGATTATGACATATTGTGTGCCTGTGGTTAATGTTTGGGCTGCAAATTCTGCTTGATTGAAAATACTGATCGGTTGTGAATACTGTTTGATCGTGTATACTGTGGTAAATGCATGGATGTGTTTGAGTGGTTGGTTTTGTTATTGATACGTATTGCGGTTCACGTAAATTGCGATATAGTATTGGCAGTGGTATGGGGAGGTCATTATATGGGCATTTATATTTAGGGGGTAAAACATTGATAGTGGAATGAGGAGTTTGTTTTACCGATTTACTATGAACGGGATTCTGTGTGTGAAGTAGTAACATGTGTGGTTGATAGTCCTGTGTGGACCATGTAATCTACGTGATGTTAGTCCTGTGTGGACCAGTCCTATGTGGACGTTGTATTTTGTGTGGATTTGAACTCTACGTGGGTGTGAATGAAGACTGTGTGAATAATCCTGTGTGGATGTAGGTCCTGTGTGGACTGTACCATTCATGTGGTTATGAACCCTTTGTGGGTGTGCATGAATTATGTGTGTATCATGTGTGGAATGGTTGTGGTATGTGTATATACGTAGATCTCTTTGAAATGATGGCATTGGATGCGTGTATCTATAATTACATAAGTATTTATGGTAAAGTAGAATTCTCCACCCGAGGGCTTGTTGAGAAAGGCGAGTGCCCTGTTAATATTCTGTGGTACCAGAGCAGAGGGAAGCTTCCTGTATGGGCGAGTAATCTTCCCTATTCTAGGAGACTTTACCTAAATACATAACCCGAGGGCTTACTGAGTAAGGTGAGTGCCCTGATATTATCGCTAGAGTAGAAGGAAGTTACTTGTATGGGCGGGTAATCTTCCTTATTCTTGGGAATTATCAGTAAAAATAAATGTGGTTGTGTGTATAATATCATATGACAGTGTGAATGTTGGTAATGTGACTTCTCAGCTTCTATGTTATTGATTATCAGATAATTTCTTTTGGTATGTATTAAACTCTCTGCCACACACTGTTTATAGCTTTTTCTTCCTTACTAAGAGGTGTCTCACCCCATCAAATTCTTATTCTTTTCAGGTCCTTCAGGTGATCGAGAGCTTAAAGGAATATATATATGTTATGTGTTATGTTTAATTTCTTTCCTGGACATGTCATATGGAGAATTCGGTTATGCCACTTTATGATTTTGTATATATGTTTATAGAACTCTGGTATTTTGTTTGAGGTTGTTTAATTAGTTCTTCTGCGTTAATGGTATCAGAGACACCAGATTGGTCTCATAACACCTTTGGCCCCACATGGCCGGTATGGGGCCTTACACCTTGATTTTTCAACAATCATTCCCTTAAACTGATGTTTCAACATTCTATTTAATAAAGATTAGTTTCAAACCGCCCTCCCTCAAATTAGATTATCCAAAGTGCAAACACCAAAGCAACTTTCTTAGCTTCTAAAGTGCAAGCAATTTTAGGGGTTTGGCAAGAACATCAGCAATCTGGTCTTCACTTATGTGGTAAATTAGAGTAATGACTCCATCATTAGTGAAATCTCTCAAGAAATGATACTTCACATCTATATGCTTGCTTCAATCGTGTAGAACTAGATTTTTTGAAAGCTTTATTACTGAAATAGTTCATCGACATCATAAGATTCTTCTATGGAACAAACAATAAAATTAAATTTTGGTGTCATGGATCTAAGAATCTTTTCTAAAATGGTCATATCCTCTATCTTATCGTCGTGGATCCACATCTTGTTCATGATCCCCATTGTCTGAGAGAATAATCTGAAACTGATTCACCTAACTTCATTCAAAGTGTTTCGAACTCCATACGAAGTGGTTGAAGTTGCTGCCTCTTTGCTTTTGCGTAACCTTGGTAATTCATCTTCATAGAATCTCAAATCTGCTTGCAAGTATCTTTGTAAAGAATTGTCTCTAAGATAGAACAATCAATTGCCTGAAAAAGGTAGTTTTTCGCCTTCAAATCTTTCAGTTTCAGCGATTCTAACTATGTCCTCAGTGCATCCGTTAACATTGTATCGGCTACTAGTTCTGCTACCCCATAAACAATCATCTGCCAATACTCTTTAGAGCATATGAAATTTTCCATTAGCATGCTCCAATGGTCATAGTGACCATCAAAGTGAATAATGGCTGGTTGGACAAAATTTTCGATTGCCATAGTTTTGTTGCTGCAAAAAGAAAATAGAGTTACTTCTATATCACTCTATCTTAGGAACTCTCTTGTTTTACAAATTCTCTCTCTTTCTTTGGAACCACTCAATGCTACTTGGGACCTATGGCTCTGATACCCCTGATAGAAATAACATGAGAGAAAATCTTTTGATAGGAGATACTCCACACATATTATTCATCACACAAACAGCCTTTATAAAGACTAATTGTAGGAACCCGAACCAAGAAAATAAAAATAAAAGAAAAATAAAAAGAAAATAAAATAAAAGTGAAAGGAAAAGAAAAGAGGGAAGAAGGTTTGACATAAGGCCAAACCATCGACAGTTTCAGGGAGCTCAGGAAAACCATTGACAATTTCAACTACCGACAGCTTATATGTACAGTACATAGGAGAATTTGGTTTAGTAAGTGACCAAACCGTTGACGGTTTTCTGCGGGGCAGGGGCTTATAAGTTAGGTTTTTGTTATAATATTTCATTTCAACTCATACTTTCTCTCTCCTAGGGTTTCCGCTCTCAACCTTCACGTGTCTCTCTCTCTCTCTTATAATGTAGAGACCCAAAATATTTAATTAATGAAAGTAATAAAAGAAAGAAATGAAAAAGATGGAAAAGAAAAAAGGGGGATCAGCAGGGGTTTGTTGATGAATCAATGGTCTTCGTCGACAAATGTCCCTCTAGGTCTCATCCACAAAGTACACGTGTCCCATCGATGAGAAGATACCAAGAGTTTGGAAAATTCAGAGAATTTAGGTACGTTGACGAACCAACTTCTTCGTTGATGAAGTGCCTTCATTGGTTCGTCGACGAATCACTTTAACTCGTCGATGAATGCTGGCCTATAAATAGACTTCGATAATTTTCAGCGTAATTTCTCTCATTTTATCTTTCTCTCTCTCTCTCTCTCTCTCTCTCTCTCTCTCTCTCTCTTTCTCTCATGAGGGTTTTGGTCCTCCTTCTCTCTCTCTCTCTCTCTCTCTTCGATTTCGGTTTCGTTAAAGCCCGTTTTGATGATCAGGACCCACCACGAGGTTCATGGGGAGATTCTCTCTAACTTAGTCAAGGCAGATCATTGATTTGGGATTCCGGGGCACCATCCCAAAATTAGGGTAAGTGAAGTATTTTAGGGTTTAATAGACTATTTGAAGTATTAAAAACCTAGGAAGTGCCAAATGAGAATTGTTTTGGGAACTAAGTTGATTAATTTGCAGAAATGTGAATTTCAAACTTTTGAGCTTGCGAATTCCATGGAGCATAGGATTTAGGGTGTTAGTGGACCTCTTAGTAAGTTAGGTAAGGGGAATAAATTATAGCAGTATTTTAGAATTATGGGTTGAATAAATATGTGAAACTAGTGATATGATATTTTAACTGTATATATTATGATATGAATAACAAACGAAATTATATGGCATATAAGTTATACTGAGAACATGTTTGAAACTGGGTTGTGTAAACTGCATGGTGAATTATGAGAATATGAGATATACATATATTGAAATATTTTTGTGTAGAAAAGAATATAAGAGAAACCCAGTGATGTTTTTATACTGAACTATAATGTTAAGAGAATTGTTTTATGGAGAAACAATGAAAAGTGATATATCAAAGAGTATTTTCTGGGAAATGATGAAATATGTAACATGGACGTGTCCACTGGAAAAATGATGGAACATGATATATACATATAGAAATGATTTCTATGATAAATGTGGCAATATGAAATAACGATATGTTTTATACTGAAAAATATTGAAATATGTGAAATAAGAACCTATTGCGAATATTGAATTGTGAATATGGAAATGTGAATACTGTAATGTGAATATTGAAATGAGAATATGAAAACGTGAATGTTGAAAGGTGAATACTAGAAAGTGAATATTGCAATATAAATAGTGTAATGTGAATACTAAATTACGAATAGTGAAATGTGAATGTTGAAATGGGAATACTGGAATGCGAATATGTAAATGTGAAAATGAGAACCCTGATGGATGGATTGTGATAGAAAACATGGTACTGATGTTAGCGGATGATAAGTGCAGCCACACGGTCTTGTGGAGAGTGTGGTGTAATAGTCGAATGAACCAGTGAGAAGGGTAGTTTTGTCCCCCTGGGGTCCGGACCAGGGTTAGACAGGTCATTTGTACTATCGACAAGTATATGGATTGTTTATTTTGATTTAACCGAGTAGGCCAATCACGGTTCAAATCTAGCCTTTGGGTCACACAACCTCGACCATAAGGGGAAGCATGATGTGGAGAATATCGTCAGGGCAGCCATGAGTTATAGACGCATATGTATTAGTTACCGAGGACACTCATGTGCTAGATGATGAAATGGAAATGAATAAGAAAAAGAAAGAGTGTGAGTTTAATAACATATATAATTAGGGCGAAGTAAAACTCTCCGCTTGAGGGCTTACTGAGTAAGGTGAGTGTCCTGATAAATATCAGTTGTACCTACACCTGAACTATTCGGGCAAGGTTACAAACGATATCAGAGTAAAGGGGAGCTACATGTATGGGCGTGTTGTAACACCCCGACCCCGAAGGGTCTGGGATATTAACTTTTTACTATTGATTTACAGTAGAAGCAAATAAACTCAATTTTTATTAAACCAGAGTGCTAATTATCCATATTACAATCATTTATTTCAAAAGAAGAAAAATTACACAAACATAAATATCTGAGACCATACTAATATTTCTAATCAATCTTTATTTTTCTAATCCCCACCCGCATGCTTGCTAAGCCTGATTTCCGACATGTCCTTCAGAGTTATTTGAAATAAAATATGATTGGGGTGAGACGACGCTCAATAAGTAAATAAGATTATTATTAGTGTGTGGCCAAAATGAGTTTTTAAAGAATTTCGTAAAACAATATTTAATACTATAACTTCAAGACTGCTTTTAGAATAAATATAAATTTAAAAATTTCTGCATAAAACTTTTGTCATCAATTTCAACAGTAAATTTTTATAATCATATACTATAACTGCTAAATTAAACTTTTAACTTTAAAACTGTAAAAATATTTAATGATAAACATACATTTACTTTTCCTTATACGTTTTCCTTAGATCGTCATTTAAGCACCAGAATGATCCTTTTCACGTAAACTTACACTTTTCCTTCAAATCATCAGTAACTTTGTACACGTAATTAAATATGTATAAACATATATTATAAAAACCACCCTTAGGTCTGTTTGCCGTAAGTCATGTTTACCCCCATGACT
The DNA here is from genome assembly GCF_029873635.1 of Malania oleifera. NCBI lineage: Eukaryota > Viridiplantae > Streptophyta > Magnoliopsida > Santalales > Ximeniaceae > Malania > Malania oleifera. The sequence continues at coordinate 133,930,989 of NC_080417.1, forward strand.
GGGTTGTGTGGTCCGAAGACTGGACTTAGCAAGCTGGCCGACCAAACTAAATCAACGTACGTAAACTTTAAGTGAGATTTTCCTTATTAAGTCCTGGTCCGGAACCAGGTGTGCACTCAGGAGAAATCCACTAACATAAATAATCACTCTGTAAACGGTGTGGGTGCACTCTGATCCGTATAAACTTTAAGCTGCGGTACCGAGCATCTGTAATTTTGAACTTTCGTTGCCATAAGGGCTTTTAAAATCATTTTATTATAATTTATGCAATTTAAAATAATATCGTAAAAATCTCATCTTTACTCATATTTTTATAAAAAAATGCAACGTAAAAATAAACTCATGCCACACAATTTTTGTGTTAAAAATATATATAATTTTATTTTTGAATAGAAAGAAATGCTGAAAATTTACCCGAGGGGATTAGAACATTTCTTAACCCAAAAATAGTTGCAAGTATATTAAAGATAGAACTTGTATAATTAAATATGCGTAAAAATAAACTCATGGAAATTTTGTGGAACTAATTAACATAATTGAAATTTACTTATAAAATAAACTCGGGTATAAATTTTAAATAAAAAAAAACTTACATAATCAAAATTTACTTATCTTCTTTCTTACGAACACTGTAACTATCTCTAAGAAATGAGATCGGAAAGAGTGGGTGATTGAGAAATTACTCAAAAATTCTCTCTCCACCGCAATTTCTTTCACTCACTAATTCTTCTCTTGGAAAATTATTGTGAAAAATGAAGGTTGAAAGCTCCCTATTTATAGGAAAATTTTGGGAAAGAAATGAAATTTATAAAAGTGTGGGGAGATGGGTGAAATTATAATTTTTAAAAATTAAAGAATGGGCAAGGGATGGGCAAGGTATGGGTTGAGTATGGAATGGGGATGGAGGCTATGTCGGAGTGCTTGCCACCATTCCCATTAAATAAATTTTTAATTAATCACTTACCTAATTAATTAGTCAATTAGTTAATTAATTATTTTATCATTTTTCTTAATCATTATTATCATTATTATTATCATTGTTTTTACTTTTAAACTATTTTTAGTATTTATTTATTTTATTATTTATTTTTGAACAAGAATTAAATTTGAATTTTGAAAACTCATGTGGGCTCCACATGGTCTTGTGGGCCCCACACAACTTCGAGACCCGAATGGATCCTACGTAACTCAAATAACTCTTATACGATTTTATGCATACTATATAGCTTTGAGACTCGTGTAAACCTCCATACGGCTTTGGGACTAATGTGGGCCCCACAGTCTTGTGAGCCCCGCATAGGATACCTATATTATTATTATTATTTTATCATATATTTCTACAAATTATATAAGTCAAAACATTTTTTTATGTACTTATTTACGTATATAAACAGTGTCTTGTGGCTCCGAGACTCATGTGGACCCCACATAGTCTTGTGGGCCCCACATATGATACTTATATTATTATCATCTTATTATGTATTTTTATAAATTATGTCTGTCAAAACACTATTTTATGTATATATACTTGTTTACGTGTACAAACAGTGTCTATCCTGTTTATCCTATGAAATTCCATTTTGACTAGGCCGACCTCCAGGGAGCGATTGAGCCGCAATGGTCTCTGAACACTCGCTAAGATAAGGTCTTTCTTAGGCATCAAACATGGAATCAAGGATCCTACATAAAAACACTTCTGTATTGATATTAACTTAATGACCATTTTTATTATTTTATTATTATTGTACTTTAATTATATATATATTTTTGGGTCATCACACGTGTAACCTCCCCTATCCTCGGGAACCTTCGCTGATAAACATGGGTTGCCTGTGAATGAATTTGAAAATGGAATTAAAGCCCTTAAAAGCTTGTGTTTTATATTTATATGAGTGTGAACACATATCGGTATATTTTCTCAGAGTATATAAGCACTTCAAATAAGTATTTTATGATATAACTAAACTCATATTTCTACACACAGTAAATAATTTATTTCGTCTTACTGAAATGTATCTCACCCAAATATCTAAATATTTAAGGGAACCGTGACAGACTAGGAGATAGAGCTCTGAGATAGAAGGGAGCTGGTACCCTAACAGACAGGGTGAGTGTTTTGAGTTAAGGATGTATGATTCCTCTAGAGCTTTTGGTTCATTTTTTTGGGAATGTATTAGATATGTATATATATATATATATATATATATATGGATGGTTTGAACTTTGGTTATTTGTATTCTAAATGGTTTATAAATATTGACTTCTACTGTTAGGGTTGTTTGTATGATTGTTTACCCAACACCCACTTCACGTCGGGTTATGTTTAAATGGTATCAGAGTTTTTGACGTGGCCGATGTTTGATTAATATTTTTTATTTACTGAAGAGGAAAAAAATGGTATGAAAATCAGGGCATCACACATACGCTCCTCCGGGTCACCCTTTCATTGTCCGATCCTCTCTCCCTCCTTCCATCTTGTAGGTCCATGTACCTCGGTCGGATCAGAAGCTAGGGTTTCAGTTCTCCAAAGGTTTTAGGCAGATTTTTCAGGAATAGGTAATGAGATTAGATTATGTCAATTGTTTTTTAAATGTGAATCGATTAAACTAAAGTATATGATTACAGAAATAGTATATATGAATTTCTGAATGAATCAGATATATGAGAATGATGGTTGTCGACACCCCAATTTTAACCAGGCTACCCTGAGGAGACCCGCTGTAATAAAAGTTGACTTTGAATCCGAAAATTGGAGGACCCTTTTTGAAAAAAACCGATCTTCTAAATCGAGTCATGGTATTTTAAATTAAGTCCTGATGTTTTCAACCACGTCCCAGTATTTTAATTTGAGTCACGGTGTGTTAATTTGAATCCTAGTATTTCGAGTATCGGTATTTCTATTTGAGTCCTAGTATTTCTAATTAGAGTCTTGTTTTAAGATTGAGTCCCAGTATTTTCAAAAAAATAAGTCCCTTTTTGTTTTAAAATTGAATCTTTCGATTTGAGCATTTTCAATTTTTAAATTGAGTTTTTCCAAAATTTTCAAATTTTTAGGAGTCGAGTCGTTTAATTTTAAAATGAATTTTTACCAAGTCGTCTTTCTGAGTCCGGGTTCTTCCAATTTCCGAGAATCAAGTATTATTAAAATTGAGAGTTTCATTTATGGGAAGTAAAATGGGACAAATATATATATAAAATAAAAACAAGAATAATTCAAAAAGGGGGCAAAAGCATGACACGTTGGAGGAAAAGTTCTAACAATTCATGCGTGGCAGGGGGGAATATTTTCTATTGGGATATTTTTTGTTCCCCTAGTGCTTTTGTGCGCCAATTCTTTCCACCCATACTCCAATCAAAGACACTCACTGGGCACGCACAGGGGACAGGCGGGGGTTTTCCTTTTTCTACTATTCATGCACACATGGGGCACCTCTGTATAGACTTTGCACTACGCCACTGCTCTTTTGTCACCTTGCCCCCTGCGTCTCCCTTCTCCACGGTTCACCGCAGCAAACCTGCAGTTGAGATTACCCTCAGCTGATCCTTCGGCCGCCATCCTCTCTGTCAACTCCACCACCCTCTTCGGCAACACCAGCAGTAGGACTCCGGCACCTCTCGGGTTCTAGGACGGCTAGTAGTAGCTGCAGGGACACCCATGATGAGCCACCAAGTCCGATGTCGCCTCTCAGCTCTCACTTACCCCAACTATCTTCATTGGCTTCTATCACCGGCCTCGGCGACCTCATTGTAAGTCCTCTGCCCTCTCCGGTCACGCATGCTGCACACACTCATCCTCACATCCGCAGACACTCTTCCTTACATCTGCAGTGCACTCTAACGCAGCATTGTTACACTCGGCCACACATACTTCTAACACGCTGGTTAAAACACACTCACACACCACAATACATAGCAAGGGAAGGCCCTCGCTGCCTTTCTCGCCCACCTGAGCTTAATCTAGTGCCATCACTCTTCTAGTAACCTCCAGTCACCCACTTCGGCCATTCTCTGGTAAATCCAGCCGCGGGTTCACCTCCTTTGCCCTCCGGCGATTCCGTTCACCACGCTATCCCTTGCAGATCCAGCCATGAGTAGTCCAGAATTCCTTGGAACTCTCGAGTCACACTCACCACCGCCTTCGTTACCACCTCACCCCCTTCATCCTTGAGAGCCAGTCGTACCCCGGGCACACTGCAGCCCCCCTTGAAGTTATTCTCCGGCGTCGTCTAAGTTCTTTGACGTTGTCTGCGACCTACTATTCGTGTACACACCTAGTGTACAGTCACCATCCGTTGCCACTCTCAAGATGAACTCCTGGGTATCTCTCGGAGGTCTCCAATGACGAGCTTGAGATTTCGAGTAGCGACATCGAAGTAGATGAAGGAAATAGAGATTTTAATGATGGCTGGAGAGTTACTCTCTCACGGTTTCAGGTTGAGAGATCGAGGAGGAGTTTCGTGATGCTGGTAATCATCTTCTTCAACCCCCGTCGTTTGTCTATGAACTCCTTCCTATTCTCGACTCAAGCCCTAATTCATGGTATTTCCTTGTTTTACGCCCCTCGTTGATTTTATTTGTCACTTTAATTGTTTAGTTTGAGGTGTAGCATGGTATCTGTATTCCTTGAGGTGTGATGTGTAGTGCAATTTTGTTCTTCTTAAGGGTTTCACGTTGTTTTTCTTGGATGCTTTCTGCTGTAAAATTTTTTAAGCATGTTGCTAGAGGTGTTACGGGATTGGATATACCGAATGGCATTTCTGTTGGACTTTTGAATCTTGGCTCGGGTCCTAATTCTATTGGTTCTATCATATGATGGAGCTGGAAACTATCCCCTACATTATCTCTTTGGTGGCCCTCTTCTATAGAAAGAAATTCAGGAGTATCCAGTTCTCACTTGGCATCCTCCTCTTAGGTGTCAGGATTGCTAGTGTCACTGATCTGAGATTGAATTCCCTGGGCTCATTCATGTCTCTGCTTGTCGTTATTACAACCGCCATTTCCCAAATAATGACCAATACCATCCAGAAGAAGCTTAAAGTTTCTTTAATCCAAACTCCTACATTAATCTTGCCCCGCATCAAGCAATAACGAAGTTTGTTCTCTTTGGGCCACTTCTTGTAAGAACCCGAACTGTGGTATGTGGATTTAATATTTCAAAGAAGGGTAAATTGGTAAATTGAGTAGAATTCGTCGACGAGGCCCAAGTTCAATGACGAAGTCCCTTCTGTTCTCGTCGACGAAATTCAGAGGCTCGTTGACGAGGAAAAGCCGAGAGATTTGGGGAAACTGGGGATCTCAGGCTTGTCGACAAGGCCACCACTTCGTCGACGAAGGTAATGGTGGATTCGTCGACGAGGATGCCAATTCGTCGATGAATCCACCCGAGTCAAAGGCCTATAAATATCCAAAAGGGTTGCTTCCAAGCTAAGTTTGCTTAAAAATCTCTCCTTTTCTCTCTAGAACTCGGAGCTCTCTCTCTCTTTCTCTCTCTCTCTCTTAATTTCTTCGCCGTTCGTTGCTTGATTCGTAAATCCGATATTACAGCGTAGATCAGAGCGAGATTCTCTTTGTGAATAGTGGATCGAAATCTCATTTCGGGATTTTTGGGTTTCGGGCTAAAATCAAGGTAAGGCTTGATTTTTGTTTCTGTTTCAGAATATGTATAGTAGTACGGATTGTAAGCATGTATTGTACTGTGGTTTATAGGTTTTGGAGTTTCAGTTCGTAGTTTTGGGGACCGTAGAGTTCGTAGTTTGAATTTGGGTTAAGATAAGGGGATTCAGTTTATATCAATTTATTTTTCGAAATCGGGATCGGAAAACTTGTAGGCTACGATCGTATGTATGTTTTGGTATCTTATTTGGGGAAATCTATCGGGTAAAATATAGGATTTTTGAGTTACAGTTTTCGGGAAAATTTGGAGATTTCGGGTATCATCTCTGCTTTATTTGGAAAACCGTTTATTTTGTTTAAACTGTAATATTGAGATGACTGTTATTCATAATGTATAAACTGTATACTTGAATTGGAAAACAATATGATTTGCCGTAAACCAAATAAGTGTGGTATGTATGGTTGTATGTAATTGTTCCATGTATTTTGTAAAATAGCTATGTGGCTGCTAATTACCGTACGCTGATATGTATAGGAGCGAGAACTCCAAAATGATTCCAGGTTTTGTGAAATCGGCTAGTGGCGGCTAATTACCGTACGCCAAAACAGCTATTTGGCGGCTAATTATCATACACTGCGCCATGTACCGATGTGAAAACCATGGGCGAGAGTGTCCGGCTCTATATCCGAGGGTGTGAAATATCACTACGTATCCTGGCTGGTCACCGAGGGGTGTGAGCTACACTGTAATGGCAATGTAATCATTGTAAAGTTTCGAATTTCATGGAGTAGTTGTGTATGGGTAATGTAATCGCTATGAGGCTTCAGATTCATGGAGTAGTTGCATACTAGTGTGAGCTACATCGTATTGGCAATGCAATCGTTGTGAAGCTTCGGGTTTCATAGCGTAGTTGCGTATTAGTGTGACGACACTGACCATATGTTTTGGGTATCGTATATGCTAGAATGCATTTGTGAAAATACAAGAACTGTATGGAACTATGTGGAAATTTTTTCGAACTGTATCGTATTGTATAGTGTTATGTTTCACGTAAAATAACACTGGTATGTCACACACTGATACAACCTACTTTCTTCCTTACTAAGAGGTGTCTCACCCTGAATGTAGGTACAATGTTTTTCAGGTCCATCAGGTAGCCGTAATTAGCATCCTAACAATTGGAAGCGGGGGTGTCGTTAATCGCTGTTAGTGCCTGATAAGGTATGAGATTTTGTCACCGGGTTGTCGTGATGGTTTTTATGGACACCTAGAGTATGTACGGTATTTGTGGGATTGTGTACCTTTGTCACACCCCGAACCTCGAAATGGGACCCAGAGGTGAAAATGTAATCTAACCTGTCCCTGTATCATACAAATCACCACAGATGTAGTACAAAGGATGAGGGTCCGACCACGTGGGGTTCCTAGGCAGCCTAAACACATCCAAACACAATCATATACGCAGTGGAAAAAGGTCATCTATATACATATGCAGTACCAAACCAGAGTCTATACAAGAGCAGACAAAATGCTCTATCAAAAACGTACAAACAGGTGCCCAACACATCCCAAAATGGCAACCCACCAAAATTATAGTCCTAGCACTTACCTAGCGCTAAACGCGGTACACTGACCACTACGCTCCCTACACCAAGACACTAGTTCCGGTTACCCGAAGGACCTGTAAAAATGTACGTACAGCAGGGGTGAGACACCTCTTAGTAAGGAAGAACACAGGTTATATCGGTGTGTGGCATTTGAGTGTTGTCATGATACAACATACACGTAGTTAAATGCATTCCAGTACTAATTTACACAGTGCATACACGCACACATACGGAGGCCATTTATACGCAGCCCCATCACAATACATACACATGATCAGTAATCCTCAGTGTCGTCACACTTTTCAGCCCGAAGCCGGCTCGCGACATACGGCGTTGGCTCGTAACCAACCCGCGAACACGGAGCCACCAGCACATAGCTAGTCCCCGACTCCCATGGCATCGTATCGGCACTAAACTGGTGGATCCACACCCTTTGGCCTGATCTGTAGGAATAGGCTCACGCCCTCGGATATAGAGCCGGACACTCTTTCCTACATGTAAGGGGATAACACGCCCTCGGATATAAAGTCGGACACTCTCGGTACCTGAAACAATTTCGGAACCGCGTTCCTACTAGCATTTCAACATATCACACACACATGCATGCTCATATAACCAAACAAACCACACTCATTTGGTAATCTAAATCATGGTTTTCCAAACAAATACAGTTTAAACAAAGTCAAGACACGGTCATCCCAATATCATAGTATAAATAACACATATACTCGGTTTTCAACAAAACCCGGGATTCAGCCCGTGGCCCCCTTTTTCCTAAAACTGTAATAATGAAAAACCCATAGTTTTCCCCATTAGATCCCCCCCAAATGAGTAGCCAAAACACACACAGGACCGTGGACCACAGTTCCACTGAGTCCAATTTTAAAAATAACCAATATAAACATAGTTTCCCTTACCTCAACCCCGTAAGCAAATCCCAAACTCCAAGGTCCCTAAACAGTGAACCAAGTTTCAAAACCTACAAATCACAGTACAGAATTTGTTCACGAGACAGTTACCTACAAATCTACAGGATCAGAATTGAAAATCGAGTCTTACCTCGATTTTATGCCGAAACCTGAAAATCTCCGAAACAAGATTCCGACTTGTAGAAGTTGTAGAGAATCCTTCCATGATCCTCGTGCTAGCTTCCATTTTTCGATTCCATCAACGATCGGTGAAGAATTTTAGAGAGAAGGAGTAGGGAGAGGTTTAGAGAGAGAGAGATAAAAATCTAAGTTTGCTTAGCTTGGAAGAAATGAGAATTTGCTTTTATAGCCCTTTGACCCGTACAATTTCAAATTTTGCCCCTCTCTTAATATTTAAACCCATTTTTCATATTTCGGGTTCTTACAACCTTAGTATTGTATGGGTTTGTGTATCCTAGTTTTGTACAGTCTCTGGTATGGTATTTTATATTGATAGATGAAGCATTTTCTGCTGCGTAACTGATGAGTATGGATGTATATGTGTATGTGTATAGGGCATCCATGTACCTCACGGGGTCGGACCCTCTTATTGTATTGTATCATGTATGCTTGAGTTGATACAAAGACAGGTTAGGTTACTATATTCACACCTGGGACCCATCTGTGGGTTCAGGGCATGACACTTCTAGATTGGTCTTGACCAAGACCTTAAACCGGTTTTTCCCCGGACTGGTCAATGTTTGATCGATTCATCATTCTCGGAATTGGTTCACACCGGTTTCCTCAATTTCACTTGTATATTATTATTTATGTACCCAGAAAATCCACAAAAATCACAAAAATCTCAAAAATCCCAAAAATATTTTCACACTTTGGATTTCCATTGATTTTATATGCACTATTTTAAAGTTCGGGAAAAATATTAAAAAATCACAATCACAAAAAATTGTTTTCACACTCGAGGAAATCACAAAAATGTTTTTAGGCACAGAAAACCATTTTTATCCCGAACAAATTTAAAAAATCTCCCCGAGTAGTATTCTCCTACTTAGAAAAACCTATAGATTTCAAAACCCCCAGGAGCGTATTTTGTACCCCTTCCCGATGATTGCAGCAGAGGGCATAAACTCTTCGGAGTATTGGATTGCCCCGGTTATAAGGGAATACCTATATGGTATTTTCATTCTTTTGATTTTTGAGAGGGAGTAATTTTACAAGGCTTATTCAATTAATTTTGGTATAATTTTTTATTAATTTGGTACTGTTCGTAAGAACGGGGGTGTAGGGGGTGCTAATACCTTCCCCTCGCGTAACCGTACTCTCGAGCTTGACTTTGGTAACGCAGGTCGATTCTACCCCTAACAGGGTAGCAATCAAGTGTTCTAATCGCACTTCAAAAGGTTAGTGGCGACTCCATCACACATTGTTTTCCATGAAAAAGAACTATTTTCAAAATCACATATCGCATTTTTCCTTGTTCGCAGCTGAACCCACAGATTTTTGTTAGAGAGAGCGGTTCTCTCTAGGTCGGGCCCGGGACGTCGCGACAGTCTGGCAACTCCGCTGGGGACGCTTGAGAGTCGAGCTAGTGATTAATTGAGAATTATCCCGATCTCAAATCTAAGTAAGCCTTTTTGATTCCTTCATTTCATTTTTGTACATATTGATAATTTGATTGCATGCATGTGAATAATTGTGTGTACAAATTGATTATGCGTTGCTTGCTTTGGTGTTTGGATAAGCATGTGATTAGTTCTAATTGTTTTAACTAAGCATGTGATTAGTTGTATCTTGAATAAGCATGTTGCTTTTGTTTCATTGGCTGTTTTGTTAAGCATGTGTTTAACTGTAAATATTGTGTTCAAAATAAGCATGTGAATAAATGTGGGGTAGAGGGTGTAGGCTGAAATTGTTAAACTCACACACTCTCACAGCTCTATACCCGGGCTTTCCCTTGTTAGGAATAGAAATGAGCACAGTACCGTTAGCCCTTATTGGACATGGTCCTTGGGGGCGCGTGACCCACTCCGCTCAGTTTGAACTTTGTCCGGACCTCTGTGAGGGAGGATGGAGTTTCATGCTGGGGACCTGTTGTTAATAGGGATTAAAGCCTACCCACACAAGGTTGTCCATAATCCCTTGCCTAAGGTAGAGTCTCGGAGAACCTTATGTACATACCACCCCCGGGGTCGAGACAGAAGCCACATCCTTCTCTGCATATTGTAATCCATGTCTGTTGCATATACGTTTTGAAAAATGTTTTGTGTTGTGTACATCCTACATCCATGGTAGGCATTAATATCACTTGGCCAATGTTTCGAGAAAGGCCTAATTCATTTATGGAAAGTCAAATTTTATTTCTTAAAGTACCCTACCAAAGGGAAAACAGATTATTCCCGAGATCATTAATAGGTGGGTTTTTTCTCGAAACCCTGGCCAAATGATTATTTTAGGTTGCATTACATGCATACATGCATAAGTTCACACATGATGCATGCATGTTCTTCTCCAATGGGCCAGTAATCATAGTCCAATTTCCTATAAAATCAGGCTGAATTAAAATTCAGAATTCCAGCATTGAGCCCACCCCTACAACACTAGAAGTAAAGCAAAGATCATGGCAGAACGATTGGAAGGCAGAATGTTGGGAATGGAGCAGTGGCAAGAAGAGTTGAATAACAAGATGAATAAGCTTTTGGACCTAATGACGAGTAAGGGTAAGTGTGTGCTACCACAGCACGACAAGGCTAGTTCAGACCCTACGCGTGCTCCAAATTTTACCCTGATCCATGGGCAAGCATCGACACGGCCAGTACTGGCAGTCCCAACAATGGGAATATCTCCAGTGATGATAATAGATGCGAGAGTGAACAAATTAGAAACCGAGCATCGCTGTGACATAGTTGAGGAGCGGTTGAGAGCCATCGAAGGAACTAATGCATTCAGTTCAGTTGATCTGATGGACCTTTGCCTAGTGCCGAAAGTGACCCTACCACCAAAATTCAAGATCCCGGACTTTTAAAAGTTTGATGGAACCCAATGTCCTAGAACCCATTTACAGTTGTACTGTTAGACAATGGTAGCATACTTAGATAATGATAGAATGATGATGCACTGCTTTCATAATAGTCTAAAAGGGTTGGCCATCCGTTGGTACACGCAGCAAGACAGGACTCGGATCCGCTCCTGGAAAGACTTGGCCAACACTTTCATGGCCCAATACCGCTACCTGAATGAAATGGCGCCAAACCGAATGACCTTGCAAACGATGGAGAAGGGGTCCATTGAAACATTTGGTGAGTACGCATGTAGATGGCGAGATATGGCTACTCAGGTGATCCCTCCGGTGGACGACACAGAAGCAATATCCTTGTTCATGAATACACTAAGAGACCCCTACCGTGGACACATGTTGGGATCAACCCCCCAAGACTTCATGGATATTGTGGCAGTTGGAGGAAGGATTGAGGCAACCACCAAAATAGACAAAGTCGAGAGCCCAGATTCAGACTGAGGTTTAAACAAAAAGTGGGTCGACAAAAGGGAGGCAGGGAAAGCCCAGATGATCGAAAGGTATCCCAGCCAAGGAAGCAAGACTCAACAAGTAAATCGGAATCAAGTAGCCGTTGGTTGCACGACCCCAAATAGTTTTTACGGTGCCTTTGCCCTTTCCTAGGCAGCAGAATGTTCAAAACATGGAAGGGACGCCTCCAGTGAAGAAGAAGAAAGTGGAAATTCAGCCTATCTCGATGACATATGTAGAATTGCTCCCATAATTGATGACAAGTCACTTGGTGATCCCAATACCAGGCATGCCGATACAACCCCCTTACCCAAAATGGTATGATCCAAACGTTCGATGTGAGTATCATGCCGGAATAGTGGGCCACTCAGTCAAAAAATGCTGGCCTCTCAAGTACAAGGTACAAGCCTTAAGGAATGCAGGGTGGTTGTCTTCTGACGAAAATACACCTGGTAATCCAGCACGTACCCATGCCAAATCATCGGGAAAGGGAAAGGGAAAGCTGTATGAGTAAAAAGGAAGTACTCAAGAAGACTGACTAATTATCAATGGAAAGTTGAATCAAATGAACACTATGTGTAATGGACAATGGCTTATAAAATCTTGATTGAATTGTATGGAGTTTTAAATTGAATGAAATGCATTTCAATCTCATCACATTGCCTTACGCTGAACTGTCTCTGTTAGCTTGTATTTTGTGCTGTAATACAGGAAATGACTTAGAGCCCGTAGTTAGTTGGTTTTATCTACTAAAAAAAAATGACCAAAAAAAACAAAAAGAGGCAAAAGAAAAAGAAAAAGAAAAAGAAAAAGGAAAAATGAAGAAGAATCCTCCAAGTTGAAATTTGTCAAGGACCCCTCTGCAAAATAGGGACAAGGAGTTTTGCGGATTAAGAAGGCATAAACGACTTATCAAGCTTCACATCTGCTCAAATCGATGAACAAATTGGTGTTTTAAAAGCAAGATGATTATGTCCTGATCAAATGAAGGGTGGCCATTTTTGGTCGACCAGTTTTCCCCGAAAAAACCAAATTGTCATTTACCACTTGCTAACCCATTGGAACCTGAATGTATATGTTAAACCAACTTTTTCTCAAAAGTTAGTTTACCTTAAATTTAATCTGGGTTTGGGTCTTCTAAAGTTTGACAAGTCATTTGAGGTAATGGTCACTACGAAAGGCACGCAGGCCGTTTTTCTGCTACCAAAAAAGAAATTCAAAGGAAAGTCCATTGCTAGCCCTTTTGAGCCCAAAAAAACATTCAATTCTTGATTAACCCGTCAAATGACCACACCTCACACTAGGGCAGTTTTAAAAAGGATTAGTTCCAATTGAGTAAAAGAAAAAGTGTAGAAAAAGAAAAATAGAAAAAGGGACATGCTTAAAGATGTGATCTTTGACCAAGAATTACCCTTTTCAAGTTCAACAAAGTTTGAGTCGTATTATACCCCTTTTCTTCTCTAACCAATCCCCTAGGTCTACATTACGGTCCAAATAAAAGTCCTGGTCAGATTGGTATATACACCGTTGCTTCAAATGATTTGTCAGACTCAATATTGAGTCTGAACTACGTAATGACCTGATCCTAAAAAGGTACGTAGGAAGCTTGTTCAAATGACAAGTTCGGTTAACACTTTGCAAATATGGCGCCCCAAACTGGGGCATAATTTTTGTTATGGGATGAGATTTTTGAGCCTTAGTTTCCTTTTTCTTGTTAAAAATCTCTAGCCTTTATTTCATCCTGTGTCTCAAAGTCCACCCCGATATCGGGATATTGATCAGATTACTTAATAAGACACTGGGCAGAAAGTTTGATATGAGCAAGAAAAAATCTCTGGCTAGGGAGTCAATAAAAAATAAAAGAAAAAGGAAAAGATGTTTACCCAATAGTGTGGTTCCCTGAGTTTGCATCAAAGTTATATCCATGCCAAAGTACTGGTAAAATTGTTTCCTGTTAACCAAGCACATGAGGTCAAGTGAAAACAAACAAGTTTGAGCATCCCTTTCTAAGATTGGTTTATCTGATCGCATATTCATTTTAAAACATTGAGGATGCGATCCAAAAAGGTCATTTTTGTGGAATGCAAGGTGGGCAGGATCAGTCACAAACGAATGTAACTAGGGCAGATGCCATGACGAATTTCGGCGAAACTAATTCCGGGGAATCCATACTAGATTGGAATTCAAAGTTGGTTTTGTTGATTACAGGCATATTGGGGAAAGAAATCTTGCACGTCACATGCATTTCATGCTTTTCATAAAAAAAAAAAAAAAACATACATATTCTCTCTCATACACATAGCAATAGGCATGCACCCTTGCATCCTTGCATCATAGGTAGTCACATGCATACATCGCATCGCATCATCTCTCCGTACTTGTTTGGATAGACTTTTGTGCATCCATTCTCCATCCTGGTTTAAGGAATCCTTGTTAAAATTGGGGAAACTGTCTCAGGCTTTAATTGATCCATCAGCTCTGAAACTGGGGAAGTTAACCCAGTATGAATCCAGTCATCCTCTCTGAAATTGAGGCATTGGCCCAGTCCTAAATTGATTCATTTGCTTTGAAATTGGGGCACCCGACCTAGAGCCATATCATCTGCTAGGAAGCTGGGACCTTAACCCTGGTCAAAATTTGTATTGTCCATCTTGAAACCGGGGCAGTTGATGTCAGTTTTCCCCCCATTTCGATTGTTTATACCAATCCTTCATGGCCGTGACCAAATCAATAAAAAAATAAATAAAATTAAAAAAAAAAAACAAACAAAAAAACAAAATTCCATTTAGAAAATCCTCTGGCTATCTCAGACGCATGTGGCTAGTCATTTCTCCAACCAAATCATTTTTCCAATTATATCATTTTTCCATTCAAATCACTTCTCCAATCAAAAAATACCCTAGCTATCTCGGAGGCATGTGGCTTTGTTCCCAAATCTGAATAGTCATTCCTCAAGAAAAATCACCTCGACTATCTTAGAGGCATGTGACTTTGTTCCCAAATCCAAGTGGTTGTCTTCCTATTAGAATTGTTTGGACTATCTCGGAGGCATGAGGCTTTATTCCCAAATCCGAACAGTCATTCCTTAAGAAAAATCACCCCGACTATCTTGGAGGCATGTGGCTTGGTTCCCAAATCCAATTGGTCTTCTTCCCATTAGAATTGTTTGGACTATCTCAGAGGCATGTGGCTTTGTTCGCAAATCCGAATAGTCATTCCTCAAGAAAAATCACTCCGACTATCTTGGAGGCATGTGGCTTTGTTCCCAAATCCGAATAGTCATTTCTCAAGAAAAATCACCCCGAATGTCTTGGAGGCATGTGACTTTGCTCCCATCCAAGTGGTCTTCTTCCCATTAGAATTACTTGGACAATTTTGGAGGCATGTGGCTTTGTTCCCAAATTCGAATAGTCATCTTTCAAGGAAACTCACTCTGACTGCCTTGGAGGCATGTGGCTTTGTTCCCAAATCCAGGTGGTTATACTCTCATTCCCATGTGATTCCATGCTAGCCACTAGCCCTCGCTGATTAGCCAACCAAAAACAAATAAACAACTTCTTAGAGAATTGTGCGGCTTTCCCATTTTGCCCTAGGTGCTCTTCTCCCACCCCCGGACTAGTAGATACAATACCTGATTGATCATCCCCTGTGAAGCAATTTTTTTCGAGGACCTAGAACCTTGCACCTGAGGACATTTTCCAAAAGATCTCGAGACTCGCACCCGATTGATCATTCCCATACCTAGTATGAGTCATCCTCAGTGTTAGCCATCTCCAATCCCTTTTGATTCCATATTAACCACTGACTACTCACATCCATTAACTTCCAACCAAAATTGCTAACTACAAACTTTCCAGAGAGCTGTGCGACACTTCCATTTCCCTTTCCCTGATAGGCAAGCATCCCTAACCGACCCAAGGGCACTGACTAGTTATGCGGCCTAGTTAAAATAGGTGTCTTTTATCTTTGCAAACTTGTTGCTTCAAATAACGTAGGAGAGTTCCAACCGTTAAATTGAAGCAACAAAGCCTACAAAGAAGGGCAACTATTGTAACAACTTGCTTAACTTATCACATAATAAACATAAATAATAATAACATCAACCCAAACCCGTGGGTAACGGGGACACCTGTCAATCACAGCGGAACCTAAGCAGCAGTACGTATAAACTCTCAATCATCCAACCATAAAACATAATACCAGAGTTTACTACATCATTAAAATACTGTATTTATATACAACCTCCAAAACATCAAAATAACCCTAGGATCATACAACAAAAATCTCCTAATCCTAGATCAAAATCTTACCATCCTAGTAGGGTAACTCAATAAGATCAACAGTGGCCACGACCCGCCGGTCTCTCAAGGTCTCCTAAAAAATTAATTATATGCGGGGGTGAGACACTTCTCAGTAAGGGAAAATAAACTAAATACAACTGTGTGACAATATGAACATTTAATGCAATTATATATATATATATATATATATATATATATAGTACATTTCATATCTCTGTAAACATTCATAATATCGTACTGAATAATCATATACTTTCATACTTACTAATAAATCATATCATACATAAAACATCTGTTTTAACTAATAATACTGAAAACATACCTAGGATGAATAGTTAGCGGATGTCATGTATTACCCCCCATGATGGGTTGTGCAGCCCGAAGGTGGGACTCGACAATGGCTGGCCGACCACCACTAAGTCAAAAATGTCTGTAAGTATGATGGGCCCGCCACACCCTGGTCCGGACTGCCAGGTGGACGTCCACACTCTACTGAAAGCCACATCGACTATCCATCTCCCACCCCTCGTGGGGTGCTTAACACTAATCTGATCATAGATATCTGATCTATAAGCTACGGTACCGAGCTCCTAAAACTGAACTAAACTAACATCTGGGTTCTGATAACATATAATACATGATATTATAGCATTTTCATAATTTCGTAAATACGGCCTCATGCCGAAATTATTTCATAAATATGGCCTCGTGCCGAACATTTCACAAATACGGCCTTGCGCCGAAATCATTTCATACATACGGCTTAATGCCAAACATTTTATAAATACAACATCGCGCTGAAATCATTTCACATATATATACGGCCTCGTGCCGGAATCATTTTATATATACGGCCTCGCACCGAAATTATTTTGTACATTACATTCTGAAATAAATCAATTATCATGTATTTGTCAAAATCATCATAACATACTATATCTTTTCATAATACTTGAAAACATGCTTTACTCGTAAAATCTTCCATATCATAGTACTTTTCATGAAAAATAACATTCATGCCACACAAAATTGGGTAAGTCCTACATTTCATTCTAAAATCATAATTCCCGTACAACAATAGTATTTTCCCAAATATACATTTATTCTATAATATACAAATATTGTACATATTTTTCAGAAAATCAATTTGCTCATAAATAATAGTAATTTGCATGAAAAATAATTGCTTTAGTTTATTTACCTGGCTACTGAGAAAGCCCCTATAAATACTGGTCTCACACCCGTAGGATTTCCTGATCAATATCCTGAAAATGAAAACTCCCAGTACTAAACTTCGGCATTTTCATGCGAATATCATTTCCTATAACTACAGTAGGACCAAATTCGGCATAAAAAACCTTCCCTCACCAACAATCTGCTCAGGCAGATATGCAGAGAACTTCTCCAGGAGCGTCGTGGTGGCTTCAGATTGTCGATCCGGCGAAAATTCGACCCGAAATCGAAGGGAGAAGAGGAGGGATCCGAAGGGAGGGAGAGAGAGAGAGAGTGATATTTTTGTAAATTTTGACATTTAAATCTGGGTTTGTGATATTTATAGGACTGGATTCGTCGATGAGACACGTCACCTCGTCGACGAGTCCTGTAGAAAGTTTGTTCACGAACCTGCACCTTCGTCAACGAATTTCAGATTTCCCAAAAACCTCTCTCGGTATCTTCTCGTCGACGAATTTTGTCTTCATCGACGAGGTCCTCTTATATCCTCGTCTACGAATCCCTTGTGTTCGTCGATGAGGCCCTGATAATTTCCCTCGGTTATTTCTTCCAAAGTGCAATGTCGTCGACGAAATCGACTGCCTCCTTCTGTTACTATTTCCATTTCCCTTCCTCTTTATTAGTTAAATCCCATTATTTTCTGGGTTGTCATAGCTATCGACACCCCAATTTTAACCAGGCTACCCTGAGGAGACCCGGTGTAATAAAAGTTGACTTCGAATCCCAAAACCTGGAGGACCCTTTTTGAAAAAAACCGATCTTCTAAATCAAGTCCCAGTATTTTAAATTAAGTCCTAATGTTTTTAACCAAGTCCTGGTATTTTAATTTGAGTCTCGGTGTGTTAATTTGAGTCCCAATGTGTTAATTTGAATCCTAGTATTTCGAGTATCGGTATTTCTATTTGAGTCCTAGTATTTCTAATTGGAGTCCTGTTTTAAGATCGAGTCCCGGTATTTTCAAAAAAATGAGCACCTTTTTGTTTTAAAATTGAATCTTTCGATTTGAGCATTTTCAATTTTTAAATTGAGTTTTTCCAAAATTATCAAATTTTTAGGAGTCGATTCGTTTAATTTTAAAATAAATTTTTACCGAGTCGTCTTTTCGAGTCCAAGTCCTTCCAATTTTCAAGAATCAAGTATTATTAAAATTGAGAGTTTCATTTGTGGGAAGTAAAATGGGACAAAAAAAAATATAATAAAAACAAGAATAATTCAAAAAAGGGGCAAAATCATGACACGTTGGAGGAAAAGTTCTAACAATTCACGTGTGGTAGGGGGGAATATTTTCTGTTGGGACATTTTTTGCCCCCCGCGTGCTTTTGCGCGCCAATTCTTTCCACCCATACTCCCTATAAAGACACTCACTGGACACGCACAAGGGACAAGGAGGGTTTTTTCTTTTTCTATTGTTCACGCATGTAATGACCTCAAAAATCTTAATATAAAATGAAATATACTAAATAAAATAGTTAACCCGAACCAGTGGGTAATGGGGACACGTGTCAATCACAACGGAAACCTAAGCAGAAGTAAGTATAAAACTCAACCATCCAACCATAAAACATAATACCAGAGTTTACTACATCATCAATAAACTGTATTTATATACAACCCTCAAAACATCAAAATAACCCTAGGATCTTACAACAAAATAATCCCGATCTTAGTACAAAATCTTACCCTCCTAGTGGGGTAACTCAATAAGCTCAACGACGGCCACGACCCGCAGGTCTCTTAGGGTCTCCTGAAAAATTAATTATGTTCGGGGGTGAGACCCTTCTCAGTAAGGGAAAATAAACTAAATACAGTTGTGTGGCAACATGAACATTTAGGCAATTATACATATACAGTACATTTCATATTTCTATAAACATTCATCATATCATACTGAATAATTATATACTTTCATATTTTCTGATAAATCATATCGTACATAAAACATCTGTTATAACTAATAATACTGAAAACATACCTAGGATAAATAGCTAGCTGATGTCATGTATTACCCCTCATGACGGGTTGTGCAGCTCGAAGGCGGGACTCGACGATGGCTAGCCGACCACTGCCGAGTAAAAAATGTCTGTAAGTACGATGGGCCCGTACACCTTGGTTCGGACTGCCAGGTGGACGTCCACACTCTATTGAAAGCGACATCGACTATCTATCTCCCACCCCTTCATGGGGTGGTTAGCACTAATCTGATCATAGATATCTGATCTATAAGCTACGGTACCATGCTCCTGAACTGAACTCAACTAACATCCGGGTTCTAATAACATATAATATAGTATCTTTCATAATTTCATAAATACGGCCTCGCGCCGAACATTTCATAAATACGGCCTCGTGCTGATCGTTTCATAAATACGATCTCGTGTCGATCGTTTCATAAATACGACCTCGTGTTGATCGTTTCATAAATACGACCTCGTGTCGATCGTTTCATAAATACGGCCTCGTGCCGATCGTTTCATAAATATGGCCTCAGGCCGATCGTTTCATAAATACGGCCTCACGCCGAAATCATACATAAATACGGCCTTGCGCCAAAATCATACATAAATACTGCCTCGCGCCAAAATCATACATATATATATATATATATATATATATCATTCTAAAAATAATCAATTTATCATGTATTTTCAACATCATAATGGATTGTATTCTTTCATAATTTCTCAAAACATACTTCATTCATATCGTTATCATATCATGATATTTTTTCCATGTAAAATAATATTCATGTCACACATTTGCTGTATAAAACCATACATTGTATTCTAAAATCATAGTTTTTTTTTTTTGACATCTCAAACATACATATTCATTTCAACATATTAGCAGTATTTTCCCCAAATGTGCAATTCCTTCGTAATATACAGATATAACATATGCTTTTCTAAAAATAAATTTACTCATAAATAATAATAATTTGCATAAAAAATAACTGCTTTAGTTTATTCCCTTACCTGACTATTGAGAAAAGCCCTTATAAACTCTAGTCTCACACCCGTAGGATTTCCTGATCAATACCCTAAAAATAAAAACTCCCAGTACTAAACTTCAGTATTTTCACGTGTATATCATTTCTTATAACTACCGTAAGACCAAATTTGACTTAAAAAGCCTTATCTCAACTCAGGGATGATTTCCAACTTGTTTTCACCAACGATCCGCTCCAGGAGATCTGGAGAGAACTTCCCCAAGAGCATCGTGGTGGCTTCAGATCGTAGAACCGGCAGAAATCCAACCTGAAATCAAAGAGAGAAGCGAGAGAAACCGAATAGAGAGAGAGAGAGAGAGAGAGAGAGAGTGAAAAAAATTCCTTAATTGTGAAGTTAAATCCTAGTTTTTGATATTTATAGGACTGGATTCATCGATGAGCCATGTCATCTCGTCGATGAGTCCTTTAATAATTTCATCGACAAAACCTACTCCTCGTCGACGAAATTCAGACTGCCCAAAACCTCTCTGGGTATTTCCTCATCGACGAATCTTGCCTTCGTCGACGAGGTCCTCTTATACCCTCGTCAACAAATCCCTTGTGTTCGTCGACGAGGCCCGAAAAATTTTGTTCGATTATTCCATTTCCATTTCCCTTTCTCTTTATTATTTAAATCCCATTATTATTCTGGTTGTCACAAAGCACACAGGAGGTACCTCTGTATACACTGTGCACTACGCCACTGCTCTTCTGTCACCTTGCCCCCTGCGTCTCCCTTCTCCACGGTTCACCACAAAAAACCTGTAGT
Organism: Malania oleifera; assembly: GCF_029873635.1. Taxonomy (NCBI): domain Eukaryota; kingdom Viridiplantae; phylum Streptophyta; class Magnoliopsida; order Santalales; family Ximeniaceae; genus Malania; species Malania oleifera. The sequence goes on from NC_080417.1 coordinate 133,951,951, forward strand.
TGAGATTACCCTCAGCTAATCCTTCGGCCACCATCCTTTCCATCAACTCCACCACCCTCTTCGGCAACACCAGCAGTAGGACTCCGGCACCTCTTGGGTTTTAGGACGGCTGGTAGCAGCTGCAAGGACACCCATAACGAGCCACCAAGTCTGATGTCGACTCTTAGCTCTCACTCACCCCAGCTATCTTCATCGGCTCCTATCATCGGCCTCGACAGCCTTATTGTAAGTCCTCTGCCCTCTCCGGTCACACACGCTGCACACACTTATCCTCACATCCACATACACTCTTCCTCACATCTGCAGTGCACTCTAACGCAGCATTGTTACATTTGGCCACACATACTTCTAACACGCTGGTTAAAACACACTCACACACCACAATACACAGCAAGGGAAGGCCCTTGCTGCCTCTCTCGCCCACCTGAGCTCAATCCGGTGCCATCACTCTTTCTGCAACCTCCACTCACCTACTCCGGCCATTCTCTGGTAAATCCAGCCGCGGGTTCACCTCCTTTGTCCTCCAGCAATCCCATTCACCCCGTTATCCCCTATAGATCCAGTCATGAGCCGTCCGGCTTTCCCTCTCGAGTCACACTCACCACCGCCTTCGTCACCACCTCACCCCCTTCATCCCTGAGAGCCAGCTATACCCCGGACACGCTGCGACCCCCCTTGAAGTTATTCTCCGGCGTCGTCTAACTTCTTTGACGTCGTCTGCGACCTACTGTTCGTGTACACACCTAGCGCAGCAAGGCGGTCACCATCTGTCGCCACTCTCGAGACGAACTCTTGGGCATCTCTCGGAGGTCTCCAACGACGAGCTCAAGATTCCGAGCAGTGACATTGAAGTAGACAAAGGAAACAAAGATTTTAATTGCGGCTGGAGAGTTACTTTCTCACAGTTTCAGGTTGAGAGCTCAAGAAGGAGTTTCGTGATGCTAGTAATCATGTTCTTCAACCCCTGTCGTTTGTCTATGAACTCCTTCCTATTTTCGACTCAAGCCCTAATTCATGGTATTTCCTTGTTCTGCGCCCCTCGTTGATTTTATTTGTCACTTTAATTATTTTGTTTGAGGTGTAGCATGGTATCTGCATTCCTTGATGTGTGATGTGTAGTGCGATTTTGTTCTTCTCAATGGTTTCAAGTTGTTTTTCTTGGATGCTTTCTGCTGTAAAATTTTTGAAGCATGTTGCTAGAGTTGTTATTGGATTTGATATACCTAATGGACTTCTGAATCTTGGCTTGGGTCCCAATTCTGTTGGTTTCTATCGTATGATGGAGCTAGCAACTATCCCCTGCACTCTCTTCGGTGGCCCTCTTCTATAGAAAGAAATTCAAGAGTATCCAGTTCTCACTTGGCATCCTTCTCTTGGGTGTCGGTATTGCTAGTGTCACTGATCTGAGATTGAATGCCTTGGGCTCATTCATGTCTCTTCTTGTCGTTATTACAACCGCCATTTCCCAGATTATGACCAATACCGTCTAGAAGAAGCTTAAGGTTTCTTTAATCCCAACTCCTGCATTAATCTTGCCCCGCATCAAGCACTAACGTAGTTTGTTCTCTCTGGGCCACTTTTGGATTAGTCTCGACCAAGACCTTAAACTGGTTTTTCCCCAGACCGGTCAATGTCTGACCGGTTCATCATTCCCGGAACCGGTTCACACTGGTTTCCTCAATTTCACTTGTATATTGTTATTTATGTATCAAGAAAATCCACAAAAATCACAAAATTCTCAAAAATCCCAAAAATATTTTCACACTTTGGATTTCCATTGATTTTATTTGCGCTATTTTAAAGTTCAAAAAAAATATTAAAAAATCACAAAAATCACAAAAATGTTTTTAGGTACAGAAAATCATTTTCATCCCGAACAAATTTCAAAAACCTCCCAGAGTACTATTCTTCTACTTAGAAAAACTTACAGGTTTCAAAACCCCCGGGAGCGTTTTTTGTACCTTATTTTCTTGATTTTCCTTCCCGATAATTGCAGGAGAGGGCATGAACTCTTCGGAGTATTGGAGTACCCCGGTTTTGAGGGAATACCTATATGGTATTTTCATTCTTTTGATTTTTGAGAGGGAGTAATTTTACAAGGCTTATTCGATTTATTTTGGGATAATTTTTTATTAATCTTGTATCGTTCGTAAGAACGGGCGTGTAGAGGGTGCTAATACCTTCCCCTCGCGTAACCGTACTCCCGAGCCCGACTCTAGTAACGCAGGCCGATTCTACCCCTAACGAGGTAACAATCGAGTGTTCTAATCGCACTTCAAAAGGTTAGTGACAACTCCATCACACATTGTTTTCCACGAAAAAGATCTGTTTTCAAAATCACACATCCCATTTTTCATTGTTCGCAGCCGAACCCACAGATTTTTGCTAAAGAGAGCGGTTTTCTCTAGGCTGGGTCTGGGACGTCGCGACAATGGTTTTACTTATTAAACGTATTTGGGGAAAATGAAAGGGAGTGAGTGGGTCATCTCCTTGTTCTTGTAAAACGTATGGGTTGAGTTAAATTAAACCCTATAGATGATCATACCCTTGTTTTCAGCAAATTACATGTTCCCGAGGCAGATTATTATATAATGATTTATCAGCCAAAATTGTGTGACATGAGAACAATATTATGGTATACTTAAACCTGGTGGTTTTATCAGATGATTTTATCAGTATATGATATGATAGATTTATGTCGGTTATGATATAATGATGGTGGCTATATGTCGGTTATGATATTATGATATGGCGGCTATATGCCGATTATGATATAGTGATATGACGGCTATAGCCGATTATGATATAATGATAAAAAGGCTATATGGCGGTTATGATATTATGATATGGCGACTATATGCTGGTTGTAATGTTATGATATGGTGGCTATATGCTGGTTATGATACAGTGATATGGCGGCTATATGCCGGTTATGATATTATGATATGAAGACTATATGTCGGTTATGATATATGATATGACAGGTATCATGCAGTTGAGGATGCTTCTTGGGAGTTAGAAATTGAAATACACCAAAAGTACCCACAGTTGTTCAGCGAGGGCTAGTGCTAGATGGGTAAGGGTATGGTTGTATATGGATGGATTAGAGTAGGTTGTGTAGTTAGTTGTTTGTAGTTTAATTATGGATGGTCTATGAAAAAATTTGTTATGTTTTTGTAATTTCCCAAAGGCAGTATTGTAACCATGGTATTCCTCCGTCATAAGTGAGGGTAGTTAATAAACGTGGGATGGGGCCGCTGTGTGGGTGGCAACCGATTCTTCTGTAGATAAGGGTAGTGAGTTAAGAATGTGATTGGTAATAGTTAACAAATTTTGAGGACGAAATTTTTGTAAGGAGGGGAGAATGTAGTGATCCTAAAAAAAAATTAAAATTAAAATTAAAATTAAAATTTAAAATAAATAAATAAATAATTAGTAGTATTATTAATTAAATAATATAATATTATAATGATATATATATATATATATATATATATATATGTGTGTGTGTGTGTATATTTACATATCTTGAAGGATCTTGAGATCCTTCAGGAAAAAGAAAACACAGAGGAGCAATGCGTCTCCTCCGCCCCCTCTCTCCAACTCTCCTTATTCTCGTCTTCGATATTCAGCCAATAGGAAATCTAGAAATTTTGTTGGGCTCTGTTCGTTGCCACCGCCACTTTTACTGGAGCGGATCTGTCATGGGAGCGGCGTAGGCATATCTCCTGGGGTAAGGTCAATTCTCAAACTTACCTCAATTTCTCTTAAACTATAAGCCTAATTAACGACCAAAAATTGCCAAGAGATTCATGGGGAGATTCTCTACAATCTAGTCGGAGTGGGTTTTTGAATTGGAGTTCTGGGGTACCAATCCTAAATTTGGGGTAAGTTTAATAATTTAGGCTTTATTAGGCTATTTAGGGTATTCAGAGTCTAGGGGAATTTTAGGAAAAGTTACTCTAGGCATTGTGATGAGTAATGTAGTGAAGTTTGAATTTCAGGGATTTTGAACGCCATTAGGCGTAGGCCGGGATGTTAGCGGGCTTTTCAAGAATCAGGTAAGGGGATTAAGTTAAGTAATTAATTTTATTTAATTTGAACCGATTAAATTAACGTATTTATTTATTTATTTGTTTATTTATTTATTTAAGGATTTGAAGGTTATTTCGAAAACCAACCGTTCGAAATAGATTTTACAAACATAGGATATATGGTATGGTATTTTGAATAGAAACGAACGATGGAAATTTTGGTTGTTTATATGGTTATGTTTAAATGTTAAAATCGTGTGGCCAATGATTATTTTGTAGGATTTATTGTTTAACTAGATTTGAGAATGTTTGTGAAATACTAGAACTGTTTGTGAAATACTGGCATTGTTGTGAAAATACTGGAATTGCTTGTGAATAATGCAAGAATTTGGTATGACGGACGAGGGCCGAGTTTTAATTAACGACTATATGCTGAATTGTATTTTTTGGTTGGGGGCTAGGTTTTTGGAATAACAAGAAATATATATGAAATGATGTTTTAAATGGTATTTTCTATTATCTAAATTACATGATATGCTTTAGGAACCCTGGGGACCATTGTATTGTGAGCACGACACCGTTGCTAGAGATTTGTTATGTGGTCGTGTGCGCCCACACCTGTGCTAAGAGGTGTAAGGTGGCCTTGTCTGATTTGCCTACGTGAGGTGAATGCACCCCCTAGGTGAGGGCAATCAAACTAGCAGTTGGAGCTGCATAGACCCGCGGAGTATGTTAGCAGAGAGTATATATGACTATTGTCTGGGTGGATCCCCCAAGACAATAGTCCAGCCTTCGGGTCGCACAACCCGTGCCATGGGGGAAGTAAATGGCTTGTTTATCACAGAGAGTTTCTAATATGCATATCTGTTAATTAATGTGAATATAAATAATTAATAAGATAATTTTGAGGGCTTGTTGAAAAAGGTGAATGCCCTAATAGCAATAATGGTATTAGAGCAGAGGGAAACTACTTGTATGGGCGGGTAATCTTCCCTATTTTCGGCTAATTGTGTGTGTGATTATAAAATAAGAATGTTTTCATAAATTTGTTTATCTGCTTAGTGAACTGGTTATTTTCTGTACACTAAATACATGTTGGCCACACACTGACATTAACTTAGTCTTTCCCTTACTAAGTTGTGCCTCACCCCTATTTTACAAACTACATTTTTAGGAAATCCTAAAGATCGGGACTAGCGGGCTAGAGGTGTAAATTTATGTAGGTAGTGTGTAGATAGGGATTTTATTTTTGTTTAGTTTTATGAGATGTAATTATGTGAAAATGGATATTTTTGTGTATAAATACAGTTAGAACTCTAGTATTGTACTTTGAAGATTTTGTATTTTAATTCCGCCGCATATATGTGTTTTATATATGATGAACAAGGTATTAGGTACACAGACGACACTAAAGTAGCGCTTCGGGCCCACATAACAGGTTGGAATCGTTACAACATCGCGCACACACAGTACACACACAACACCTTGCACGCACACAGCACACACACAAGACACTGTTTACACTCACTCACACACACCTGCACACACTAAAAAACACACATTATTTACACTCACACACATATGCACACACTTAAAAACACAAATTGTTTACACTCGCTCACACACACTAAAAAGCACACATTGTTTATATTAGAGAAATATATACTTTCCATCTTAGAGAAATAATTTACCAATTTTTCAATTCTCTCATGTATATATACACCCTTGTAATATTCAATAATCAATAGAGAAAAATGCCTTCATTCAAAATTTAACATGGTATCAGAGCCTAGGGTTTCTTAACCTATTTTTTCTTTGTCGCCGCTGTCGTCCGCTCAAGTTCTCCCTCTCAGTTATCATCGTTTTTGGCGATATCCCTCGGCTTCGTTTCCGACGATATCTCTCGGCTTTCCCATTTCTCGTCGCAGTTCTCCCGTCTCTTTCCTTTTTTCAGCGGTATCTTGTTTTCTCCGGCGTGTTATCGTCGCAGCTCTTGTATGCACATAGTCCTCGGCTGCATCTCTATTTTCTGGCATCTCTTTCGACTCTCAGTATCTCAGTTGCCGGCCGTCGTTTAGCCCTTTGACGGATTCCCATCTCTCTCAGTCTACGACACCCACAGTCTCTCAGTCACGGCCCTCATATATATGGCTCATCAATTCATCTTCTCCGACCATCTCTCTCAGCTCTCCGATTTCTCGTCTCCGACGCTCACTGTTATTTCAATCTCTATTTTTCAGTCAATTTTTTTGGCTTCTTTGGCTCAGTCCATTCCAGCGTCGTTCCCTGCTCTCTCTGCTCTCAGTGCAGCTTTGGCACTTACTATTCTGGCCATCTTGCAGGCGCAACAACATCATTGCTTGGATTTCTTAATTACGAGCTTCCTTCACTAGTCGTTTCTCACGAGCCTTAGCAGTCTCAAAGTCATTTCTCTTCAATGGTTATTTCCACGAAGGGTAGCTCAAATATAGACTCAACATAATCAAGCGAATTCTCAATAAGTTCTCTCACAATAGTGTAAAGGAAATTCCCAGGATTGTCGAATCCAACACTGTTATTATTCTCTGCAAAGAACTCGACTCAACTCTAGTGAACAGAACAGTTGAATTAAGCTTTTGTTCGGCAATTGTTTTATGGATGATCGTCTCTGGGTATCCCTTAAGCCTCCGGTCCTCTTTTCCAGCATCTATCAAGTTTTTTCTGTCGCCAGTGGCATTCCTTGTCTTAGTTTCAGCTCGCCTTAGTGATCTCAACACTCCGAAGGCACCTTGGGCTTCTCTGATTAAACTCGGTGTAGAGACCCAAAGAAATTATAATGATTAAATAGTATAAGGGGGGGGGGGGGAGAGAAAAGGAATTTTAATTGAAATTCAACAAGGGTCCATCGACGAAGTCGCTTAGTGAGGTCGTCGACAAGGGCATGTCTCGTCAACGAGAAGATACCGAGAGGCTATACATTTCAGCTTTGAATTTCTTCGACGAGGAATGAGCATTCATCGACAAATTTCCTTCATGACCTCGTCGACGAAGTGACATGTCTCGTCGACGAAGGCCAGTGTATAAATAGCCTAAACTCATATTTTATAGCAGAAAATCACACGAAAACTTCTCTCTCTCACTCCTCTTCAGTTTTCCTGCCTTCTATCTAGGATTTTGGGCCGAATTCTCGCCGGTTCGACGATTCAAGCCCCCACGACACTCCTTGGAGAGTTCTCTTCAAATATGCTGGAGCGGATCGCTGGTGGGATTAACTTGGATTTCATCTTAACTTCAAAGTAAGGCTTTTTACTCAATATTTTCCTTTCCTACAGTTGTAGGAAATGTAGTACTCGAAGGAATACTGAAGTTTTGTTCTATGAAATATTGTTTTCAAGGTATTAAACGGGGAATCCTATGGGTGTAGGACTAAGCACTAAAGGGGCTTTTCAGTAGTTAGGTAAGGGGATAAACTAAAGCAGGAATTTTTCCATGAAAATTATTATCATTTATTAGCAGATTTATGTTTAGAAAGTATGTATTACATTTGGGTATTTTTTAGGAAAACATATATTTGGAAAGATACTGCTATTATACAAAAAATATGATTTCATGACATAATGTATGATTTTATTTAGTATTGTGTGGCATGAATATTAATTTTATGCACATTGTATTATGTTAAGTCAATTGCACAGATAAAGCACGTTTCAATGATTTTCAGAAATAACAAGCTAATGCAGTACATTATGATTTCAGAATACATGATAAATAGTACAATTATACAAATCAATATGTATGTTATGTTTGGCGCAAGGACGTGATTGATAGCCGACGCAAGGCTGTGGATTATGTATGTATTCGGCGCAAGCCTGTAGTTATGAATGTAATCGGCCCAAGGTTGCAGTTATGAATATAATCGGCGCAAGGCCGTATTTATTTATGTTACTACAAAAATCAGAAAATGCTATTAACCTATTTATGTGCAAACAGTATATTATCATGTATTATATGTTATCAGAACCTGGTTGGTAGTTCAGTTCTGTTTCAGGAGCACGGTACCGTAGCTATACATTTCAGTTCAGTTCAGACTTGTACTAACAGCCCCTGCTAGTAGAGGGGGTGAGAGATGGATAATGGATGTGGTTTTCAGTGTAAAGTTGTAGACATCCACCTGGAAGATTGGACCAGGGTGTGGCGGGCCCAACGTACTTACAGACATTTTTAAGTCGGCAGTGGTCGGCCAGCCATCGTCGGGTCCCGCCTTCGGACTGCACAACTCGTCATGGGAGTAATATATAACGACCCAAAAAATTAAAATAATTAGGAAAAATAATAAATAAAATTAATTAAAATTATTAATCAATTAATTGGTTAAACATTATTAAATTGATGTATTAAATAAATAAATAAATAAAAAGAAATAGTATGAAAGAAATAAATAAATAAAAACTAATTGAAATAAGAGAAATACATATATATATATATATACATATATATATATATATGATAAGTATAAGTTAAAGTTTAATATATATATGAAATTGGGAATAGCTTCCCAAGAGGGGGGTGAATTGGATTTTAAAAAAATTGTTCCTTTAGAATAGTTCTTTTAAGTTGTAAATCTTAGAAATAACCACAATCAACACAGTAAGATCAAACACTCAATTTATGTACCAATATATGTGAAAATTTGTTGCACTCAGTATAAGCCCTGTATCACAATTATTCTTCTTCCCAATGTTCAGTTTTTAAATAAACTTTTAGATTAATAGGTCAAGGATAATCAACCAACGTAGTCCCTTTCGGTTTCCGCAATCAATGCTGATTTATCCAAAACGAATTACCTTCTGGTCTATTTAACAATCAAACATTCATAATTGAAATTTAGAGCAACCACGCAGATTATATCCTTGAAAAATAAAGAGTAGAGCAGAGAAAGAAGAACACAGGGATTTTTACGAGATTCGGCTTCAACATAGCCTACGTCCTCGCCCTTGGCCAAACCGCCAAAGGATTTACTATTACCGTTCCTTTATCAGCCGGAACAAAACCAATTACAAGCACTCCTTGGGTAAGGCTAGAGCCCGCCTTCTCCAAACAATCTCCCCTTGTTTGGTCCAACGATTCAATACTCAAATCGTCAACAAATCCTGTTACAAAGATAGAAAAAACAATACGTACAAGAACTTACTCCTCAAAGAGCTTATTAGTATAGATTTGAAACACTTATGCACTTCAGTAAATTCAGAATATGAATTTCAGAATGAAGCTCTTAGAAACTTATCACCGTAGGTATCTTTCAATGAAAGAATCAGCAACTCAATGATCAAATACAGTGAATTCAACAAAAACTTCTCTTAATTTCGAGCAAGGATGAGAGCAATTTGAAGCACTTTCATAAATTCAGAATGAGAGAGAGTATGACAGCAGAATGTGATTTCTCAATGATCTTGTTGTTCAAATCAATGTGTCTTAGGGGTATTTATAGATGTAGAAAACCTTTTTTGCTTATTCCCCAAGAATACTCAAACTTGTTTCTATATATTAAACTTATTTGAGTTTCCAAATATTTGAATTTCAGAAATTATATCCGTTGGAAAACAGAAAAATGTCGCGAAGTAGACAACTGTGAAGTCCAGGCAGTCGTCTGTCCAATTAATATAACTGTAAAAATCATAAGCAGAAAGGTGACAGTCATCTTTCCCTTGAGTGGCAGTCTGTCATTAGAATATGGGGTGACAGTCGTCTGTCCATGTGTAATTTTAGGCCTTTCAACAACATAGAAGGTGGACAGTCGTCTGGTGAAACCTACATAGTCTTCTCACTTTTCACTGACAGTCGTCTGTCAAGCTTCTGTGTTTCAGTTTTAAGCCTTGTTAATTTAGTTAGTCGTCTGTCTATTAACAGACAATCGTCTGTCCATTTACCATTTTTCTTTTCTAGTCAATTTTTGATTTTTCTCTCATTGTTGCTTGGAATATAGATTTTTTTTTTAATTTTTAAAAACATTTTCCAAGTTTTTATCTTAAAGTCTCTAAGTCTCTTTGCCTAATGAGCTTTATAATGAAAATTTCATACTTGAATAAACTTAAAGTACTTACAAAAACCTTTCCTAAGTACTCAAAAATTCTTCTTTTCTCTGAACTTTCTTTGTTGCTAGTCTCCGATCTCTCAGAATTGTCTGATCTTTCATCTCTTTAAACCCTCTTGATATTTCTTCATTAATTCAGACTTTGAGCTCTCATGTTGATCTTCTTTAATCATCATGCTCTTATGATCTTCAGACTTTGATTCATACTATCAGACTTTGATCCATGTTACATGAGTACTTTCAATATGGATTCCTGAGAAAACACAACACTTAATCGAAGCATGTTAAGTCCTACTTGTTTATTAGCATCAAAATGGAGTATTAAACCTTGTAAGGCCAACAATATATATAAAGTTAGCTGAAGAAGAAGAAGAAGAAGAAGGAGAAGAAGAAGTGCAGAATGGAAGCCCCCCCTTGAAACACTTCTGCATGCTCCGGCTTGCTCCGTCTCCTTCTCTCTTTCTCTCAATTTCTCGACGGTGTTGCGGCAGATCGGGAAACGGAAGGTACTGTTGGATTCCTAACTTCACCGCTGACATTTCTACTAAAGCAGATTTGTTGTGAGAGCAGCCTAGGCACTATCCTTGGGGTAAGACAATTTTTCCCAAATTTCTCAATTTCTCTTTAAATCTGCCATTAAATTGACGACCGGGTACTACCACGTGGTCCAAGTCGCGATTGTCATCATTTTGGCGTAGGTAAACTTCTAATTGGGGTTTTTTAGGTCCCACTCCAAAGTGAGAGTGGGATTTGGGAAATTTGGCAAACTAGTTATATTTGCGGGTATTATTATTTATTTGGAAATTATGACTTTAGGAAATATTTAAATAGTATTTTATTTAGGAATAATTTAATAAAACTAGGGTTTTTGAATCAGGGTTCGGGTGAGCGCCGCAGGCATCTGTGTGGGATTCCTGTCGGTGTAGTTCGAGAATTCAGGTAAGGGGAAATTATGTATTAAATCATAATTTATGAAAAGTTAATAATTTACGTTATATTATATGTATGTTTTGGTGTGAATTATTAAAATGTCAACTATGTAAAACTATGATTTCTGAGCCTAGGACCACTTATTTAGGTATGTATTTGTGGAAATGAACTGAAGAAAGTGGAAGAAATTTTTTTGATAATTATGTGAGAAATGGAAATTGTATTTTCAGTAATTAAATGCTAAATGTGGGTTGACCTATTTTATAGGAATATGTATGAATTTTATTGCTAAATTGTGTGGCATGAGATTGTGTGCAAATATATGTTAAATGTATGAGATGCAGGCTAAGTAAGTAAAGCATTGAGAATAAAATATGAAATGGACTATATTGCTTGTGTATGTTGAATGCAACCATACAAATGTTAAATAGCTGAAAGATAACCATGTTAGCAGATCTAGCACACTTCTCTGTAGACTAACTGATGACAGCTAAACGGAGCTGTAGACTAACTGATGATGGCTAAAGACTAGCTGTAGTACGAAAGAAATGAAATGAAAATGTTATGCAATGACTATGAAATGACCATGATATGAAATGACAAATGTGAACGATGAAATGTTGAAGATCACGTAAAGTGAAATGCAATGAAATGTAGACGTTATGAACATGAATAGATGTGTATGATTGAATAATGACAAAAAGGATGAGGCTTTGTGATACTACAAGTACCTATATACATAGAACATGTTATGACCGGGCGGGGCGTACTCTCTGCCTGAGCGCTTGCTGAGAAAGGCGAGTGCACTAGTGGCTTTAAGTGTGGCAGTAGCTGCATAACGTACTAAGGCAGAAGGAACCTACTTGTATGGACGGATGGATTTCCCTATCCTTAAGGCCTTTGCCGGTAAGCTGTTGTTGAATTGTGTGAGTTCGAGATCAATCTAACACTTGAGGGCTCACTCAGTAAGGTGAGTGCCCTGGTATGCTTTAGTTATGACCCTAAGGTTTCCTGAGTATCAGAGCAGAGGGGTGCTACTTGTATGGGTGGGTAATCACCCCCATCCTTGGGTAATCTCGTGGGTTGAACCTTTGCATGTGATTGTTTAGATTGAGAGAATGATTTCAATGTTTATGAAAATGTTTTACAAATTTTATTAAAATGATATTTATATGCCTCATGTTAGCCACACGCAGTGTTTAATATATTGTTTCTTCCCTTACTGAGATGTGTCTCACCCGAATATGATGATTTCTTTTCACAACATCCTTGAGGTCGAGTTTAAAGAGCTCGAGGGTATTTAGCAGTTTTTAGGAACATAAAGATAAAGGGTATATGTTTGTTAATACATGGGGATGTATATATTTTATGTTTTATGCCGTTATGTTTTAAGTCTGTTGAGAACGGAATGGTTGTGAACATACTGAAATGTTTTGGAGATTTGTGTATTTATAAAAATGCATATGTTGGATGGATATTGTGAAATTTAGATAGGGTTAGTAAACTCTGGTATTACGAAATTATGGTATTATAGGATTATGTTGTATGGAGATTTTGTTTATGTTTTCCACTGTATATATGTTGACTTATGGATAATCAAGGATTTCATCAGCTATAATGCACCGGACCCGGGTTTAAGGGTTCGAGGCGTTACATAATATATGACATTAGCTAACTATTCATCCTGGGTAAATTTCAGAATTACTAGTTATATCATAAGATTTTATAAACAATGAAGTACAATATGATTAGGTAAACTATGAAATTGTATGTTTACTCAGTTATGTTATTATCAGTGTTTTCAAGCATGTATTATATACTGTATATTTATTATAGCACCTAAATATTAATGTTGCCACACAGCTATATTTAGTTTATTTCCCATACTAAGAGGTGTCTCACCTCAGCTTAAACCATTTCAGGGAACCCAGAAAGACAGGCGGACTGAGCCTGCCGTTGAGGCAGTACTACAACACCGCTAGGAGGGTGAGTTTTTGAACAAGGATTAATAGGTTTTGATGTAAGACCTTAGATATAACTTTTGATATTTTGGGGATTGTATACTTAAATAGTATATGGTGGAATGTAGGTACTCTGGTATAATGTGTTATATGGTTTGGGTGAATGAAATTTATATTTACTGCGGCTTAGGTTTCCGCTTTGTATGATAGGTGTATCCCCATTAAACACAGGTTTCGGGTAGACTTTATTAAATTGTTGATGATGGTATCAGGGTGTTTAACATGATTAATTATGTAGTAAGTTAAGCTGTAACGACCTGCTTAATTTAATATAAAATAAGACATAGTAAATAAAATAGTCAACCTGAACCCGTGGGTAACGAGGACACCTGTCATTCACAACAGAAACCTAAGCAGCAGTAAGTATAAAATTACAACCATCCAACCATAAAACATAATACCAGAGTCTACTTATACCAAAATAACATACATTAATGTTCAATCACCCATAACATTCCAAAAACAACAAGGATCTCACAACAAAATAATCCCGATCCTAGTACAAAATCTTACCCTCCTAGTAGGGTAACATAACAAACTCAAGGGCTGCCACGACCCGCCGGTCTCTCAGGGTCTCCTGAAAAATTAATTAAATTCAAGGGTGAGACACTTATCAGTAAGGGAAAATAAACTAAATACAGTTGTGTGGCAACGTGAACATTTAAATGCAATTATACATATACAGTACATTTTATATATCTGTAAACATTCATCATATCGTACTGAATAATCATATACTTTCATATTTTCTAATAAATCATATCGCTCATAAAAAGTCTGTTATAACTGATAATACTAAAAACATACCCAGGACGAATAGCTAACTGGTGTCAAGTATTACCCCCCATGATGGGTTGTGCAGCCCAAAGGCGGGACCCAAAAACGGCTGGCCAACCACTGCCGAGTCAAAAATGTCTGTAAGTACGATGGGTCTGCCGTACCCTAGTCCGGACTGTCAAGTAGACGTCTACACTCTACACTGAAAGCCACATCGACTAGCCATCTCTCACCCCCTCGTGGGGTGGTTAGCACCAATATGATCATAAATATCTGATCTATAAGCTACGGTACCGAGCTCGTGAAACTGAACTAAACTAACATCCAGGTTCCGATAACATATAATACATGATATTATAGCATTTTTCATAATTTCATAAATTCGACCTCGCGCCGAAAATCAAATCATAAATACAGCCTCACACCGAACATCATTTCATAAATACAACCTCGCGCTGAACATTTCATAAGTACGACCTCGCACCGAAATCAATTCATACACATCATTCTGAAGATAATCAATTATCATGTACTTATCAAAATCATTATTATATACTCTATCTTTTCATAATTCCTGAAAACATGCTTTATTCGTAAAATTTGTCATATCATTACTTTTCATGAAAAATAACATTCATGCCACACAAAGTTGAATAATTCCGTACATTTCATTCTAAAATCACATTTTTTGTATAATAGCAGTATTTTCCAAATAACATACATTTTCTCAATAATATTCAAATATCATGCATGCTTTCCTGAAAATTAATTTACCGATAAATAATAATAATAATATGCGTGGAAAATAACTACTTTAGTTTATTCCCTTACCTGGCAACTAAAAAGCCCCCTATGAATTCCTGGACTCACACTCGTAGGATTTCCTTATCAATACCCTGAAAATGAAAACTCCCAATACTAAATTTTAGTATTTTCACATGAATATCATTTCCTATAACTATGAAAAGACCAAATTCGGCATAAAAAGTCTTACCTTGATTCGGGGACGAATTTCAACTTTCTCCCACCAACGATACGCTCCGGTAAAAATGGAGAGAACTTCTCCAGGAGCGTCATGGTGGCTTCAAATCGTCGAAACGTAGAGGAGAGACAGGGTGGGAAAATTTTTTATTTTTCTACGTTTAATCCGAGTTTTACACTATTTAAACTAGTGGCTTCGTCGACGAAGTCAGCTACCTCCTTCTATTACTATTTCCATTTCCCTCCCTCTTTATTATTTAAATATCATAATTTCTTCTGGTCATTAAACTCTCCCCTCCTTATAAAATTTCGTCTTCAAAATTTACTATTCATGTGATTTATCGTCCCTTGAAGGCAAAATGGTTTACTTATTTTATTACTTACCCTCACTTATGGCGAAGGAATACCGTGGTTACATTCCAAGTCTAGGGAGATTACATATGCAGAAAGAAAATTTCCCCCAAAACCAAAATATCACTTCCTAACTAAAGTATTACATGTACCTGTAAAAGAAATACTACATATTTACTTACATCTTTTAATTATATCTGAACTTCTTGGAATAGTTGCGGGTATTTTTGTTTGATTGTTCTTCGAGCTCCCAAGAAGCCTTTTCTACTGCATGATTTCTCTATAGAACCTTTACCAGAGGAATCTTCTTATTACGCAGTTCCTGTTCTTTTCTATCCAAAATCACCACTGGCACCTCCTCGTAGACTAGCGAATCACTGAGCTCTAATTCACTATAATTGATGATAAGAGAAGGGTCTGCGACGTACTTCCTCAACATAGAAACGTGAAATACGTCATGCATCCTGGATAATGTAGGTGACAAAGTTAGCCTGTAGGCAACTGGTCCCACTTTCTCTAAGATCTCAAACGGACCGATAAACCTAGGGCTAAGTTTACCCTTCCTACCAAACCACATAACCTGTAATAACATCAATTTCTTAATATGAAATGTAACATAATAAATGGAAAAGTCGACCCGAACCCGTGGGTAATAGGGACACCTATCAATCACAACAGAAACCTAAGCAGCAGCAAGCATAAAATCTAAATCATTCATTCATAAAGTATAACACTAGAGTTTACTACAACATCATGTAACTATATTTATATACATCCTCATAAAACATCAAAATAACTTTAGGATCAAACAAAAAATAATTTTGACCATAGTATAAAATCTTACCCTCCTAACGGGGAAATATCACTAACTCAACGGCGGCCACGACCCGCCGGTCAATGAGGGTTTCCTAAAAAATTAATTAATGTTGAGGGTGAGACACATCTTAGTAAGGAAAAATAAACTAAATACAGTTGTGTGGCAACATGAACATTTAATGCAATTATACGTATACAGTACATGTCATATTTTCGTAAACGTTCATCATATCAAAATGAGTAATCACATGTTTTCATATTTTCTAATAAGACTAAAATATTTCTTACTGCTAAAACATTACAAGTACCTGCAAAAGCAAATTACATATTTACTCACATTTTCTAATTACATTTAAACTTCTTGGAATAATTGCAGATATTTCTGTCTGATTTGTTCCTCGAGTTCCCAAGAAACCTCTTCTACTGCATGATTCCTCCATAGAACTTTTACTAGAGGAATTTTCTTACTACGTAGTTCCTGTTCCTTCCTGTCTAGAATCTGCACCGACACCTCCTCATAAACTAGTGAATCACTGAGCTCTAACACACTATAGCTAATAATATGAGAAGGGTCTGGAACATATTTCCTTAACATAGATACGTGAAATACGTCATGTATTCTGGATAGTGTGGGTGGCAAAGCTAGCCTATAAGCCACCGGCCCCACTTTCTTTAAAATCTCAAATGGACCGATAAACCTAGGGCTAAGTTTACCCTTCTTACCAAACCTCATGACTCCTTTTAATGGAGCTATCTTCAAAAATACGTGATTACCCTCATCAAACTCTAAATTCCTGCGGTGATTGTCGGCATAACTCTTCTGTCGGCTCTAAGCTGCTCTGATTCTTTCCCCGATAAGCTGAACCTTATCATTTGCCTGCTGTACCATCTCTGGACCCACAACTCGCCGCACACCCATCTCATCCCAATATAAAGGAGATCGCCAACTCTTACCATTCAGTGCCTCAAATGGTGTCATGCCAATACTGGATTGGTAACTGTTATTATATATGAACTTTACTAGTGGCATGAACTGAGTCCAGCTACCCCCAAGATCTAATACACATGCACGGAGCATATCTTCTAGTATCTGTATCATCCTCTCAATCTGTCCATCTTACTGAGGATGGAATGCCATACTAAACGATAACTGAGACCCCAGACCCTCCTACAAGCTCCTCTAAAATGGTGACGTGAATCGCGGGTCTCGATCAGACACAATAGATGCAGGAACCCTATGAGAACGAACTATCTCCTGAACGTAAATCTCTGCCAATCGACTGAGGGAATAGCTAATCTTGATAGGGAGAAAATGGGCGAACTTAGTCAACCAAACTACTATCACCTAAATCGCGTTCTGACCATGCGATGTCGATGGTAGCCTTGAAAAGAAATCCATGGAAATATGATCCCACTTCCACTCTAGGATAAATAACGGCTGTAACTGTCCTGCCGGCCTTTGGTGCTTAGCTTTTATCTGCTGGCACATCAAGCACTGGGCTACATACTTGGCAATCTCCCTCTTCATACCACTCCACCAGTAAAACTCTCGTAGATCCCTATACATTTTCGTACTGCCGGGATGAACCGTATACAAAGATTTGTGAGCCTCATCTAAAATAGTCCTCCGAATGTCAGCATCGGTCGGAACACATAGTCTAGAACGGAACCGTAAAGCTTCGTCATCTAAAATACAAAATTCCTCTCCCTAACCACTCTGCACTCTATCCATCACCTCTACTAATTCTAGATCTTCTTTTTGGGCTGCTTTAATTCTTTCCTGTAAAGTAGGCTGTACCACTAGGTTGGCAATACATACTAGAGTATCACTCTCCATCAATTCAATGTCGAGTATCTCAAGATCCATCATGATCTTGTGGTTAGAGAAAATCTCGCACTGCTCACCGTACAGGTAATGCCTCCAAATTTTCAATGCGTGTACCACTGCAGCCAATTCTAGATCGCGGGTAGGGTAGTTCTTTTCATATTCTTCCAACTGTCTAAATGCATACGCCACTACCCTACTATGCTGCATTAACACACGGCCAAATCCCTTCAAGGACGCATCACTATAAATAGTATAACCCTCACCCCCAGATGGGATGATCAATACCGGTGCTGTGACTAACCTTTACTTCAGCTCCTGAAAACTCTGCTCACAGCTATCGTCCCATTCAAATTTAGTATTCTTCTTCGTTAGTCGTGTCAAAGGTCGTGACAAAGCTGAGAACCCTTCTACAAAATGACGATAATAACCGGCTAACCCCAAGAAACTCCTGATCTCCTAGACGTTCCTCAGTCTAGCCCAATTCACCACCGCCTCGATCTTACTAGGATCTACAGAAATCCCGCCTCCTGAAATAACATGCCCCAGAAACACAACTTTCCCAAGCCAAAAGTCACATTTACTGAACTTGGCATATAGCTTCTTCTCCCTGAGCATCTGCAAAACCTACCTCAAATGTATCTCGTGCTCCTCATAGCTCCTCGAATAGACCAGTACGTCATCAATAAAGACAACCACAAACTAATCTAAATATGGGTGGAAGATCCGATTCATTAAGTCCATGAATATCGCAAGAGCATTCGTCAGACCAAATGGCATAACAAGAAACTCGTAATGCCCATACCTGGTCCTAAAAGCCATCTTCGATACATCTTCCATTCTCACCTTCACCTGTTGATAGCCTGACCTGAGATCGATCTTGGAATACACCCGTGTACCTTGAAACTGGTTAAACAAATCATCGATACAGGGTAGAGGATACTTATTCTTGATTGTTACTTTATTAATTTCTCTGTAATCTATGCACATCCTCATAGACCCGTCCTTCTTTTTCACAAATAGTACTGGAGCTCCCCACGCAATACACTAGGTCATATGAAACCCTTATCAAGCAAATCCTGCAACTGGTCTTTCAGTTCCGCCAATTCTGTTGGCTCCATTCGGTACGGTGCTTTTTAGATAGGCGCTGTACTTGGAAGTAGATCAATGGGAGAATCTACTTCATGATTAGGTGGCAAACCTGGTAATTCATCCGTGAACACATCTGTAAATTCTTTCACCACAGGCGTATTGATAAGCTTCAATTCATTTTCTGACATTTCTTTCACAAAAGCCACGAATCCCTGACAGCCATTTTGGAGCAGTCTCTTCGCCTGAACAACTGAGACCATCTGAGGCAAGGATTGCACTCGTGACCCTGTAAATCTAAATTCTGGTTTCCCTAGACGTCTGACACTTCTCTTGCACAACAGTCTATAATAGTAGAATTAACTGCAAGCCAATCAATGCCAAAGATAATGTCAAACTCGTGCATATCCAATACCACCAAATCAACAGATAAAATTCTCCCCTGAACACCAACTAGGTAACCACGGAGCATCCTACTACATTTCACTGCTGACCCGGTCGGTGTTACCACTAATAGTTCAACATCTAATGATTGCGTTTCCGCCCCACATAATTTAACACACTCTAAGGACACAAACGAGTGTGTGGCACCAGAATCAAAAAGTGCAGTAATTTTAATTGAAAACATATTAACAGTACCTGTCACCACGTTGCCGGCCGCCTCAGCGTCGCCTGGTGTCAAAGCAAAAACCCTGGTTAAGGCCATATTCCTCTGCTGGCCTCCATGTGGCACCTAGTAACCTCCTCGTGCAGGTCTAGGGGCAAGAGCAACACCAATCTGCGTCGGACACTCCCTCGTCATATGTCCTGGCTCCCCACATCGATAGCAAACACCCCACCCAGCACGACACTCTCCTGGGTACCTCTTCCCATAAGTCGGGCAAACTGGAGATGGCTATATACCCTGGAAATCGTGATTCCCGGTCTCCTGTCTCTGGTCCCTATAGTAGCCACCTCTCCTCCAAGAACCACGTCCAACACCCTGCTAGGAACTAGAAGGTATGGATCTCTTCTTCTGTCTCTGCTCCTTAGCCTCCAATCGCTCACCAATATCTGCTATAGTGGCTCTGTCCACTAGCTCAGCAAAATCCTACAACTTAAGAATCTATACCTGCTTATAAATTTCCCTCCTCAGGCCTCTCTCAAACTGTCATACCTTCTTTGCTTCATATGGAATGATATACGGGGCGAAGCGAGATAGTTCGATGAACCTCACCGCGTACTGCTGTACTGACAGCTGTCCCTATTTCAGATTCAGGAACTCCTCAATCTTAACCTCCTTGGATGAGGCTGGAAAATATCTGTCGAAGAATATTTCTTTAAACCGTTCCCACGTCATCCCCACAGGTATAGTCCTTTGTTGCTATAAAAGTCTCACTGCTGACCACCATCTCTCAGCCTCCCCAGTTAGTCTATAGGTGGCAAACAACACCTTCTGCTCCTCCAAACATTGCAGCACTGCAAATATTTTCTCTATCTCCTGCACCCAATTTTCAGCAACTGCAGCATCTGTCCCTCCTGAGAAAGCTGGAGGACTCATCTTAATAAACTTCTCAATCGAACTATCGTGGCCTGCCGATGGACCACTCGGTTCCTTCGAACTCCTAGTAATTTCTGCCATAACCTGCTATGCCACGCTGCATAAGATGGCATTTGAATCATTGCCCGCAGTGCCTGAGGGTCTAGCACCCTCACTCCCACTAGCGTGGGCACTATTGCCACCAAGGTCTATCCTGGAAATAAGCAACTTAACTCAAAACCCCTTCACTATACATATCACTCAACTCATATAGTACATTCTCCTAATTAATTCATCTCTCCTCTTCTCAATTCAAGGTTCAATCTTGCAACCTAGATACCCAACCCGATGATAGTTTACAATGATTTTCCTTGAATCGTCACCCCAGGAAAATCACACAAACCACCACGGAAGTTCTGCATCTAGCCTACAAAACCAGACCTCAAGTCTCCTTATCCTATACTCTGGTATTATTACTACTGCACTCTAAAGTCTACAGAACCGAGTATCCTAGGCTCTGATACCAAATGTTACGACCTCAATTTCTTAATGTGAAATGTAACATAATAAATGGAAAAGTCGACCCGAACCCGTGGGTAACGATGACACCTATCAATCACAGCGGAAACCTAAGCAGCAGCAAGCATAAAATCTAAATCATCCATCCATAAAGTATAACACTAGAGTTTACTACAACATCATGTAACTGTATTTATATACGTCCTCATAAAATATCAAAATAACTCTAGGATCAAACACAAAATAATTTTGACCCTAGTACAAAATCATACCCTCCTAAAGGAGTAATATCCCTAATTCAACGGAGGCCACGACCCTCCGGTCACTCAGGGTTTCCTGAAAAATTAATTAATGTTGGGGGTGAGACACATCTCAGTAAGGAAAAATAAACTAAATACAGTTGTGTGGCAACATGAACATTTAATGCAATTATACGTATACAGTACATGTCATTTTGTCGTAAACGTTCATCATATCATAATGAGTAATCACATGCTTTCATATTTTCTAATAAGTCATATCGTACATAAAACATTTGTCAAACTGATAATACTGAAAACATACCCAGGATGAATAGCTAGCTGGTGTCATGTATTACCCCCCATGATGGGTTGTGCAGCCCGAAGGAGGGACCCGACAATGGCTGGCCGACCACTGCCGAGTCAGATATGTCTGTAAGTACGATGGGCCCGCCACAGCCTGGTCTGGACTGTTAGGTGGACGTCTACAACTCTACACTGAAAGCCACATCGACTATCCATCTCCCACCCCCTTGTGAGGTGGTTAGCACAAATCTGAACATAGATATCTCATATATAAATAGCTATGGTACCGAGCTCCTGAACTGAATTAAACTAAACTAACATCCGGGTTTTGATAACATATAGTACATGATAACATCTTTCATAATTTCATAAATCACGGCCTTGCGCTGAACATTTCATAGATCACGGCTTTGCGCCGAACATTTCATAAATTACGGCCTTGCACCGAACATTTCATAAATTACGGCCTTGCTCCGAATATATCATAATTACGGTCTTGCGCCGAACATATCATACATATCATTCTGAAAATAAATCATTTATCATGTATTTCAACATTGTAATGTACTGTACTATTTCATGATTTTTCAAAACATATTTCATTCGTATATTTGTCATATCATGATATTCTTCCATATAAAATAATATTCATGCCACACATTGCTGTATAAAAACCATACATTGAATTCTGAAATCACAGTTGCTGGCATCTCATACATATATACATCTTTCAACATAATAGCAGTATTTTTTTCAAACGTACATTTCCTTCGTAATAAACAGATATAATATATGCTTTTCTTGAAAATAACTTTTCTCATAAATAACAATAATTTTGCAAGAAAGTAATTGCTTTAGTTTATTCCCTTACCTAGCTACTGAGAAAGCCCCTAAAATATCTTAGCCTAACCCCCATAGGATTTCCTGATCAATACCCTGAAACTGAAAACTTCCAGTATTAAACTTCAGTATTTCTACGTGTATATCACTTACCATAACTATTATAAGATCAAATTTGGCATAAAAAATCTTACCTCAAGTTAGGGATGATTTCCAACTTACTTTCACCAACGATCTGCTTCGACAGAATTGGAGAGAACTTCCCCAGGATCGTTGTGGTGACTTCAGATTGTCGATCCGGGGTAAATATGGCCCAAAAATTATGACAGAGAGAGAGAGGGCCGAAGGGGGGAGAGAGAGAATATGCTTGCTTAGTTGTGAAGTAACAAAATCTAGATTTTTCTATTTATAGAACTGGATTCGTTGACGAGCCACGTCATTCATCGACGAATCCTTCTTTAATTTTGTCGATGAAATTTATTCCTCGTCAATGAAATTCAGTCGGCTCAAAATGCCTCTTGGTATTTCTTTGTCGACAAAATTCAGTCTTCGTTGACGAATTCTCTTAAGCCCTCGTTGACAAATCCTCTGTATTCGTCAACGAAGCCCTGATGATCCCCCCCTTCGGTTATTCCTTCCAAAGTACGAAGTCGTTCGTCTTCCTCCTTCTGTTCCTGGTTTCATTTCCCTTCCTCTTTATTATCTAAATCCCATTATTATTCGGGTTGTCTCATAACCCCTTTTAACGGAGCTATCTTCAAAATTACATGATCACTTACATCGAACTTCAAATTCCTACAATGATTGTCTGCATAACTCTTTTGTCAGCTGTGAACTTCACTAATTCTATCCCTGATGAACCGAACTCTATCGTACGCCTGCTGTACTAGCTCTAGCTCCACAACTCGCCGCTCACGCATTTCGTTCCAATATAAAGGAGACCGACATCTCCTGCCGTATAGTGCCTCAAACGGTGTCAAACCAATGCTGGCCTAAAAGCCGTTATTATACGCAAATTCCACCAGTGGCATGAACTGAGTTCAGCTACCCGCAAAATCTAATACACATGCTCGGAGCATATCTTCTAGTATCTGTATCGTCCTCTCAGTCTGCACATTTTACTGAGGATAGAATGCCGTGCTAAACGATAGCTGAGACCCTAGAGCTTCCTACAAACTTTTCCAGAACCGTGAAGTGAAACGCGAGTCTCAATCTGACATAATAGATACGGGCACTCCATAAGAACGATCTATCTCCTGAACGTAAATCTCCACTAAACGGTTAGGGGAATAGCTGATCTTGATAGGGAGGAAATGGGCGGTCTTAGTCAATCGGTCTACTGTCACCCAAATCGCATTCTGGCCATGCGATGTCGACGACAGCTCTAAGACAATATCCATGGATATATGATCCCACTTCCACTCTGGGATAAATAACGGCAGCAACTGTCCCGTTGGCCTCTGGTGCTCAGCTTTTACCTGTTGGCACTTCAAGCTCTAGGCTACATACTCGGCAATCTCTCTCTTCATACCACTCCACCAATAAAACTCTCGCAGATCCCTATAAATTTTCGTACTACCAGGATGAACTGTATACAAAGATCTGTGAGCCTCCTCTAAAATAGTCTTCCTAATGTCAGTATCGGCAAGAACACATAATCTGGAACAAAACTGCAAAGCTCTGTCGTCTGCAATACTGAATTCCTCCTCCTGACCACTCTGCACTATGTCCATTACCTCAACTAATTCTGGGTTATCTTTTTGGGCAGCTTTAATTCTTTCGTGCAGAGTAGGCTGTACCACCAGACTGGTGATATATACCTATGGGTCACTCTCAACCAACTCGATACTGAGTCTCCCCAGATCCATCATGATCGGATGCTGGATCTCCATAGCCCTCAACGCTGATTCCCTAGATTTCCTACTCAGTGCAATCACTTTCTTTAATTAACTCTAACCACTTTCTTTGTTTCATATTCAGTTCCTTCTGAGTGAAAAAATACTTTAAGCTCTTGTGATCGAAGAAAATCTCACATTGTTCACCGTACAGGTAATACCTCCAAATTTTCAAAGTGCATACCATTACAGCCAATTCAAGATCATGGGTAGGGTAGTTCTTTTTGTATTCTTTCAACTGTATGGACACATACGTCACTACCCTGCCATGCTGCATCAATACACAGCCAAGTCCCTTCAAGGACGCATCACTGTGACTAGCCTCTACTTCAATTCCTGAAAACTCTGCTCACAGCTGTCGTCCCATTCAAATCTAGCATTCTTCCTAGTCAGTCGTGTCAAAGGCCCCGATAAAGCTGAGAATCCCTCAACAAAATGACGTTAATATCCAGCTAACCCCAAGAAACTCCTGATCACCTGGATATTCCTCAGTTTTTCCCAAATTCACTACTGCCCCAATTTTACTAGGATCCACAAAAATTCTATCCCTTGAGATAACATGCCCCACACCGGTAGCAGACACCTCGCCCGGCACGACACTCCCCTAGGTGTCTCTTCTCGCAAGACGGGCAAGCTGGAGATGGCTGCACACCTTGGAAATCGCGACTCTCGGTCTCCTATCTCCGGTCTCTGTAATAGATACCTCTCTTCCACGAATCACAACCGACTCCCTACTAGGAACCAAAAGGTGCGGATCACTTCTTCTGCCTCTGCTCCTCAGCCTCTATCCCCTCTCCAATCTCCGCTATGGTGGCTCTATCCACCACCTCAGCAAATCATGCAACTTCAATATCGATACCTGCTTATATATTTATCTCCTTAGGCCTATTTTAAACAGTCATACCTTCTTTGCTTCATCTGGTATGATGTACAGGGCGAAGCAGGATAATTCGATGAACCTCGTCGTGTACTGCTGTACGGTCTGCTATCCCTACTTCAGATTCAGGAACTCCTCTACCTTCGCTTCCTTGGACGAGGCTGGAAAATACCTGTTGAAGAATGTCTCCTTAAACCACTCCAACGTTATCTCCACAAGTACCGTCCTTTGCTACTCCAAAAGTTTCACCGCTGTCCACCACCTCTCAGCCTCTCCAGTCAGTCTGTAGGTAGCAAACAGCACCCTCTGCTCCTCAGAACACTGCAGCACTGTAAATATTTTCTCTATCTTCTGCACCTAATTTTCAGCGACTGCAAGATTTGTTCCCCATAAGAAAGCCGAAAGATTCATCTTAATAAATTTCTCTATCGAGTTACCATGACCTTTCGATGGACCACCATGTTCCCTCGAACTCCTGGCTATTTCTGCCATAACTTGTTGTGCCACGCTGTGCAAAAATGCATCCGAATCACTGCCTGCAACACCTGAGGGTCCAGCACGCTCAGTCCCACTAGCGTGGGCACTACTGCCACCAGGGTCCATCCTGAAAAACAAATAACTTAACTCAGAACCCCTTCACTACATATATTCCCCAACCAATATAATATTTATTCCTAATTAATTCATCTCTTCCAATCTTAATTCAAGGTTCAATCCCGCAACCTAGATACCCAACCCGACGATAGTTTACCATGACTTTGCTGAAATCGTCACCCTAGGAAAATCACACAAACCACCACGGAAGTCCTGCATCTAGACTACAAAACTAGACCTCAAATCCCCTTATCCTATCCTCTGGTATTATTACTGTTGCACTCTAGAGTCTATAGAACCTAGTATCTTAGGTTCTGATACCAAACTATAATGACCTGCTTAACTTGATATAAAATAAGACAAAGTAAATAAAATAGTCAACCCGAACCCGTGGATAACGGGGACACCTGTCATTCATAGTGGAAACCTAAGCAGCAATAAGTATAAAATTACAACCATCCAATCATAAAACATAATACCAGAGTCTACTTACACCAAAATAACATACATATATGTTCAATCTCCCATAACATTCCAAAAACAACTAGGATCTCATAACAAAATAATCCTGATCCTAGTACAAAATCTTACCCTTCTAGAAAGGTAACTTAACAAACTTAACAGCGGCCACGACCCGCCGATCTCTCAGGGTTTCCTGAAAAATTAATTAAATTCGAGGGTAAGACAGTTCTCAGTAAAGGAAATTAAACTAAATACAGCTGTGTGGCAACATGAACATTTAATGCAATTATACATATACAATACATTTTATATATCTGTAAACATTCATCATATCATACTGAATAATCATTTACTTTCATATTTGCTAATAAATCATATCGCTCATAAAACGTTTGTTATAGCTAATAATACTGAAAACATACCCAGAATGAATAGCTAACTGGTGTCATGTATTACCCCTATGACGGGTTGTGCAGCCCG
The DNA here is from genome assembly GCF_029873635.1 of Malania oleifera. Classification (NCBI taxonomy): domain Eukaryota; kingdom Viridiplantae; phylum Streptophyta; class Magnoliopsida; order Santalales; family Ximeniaceae; genus Malania; species Malania oleifera. Next base: position 133,978,576 of record NC_080417.1, read on the forward strand.
AAAGCAAGACCCGACAATGGCTGGCTGACCACTGCAAGTAAAAAATGTCTGTAAATACGATGGGCCCACCACACCCTGGAATGGATTGCCAGGTGAACATCTACACTCTACACTGAAAGCCACATCGACTAGCCATCTCCCACCCCCTTGTGGGGTGGTTAGCACCAATCTGATCATAAATATCTGATTTATAAGCTACGGTACCGAGCTCCTGAAATTGAACTAAACTAATATTCGGGTTTTGATAACATATAATACATGATATTATAGCATTTTTCATAATTTCATAAATACGGTCTCGAGCCGAAAATCATTTCATAAATACGGCCTCGCGCCGAAATCATTTCATACACATCATTCTGGAAGATAATCAATTATCATGTACTTATCAAAATCATCATAATATATTTTATTTTTCATAACTCCTGAAAACATGCTTTATTCGTAAAATTTGTCATATCATTACTTTTCATGAAAAATAACATTCATGCCACACAAAGTTGAATAATTCCGTACATTTCATTCTAAAATCACATTTTCCATATAATAGCAGTATTTTCCAAATAACATACATTTTCTCAATAATATTCAAATATCATGCATGCTTTCCTAAAAATTAATTTAATGATAAATAATAATAATACGCGTGGAAAATAACTGCTTTAGTTTATTCCCTTACCTGGCAACTAAAAAGCCCCCTATGAATTCCTAGACTCACACCCGTAGGATTTCCTGATCAATACCCTGAAAATAACTACAAATATTGCCACAGATTCTTTAACCTCTTCTGAGATTGCTATCTCTGGTCTCACCAGCGAACAATACCATCAACTCTTAGATCTTTTATCGCCCTTGAACACCAACTCTGCCAATTTTTCTGCTAACCTTGCCTCTTGCCATTCTGCTTCTCTTTCTAAATACTAAATGGATTATTGATTCAGGTGTGTAATGACCCAAATTATAATGGTATTTTAATAAAAATTAAAAGAGAGAAAAATGGGAATAGAAAAGAGGGTGCAGCAGACGAGAAAATACCGAGGAGAAAATACATAGATCGGATATCTATGTCCAGATTGGTGCTAACCACCCCATGAGGGGGTGGGAGATGGATAGTCAATGTGGCTTTCAGTCGACGAGAAAATACCGAGGAGGGTTCTGGAAATTCTAAATTTCGTCGACGAGAGGTGAAGGTTCATCGAAGAAACTCTTAAGGGACTCGTCGATGAGGTGATGTGTCTCGTCGATGAATCCGGATCTATAAATAGCCTAAAACTCAAATTAAACGCAAAAAAATCAGAAAATTTCTTACTCTCTCTCTCCTCTACAGTTCCTCTCTCCTCTCTCTCTTTGATTTCAGCTTCGTCATTCACCGGATCGACGATCTGAGGCCACCACAACGCTTCTGGGGAAGTTCTCTCCAAATCTGCCGGAGCAGATCGTTGGTGGAAGCGAGTTGAAATTCATCCCTGAGTTGAGGTATGACTTTTTAAGCAAAATTTTGTCTTTTCATAGTTATAGGAAATTATATTCACATGAAAATACTGAAACTTAGTTCTAAGAGTTGTTAAATTCAGGGTGTTAAACAGGGAACCCTGCGGGTGCAAGACGAGTGGATTTTTAGGGGGTTTTTCTTAGTATCCGGTAAGGGAATAAACTAAAGTAGTTATTTTTCCATGCAAATTAGTATTATTTATCAGCAAATTAATTTTCAGGAAAACATGTTTTATATTTGAATATTATTGAGAAAATGCATATTTGGGAAAATAGTGCTGTATTACAGGAAATGTAATTTTAGAATAAAATGTATGATTTTACTCAGCATTGTGTGGCATGACCATTATTTTGCGTGATAAGTATTATGTTATGGCAATTTTACGATTAAAGCATGTTTTGAGGAATTATGAAACAATACAGTACGTTATGATTTTGAAGTACATGATAAATGATTTATTTATTCAAAATGTATGAGATATTCGGCGCAAGGTCGTGATTGATAGCCGGCGCAAGGCCATATTTACGAAAGAATAGAAATGCCATCAATTCATTTATGTTAAATGTCATATTATCATGTACTATATGTTATCAAAACCCGAATGTTAGTTTAGTTCAATTTCAAGAGCACGGTACCGTAACTATATAGATCAGATATCTTTCTTCAAATTGGTGCTAACCACCTCACGAAGGGGTGGGAGATGGATAGTCGATATGACTTTCTGTGTAAATTTGTAGACATCCTCCTGGCCGTCCGGACTAGGGTGTGGCGGACCCATCATACTTACAGACATTTTTGACTCGGTAGTAGTTGGCCAGCCATTGTCGGGTCCCCCCTTCGGGCTGCACAACCTGTCATTGGGGGTAATACATGACTTCAGCAAGCTATTCATCCTGAGTATGTTTTCAGTATTATTAGCTATACCAGACAGTTATGATTAGTATGATTTATTAAAAATATGAAGGTATAAATTTAATAAATTATTAAATGATTAATGTTTTCTGGTACAGAAAATGTGTTGTATATCTGTATTATCATTAAGTATTCAAGTTGTCACACAACTGTATTTAGTTTATTTTCCCTTATTGAGAAGTGTCTCACTCCTAAACTTAAATAATTTTCAGGAAACCCAGAAGGACAGACGGGTTGTGGCCGCCATTGAGTCTGTCGTGCTACCCCATTAAGAGGGTAAGTTTGAAATAGGATCAGGAAATTCTGATATGGGATCCTAGAGATATTTTTGTGTTTTTGAGAGATCGTATATAAACACAGTGTTTTGGGATTATAGTTAACTCTGGTATTATGTATTTTGTGATATTGAGTTGATGATTTACATTTACTGCTGCCTAGGTTCCGCTGTGTATGACAAGTGTCACCACTACCCACTGGTTCGAGTTGACTATTTTATTTAATGTGTTTTATTATATGATTAGTTAAGCAGGTCGTTACAAGGTGCCTCCGATTATATGACTTTCAATTTGTCTTCTCTTGATAATATTCAACTTCTTAATCCGCCATGCCATATTAAGCTTCCAATGGTGACATTGTTCCTATAACTCATACCAGCACTATGCGATTTTCTTCTAATTTCTCTCTTTCTAAAGTTCTTTATGTGCCTTCATTCAAATTTAATTTATTGTCCATCAGCAAACTTACCACTGATCTCAATTGTGTTGCTGTATTTTTTCCTACCTTTTGTGTCTTTCAGGATCTATCAACGAGGAGGCTGATTGAAACGTGTGAAGTACGTGATGGGCTTTACCACTATAAACCACCCTCAGCCTCATTTTTCCACTCTCAGCGTGTTTCTAACACTACTCTTTGGCACCAACATCTCAGTCACCCTTCTATTTCATGTATTCCGAAAACCTTAAATATTTCTTCTTCTCATTTGCCTTGTGATGTTTGTGTTGGAGCAAAGCACACTCATTTACCTTTTTCTTTGAACACAAATAAGAGCACATTTTGTTTTAATCAGATTTATTGTGATATATAGGGTGGTTATTCTACAACTTCACTTTATGGTGCACATTATTATTTAACAATCATGGATGATTACTCGCATGCTACATGGGTCTATCTTATGCGTATGAAATCTGATACTTTCACTTACCTTAAGAATTTTTGCACCATGGTTAAAAATAAGTTCAATTGCACTGTTAGGCACGTGTGCACTGATAATGGTCGATAATTTCTATTCACTCCACTTCAAACCTTTTTCCATGATCAAGGAATTTTTCATGAGCACACATGTGTGGATACTCTTCAAAAGAATGGTGTTGCCAAGCGTAAATATTGCCATCTTCTTAATGTGGCTTCGTGTTTACTTTTTCAAGCTAATCTTCCAATCTCTTTTTAGGGTGAATGCATTCTTACAGCCACTTATTTAATTAACCGCACTCCTTCACCCAGCCTCAATCATAAGTCCCCTTATGAACTTCTTTTTAAAAAACCACCGTCATATACACACTTACGAGTGTTTGGGTGCTTGTGTTATGCTCAAAATACTCGTCAACACCGCTATAAATTCTCTCCCTGTGCTCTTTAATGTGTTTTCTTAGGCTATCCTTCTCATCATAAGGCTTATCTTGTCTATGATCTTGCAAATAAAAAAAATTTCATCTCCCGTGATGTCACTTTTGAAGAAATTATTTTTCCCTATCATCTCATCTCTCCAATTCCTACATCTTCTCCAATCCTTCCTCTTCCTATTCCTGATATACATTATTCCTATACTTTACTTCCTCCACCAACCACACCTAACCCTAGCCCCTCATCTCTCCCTCCTTCTCCCTTGGTCTCCTCCCCGACACCCACACCCTCACCCCTTTTCCCACCACCCCCTCCACCCACCTCTCCACAGCCTAAACAAGCTGTCACACATCCCTCTTACTTGGCTGATTATATCTGTTCTACTTTACCAAAGTCCTCCACGACTTCACAAGTTTCAAAATGTTCCTCAGGTACGGCTCATTGTCTCTCATCTTCTTTATCTTATCATCATTCTCTAATCAACATTTGGCTTTTCTTTCTATCATGTCCCAACATCTTGAACCCACCTTATATTCTCAGGTTGTGCTGCACCCACTTTGGTGTGATGCTATGGTTTCTAAAATCCAAGCCTTAGAAACCATAATATATGGGTTCTTCAACACCTCCCACCTGGAAAAAAACCAATTGGCTGTAAATGGGTGTTCAAAACAAAACTTCAGGTCGATGGATCCATAGAGGGACACAAAACTCGCTTGGTGGCCAAGGGCTACACTCAGGTAGAAGGTTTGGATTATCATGACACTTTTGCTCCTATTGCTAAACTCGTTACTATTAGGTGTGTTCTTGTAATGGCTACAGCTTGGAACTGGCATCTCCTTCAAGTGGACGTCAACAACGCTTTTCTCCGTGGTGACCTTGATGAGAAGGTTTATATGCTCCCTCCACCAGGTTATTGCAAACAGGGGGAGACTCGTGTTTGTTGCCTTTAGAAATCCCTTTATGGTCTTAAGCAAGTCTCTTGTAATTGGTTCTCTCAATTATCTTCTGTTTTACTTACTGCGGGTTTCACCAAATATCAGGTCGATCATTCTCTTTTCACTCGTTTTCAGGGTTAGTCTTTTTCTCTCATACTTGTTTATGTTGATGACATTCTCGTGGCAGGTAATGATCTCTCCGATATTAGCACTTTCAAAGTCATGTTTGCTCAGAAATTCAAACTAAAAGATCTTGGCAAATTGAAATATTTCCTTGGCCTCGAAGTTGCTTGCTTTCCCACTAGCATATTTCTTATTCAACAAAAATATGCTCTTGACATCCTCACTAATAGCAGTCATCTTGGTGCTCGTCCTGCCCACTTTCCCATGGAACAAAATCTCAAGCTCAATAATATTGATGGTGATCTTTTCTCTTATCCAAGCTCGTTTCAGCGACTCGTTGGACGTTTGATATATCTCACCCTCACTTGTCCCGACATTGTATTTTCGGTCAACATTCTCAATCAATTTATGCACCAGCCTAGACGACCACATTATGACGTTGTTGTACGTGTTCTTTGATACATTAAGTGTTCTTCGATACATTAAGACTTCTCTAGGATAGGGCTTATTTTTTCCTACTTCCAACACTCTTCAAGTCTCAGCCTATTCTGATTTCGATTGGGCTAGTTGTCCTCTCACTCACTGCTCCACCACTGGTTTTTTCATTCAATTAGGCACTAGTCCGATTTCCTAGCACACTAAGAAACAAACTACAATGTCTCGCTCCTCCGCCAAAGCTGAGTATCGGGCACTTGCTTCCACTACTTGTGAACTTACATGGCTCAAAACTCTTTTAAAAGATCTTGGGGTACCACATTCCTAACCTATACTCTTCTATTGTGACAAGCAAGTGGCTCTTTATATTGCCCAGAATCCAGTTTTCCACGAACGTACAAAACATATAGAAATCGATTCTTCCCTAAGAATATCACATAGCAAGTGGCTCTTCATGTTGCCCGTGAAAAGTTACGAGCTGACCTTTTCTTCCCTAAGCATATTCCTACCCATAGTCAGTTTGTCGATATCTTCACAAAAGCTTTGGGTCATGAACATTTCCAAGACTTATCATGAAAGTTGGGCATTACAGATCTTCATGCTCCAACTTGAGGGGGAGTATTAGAGAAATATATATTTTCCATCTTAGAAAAATAAACTTTCCAATTTTTCAATTCTCTTACGTATATATATACCATTGTAATATTCAATAATCAATAAAGAAAAATGCCTTCATTCAAAATTTAACAGTTTATACTCACTTACACGCACTTGCACACACTAAAAAACACACACTATTTACACTCACTCACACACCTGCACACACTAAAAAACAGACACTGTTTGCACTCACTCACACACACAAGCACACACACTAAAAAACACACACTGTTTACACTCGCTCACACACACTTGCACACATTAAAAAGCACACAATGTTTACATTCACTCACACACACCTGCACATACCTTATGCACACATTAACTCACGCATTGTTCACACACACCTACACACCCATCATGCAAACGCTAACTCACGGACTTTTCACACACACTAACATACACTAAACATACACTAACTCACGCACCTCATACACACACCTTAACGCACACTCTACACACATTAACTCACACATTGATTAGCACACACTCTTGCGTACATTGTTAACACACATTTATGCACAGTGTTACCACGTAACCGCGAACACTTTTAATGGTTTAAAAACTCACAAAAAATAAGAAAAATCATTAAAAATTTAGAAAACTCGAAAAAAATCAAAAAATATTTATGGGGCTTGATTTTCATTATTTTTGCTTTAATTGCCTTTTTGTTATTTCAAAGTTTGGGAAAATATAAAAACTATAAAAAAAATTCATAAAAATAGATAAAAATCCAAAAGAGTATTTTGAGACTAGAAAATCATTTTTGGCACTCTTTTCTATCCCACATAAATTCCAAAACCTCCCACAATATTATTTTCATACTTAAAAAAATCCTACAAAATTTCAAAATGCCGGGAGTTTATTTTGTACCTTATTTTCTCGATTTTCCTTCCCAATGATTTTAAAGGGAGGCATGATGCAATGACCCAAAGAATAATGGTATTTAAATAATAAAGAGAGAGGAAAATGGAAATAGTAAAAGAGGGCGGCAGCAGACTTTGTCGACGACATGGCATTTTGGGCTCGTCGACGAGGGTGCGCTTCGTCGACAAGAAGATACCGAGAGGCTATTTTTTTTCAACTCTGAATTTCATCGATGAGGAATAGTATTCATCAACTAATTGCCTTTTTGACCTCGTCGACGAGGTAACGTGACTCGTTTACGAAGGTCAGTGTATAAATAGCCCTAAATGCGATTTTTCAGCTAATTTTCGCACAAAAACCCTCTCCTCTCTCTCCCTTTCGGTTTTCATTCCTTCTCTCCAAGTTTCTGGGCTGGATTTACACCGGTTTGATGATCTAAAGCCATCACGATACTCCTGAGGAAGTTCTCTACATATCTGCTAGAGTGGATCGTCGGTGAGGCTAGTTTGAAATTCATCATTGATTCAAGGTAAGATTATTTATTCAGAATTTGGTCTTCCCATAGTTATAGGAAATGTTATTCATGGAAAAATACTGAAGTTTGGTTCTGAGAGTTGTCGTTTTTAGGGTGTTGAATGGGGAACCCTGCGAGTGCAGGGCCAGTGAATTTTAGGGGGATTTTTTTCAGTAATCAAGTAAGGGAATAAACTAAAGCAGTCATTTTTCATGCAAATTATTATTATTTGTTAGCAAATTAATTTTCAGAAAGCATGTATTTTATATATATATATATATATATATGAGTAGATTGGTAAAAATGCATATTTGGAAAAATACTGCTATTATGTTGAAATGTATATATATTATGAAATTCCAGAAAATATGATTTTAGAATAGAATGTATGGTTTTAATCAACATTGTGTGACATGAATATTATTTTACATGGAAAGTATTATGTTATGACAATTTTACGAATAGGGTATGTTTTCAGAGATTATGAAATAATGCAGTACATTATGATTTCAAAATACATGATAAATGAATTATTTATTCAGAATGATAAGTATGAAATGTTCGACGCAAACCGTGATTGATACTCGGTGTAAGGCCGTGTATTATGTTTAATTTCAGTGCAAGGTCGTATTTATGAATGTTTGGCGCAAGGCCGTATATATAAAAGAATTCGGCGCAAGGTCGTACGTACGTATGTATGTTATTACAGAAAATGCTATCAATTTATTTATGTCAGACAAGTATATTATCATGTATTATATGTTATCAGAACCCGGATGATAGTTCAGTTCAGTTTCAGGAGCACGGTACTGTATTATGCTCAAACTTGTGCTAACTGTCCTTGCAAGTAGAGAGGGTGGGAGATGGATAGTCGATGTGACTTTCAGTGTAAAGTTGTAAACGTCCACCTGACAGTTCGGACTAGGGTGTGGCGGGCCCATCGTACTTATAGACATTTTTGACTCGGCAATGATTGGCTAGCCATTGTCAGGTCCCCCCTTCAACCTACACAACCTATTATGGGGGGTAATACATGACTTCAGCTAGCTATACATCTTGGGTAAATTTCAGTATTATCAGTTATATCAGACATTTCATAATCAGTATGGCTTGTTAGAAATTATGAAAGTATATGATTATTCAGTATGTTATGATGAATGTTTTCTAGCATATGAAATGTATTGTATATATATTATAGCACTAAATATTCATGTTGCCACACAACTGTATTTACTTTATTTTCCCTTACTGAGAGGTGTCAATGTGACGCTCCGAAACCCGCCAAGTGGGGCCCGAGTGCCATGTGTTCCAATCACCTGCATCTGATACCATAATTATCATGCACGCAGTGGAACATAAATAAATAACCTCAAATAAATATCAGAGTTTTATATAACAACCCAAAAATAAACACTACAACATCCAGATATCTATCTCCAGAACCAGTATTTAAAACATAATCCCGTACAAATATATATCTATATATCAGTATCTCATAATACCCCCAAAAAGAAACTAGCAGAAACAGTCTCAGCCTAGGCCTTCAAACCCAGTCTCCAGAAAAACTTGAAAATTGTTAATCCACTAGGGTGAGACACTTCTCAGTAAGGGTGGAATAAATTATAACAGTGTGTGACAAATGAGTTTTAATATTTATATATATCAAAATAAATTGTTTCTCACACAATATCAATAACAACTGAGAAATGTACCATTAATAACATTCCCGACTTCTAATATCACACACATCCAATATGCACAAGTACATAGATTTTATGCAGGCGAAAGTCCCCAAGGATAGGGAAGATTACCCGCCCATACAAGTAGTTTCCCTCTGCTCTGGTACTAAAAACTACCTACCAGAGCACTCACCTTACTCAGTAAGCCCTCAGGTGAAGTATTACCTCGCCACCAGTACACACATCTTTATTATTTTAAAGGCGAAGGTTTCCGAGGATCGGGATGTCTACCCGCCCATACAAGTAGCATCCCTTTGCACTGATACCAAGAAATTATCTAACAGAGCACTCGCCTTTCTCAGCAAACCCCCGGTGGTATGTTTACCTCGCCGCATGCACACACATGCATTCATAATATGCTATACCATTATTTTTATGTTATAATTAAATTCACATGCGCACAACACATCCACACAAGAATCATGCATCTTATATTTCATCTTCTAATGTCCTCAGTACGTGGCCCACACAGAGCAACTCCGTACATGTCAGTACGTGGCCCACACAGGCACCTACGTACTTCTTATCTACACGTGGCCCACACAGGCACTACTAACCACACAGGGTATATAACAAGGCCCACACATGCTCCATTATCCACACAGGATATAATGTGGCCCACACAGGCACCACTACTCACACAGGGTATATAACATGACCCACACAGGTACCATTATCCACACAGGATATAACGTGGCCCACATAGGCACCACTACCCACACAGGGTATATAACATGGCCCACATAGGCGCCATTATTCACCAGTACCCAATCCCCATGACCTACCCGTCATACATCAGTAGAACAAGCTCCTTGACCTGCCAATGTCCTACCCCATATAAATGACAATATGACAAGCTCATCATCCTGCCAACGTCATATCATGATTTACATCTAGGCAATATAACAACCTCCTCATGCCAACGTTATATTGAGATGCATACGAATAACCACACCAGTTAGTTCACACAGACGCATCAATACATTTCCACAAATGAATCCAACAGATTAATACATTCCCACACAGTAATCCAATAGATCAATATATTTCCACACAGTATCCCAACAGATCAATACATTTCCACACAGGAGTTAAACATAACAATTCATTCATCATGTCATAATCATTTCAAACACCCCCACATGCAAACCCAAATGTCACAAAAATTCATATTCAATTTATTAGAAAGAAATTGTTCTCATGCCACACCGTTTTAATATCATAAACAATTATCCCAAATATAATCTTAAACCAAAATCATCATTTTCCCAGTAATCAGACTATTTTGAAAATCATATAGATAAATAATAAATTTTGTATGCTCGTAAATAACTGGTTCACTTTAATAAAATACTGATATAATTTTTTCCCCCTTACCCGATTCCCTGAATCACACCTGTAGGGCTCCCAAAATTATACTCGCAGCGCTCACTCGAACCTTGATTTAATCAAATCAACCCCAATAAAATATTATTTTAACATTTCCTAATTTACAATATTTAAATAATAATTAATTTCTAAATAACTCATTTATCCTAATTTTAGGTTATTTCTACAACAACCCCACGAGAAATTCGCTCCGATAGACTTATAGAGAATCATCCCTAGATTCTTATGGTGGTATCCGATCGCCCATTTGACTTAAAATTTAAGAAAAATTGAGGTAAGAATGAGAATTTGGCTTACCCCAAGAGATATGCCCACGCTACTCCTATGACAAATCCACTTCGGTAAATATGTCGGTGGCGAAGAATGGAGTTCGGTGGTATTCTCGGATTTTCAATTGGGCGAGAATCAGCTGTGAAATCATAGAAAGAAGAGAAGTGGAGAGTGTGAGAGAATATATTTAATTTTTCTTTCTCTTTCTTTCTTTCCTTCCTGTGCGCGTGAATGTGTTTTTTTTTTTTTTTATTTCCTTTTCCTCTTCCATCTTCTCCAAAAAACTTAACCTTTAACTTATCTTTTTTTTTTTTTTTTTCTTTCCTTTATCCTTTTTAACCTTTATCCTATTTTAACTATATATATAATAAAATATACATATATATATATATATATATATATCCAAAATCCTTAAATTTCTTAATTTATTTAATTTTCTTAATAATAATTAATTAATTAATAATAATAAAATTTTTAATTAATACTAATTTTTTATTTTTTTATTATTATTTTTGGGTCGTTACAGTCTCACCCCCAACATTAAATTGCTTTCAGGAAACCCAGAAAGACCGGTGGATCGAGACCGCCGTTGAGATTGTGTGATACTACCCCATTAAGATGATAAGTTTTGATCTAGGAATAGAAGATTTGTGTTGTGAGTTCCTAGATATGTATATATTGTTGTATTTTTGGAGATTGTATAGCAGTATTTTGGAATGTAGTTGACTCTAGTATTTCGTATTTTATGGTTATGAGAATGTGATTTACATTTACTGCTGTTTAAGTTTCCGCTGTGAATGTCAGATGTGTCTCCGTTATCCGCGAGTTCGAGTTGACTATATTAATAAATATATTTTACTATATGATAAGATAAGCAAGTCGTTACACATGAGCTCTTCGGAGTACAATATGTCCCGGTTCTGAGGGAATACTTATATTGTAGAGACCCGAAAAATAGAAATGATAAGAAAAATAGAAGAAAAGAGGAAAATGGTTTGGAGGGAACAAAATCGACGACGGTTTTCTATAGTGCTAGGAAAACCGTCGACGGTTATATAGTTATCGCAGTCGGGTAAAATGGTAAACAGTGAAATCAGTTTGGTTAAAGACAAAATCGGCGAAGGTTTTCTAGGAGCCTAAGAATAGTATATAAAAGCTGCATGTTATTTTATTTTACAATTACAAAAACTCTCTTTCTTTCTCTTTCTCCTCTAGAAGCTGCGGACTCTCTCTATCACGCCCCGAACCCTGAAATGGGACCCATGGTGTGATTTAGTAACCTAACCTGTCCCTGTATCATTCAACATCTGTGATACTACACAATATAAGGGTCCGACCCCGTAGGGTTCACATATACCCTATCCATCATCACATACACAATATATACGCAACGGAAAAATTCAACCTAATATATTCATAAAACCATACCAGAATCTATATAACATCAGGATCTAGTCCCATAATACAAAACATAATCCTCAGGTACCTACATAACCCAAAACGACAACTCAGCCATAGTACAGTACTTAGACAGCTAACCAACAACCATGCTCCTAAAAAGTTAGGACGCTAATGTCGGCTACTCAAAAGACCTAAAAAATATTTGTATGATAGGGGTGAGACACCTCTTAGTAAGGGAGAAATAGGTTATATCAGTGTGTGGATACATGAGTGTTATTCCAACAGTAGAACATAAACATTTCACAATTCGAGTATTTTCACAATACAATTCCAGTATACATACGATACAAAACAATACAATCTAGTGTCGTCACACTCTTCAGCCTAAGCTTACCTGTCTGGTGGTATTTCACACCCTTCGACAAAAGTTAGCTTGTTTGGTGGTATTTCACACCCTTCGGCAAAAGTCAGTGCCCCTGGTAACCTAGCATAGCATAAGCTCCCACAACATTGAACCGGCATAGATCTGGTGTTCTCACACCCTTCGGTGTAAACCAACCTGTCCAGCGGTATTGCACACTCTTCAACAAAAGTCGGACATCTAAGCCTATCGTATTATTCCGACTCGGTTCAATATCTCAGTCTGCGGCATTTTAATCTGGCCTGCTTTGATATGTCCTCTATGGTATTTTCACAAAACCTAAAATATTTTGGAACTCAAGTTCGTATATCTCATTTCAATAACTCACAACCTACGGTAGTTAATCGGCATGCTTTTTCACAAAACACATCATTCATTTCATCATCTCATTCCACACTTATTTGGGTAAGCAAATAATCTCATGACAGATAATTTGAAAATACAATTTAACATAATCAAAGGTATGGTCATCTGTATATTACAATTTATACAAATATATAATTTTTCAACAGAAATAGAGATGAAACCTGAAACCCCAATTTTCCCAAAAAAACTGTAAACCCAAAAATTCTATAATTTCACCCGATAGATTTTCCCAAATAAGTAACCAAAACTTTCGTATAATCATAAACCACAATTTTACCGATTCAGATTACAAAAATAACTTATATAAACAGAAACCCCTTACCATTCCCCGAAAACAGAAACATGAACTATACGACTACTAAACAGCGAACCGAGTTCCCAAAACCTAAAAATCGAAGAACACAACTTCAATATAATCCTACCTACTACAAATCTACCGAACTAAAAACGAAATCGGACCCTTACCTCGATTTGGGATCAAAACCTGAAAAACCTTGAAACGAAGATCCGATCCGCTATAACTGTAGAGATTCCTCCCCTGATCCACGTAATAATGTTGGATTGTCGATTCAGGTAACGGATAGCCCTAATCTTAAAGAGAGATAGAGAGAGTTGGTTCAAGTTCTAGAGAGAGAGAGAGAGAGGATTTTGGTTTCTTCTCCATTAAGAAATGAAATAGATATTTATAACTTGGTTGACCCGGCCAACCTCGTCGACGAGACGGCGTCCTCGTCGACGAGCATATGAAGGGAGTTTGTCGACGATGGAGTTGACCTCGTCGACGAGCCTGAGATTTTAGAATTCCCTAAATCTCTTGGCATTCACTTGTCGATGAACCTTTGAATATCGTCGCCAATCTGTAGAAGGGACTTCGTTGACGAGAGAAGAAATCTCATCGACGAGCCCTGCTGATTTTACCTTTTTAAATTTCCCTTATCTTTTCTTATTTATTTAATCCATATTTCTCGGGTTAGATTCTTACACTCTCCCTCTCTATCCTCATTTTATCAGTCTAAACTCTCCCCATCAATGATCAGATTCCGTATTTAAGGCCTAGCGGCGATCCTCATCAATTTGACCAGAGCATAATTATGTTTTGAGGATCCCAGGCACCACTCAAAAGTTGATGTAAGGGTGTTAAATGTTGGTATTTTACTTATTAAATGAAGAATATGGTTTAGAGATATTTAAAAGATTATAATTGTGGGGTTAAAGTTGATTGAACTGGTAAAAATGTAAATTTTAGGATTTTAATGCGAACACCACAAGCACGGGTTTAGGGTCCCTACGGGCGTTTCCTCAAGGAATGAGGTAAGAGTAATAAATAGTTGGTTATTTGATGTTTCATTAATAAAATAGAGTATGCGGGTCCAGGAAAATGTGAATGTGATATTATTCTGGGGAATGCATGATTTCAAGATTTTTGAGTTCCGAACGCCACGGGCGTGAGTATAAAATTTTAGTGGGCTCTTTATAATCAGGTAAGGGGAAGAAGTTAAGCTAGATAAATTCAAAATTTTTATCAATTAAAGTATAACATGTGTTTATGGGATTTTAGCATGTGATTTACTGAATATTATAGAATATAAATTTAGAGTATGAAATTTGGATTTTACATCTGTTGTATATTTGTAAAAATTTAGAAATTTGGGTTATAGGAAAGTTTTACAAATGATATGTATTATTTTTATATATAACAGGAAAATACAGTTGTTCCCGTATAGGTTATAGTATAAGAGTTTCATTTAAAATTGTGTGGCATGAGAAATATCAAATATAGTACAGAGATTTAATATAGAGTTTTATACAGCTGTTATCGAACCATGATATTATAGCTTTTACAGAACCATGATTATATATAACTTTTATAGAACCATGATTATATACAGCTTTTACAGAACCATGATTTACAGTTATTACAGAACCATGATATATAGTTATTATAGAACTATGATTTACAGTTATTATACATAATCATGGTTATTTAAGTTTATACAAAAGCATGGTAAAACAGTAATATACAAACATAGTATTATATAGTATCAGATTCCTAATGGATCAAAATAGATTACAGAGCACGGTACCGTAACTATACAGTATAGATAGTGTAACCACACATCTCAAATAGAGTGTAGAATTGACAGTCGATTGTACCTAGAGGAGAGACGAATGCTCCCTGGCAGTTAGGTCTAGGTTGAGGAGACCAATCGTACGATAGAGGTTTACAGTTTGGCTTAGTCTGGTAGGCCAACCAGAGTTAAGTCCAGCCCACGGGCCGCACAACCCAAGCATGCGAGGTAATTCATGCATACAATTATCCATCCAAGGAAGCTTTCACAGTTATATAAATAAATGCATATGGTTTTACAGAGAACATGAACTATCTATTATAGTTAAAAGTATGTTCAAATAGAAAGCTTATTTTAAAAGGCATTGGTATGAGTTATTATATGTTTTATATTGAAATGTTATCACAGTTATAGTTGATTTAATAATTATGTTATTCAAGTAAAACTCATTTGCCATACACTGGTTGTAACTTATTTCGTCTTACTGAGAGGTGTCTCACCCCAGAATTCCAAACATTTCAGGTGATCTAGATAGATGTGCGGAACGAACACCGAGATAGAAGGGACTTTAGTACTACCCTAGCTACAAGATAAGTTTTTGAGTTGGAAGTTGCATTTGTGGGCATGCCCCTAGAGCATGGTATTTTTTTTGGGATATTGTTAGCCTAACTAGGTTTTTCAATATTGTTTTGATGATAACAAATGAAGGATGTTTTAACTTATGTTGTTGAGTGACTTTATTTCAGGTCTGAGTAAAAGAACACTCATGGTTAATCATGGAAGTAAGCTTAAAAGGACACTCAAAGTCAATCAAGTGAAAGCTTCTCAGTATATTGAAGCAATGAACGACAAATGAAGAGCTTAAAGGCTAAGCAGATCTTGAAGTAAAGACCGAACCTAAAGAGGCTGCAAGACTTAGTGATTAAGGAGATCATGCTTAGAAGGATATTTTTAAGTACTTCAAGTCATTACTATTTAGATATGTGAAGCTCTTTAAGATACAAAGACTTAGAGACCAAGACTTGAAAAACCTTTGAAAATTTTTTTGAAAAGTTGTATTTGAGTTTTTCAAGTAAACTAGTTTTTTAAAAAATAAGAAATAAAAAATATTTGAAAAGAGAGGACTGTCCAACCGACTGACTCGATGAATGGGAAATACCCAGCCGACTAACCATTTTTTAACGTGCTTCAATTAGCCGACTAACAGGAAACCTACAACAAGTTAACTGTCCAATTGACTGACTCGATAAATCGAAAACACCCAGCCGACTGACAGTACCCAGCCGACTAACCATTTTGAAAGTGGTTTAGTTAGCCGACTAATAATTATTTTTTGAAGAGACAGAATGGTGTCAGCCGCCTATGTAACGACCTGCTTAATAAACTGGGATTTTTTTTTTCTATGATATTCTACATGCTCTAATACCATATTGGGGTAAACCCAATCATTAACCTAAGCAGCGAGAAGCAGAAATCAAATAAACATAACCATATGTAAATATATATATATACAATACCAATACCAGAGTACTAACATGTTTCCCCAAAATATACACAAATATCTGTTTCCCAAAATACCCTAAACTATACTGGGATATACAAAAATCCTCCACAATACTCACTTCACGGACAGGGCACTACAGAAGCCCCTCTATCTGTGAGCCTGGTTTGCTCGCCTACCTAGATTACCTAAAAAATGATTCAACACTGGGATAAGCCAACGTTCAATAAGAAGAAATATGCTATTACTAATGTGTGGAAAATGAGCTACAGTATTATGAAAATATGTTTTCATATAATCATGTATAAGTGGATACATAAATATAGTACAAGTGACAAAATTCACCATCCCTTTTCATGTTGCTTAACATAACAATATCGTAGGTTGCTATTCAAAATACTTCTAGTGTACATAAGTAGGTTCCCTGTTTCTGTAAATCTGTATATACGTAATAGTAACTGAAATCCTTCCCTGTGGATAACTGTGTGTCATGATCTAACCCCTCATGACAGGGTTGTGCGGCCCGTAGGCGAGATTTACCCTAGCTAGCCAACCAAGAATAAATCACTGTACTCCATCGGTCTTAGCTGCCCACCTCAACCCATATCTGATGGGGAGCCTGTCCACGTCAAGGGCCTAGGTGATCGACCTACTATCACGTATTATCTAAATAGGTGGTTGCACTCATAACATAACATAATATTTGCAGCAACGGTACCGTGCTCTGTAATTGCATAGTCCAATAGGGTTTGATACTATATAATATATCTCTATATACAACTATCTGATTTACCATGATTCTGAAATAATCGTAATAACCATAATATTGCATAAACTGTACTGTAATTCATATATCATAATACTGAGAACTGTATACTCATAACACTAAAAACTACATAATCATAGTATTGAATATCGTATAATCGTGGTACTGAGATTCGTATAATTATGGTTTCGTATAATCATGGTACTAAAATACGTAAAACATGGTACTAAAATATGTAAAACATATCTCCGTACTAGATTTATATTCTCAAGTCACACCATACTTTAATACATAATTTTCATAATTTAATAAACTGTATAATAGTTTAAAAATACCTAGCATAGCATATTTCCCTTACCTGTTTACTGAAAAGCCCCTATGGTACACTAGCTTAACATCCGCAGGGCCTCCTATATAACACCCCAAAAACAACATTTGCCATAATAGAATATCAGTATTTCTTTGCTTACATCATTTCCTATTACTGTCAGAAGGCCAAAAATGGGCTAAAAAGCCTTACCCTGAATTTGGGATGAAAT
The DNA here is from genome assembly GCF_029873635.1 of Malania oleifera. NCBI lineage: Eukaryota > Viridiplantae > Streptophyta > Magnoliopsida > Santalales > Ximeniaceae > Malania > Malania oleifera. The sequence goes on from NC_080417.1 coordinate 133,996,595, forward strand.
CCAACTCGATCCCACCGACGATTCGTCTTAGCAAACTTGAAGAGAACTCCGCCAGGAACATCGTGGTGGCTTCAGATCTTCGATCCAGTGAGGAATAGGCCGAAAAATGAAGAGAGAAGTGAGAGAGAGACGTAGAGAGAGAGAGAGAGAGAGAGGAGAGAGAGAAAGAGAGGCGCCGAAAATGATAAAAATCCCAGTTTTTCACAACTTATAGGGCCAGATTCATCAACGAGTCCTTTATTAAATTCGTCGAAGAAACCCTGTATTCGTCGATGAAATTCATAGTAGCCCATCCTTCACTTGGTATTTTCTCGTCGACGAAATCTTGCCTTCGTCGACGAGGTCCTAAAGACCTTCGTCAACAAAACCCTGTATTCGTCAACGAATTTCCTTATGCGCTCGTCGACGAACCCCTGTATTCATCAACGAGTCCTTGCAATTCCTTAAAATTATTATTATTATTTTCATTATCTCCAAAATGCGATGTCGTCGATGAACGCAAAGTCTACGGCCTCCTTCTATTCATGTTTCCATTTCTCTCCCTCATTATTATTAACATACCATTATTCTTCGGGTCACTACAGCCTATCCAGCCGACTGACTAATATAAAAAGTGACCCAGTCGAGTGAGTCAGCAGATTGACTTTGCGGAGGATTTTTTAATTTCAAACTTATAGGAAGATTTTCAAAATTGATTCTATGATTTAATATCTTTTGAAAAGTTACCTAAATGCTCCATGTTAAATGAGGAAACTTTTCTTTTAAAAAGTCTATAAATACTTCCCTTGCTCAATGAAAAAATACGCTAAAGCAATACACGCTTTCTAAGCTAAAGTTCTCCTAAAGCTTATTCTTGCTCACACTTTTGCTGAGGGAAAACTTTACGAAATTGCCGGATTAAAAAAGGCTTGGGTTTTGATTTGCATCTAAAATCTTTATATCAATAAGAAAGAACCATTGGTGACTTCTAAACCTTGAGCTTCACATTTTCTATTTAGTTTTGGTTTTGAAGTACGATTAGAGATTTAATTTGTATAACTTGCTCTGTGTTTGAGAGTGTTTTTGTACACAGATATACATTCCTTTCTACTAAATATAGCATGTGTAGTGTGTGTAGTGTGTAGCTCACAACATTTATTCAAGATACCAGCTGATATTAATTTGATGGTTTTTATAATACCAATTTAAAATTTAAAATTTAATTCATGATGTCAATCGATTAATGATTCATGACAGTCCCCCTTAATTCAATACATTCAGATTTGATACCAATTATGCTTTTAAGTTTATTATCCATGCTTCATATATTGATTCATATCCTATATGTTCTCATGAACACACTCATCAAATACCAATATCATGCTAAGATTAATAATGTCACATCATGCTCATAGACATAATCATGCTCATAAATAATTTGACTTTGTGATGCCAAGTGAGCTTTTAAATTTGATATCTATTGAAATATTTAACATGTTATACCAAAAATACTTTATAGATACCAAAGCTTAATATCACATAATGTATAGTTCATAGATATCAAAAATATCATTCATAGCTCATGGATACCAACATAAAGAGCAACACAAGAAAAATTTATCCATTTGATTCATTATTAGCATGCATAGTCAAAAATTAATTTTATATCAAGAATCATGCTTATGCTCAATAATCTCATGCTCAAACTCTATTCTTTTTATATCAAGATTTAGCTTCATAATCATGCTTAAGTTTGCAATATAATGAGCCATAAATTATCAATATAAGTCAAGTCAAGTCAAGTCATACTCATGTAGTATATAGCATATCAGCACATAACATAAGCAGGTAAGCATGTAGCATGTAACAACAAGGCGCTTATATAATAAGCTCAGATTTGATATTCTCTTTATATTTTCTTAAGTTAAGCCTTGCAAAAAAAAATCATCCTAAGATTTTGGCCAACAATGCCATTTTCTATTCTATATATGTGTGAAGTCATTATTTCATTTTTGGTACCCATATTTTCTTGGGTCCGGAGGATTTTTGAAGGAAGATTTCTTTTATTTTCCATACTTGCTTGGTTTTAACACCTTTCCTCTTAAAAGGACATTCAAACTTTATATGCCCATTTTTCTTGCATTGATAGCATATGGTGTTTGTGTAGACATTAGAAGATGTGCAAGTATAGTCTTTGGATTCTTTCAAGAAATATCCCATGTAAGAATTCTTTTTCTTTTTATTTTCAATTCCATTGAAACCAATGTCTTCTTTATTTAGAGACATTGTTTGTAAGCCAATCATCTTATCAAAGTTTTCCTTTCCTTTTGTGAAATTATGAATGATCTTATCTTTATCTTCAATTTGACTCTTAAAATTTTTTATCTCTTTCTTTTTATCAACCTTCTTTTGTAATTTCTCTAACTCTAAAGATAATTTTCTTATTCTATCCTCTAATCCAGAAATGTACATATCTTTCTCATATACCGTAGAGGATAAGGATCGAAGGTCTTCTATCATTTGGTCATTCTTGCTTTTTAGTTTCTCAATTTTCAAGTTGTTTTCTTTTTCTGCAAGATTTTTGGATTCTATTTCTTTCATTGTTGATTCATACTTATGTTCTAATTGCTTGAGTTTTGAGTCTTTATCTCTTTTAGCATTCTTTAAGAATTCTAACTCTTTCATTAAACTTTCATTCTTATTCTTCAATGAGGTGTTTGGTTTATTTGCTTTTATCAGCATCTTATGTACTTTGAATAGATCATTTTGAAGTTCATCATAAGATGGCATACCCTCATCACTTGATTCATCACTACAAGAATTATTTGAAGATTTAGTTGAGGAGCTTTCTTCGTTATCCCATGCCATAAAACACGTGTAAGCAACCTCTTGGTCACTTATTTCATTCTCTGAACTACTTGTACTATCCCAAGTAGTAGCTTTCATGGCCTTCTTGTTTTTCTTTTTTGACTCTTTCTTTAATAGTGGACATTCCGGTTTTATATGTCCGACTTTATTGCAATTATAGCATGTAAGAGTTTTATTCCTTGATTTCTTTTTGCTAACTTCTTCTTCTTCTGATTCAGAGTCTTGATTTCTTCTTTCAAATTTGTTTCTCCTTCTTAGTATCCTTGCTAGCTTTTTAGATATGAAGGCTTCTTCATCTTCATCCATTTCACTACTTGATTTTTCTTCTAAGGCTTTAAAGGCTATTTTTTCTTGGGCTTTGGTTTTCCCACTTTTTTCATTCATTGTCATTTCACATGTGAGAAGAGAACCTATAAGCTCATCTAAGGATGTATTTTTCATATTTCTACCTTCCATGATAGCAGTAGCCTTTGGTTCCCACATGGAGAGAAGGCCTCTTAGAATTTTTCTTATCATCTCATATGTAGTGTAAGTTTTTCCCAAGGCATTTAGGGAATTTATTATATGAGTGAACCTAGTTAACATATTTGCAATTGATTCATCTGGGTTCATCTTGAAGGTTTCATACTCGCTTGTGAGCATATCAACCCTATTATCCCTAACATCCGTTGTTCCTTCATAAGTAACGGCTAGCTTATCCCATATTTCCTTAGCTGATTTACAAGGCATTACTTAATTAAATTCATTAGCATCTAAAGCACAATATAACGCATTCATAGCACTAGCATTAACTTGTAGTATCTTATAGTCTAGGTCGGTCATATCATTTTTCTCTTTGGGAACTTGTTTTCCATCAACTATCTTAGTGGGAATTTGGTCACCTTCCATGACAACTTCCCATGCTTTCCAATTCATAGTTTGAATATATATTTGCATTCTCTTTTTCCAAAATGTATAGTTTTGTCCACAAAAGATTGGTGGCCCAATTGAAGATTGTCCCTCTCCAAAGGGAGCTACGCCTATGTGAGTCATTACGATCTTTTTATAGCTTCTAGTTAAGAGTTGCTATAACTTGGCTCTGATACCAATTCCAAATTACGTGTTCTTGGTGTCAAAAGAAAGCTAAGAGAAAATCCTAAAACTTTCATGTTGACCAAATTTCAAAATAATGATGTTTTGATAGTGAAAAATGCACTTGAATACGGCTGTATAAAATCGGACAACAAATGGAAAAACTCTTTTTGATGCTTTTCATTCCAAAAATGACTTTAACCTTTTTAAAATAATTTTTGACCTTATAAAAATATTTTACAGGTATTTTAAAAAGTATCTAGGTCTAAGTTAACCTAAGAGTTTCAAAATATTTCAAACGATATTTTAAACATTTAAAGTACTTACATGAAAGCTTCTAAAACTTTTCTCATTCTAGGTTCTTGAGTCTTCATGTTTTGTTTCTTCAAGCTTCCATCTTTTCTTCAAGCTTTCATATTCTTTGAGCTTTAGGTTCTTGAGTCTTCATGTTTTGTTTCTTCAAGCTTCCATCTTTTCTTCAAGCTTTCATATTCTTTGAGTTGTATCACTTTGCTTTCCTTTGGCTCTTTGGACTTTAATATGCCTTGGCTTTCAACAACTCATTCATGTCCTCATATTCTTCAAGGTTTCATATATCATCTTTAAATTCATGCTTTGACTCATTTAAGCTTCATTTGATCCTTGTGAGCACTTTGACCTTGCTTTCATCATATTTGATCTTTGTGGGCACTTTAACCTTACTTTCTCATATATGAGCCCTGAAACAACATTACTCACACAAATATGATAAATTCTACTTGTTTGTTAGCATCAAAACAAGATAAGAAGATTTTAAGCCTTGTAAGGCCAACAATCTCACCCTTTTTTATGATGACAAATAAGGAGCAAAAATGTGAGCAAAAATAACATTCATGTGAAGAATAAAATGAATCTAGTGAGTTAGAAGATAAAGAATTAGCTTTCATAACTAAAAGACTGGGAAAATTCTTCAAAAGAAACAAGAAATTCACTAGAAAATTCAACAGAATAAAAACTGAAAAAGGTGAAAGTAATAAAAAGGAATACAAAAGCAAAAATGAACCTCCCACTTGCTATCACTATAAAAAGGCCAAACACATCAAGTCAGACTGCCCACAACTCAAGAAAGAAAAGAGGAAAAAAAAGCCTGCAATGAAGGCAACTTGGGATGACACAAGCTCAAGTGAATCGGAGAGCGAATCAAGCGATCAAGAAGTAGCAAACATGTGCTTCATGACACACAACGAAGAGGTAAACTCTTACTACTCTTTCTCAGAAGATTCGTGTGATGAATCATGTGATAATTCATGTGAAAGCATGCTTTCTCATAAAGAACTTCAAATTGAATTATTCCCTCTTCATAATAAGTTCATTAAGGCCTAAAAAAGGAACATAAGCTTGAAACAACAAAACGAAACACTTAAAAATCAGCTTGAATCTTCAAAACTTGTTGAAAAAGAAAAAGACCTAGAGATTGAAGAGCTTGAGAAGAAAGTAGATAACATGACTCAAAAATTAGCTAAGTCTCAAGTGAATGAAGATAGCAAGAGAGTGCTAGAAATAATTGATCTTAAAAACCAAATTCAAGATAAGGAGAAGGTTATTTACAACTTTACCAAAGGTAAAGATAACTTCAAAAATATGGTAGGACAACAAAGGATGACTAACAATAAAGAAGGAATTGGTTACAATGGAACACCAAACAAAAGAAAGAAAAACTTGTTTATGAGATATTTTGTAAATCAATCTAAACACTATGCAAGTACTTCATCGACAAACATTTATAAGCATACTACTTGCTACATGTGTAAAAATAAAGGTCATATAATGTTTATATAACGCCCCAAACCCCCAAACCCAGGTCTGACGCATTATATTTGATAATATCCTGATAAATCATAATCCATAGCATATGCAGCGAAAAACATAAACATAATCTCCATATAACATATACCATAATACCGTAATACCAGAGTTTTCTATTTTCTATCTATAAATCCATAAAAACAAACCATCACCTACATTTCTATAGATACATAATTCCCAAAACATTTTAGTATTTTCACAATCATTCATCCCTCAACATCCTTAAAACAAAACGACATTAAACATAAATATTTACATCCCCAAAATAGTATCTACATATACCCTTTCTTTTATAGTCCTCAAAAATGCTAAAATACCCTCGAGCTCCTAAGCTTAACCTCGAGGATGTCCTGAAAAAGAAATATTCATATTCGGGTAAGACGCATCTTAGTAAGGGAAGAAACATACATATTAAAACAGCGTATGGCTAACATGAGGTAAATAGATATCATTTTAATTATATTTTCAAATCGTTAACATAATTCTGAAATCATTTCCTGAACCTAATCAAACACATGCAAAGATTTAGCCCACGAGATTACCCAAGGATAGGAGTGATTACCCGCCCATACAAGTAGCACCCCTCTGCTTTGATACTTAGGTAACCCTAGGGTCACAACTAAAGCATACCAGGGCACTCACCTTACTCAGTAAGCCCTCAAGTGTTAACTTGATCTCGTACTCACGCATTCAACAATAGTTTACCAACAAAGGCCCTAAAGATAGGGAAATCTACCTGCCCATACAAATAGGTTCCCTTTGCCCTAGTACGTTATGTAGCTACTGCCACATATGAAGCTACTAGTGCACTCACCTTTCTCAACAAGCCCCAGGCGAAGAGTTTGCCTCGCCCAATCATAACATGTTCTACATACATAGATACTTTTAATATCATAATACTTTATTCCTTTCTGTCATTATTCATTCATACACATCTGTTCATGATCATAACTAAACATTGCATTTCATTTCACTCTAAGTGACTTTTTCCCATTTACATCGTTCACATTTGTCATTTCATTTCATTGTCATTTCATTGCATAATATTTTCATTTCATTCCTTTGTACTACAGCTGGTCTTTAGCCATCATCAGTTAGTCCATATAGAAATGCGCTAGAATCTGCTAACATGGCTATCTTTCAGCTGTCTTACATTTACATGGTTGCATTTAACATACACAATCAATATTGTCCATATCATATTTTATTCTCAATACTTTACTTACATAGCTTGCATTCCATACATTTAACATATATTTGTAAAGAATCTCATGTCAACCCACATTTAACATTTATATGTTGAAAATACATTTCATTCCTTACTTACTTCCTTAGAAAATACCTTTCATTTTCATTCGTTTACTTTTACATATACATAGCTATATAAACATTCCTAGGCTCTGAAAACATAAATTTCATGGCTGGCATTTTAAACCCACATAAAAACATATATACATAAATAACACATAATCCTTTTTAATTCATAAAAACCTGATTTAATACATAAATTTCTCCCTTACCTGACTTTCAAACTATGCTGGCAGGATCCCCGAACCGATGCCTGCAGCGTTCACTTGGTTGAATCAAAAATCCTAACTTAATTAAAATAAATTCCAACTAACTCAAATCTTAAGAAAAATACTTATTTACTACTTCCTAGGTTCCAAATAACAACATTCGTAAAGGAAATCCCATAATAACTCACTTACCTTGATTTTGGGATGTTTCTCAAACCTCTCAAACCAACGATCAGCACCTATAGCCTTGCAGAGAATGATCCCACGAACCTCGTGATGGTTCCGGATCGTCAAACCAGGTCAAAACCAGCTCGAAATCAAAGAGAGAAGGCTGGGAGTTCGTATTTTAGAGAGAGGAGGAGAAGGTTCATGAATTTCACGCTGGAAAAATGAAAAACTTTTTATTTATAGGCAGGGCTTCATCGATGATATACATGGATTTGTCGACGAGGCGCTATAGAGACTTCATTGACAAGAAGATACCTTCGTCGATGAAATTCAGAGTTCCAAAATATACTCTCTCAGGATTCCTTTGTCGACGAGATATTGGATTCGTCGATGAGCTTAGAAGGACACACATCGACGAAGACAAGATATTCGTCGACCAAACCTGCTTTTCCTTCTTAAATCCTTCCTTTATCCTCTTATTATTCATTAATCCATTTTCATTCATTATATTTCCTAATTATTTAAATTTTTGGGTCATTACAGATTAATTGTCCACTCAAGAAAAAGTACATTAAAGTAAAAAATGAATGGAAGATAAACGCTAAAACTAGACAAGATTTAAAGAAGGTTAAGAAAGTTTGGGTTCCAAAAGTAACTACATAAATCCTTTCTTGTAGGTTTGCTTTAGGACCACTCCGTCTAAAGAAAAATGGTACTTGGACAGCAGATGTTCAAGACATATGACGGGAGATAAATCTAAGTTCACGTCTCTCACTCAAAAGGATGGAGGATATGTAACCTTCAATGACAATGCAAAAAGCAAGATCATCGGATTTGGTAAAATAGGTAAAGACTCTTCACTCACTATAGATAATGTCTTGTTAGTTGATGGTTTAAAGCATAATTTATTAAGCATTAGTCAACTTAGCAACAAAGGATTTAAAATAATGTTTAAGAAAGACCAATGCATAATTCAGAATTCTAAGGATCATAAGACACTATTCACTGCACATAGAATGAATAATGTGTATTGCATAAACCTTGATAGCTTGATCTCTCAAGATATAACTTGCTTAGCTACCATGCGTGAAAATAGTTGGCTTTGGCATAGAAGATTAGGAGATGCCAGCATGGATCTCATATCTAAACTCTCCAAAAAGAATTTAGTTAAAGGCTTGCCTAACACCAAGTTTATCAAAGATAAAGTGTGTGATGCCTGTCAACTGGGAAAACAAATCAAGACAAGCTTAAAAAAGAAGAAACATATTTCCACTAGTAGACCCCTAGAACTCATACACTTAAACTTGTTTGGTCCTACTAGAACTCAAAACTTAGGAGGAAAACAATATGCCTTCGTAGTTGTTGATGATTACTCTAGATATACATGGGTATTGTTTTTAGCCAACAAAGATGAGGCTTGTAATTCGTTAATCACTCTATGCAAGAAGCTTCAAAATGAGAAAGGGTACAATGTCTCAAATCTAAGAAGTGACCAAAGAAGAGAATTTAAGAATCAAGAAGTTGAAAAATTTTACAATGATCGTGGCATAAGCCACAATTTTTCAACACTTAAAACCCCGCAACAAAATGGAGTTGTGGAAAGGAAAAATAGAACTCTTCAAGAAATGACAAGAACTATGCTTAATGAAAATAACTTACCCAAGTATTTTTGGTCAAAGTTGTAAATACAGCTTGCTATGTAATTAATAGAGTTTCTATTAGATCAAGCCTAAACAAGACACCTTATGAATTATGGAAAGGAAGAAGATCTAACATAACTTATGTTGAATCAGGTGTAATCCCAAGAGGGGGGGTGAATTGGGTATTTAAAAATTCTTTGAAACTTATTTACCACTTAATCCCTACTTATATATTTACCAATGAGTTCTTATTACTCAATTAGTTATATGCAACGCTATTCAACCTATACATGCAATATAAACAATTTAAATGCAGTGCTGAAAGTAAAGAGTAAAGGGAAGAGAGAAGACAAACACAGTTTTTACGAGATTCAGTCAACTTGGCCTTCGTCCTCGCCTTGAGCAACCACTCAAGGATTTCACTAAATCCCTGCTCCTTAAATTGGGACAGAGCTTCCCTTACAATCCGCTGCTTACAAGAGGCACAGCTCCCTCCTACTCCGCTGCTTACAAGAAATACAACTCTCTCCTCAAACACCGGTTCACACACCAAACTGTGAATACACTGAATCTGTAAAAACACTCAAAAATGCTTCCAAACAAAAGCTCGTGAGTATAATTCAAATTCCTAATTAAAACATATGATATAACTTGAAGTTCAGAATGTATGAAAACGATACAATCGTTTTATGAATTATTATGCTTCAACATACAATACTCTTTTTATCAGATCTCCTAAACAAATATATTTAAGCACTTTGGAAAATTTTAGGATTCTAGTTCAGTTTACTAAAATGCACAAATATATCTTTTGTGAAATTATAAAAAGGCTTTGAAGATTATATCAATTACAATAAAAAAGTTCCTTTCAAATATTCAATCTCAACACAATCTTTGTCATATGCAAATATGTATATATATATATATATATATATATATATATATATATATATATAGATAATGATGTTCAACACCCACAAACTAAATATCTTGTTGTTTAGAAAAATATCCCTCAATAAAATGTATATTTATAAAGCACCAAGGATATTTAATAAAACGTTAATATATCTAAAATATAGATCCTTTGACAACCACATACAAGAATAAAATTTTTTTAACCAATGAAGAAAAATAAATCTTTTACCAAGTAGTGAGATTATCTAGATATAGCGTTTACTTATTTTCTATCACTCAGCACCTTTTAACTATAGATTTCTAAATGAGTGGTTCTTTGAAAAATATATAACTCAATGACAAAGTAAACTTTTTCAAGTAATGAACTTGTTAAACAAAATCTCTATATGGTTAAGAATGCTCAAGACCAAATTCTCTAAAGATATTCAATAGCAAGTGATGAGATTAGAAGCTCTTGAAAAAAAAATAACTTGAATCACCAAACCTCAACACCAAGAAGAAATAAAGTTGAATGAATGAATGCCCCTTTAATTTCCGAAGTAGATTTTCCCAAAGAAGATGAATAAAGAATGAAGTGCAGGCAGTTGTATAGCAATCAGCTCAAGTTTCTCTATGTTCTTGCAATAAGATATGTTCTTCTATTGTTGTGTGTCTTAGCTTTTCTTTTTAGGGTTTAGATATTCAGTATATATAGTGTCTTACCCTTAGAATTGATCTCAATCGTCGGATCAAAGAAATAGCTCACGAGTTCTTTTAATAAAAATCAAAATTTTAAGTTTTCCCGCAAGTTTAGGCGACTGAGGTCGAAGCCCAGGCAATCGAAGTTCCTTAAACCTTTGAAAAATTAACTTAGAATACAGGGTTAGGCGACTGAAGAGTGGTTCAGGCACCTGAAGTGGCGAGTTTAGCCGCCTAAAGTCTCAAGTTCAGGCGACCGAAGTGCCTCGGCTAACTTGATGTGTTTCCCATTAATTCTTCAGGCTACTGAACTTATTCTTCAGGCGATTGAGGTTGAGTTCAGGCTACCGAAGTCCTAAACTCGAAAAAACATAATTCAAATGGTTGTCATTTTAAACCCATACAGAAACATACACAGGTATATATAACACAATTTATTTTTCATTGAATTCATAAAATTTCTGATTTAATATATATTTTTTCCCCTTACCTGGTTTCTTAAACTACGCCAACAAGGACCCCAAAAAATACATGCGGCGCTCACCCAGACCCTAAATCAAAAATCCTAATTCCATGTAATTAATCCTGAATAAAATATTATTTTGATATTTCCTAAACCCATAAATTTTAAATAAATAAATATACCCTTAAATATAGTCAAATTATCAAATTTATCAAATCTCACTCTCGCTTTGGAGTAGGGCCTAGAAAACCCCAATTGGAACTTTACTTATGTCAAAATGACGACGATCACGACTAGGACCCCATGGTGGTGTCTGATCGTCGATTTAACAGCAAATTTAATGAGAAATTGAGAAATTAAGAAAAAATTACCTTACCCCAGGAATGGTGCCTACGCTGCTCCCATCACAAATCCGCTCCTGTAGAAATGTCGGTGGCAGAGTTAGGAATCCAACGACACCTTCTGTTTCCCAATCGGTCGAATATCCATCGAGAAATAAGGGAGGAGAGAGAGGTGGAGACGGAGATGCGCAGACAATCTGAGAAACTGGGAGAAGAGAAATGCAAAGAGGCGTAACTTGATTCCAAATTGAAATTTGGAATTGAAATGAAGATAGCTTCTTAAAGAAGCTTTTGATTATTTTATATAATATAATATAATATATTATATTATTATATTATATTATATCATTTAATTAATAATAATAATAATTAAACTAATATAAATTATTTTTTATTTTAATTTTAAATTTTATTTATTTATTTATTCATTTATTATTATTTTATTTTTTTATTATTCTTTTATTTTTTATTTCTTAATTTTTTTTTCCGAGTTATTACATTCTTCCTTCCTTTAAAGAATTTCGTCGTTGAAATTCGTTACCTAATCTTTCATTTTCATAATTATATGATTTACTATACCTCATACCATTCAGTAAATATCTCCCAAATAATTTTTTGTATCATCAATAATTAAATAAAATCATCATCATCTTAATCATAAATTCATACTTGCCCCCTTGACTTTATCTACTTCATCTAGGACCATCGTATAACCACATGCTCGTCGACCTATGCCTAGTGGTATCTGCTGGTTTCCCTCGATACCATAACCTCTTAAATTAATTAACCTAATCGTCGAATTCAAATCCCAAGTTCGAATTTCTTTGCTCGGAAAAATCATCATCGATGGATTTACCATGATTTTTTGAAGCTAACTACTTCTTCAGAAAAACACAAAAGATCATCAAGAGATTTTTGTCCCCAAACTTACGAAACACAATTCAGAATTCCTAATGATATCTTAATCTACCCATTCCTATCTTTATCGCAACTTCATCCTATACTCTGGTATAAATCATTCCTAACCTAATACTCTAGCATTTCCATATCCAGGCGATGTAAAATCAATCACACTTCTGGGTGGACATGCCCTGATACCATAATGTAACGCCCCGAACCCTTAAACCTGGGTCCGACGCGTTATACCTTATGATCCACAAATCAATATATACGCAGCGGAAAACATAAACATAATCTCCATATAACATAATACGAGAGTTTGCTAATTCTAACTATAATTCATAATAAATCATCCATTACCTGCATTTTCATAAATCTACATAACTCCCAAAACATTTCAATATTTTCACAATCATTCCTCACTCAAAAGCCTTAAAATATAAATAAATAAAACATAAATATTTACATTCCCCAAAATTAACATAGAAATATACCCTTTTCTTTTTATACAATCCTCAAAAGGCTAAAAACCCTCGAGCTCTCAAAGCTCAATCTCGAGGAAATCTTAAAAAAGATAAATTCGTATTCGGGTGAGACACATCTCAGTAAGGAAAGAAACAATATATTAAAACAGTGTGTGGCCAACGTGAGTCTATATAATAACATAATATTTAACATTTGAAAATTGTTAATATAATTTTTGAAATCATTCTCTAATCCTAACCAAACACATGTAAAAGATTTAACCCACGAGATTACCCGAGGATATGAGTGATTACCAGCCCATACAAGTAGCATTCCTCTAATCTGATACCTAAGCAACCCAAAGGTCATAATTAAAGGATACTAGGGCACTCACCTTACTCAGTAAGCCCTCAAGTATTAAATTGATCTCGCATTCACACAGTTCAAACAAAAGTTTATCGGCGAAGGCTCCCAAGAATAGGGAAATCTACCCGCCCATACAAATAGTTTCCCTCTGCCCTAGCAGATTATGTAGTCTACTGCTACACCTGATACAACCAGGGCACTCGCCTTTCTCAGCAAGCCCTCAAGTGAAGAGTACGCCCCACCCTATTGTAACGTGTTCTACGAGTATAGATACTTCTAGTATCATAATACATTGTTCTTTCTGTTATTATTCAATCATTCACATATGTTCATGTTCATAACTTTAACATTCCATTTCATTTCACTTTAAGTGACTCTTTCCCATTTTACATTGTTCACATGTCACATTTCATTTTCATTTCATTCATTTCATTTTTCATTTCATTTCATTTCATACCCAGCATCTTTCAGCTATTTTACCCAACATCTTTCAGCTGTTTTACCCTACATTTTTCAGCTGTTTTACCCAACATTTTTCAGCTGTCATACATTTACCCAGCATCTTTCGGCTGTTTTACCCAGCAATTTTCAGCTGTTACATATTTACCCAACATCTTTCAACTGTTTTACCCAACATCTTTCAACTGTTTTCATGGTTGCATTAACACACACAAACAGCATAGTTCATATCATATTTTATTCACAATGCATTACTTAACCTACATCTCATACATTTAACATATATTTGCACAGAACTTACATTTACTCATGCCACACAATTTAATAATAAAATTTAGACAGTGCCTGTAAAATAAGCTAACCAACATTTAATATTTATATATTGAAAATACCTTTCATTCCTTACATAATTATCCTGAAAATAATTTTCCACTTTCATCAGTTCATTTTTGCATATACATATCTAATAAATAGGCCTAAACTTGAAAAAACATAATTTAAATGGTTGACATTTTAAACCCATATGGAAACATATACGTATATATAACACAATTTATTTTTCATTAAATTCATAAAATTTCTGAATTAATATATATATATTTTTCCCCTCACTTGGTTTCTTGAGCTACGCCAACAGGGATCCCGAAAAATACCTGCGGCGCTCACCCAGACCCTGAATAAAAAATCCTAATTCCATGTAATTAATCTTGAATAAAATATTATTTTAATATTTCCTAAACCCATAAATTCTAAATAAATAAATATACCCTTAAATATAGTCAAATTACCAAATTTCTCAAATCCCACTCTCGCTTTGGAGTAGGGCTTAGAAAACCTCAATTGGAACTTTTCTTATGTCAAAATGACGACAATCACGACTAGGACCCCATGATGGTGTCTGATCTTCGATTCAATAGTAGATTTAATGAGAAATTGAGAAATTAAGAGAAAATTACCTTATCCCAGGAATGGTGCCTACGCCGCTCCCATGACAAATCTGCTCCAGTAAAAATGTCGGTGGCAGAGTTAGGAATCCAACGGCATCTTCGGTTTCCCGATCGGTCGAATATCCATCAAGAAATGATGGAGGAGATAGAGGTGGAGACGAAGACGCGTGGACGGTCTAAGAAATTGGGAGAAGAGAAATGCAGAGAGGCGCAGCTTTATTCCAAATTGAAATTTGGAATTAAAATGTAGATAGCTTCTTTAAGAAGCTTTTGATTATTATATATATATATATATATATATATATATATATATAAAATCTTATATTATAATATAATATATTATATTATTATATTATCATTTAATTAATAATAATAATTTAATTAATTTTAAATTGTTTTTTATTTTAATTTTATTTATTTATTTGTTATTATTTTTTAATTTTTTAATTTTTTTTCGAATTATAACGCCGGTTTTCAAATGATTAGTTATTCAGATGTGAATTATGCAGGATGTAAAATAGATAGAAAAAGTACAAGTAGCACATGCCATTTCTTAGGAAGATCTTTAGTTTCTTGGTTCTTTAAGAAACAAAATTTCGTGGCTTTTTCAACTGTTGAGGCTGAATATGTAGTAGCCGAGAGTTGTTGTGCACAAACACTTTACATGAAACAGAAATTGAGAGATTTCAATTTGAAATACACAACTATGCCAATTAAGTGTGATAATACGAGTGTGATAAGCATATCTAAAAATCCTATTTCACACTCAAGAACCAAGCACATTGACATAAGGCATCACTACCTAAAAGATCATGTTCCAAAAGAAGATATCATTTTAGAAAATATCAATACAAATGATCAATGGTCTGATATCCTAACTAAACCTCTCTCAGAAGATAGATTTATAACCATTAGAATAGAGCTTAGTCTACTACATAGTATAGAAATTAACTAAAAGGACAAGCTTGAAGAAAACTCTACAGTCAGCCAACTGACTCTGAAGTCAGCCGACTGATTGAAGTAGTTTTCTTGGAACAGAGGCCAATCAGCCAATTGACCCTGAGGTCAGTTGACTGTCAGACAAATAAACCCTAGGCTCGTTTATAAAACTCGAGTTATTTGAGTGGTCAGTCAACTGACCTAGGTTTTGTCTCTTCGTAAGCTCTCAATTTTTTTATTTTTTTATTTTTGTGTGTACTTTGATGTGTTGTATGACAAAAAACTTAACTCGGTTGCTTTCTTTCCCCTTGTTTTTTGAATGATGACCAACGGGGGAGAGGTTGTGAAAAGCAAAGATGGAATATGATGTTTATGATGTATATGGAGTATGGAATATTTATATGAAATTTGATGATGGAATGAAGTATTAATGATGTGTATGGAGTATGGAGTATTTATATGATGATGTATATGGAATATGGAATATCTATGATGACCATGTTAAACAATGATGAGTCTTACCTGACTTTGAGCATAGTAAAACTTTTTTGATGTCACATATTAAAGAATGCTTATAGTAAAGGGGAGCCTTTTCATAGGAACCTTCATCTTTGCTCCTCGTTTGTTATCATCAAAAAGGGGGAGATTTTTGGCCTAATTGGGTTTTTCAATTTTGTTTTGATGATAACAAATGAAGAATGTTTTAACTTGTGTTGTTGAGTGACTTTATTTTAGGTCTAAGTAAAAGGACACTCATGGTTAATCATGAAAGTAAGCTTAAAAGGACACTCAAAGTCAATCAAGTGAAAGTTTCTCAGTATATTGAAGCAATGAACGACAAATAAAGAGCTTAAAAGCTAAGTAGATCTTGAAGTAAAGACCGAACCTCAAGAGGCTGCAACACTTAGTGATTAAAGAGATCATGTTTAAAAGGATATTTGTAAGTACTTCAAGTCATTACAATTTAGATATGTGAAACTCTTTAAGATACAAAGACTTGGAGACCAGCACTTAAAAAATCTTTGAAAATGTTATTGAAAAGTTGTATTTGAGTTTTTCAAGTAAACTAGTTTTTAAAAAAATCAGAAATAAAAAATATTTGAAAAGAGAGGACTGTCCAGCCGACTGACTCGATGAACTGGAAATACCCAGCTGACTGACCATTTTTAAACGTGCTTCAATCAGCCAACTGATAGGAAACCTACAACAAAGTTAACTATCCAGCTGACTGACTCGATGAACTGAAAACACCCAACCGACTGACTATTTTGAACGTGGTTCAGTCAGTCGACTGACAATCATTTTTTTGAAGAGACAAAATGTTGTCAACCGCCTGTCCATCCGATTGACTAGTACAAAAAGTGATCCAGTCAAGCGAGTGAACCAACTGACTCTGCGGAAATTTTTGAATTTCAAACTTACGGGAAGATTTTCAAAATTAATTCTATGATTTAATATCTTTTGAAAAGTTACCTAAATGCTCAATGTTAAATGAGGAAACTTTTTTTTTAAAAAGTCTATAAATACCTCCCTTACTCAATGAAAAAATACGCTAAAGCAATACACGTTTTCTACGCTAAAGATCTCCTAAAGCTCATTCTTGCTCACACTCTTATTGGGGGAAAACTCTACAAAATTGCTGGATTAAAAAAGGTTTGGGTTTTAATTTGCTTCTAAAATCTTTATATCAATAAGAAAAAAACCATTGGTGACTTCTAAACCTTGAGTTTCACGTTTTCTATTTAGTTTTGGTTTTGAAGTACGATTAGAGATTTAATTTGTATGACTTGCTCTGTGTTTGAGAGTGTTTTTGTACGCAAATATCCATTTCTTTCTACTAAATCTTTGACGACTCAAGGTATAGTTGGATCGTTGCACTAAGCATAGGTTGTTGCTTAGAGAGGTTTCTCTTCGTGAAAAAGAGGTTGGTTATTGTAAAGGTTTTTGTTCCACCTGAAAGGAATAAGGTATAGTGAAATCCTTAGGTGGTTAACCTAAGGCAAGGATGTACGTTGGGGTAAGCCGAACCTCGTAAAAACAGCAGTGTCACTCTCTTTCCCTTACTCTTTTTTAATTCTAGCAAAAATATAAACTATGTGGATGTTGTAGTTCTTTTAATTATAAAAATAACATATATAGGAAATTAAATAAACCAAAGCTTGATTTGTTCTTGGGCTTGCGGAAACTGAAAGGGAGTACGTTGGTTAATCAAAATTTTGCGAAAACCGTAAGCGATTACTTTGATTGGTTAACAACCCAAAACCTATTAACTGAAAGTTTATTTGAATTATGATTTTGGAAAGAGTGATTGGATGTTATTTTAATCTTCAGTTCAAAGGCAACCTACAAGACTTGCACATTCGTATACAGGGCTGCTAAATATTGGAAAGCTAATATTAATTACTTGTATTGTGTTTGTTTGGTTTGAACAGTTAATTAATTGGTTGTGTATGTTGTGGTTATGGATTGAATAAGTAAGTGTTTGTGTGGATTGCCTAATCAACAAGAATATAAGAAGTCTTTAAAAGATTGTAAAAAGTCAAGAACTCATAAAAAGACTCTAAGGAATTTTAAATAACCCAATTCACCCTCCTTTTGGGACTACACCTTAGGTTTCAGAGATGTATATGTATATTTTGGGAAATATTGAAACTCTGGTATTGTAAATAAGGTTAAAGTGTTTTTATATTTTCTGTTGCATATATGGTATGTTTTATAACAGGTGTCCTCGATACCACTTTGGGTCCGAGACGTTATAGTGAATAGTATTATAGGTATCAGAGTAATAGTATATTAAAAAAATGGTAATAATTTTGGGGTTGTTACATATATAGTATTTACATTGTGCATTTCTTTACCATTTTTTGAAATGGAGTAATTTCAAAGGCTTATTAAGTTTAATTTATAGGATAATCTTCAATTAATTAGATACTATTAGTAAGAACGGGCGCTAGGAGGTGCTAATACCTTCCTGTCATGTAACCGAACTCCCGATCCTTGCTCTGATAACGCAAATCGATTCTACCCTTAATTGAGTATTAATCAAGTGTTCTAACCACATTCTAAAATGTTAGTGGCGGCTTCCTCACACCTTTTTTTACCCGAAAATATTTTTCAAAACCACCTTTTCCAGTTCATGTTCGGGAACATCGCGGCGTTAACATTTAACATAATTTTTTAAAGACTTCTTAGATAGTAGATTTTTGTTATATCTTTTGTTTACAAATCTAATATTTATTTCTTTCATCATTTGTCCTCTTTTAGCCCCCAAGTGATACAAACATAACATATTATAAACAAAATAATAATAATAAAATACCAATAGGAAACAAACAAAATAGTGACAAAATAAAATGATCTTACTTTAATAAAATCAAATTTAGATTATGTTACAAATACCCATTTCATGGTTTGTTCGAGATACAAGATTCTTCTTTACAAAAGCAAAGCAACAACCATTCAAATGAATTAAAATGATTTGAATTTACCAATGCTTAAAATTTATGGTTATCACAACTAGTGTCAAAATAAAAAAAATGAAAAAAACATTAATAATGTGTTTGAAAGCTTAGATATTTCAAGCCTTAATTTAGATTTGTGTGGATTTGGAAAAACGGTAAAACTAAATTATTTTATGTTTCATTCAAATCTACACAAATTTAAATTAAAAGTTCAAAATTCATGCTTCCAAACATTAACCTAATAAAAGTTTAAGCCCTTGACTATTTTTTAATAATAAAAATTATTTTCATATTATTTAAAAAATGAAAATTAATAAGAACTCCATTTACTTGTGGAAAATAATTTTTTATTTTCATTTTTACAAAATTATAAAAATGTTAGCCAACTTGGCTTAGTGGAACTTAAAATTTGGTTCATTATTGTTGTATAAAACTACAAAAATGTCATATTATTATTAGTTTGGGTAAAGGGTACAAATTTCCTCTAAAATTTTGAAAAAGGCCCACAAACTTTTCCTAAGATTCCAAATATTTACAACATTTAATTATTAGGAAACCTATATCCCAAATTTTTTTTTTTCTAAATATAAAGAAAGATTTATATCTCTTTAGCAAACTTAAAGGGAAGTACGTGGAATTTTTAAAATTTTAGGGGAGGTTTTGATGGGTGGAGGGGACTCACTCATCACTGGTAGTGATTTAAACTCAGTGAGGATTGCACACAAATACACTCAATTGATTTCAATCTGAAAAAAAATATTACAGAGGAATTCTAAATACACAAACTCTCTTCTCACTGGTTATTCACCCTCTCTACGCCACACATTGCATTACACACACACACACACACACACACACATCTACTTATAGCAATTGCTAGAACGATATAATCAACAATGGTGGGCTGGTTGGTGACCGACTTTCCATTGCAATTCAACAACAGTGGGCTAGGGTTGGTGGAGCTGCCGCCATCAAATTTTGCTGCCATCGTCCAACTGTTCAAGTTTAATCTTTAACATCCCCCTGTAAACTTGACTCTCCTGGCTTTGTCATTTCGAGCATTGTCTTCAGTATTGCAAAAATATCATCTCTGAGTGGCTACGTGAAAATGTCAGCAATCTAATCACACGTTATGCAAGATATCAACTCCATTTCTTTCTTCTTGACATGTTTCTTGATAAAATGATACCGAGTATCAATATGCTTGCTTCTTTCATGGAATACTGGATTCTTCGCAAGTGCAATCGCTGATCGGTTGTCGATGTAGACTTCTGTGAGTTCATTTTGAATAAATCTCAGATACTTCAGTACATTCCTGATCCATATACCATGACAAACATCTGAGCTGGCAGCAACATACTCAGCTTCACATGAGGACAGCGTTACGATGGGTTGCTTCTTCAATGTCCATGTAAACGCTGTATCTCCCATGAAGAATGCGAATCCAGCCTTGCTTTTTCTTTCATCAAGATCTCTTCCCCAGTCACTATATGAATAGCCGATAAGTTTGCAATCACCTCTTGATGAATAGAACATACCATTAGTGATGGTACCCATAACATAGTAGAGTATCCTTTTTGTTGTATTCAAGTGGGACTAGTCAGGAGTCTCCATGTACCTGCTGACAAGTCCAACTCCATAGAGTATGTCTAGTCTAGTGCACGTCAAATACCTCAAACTTCCAACCAGACTCTTGAAATATGTGGGGTCAACATCTCCTTACTCATTTTTTCTCAATTCCAATCCCATTTCAACTAGAGTTGTCACAGGATTGCATTTGTCCATCCCAAACTTCTTCAGTACTTATTTTGCATAGTGGCTTTGGGAGATGAAGATTCCTTTCTCGCTTTACATGACTTCTATGCCAAGAAAATGAGCCATCTGGCCAATATTCGTCATTTTGAACTCTTTGACTATACTCCTTTTGAAAATGGCAAACATCTCTAGATTGTTTCCAGTGAAAATTAGATCATCAACATATAGGCAGGCAATCAGCATGCTTCCTTCCGACTCCATCTTCATGTATAGTGCATGCTCGTAGGGACACTTCTCAAATTCATTCTTTTGAAAATAGTCATCAATCATCATGTTTCATGCACGAGGTGCCTGCATCAAGCCATAGAGTGCTTTGTTCAGTTTGTATACTTTATCTTCTTTGTCCTTCTTCACATATTCAGGTGGTTGATCAATATAGATCTCTTCTTCCAGAAAACTGTATAGAAATGTTAATTTCACATCCATCTGGTAAATATTCCATCAATTTTGTGCTAATAGTAAAACTAGTAATCTAATAGTTTCAAGCTTGGCAATCGG
Source organism: Malania oleifera (assembly GCF_029873635.1). Lineage (NCBI taxonomy): Eukaryota > Viridiplantae > Streptophyta > Magnoliopsida > Santalales > Ximeniaceae > Malania > Malania oleifera. The sequence continues at coordinate 134,017,930 of NC_080417.1, forward strand.
GGCAAAGATTTCTCCATAATTAATCTTTTCTTTCTACTTGTAGCCCTTGGCGACAAGTCTTGCTTTGTATCTGTGAACATCTCCTTGAGCGTTCTTTCTTGGTCTTGCAGACCCATTTCACACCAATAGTTTTGTGGCCCTTTGCGAGATTTGTCAACTCCCAAGTATTGTTCTTCTTGATGGATTAAATCTCCTCATCCATCGCGTTTCTCCATTTGTCTTATTCGTTAGCCTCCTCAAAGTTAATCAGGTCGCTAGTCAACAATAGACAATATAGTGTATGTAACATCCCAAAAATAATTATTACAGGAGAATGTAGTAGATCCTAAAAAAAATTAAATTAAATAATTAAATAATTAATTATATTAATTAAAATAAATAAATAAATCAATTATTATTATTATTATTATCCAAAATTGAATTTCAGGAAGAGAAGCCGCAGCTCCCCCCTTTCTAAGTCTCTCGCTCGTCCCCGTCTCTCTCCCATTTCCCTCAATTTCTTAACTGATTTTCGCTTGATCAAAACTCAGAAAATATTGTTGGACTCCATTCTTCGCCACAGACATTTCTATTGGAGCGAATTTGTCATAGAAGTGGCGTAGGCATATCTCATGGGATAAGTTCAATTCTCACTTTTACCTCAATTTCTCATAAATTTTAGCTCAATTGACGATTGGACACCACCATGAGAATGTAGAGATGATTCTTTACAAGTCTAGCGAAGTGGATTTTTCGTGGGGTCGTCGTAGGCATAATCCCAAAATTAGGCTAAGGGGGTTATTAAGGGGCTAATTATTATTTAATTGTTGTAAATTTTGAAATGTTAAATACTGAGCATTCTGAGGTTGAATTAGGGTCATTAAATTCAGGGCTTGGGTAAGCGCCGCTGGTGTAATTTCGAGACCCTGTGAGCATAGTTTAGGAAATTAAACCAAGGTAATTTGATTATTTTGGAGTTTAACAATTTATTTAGATTATTGGGAGCCTAAGAAATGTTTTTATGGAAATTATGTTGGAATTCTATTGAATGTTCTCAGAAAATGGAAATTGTAAATTTTGTACTGAAAATGCCATGGGCTCAGGATTGAACTGTGTGGGCATCACAGTAAGCCAGGTAAGCGGATAAACTAGGTCAGAATTTTTCATGAAATTATTCATTATTTTGCAGCCTTTAATTTCAAGAAAATATGTATATGGTGTAATTATGTTTGGGAATTATTGTTACGAATAGGGATATGATTTAAGTATGTTTATCAGGAAATATGATTTTAAGAGCAGATTTTACGTACAGAACGTTACTCATTTCTGTGTGGCATGAGTTTAAATTCCATGTAATTACGTAAATCAGATTAAGATGTTTTTTCCCAGAACAAGCACGATATGATAATTTTTAGGGAAATTGTAAAATAATACATGAACCATGATTTTATGAATATTATGTTAAACAGTACAAAGAAATCATGTTTAGTATATTATATTATGTCAGCGTAGATGTCGTGATTCATGTTGGCACAGATGCCATATTCATGTATGATATTACAAAATTCATGAAATATTATCATGTCAGATATTATTGTGAAACACGAAACAGTTATGTTTAGTATATGAAACATATTATATGTTATCAGAGTCCGGATGGTATAGTATAGTTCAGTTTTTAGGAGCACAGTATCGTAGCTATATGTTCAGCATTATGATAGTGCAACCACACAACCAGAGTGTGGGAAGTGACGATCGATGTGGCTTTAGTGTAGAGTTGTGATGTCCCCCTAGTAGTTCGGGATCAGGTGGGGTAGACCCATCGTACTTATAGACTCATGTTTTGATCTAGCGTGCTTGGCCAGCCATTGCTAGGTCCCGCCTTCGGACCGCACAACCCAGTCATGTGGGGGTAAGACATGACATCAGTTAGCTATCCATCTTGAGTTTTATTTCAGTATAGTACAGTTATATAAGATGTTTTCCATGTATAGTATGCAGTATGTTATATTATGAATTGACAAATCATATTTTACTCAATTTAGTACAATCAAACTTTTCCAGTTATGTCTTATGTATTATTTATATGTACGACATGAAATACTCATGTTGCCACACACTGATACTATTTATTTCCCTTACTGAGAGGTGTCTCACCCCAGCATTAAAACATTTCAGGAAATCTGGGTAGAAGAGTAGATAAAGCTCTACGACAGTATAGTTAGATTGTGCTACCCTGTTAGAAGGGTGAGTTGTTGTGCTAGATTTATTTTGGGAATTGACCCTAGGATACTTTTAGTCTTTTGGTGGATAATTGTATATATATAATTAGTAGATTTAATAGAACTTTGGTATTGTGATTTATTGGATGGTTGTATGTAAATTGCATTTCCTGCTGCTTAGGTGTTAAAGTTGTTTGGCAGATATGTCACCGGTACCCACGAGTTTGGGTGGACCATGTTTGTATCAGTATAACAGGGAAACAGGGTAATTAAGAATGTTGTTATGTTTTTATGTGAAAAATAAAATAAAATGGTAAAATAGGCAAGTCTTTACAATGTAACATACTCTTCTATTGGTTCTATAGTTTCATACAGATCAGCTAGATTGGGATCTCCTCTAGGCCTCATGTATGAGATTTCACACTCAATTGGTGATGGAGATTCATTCATCTGTGGTGACCCATGTGGAGGTGTCTGCAACTCGGGAATTTGTGACTCGATAGCCACTTCTCTTGTTTGTGTGGGTTCTTCTCCTTCAAGCGTCAATTCCGCATCTTTGGAAGATTCAGGCTGGTCCCACTTCCAGAATTCATTTTCTTAAAAAATGACATCCCTTATGACAACTCGAATAATAATAGGATTTAAATAATAAATAGAAAGGGAATGTAAATAGTAACAGAAGGAGGAAGTCAACTTCGTCGACGAGGGTTTTAGAAAATTTGTCGACGAATACAGAGGAATCGTCGACGAAGAGATACCAAGAGAGGTTTAAACCAACTGAATTTCGTCGACGAGGACTGAATTTCATCAACAAAATTATTAAAGGACTTGTTGATGAATGACGTGGCTCGTCAACGAATCCAGTTCTATAAATATGAAAAATCCGGATTTTAACTTCTCCATTAAGCTAACTCACTCCTCTCTCTCTCTCTCTCTCTCTCTCTCTCTCTCTCTCTCTCTCTCTCTCTTTCTCTCCCCTTTGGCCCTCTCTCTCTTTTTCATTGATTTTGGGCTAGATTTACGTCGGATTGACAATCCAAAGTCACCACGACGCTCTTAGGGAAGTTCTCTCCAAACCTGCCGGAGCGGATCGTTGGTGAAAGCAAGTTGGAAATCATCCCTAAGTTGAGGTAAGACTTTTTAAGTCAAATTTGGTCTTATGGTAGTTATAAGAAATGATGTACACGTAGAAATATTGAAGTTTAATACTGAGAGTTTTCAGTTTCAGGGTATTGATCAGGAAATCCTACGGGGGTAGACCTGGATATTTTAGGAGCTTTTTCAGTAATCAGGTAAGGGAATAAACTAAAGCAGTTACTTTTTATGCAAATTATCATTATTTACGAGTAACTTGATTTCCTGAAAATATTTACGATATTTGAATATTATGGAATGAATGTATGTTTGAGAAAAATATTGCCAATTGTGATGAAATGTATATATATGTATGAGATACCAGAAAGTATGACTTTTAGAATATAATGTATGGTTTTATACAACAAATGTGTGGCTTGAATATTATTTTCCATGTAAGAATATCATGATACAACGATGATACAAATGAAATATGTTTTGTGAAATTATGAAAGAGTACAATATATTATGATGATTTTGAAATGCATGGTAATTGATGTAATTTCATAACGATATTATGATATGTTCGGTATGAGGCCATAATTATGATATGTTCGGCACGAGACCGTAAATTATGATATGTTCTGCACAAGGCCGTAATTATGATATGTTCGACACGAGGCCGTATTTATGAAAGATGCTATATAATCATGTACTATATGTTATTAGAACCCAGATGTTAGTTTAGTTCAGTTCAGGGGTTCGGTACCGTAGCTTATAAATCAGATGTTTATGATCAGATTAGTGCTAACCACCCCACGAGGGGCTGGGAGATGGATAGTCGATGAGGCTTTCAGTAGAATATGGACGTCCACTTGGCAGTCCGGACCAGGGTGCGGCGAGCCTATCATACTTACAGACATATTTGACTCGGCAGTGGTCGGCCAACCATTGTCGGGTCCCGCATTCGGGTTGCACAACCCATCATGGGGGGTAATACATGACACCGGCTAGTTATTCATCCTGGGTATGTTTTCGGTATTATCAGTATAACAGATGTTTACATACGATATGATTTATTAGCAATTATGAAAGTATATGATTATTCAGTATATGATGATAAATGTCTACAGATATATGAAATGTAATGCATATGTATAATTACATTAAATATTCATGTTGCCACACAGTTGTATTTAGTTTATTTTCCCTTACTGAAAAGTGTCTCATCCCCGAACATTAAATGATTTTCAAGAAACCCAGTGAGACTAGCGAGTTAGGGTCGCCGTTGAGTGATTGGAGCTTCCCTACAAGAAGAGTAAGCGTTAAACTAGGATCGGGAGATTTTTGTTGTATGATCCTAGTGTTATTTTGACATTTTGGAGGTTGTGTATAGTAATAGTATTTGGATGATATAGTAAACTCTAGTATTATGTTTTATGGTTGGATGTTTAAGATTTTATACTTACTGCTGTTTAGGTTTCCACTGTGATTAACAGGTGTCCCCGTTACCCACGGGTTCGGGTCGACTTTTTCATTTAATTTGTTACATTATATATTGAGAATTTGAGGTCGTTACATCCCTACTGTGAATAACTTTCTTGTTGATGGGATTGTATAGTCGATATCCTATGGTGCTGTCGTCGTATCCAACAAGGATATATTTATCTCCTTTATCTTTCAACTTTGTCCTTCTTGTCTCTGGGATCTTAGCGTTGGCTATGGAACCAAACACCCTAAGATGATTCACACTGGGCTTATGAGTACTCTGGGCTTCATGTGACGTCTTTGTATCAAGACTCTTCATAGGACACCTGTTAAGCAAATAAACTGCACATGATACTGCTTCTGCCCAAAAACTCTTGGGCACATTCTTATCCTTTAACATGCTCCTGGCCATGTTAAGGATCATGTGGTTCTTCCTCTCAGCTACACCGTTCAACTAGGGAGCGTAGGTCTGTGTGAACTATTTTTGTATTCCTTGTTGCCTAAGGGATTCCAAGAAAGTTCGTCCTTGTACTCTCCTCCTTGGTCTAATCGGAGTGACTTAATGCGATAGCCACTTTGTTTCTCTACAAGAGTTTTGAACTCTTTGAACTTGTCGAACACCTCTTACTTCCTTTTCAGGAAATAGACCCAAGTCTTCCTACTGTAATCATCCATGAAAGTGAGGAAGTATTGGTTCTGTCCATTTGAAAACGGTCTCAATGGACCACACACGTCTATGTGAACTAACTGGAGCAGCATGGTAGATCTCCAGTCGGCTTGCTTTCCAAAGCTATTTCTGTGTTGCTTGCTCAGAACACAACTTTCATATATCACATTTGGGTGGTGGATGTTGGGTAAGCCTTTCACCATCTTTTTGCTTCCCAACTATTTCAAACTTTCCAAATTTAGATGTTCATACTTGATATGTCATAGCCAGTCTTTGTTTTTGATGACATCGCTCAAACACCTTAGCGAATCATGTTGAATGGCGAGTGGAAATGTTCGATTCTTTGCCATTTGTACTCGAGTAACGAACTTATCTCGAGTGTCTGTTATCACCATCTGCTTATCTCTGACGCTAATTCGGTAATCTTTCTCCACAAGTTGTTTGAGACTAAGTATATTAGTCTTCATGGCTGGCACATAGTACACATTGGAGATAAAAGCATGTCTCCATCCTTCCTCTTGATTAGGACATTTCCCCATCATTGAACTGGGACTTTAGAGAGATCGCCAAATGATATCTCTCCTTGAACTTTCTCATCAAGTTCATTAAATAGGTTCTTTTTACCAATCATGTGATTGCTGACTCCAGAGTCAAGGTACCAAACATTTTGGTCTTAGTGGGTTAAACTGTGTGCCATCAACATCAACGATTCTCCTTCAGCTTTCTCCTTTTCTACAAAGTTAACATTTTCATTTATTTCGTGATTTTGGGGATTATCTCTGCACTTATTACTGTAGTGTCCGTACTTATGGAAGTTCTAGCACTGAACATTTCTCTTGTCTACGTTCGGACGGTTATTGTATCCCCCTTTTCTTCCTTGTCCTCTGCCTCATGGGACATAGTTCTGTTGATTGCGTCCTTCTCTAGTGGGATCTCTTCTGCTTCTGCCGCATTCTCTGGATTCAAAATTTCCAAAATTTCTTCCACGAGATCCTCGGCCTCGTCATTTTCCTCGTTGTGACCCCCCCTTTGTCGTATCTATCTGTAGTGAGGGACAATTTCGTTTGGAGGGCTTGTTCAAGTGCTTTATCTTCACTCCTTCTGTTGACTTCCTGCTCAAGGTCTTGGAGTGAGCCCACAAGTTCTTCTACGAACATGGTTTCTAAATCTTTTATTTCTTCCATGGTCACAACTATATAATCATATTTTGGATCCAACGATCGCAACATTTTTCCACAAATTCTCTAGTCATTGAGAGTCTCTCCATTTATTCTCAATTGATTTGATACTACCACAACTCGTGTATCAGCAATAGATTTAGAAGATTTCATTCTTAAGGATTCGAAATCACCTCGCAATGTTTAAAGATAATTTTTCTTTACTTTGTCTACACCTTTGTGTGTTCGATGGAGAGAGTCCCAAACTTCTTTGGATGTCTTGACGGAGGCGATGATTTTGAACGTGGCCTCATCAAGGCCTTGGTAGATTATGGACTTCGCCTTGCAATCCTTCTTTCAATCGGCTCGCAAGATTGTTCTTTGAGCGTCAAACATAGTTGCTTCAGCTTCTTTTGATGGGCTTTCTCTGTACCCACCAATGTGTTCAAAATGTCAAAAAACCTTGGGAACCGGTTTTAGATTGCAAAGAACCGGTTTAAAAATCAATGAATTGGCTAAAAGAAGTTCTAGACTGGTTTTTTTTTAAACGGATTGACTTAACGGAGATAACGACGTCAGTATTACCGTTAGGGCCACGTGGCAGCTTCTGCGCGTACCGCGTGTCGGCAATTGGACGTAGGTTGGTCAGTTGGGTCGATTCGTGTTCGCAGGGCAGGATCTGGGTTGCGGATCGGGTTTCGGGTCGGATTTCACTTGTCGGGCGAGGAAGACGCATGTGGGTGCGTGGAGGGCATAATGTCGGCGGTTAGTGTCCTTGTCGGCGCATGTGGAGGATGCTATTTCATTTGTCGGCGCGTGAGAGCGTGTGTGGGGTCTCTCGGACTCCGTTAATTTGAAGCACAATTTTCAACTTTGGAATCATCTCGACGCAAATTTCACAATGGTATGCTCAATTTTGGATTTTGATCAACTTCATATCTGGGAAAAAAATCGAATTTCCCTCTGTTCGCCTCTATTTGGCAAATTTCAGCGAACTTGGACGCTCTGATACCACTGATCTGTGGAGGGAACTCACTTAATCACTAGTTGTGATTGAAACTTAGTGAGGATTGCAAACAAATACACTCAATTGATTTCAATCTGAAAATAATATTACAGATGAATTCTAAATATACAAACTCTCTTCTCACTAGTTATTCACTCTCTTTACACCACACAGTACATTACACACACACACACGCACGCACACACACACACACACACACACACACACACACACACATCTATATAGCAATTGCTAGAACAGTATAATCAACAATGGTGAGCTGGTTGGTGAGATTGGTGGCCGACTCTCCACTGCAATTCAACAACAGTGGGTTCGGGTTGGTGGAGCTGCCGCTGTCAAATTTTGCTACCACCGTCCCACTGTTTAAGTTTAATTTTCAATAGGTTTTTGAGATTTTTGAAATTTGAAGTGAGATTCTTGTCTTTTTATCAAACTTTAGTGTCACTTTATTAATTTTAAAAATAATAAATATTTTTTTAACTTTCTTATGTAAAAGTTAAAAATTTAAAAACAAAATGATATTTTTCAGTATTCCTCGAAGAATTAAAAATGTGAAAATCATCACAAGAGAAAAATATTCCTAAATACTTTCTTTATTCTTTAATTTGAAGATCTCAGTTTAGAAAAAGAAATTAGGTATGTTAAAAGACATAAAATTTTTAAATTTCAAAAAAATAGTAGCATGAGAATGTTATTTTTATTTTTTTTAAAGAATTTATTCAATTATTTTTAGATATTTTAAATTTGAATTTGTATTGAATTTTGGTAAAATGTGATACGAAATCATATCGAAAATTGTTCAAAAACATTCAAATTCAAATTAAAGTTTCCAAATTCATACTTTTTAATACAATATAGATTTTAGTTTTATAAAATTTTAAATATATTTTTTGGTTTTATGTTCCTCTAAGTTAAAAAGATTTAATTGAAGCATGTCGCCATTTATTTGGCATTAACAAGGTCCGAGTAATAACTGATCATTACGGGCATCGCCACGATACTTGGCACTATAACTCTGTAAGAACAAGCAAAGCCAACTACGCCACGTGGTCCAATCAAAGACCGTGCCCGGTCACAGACAGTGACACAATCACTTCTCTATTCTCATTAATCATCTCCTTTCTCTCTTTTCGCAGATTCTAACAGGAGTAGGCTGCGTTAAGCCCCCAATCTCGTCTCTATCCGTAAGCAATGGCGGCAGCGGTAGCAGCATCAGTAGCTGTGAATGGTGCGAAAATGGCGATGACATCGCAGGCATATCTGGATAGCAAGCCCGTGAAGGAGACGAGAGCTCTGATCTCAGAGCTCTGCCGCCATTTCTACACCCTCGGATGGGTCTCCGGCACAGGTGGCAGCATCACCATCAAGGTCCACGATGATTCCATTCCAAGACATCAGCAGCTCATCCTCATGTCCCCTTCTGGTAATTCACTCTCGCTACCTTCTTCCTTGTGCTTTCCTTTCGATTAGTCGTTGATTCTGTGTGAGTAATGCTTATGTGTTACCAATTGGCTCTGTTATGTGAGCGTTTTTTTTTTATTACCTGTTATTGTGTTCATGTGGGTTGTGCTTGTTTCCTCCCAATTGGTTCTGTTATTTGAGTATTTTTTTTTAATTATATGTGGGTTGTGCTTGTTTGCTCGCAATTGGTTCTGTTATGCGAGTTTTTGTTTTGTTTTGTTTTTGTTTTCAGATTAGCCGTTTTTGTTTTTTGTGTGGTAATTCTTGGTTGTTCCCAATTGGCTCTGTTATGCGAGCTTCTTTTAGACTTATTTGTTGTTGTTTTTATGTGGGTAATGCTTGTTTGCTCCCAATTGTTTTTGTTATGCAAGCTTCTTGGATGTTTACAAGAAATTGATTCTGTCGTTCTAATGTGAATTTTTCTTGTTTGTCCATGTTCGGTTGTCTTGTGTAAATTTTTCCAGTTGTTCAGCCGGAGTTCTGTTGTAGTTCTGTTGCAGTGGCTAATGATGGTTTGTTACTGATTGATAGTTGTTGTACAGGTTCTAAGGTAATCAGACGGAGCTGTGCTCTTGTTCCTTGGTTTACCATGAAACTTGTCTGTATGTTATTAATTAGATGTGTTTCTTGAGGTTCTTAGTTGCTCAGAGGTAGTTTTTATTTGTTATCTTTATGATGGCTACTTCGCCTTTGTTTGATTGTTCTGTGTGAGTGATTTAGCGCTCAGGAGGAGCTTTCTTAGTAGTTTGGACGTTGGTAGTGCACAGCTGTTGCTAATTGATCTGTTGCATACGGTGCTAGCCTGCTAGGCAGCTGGGGATTTATGCTCTTCCTATGAATTGGTTTGACTTGGTTATCGTTTGTTTGTTCTTCATTGGTTCTGTTATGTGATGCATGTTGTTTAGTTGAAGGTTCACCAAAGCTGTAGGTGCAGATATTTTTTATTTGTTTGCAGTTGATTGTGTTTTGTGATGTTCTCAAATCTTCAGAAAGAGATTTTCAATTATCACATGTTGTTTGGAGTTTGTACTTGTCCTCTGTTTGTTATCAAATTGATTGCATCCTGTGGGATTATTAGGTGTCCAGAAGGAAAGGATGGTTCCGGAAGACATGTATGTGTTGTCTCCAAATGGGTCAGTCTTGTCTTCTCCATCTCCAAAGGCGTACCCTCATAGGCCTCCAAAATGCTCTGATTGTGCTCCTCTCTTCCTTAAGGTATCTTTATTCTCATTAATCATTGAGTATTAATACTTTGAATCATAATTATTGTGATCAATAACAACATATTAGTATCTGTTAATTGATTGATCTTTTTAAACTGGTCCAGATAGTTATTGGTTGAAATTCTGTTTGAATTGTTCTGTTTACTTACTTCAGAATATGTGCATGATAATGTTGAGCTTATATATTACACATTACACCTAGTTAATTACACTGATGATGAGAGTTTGTGAGATGAAATGTGTCAATGAAATGTATGTGTTGTGCTTATGGTGATTAAAATAATTGTTCTGCATTGTGATCTAAGTTGGTTGGGTTGCTGATAATATTAAGCCTGGTCAGTTGGTTTGATAAATAGTCAGTTGCTGATATGGTATAGTCAGCTCAGTTGGTTTGGTAAATGGTCACAAGATAGTCTCGGTCACTATGATATTGTTTTCTTGATTGATTTGGGGAACTTTTGAAAGGATTTCAAAAATTAATTTGACTTAAACTTCACAATCATAAAAAGAAATCCTAGTGAATGCAGCTTGATTTCATAGTTGTCATTCTGTGGAGCGAAGGAAACTGTATTTTTTGAAAAAAGAATCATTTTTTTAGAAACTTGTTTATATCTTTATAAGATTTTATTTGATGCTATCTAGAAACAGGCCCCAGGTGATATGAATTTGTAGAAAGGTAGATGAAAGCATTAGAACAAGTAGCCCCCACAATTTGTTTTTCATTCGCAATACGAACATTATTCTGAAAAATCTCAATTCTTTCAATGAAATCCATAATTCTTCCAAGCAGGCTCCCTTTTTGTGGGCATGAGATTTTTTATCCCCCAGAGTCATTTCTACTATATATATATATATATATTATTGTTTACTTAGTTTATTCATGTGAAAGTACTTCTTACCAAAATCCTATATGTTATGATATTGCTTTGATGATACACTTTATTGCTGCATTAGTCTGTCCACATGCTTTCCCATTGATTGCAGTCATGAATAGTCATTGATTGTAATCATAATATATGATTATCTCTCTCTTTCCTTTCTTGCCTGTAATTATGATTTTATTTTTTCAAATAGTGTAACACTTTGTGCCCATGTTTTTACCAGGCATATGAGATGCGTGATGCTGGAGCTGTTATTCATAGTCATGGGATGGAATCTTGTCTTGTAACAATGATTAATCCATTGTCAAAAGAGTTTCGAGTAAGGTTTTGCACTTTGGCGATTGTAATTGAGAATAGAAAACTCTGCTTCATTTTTCTCTATAATTTCCATGACAACTTTTTTCTTCACATTTTCCCAGTGTTCCTCTAAATTTAGTTTGCTGATTGCATGAAATTAAAATCTCCTTTTCTGTTTCCTTTTTTCTTTCTTTGTTTGGACTGTTGATATATGGATTTGTTCGATTGAATTACATCTCATACTTATTATTTGAAACATTAATGTTTCAAGGCAAACACACTCCTTGAAACTTAATAGAACATGGAGCAAATTATAGGAAAAATGACAAATGATTTTAAACTGTGAAGGGGATCTATGTTGGAAAAATAAGAGAAGGAAACAATAAATATAATAAAATTAATATTAAATAGAAATATGTATGCTTATAAGAAGCTGAGTCGTGGAAGGACCACTGTCCTTAAACCCAATTTTGTGCCTACGAAGAATGTATCTTGATGCAAATATTCGCTGTGCACACAACCTCCAGGATTACTCAGTAGGCTCGGTTTGGTGTGCACTTACAAACACTAGAGCTATAGGAGATGTAGTGTTTGGAAACCCAACCAAGTGTAAAACATAATGAGAGTAGAAGAGAGTTTGTATGTTTGGTTTGAAGTTGGATCATGCCTTTTTTAGGCTAAACAAAATAACTTCCAGCTTTAATAAACATGAAACCATAAATATAGGTATAATTCTAAAAATTGTCAAAACAGAAATATTAAAAAAATATGTACTTAATTAAAAATAAAACTGATTGCTGTTAAATAATATGCATGAAATATATATTTAATTTGAAACAGTCAAACATTAATACCAAGAATCTACGTAATTTGTAAGAGGCTGATTTTTCTGATATTGAGACATTGGCAATATTACTAGTGATCTGCTCCAAGGATAACATTAGGCATGATGATGATGATGATGGTCTTAATTTCTCAACTTGAATTGACAGGGGAATTGCATTATATTCATTTCAAAGATTAAAGAAGTGTCTAAATGATCTGGAAAGTTACTGATCTCTTGCCTCTTAGCTGTAAAATGATCAGGCTATAATCCTAGTTCAAGGGACTTGTGAATTGTGATTGACCAGGAAGGTCCTAACAGCAGTCTATACCCAACGCCGTGCAAAATATGGCAAGCAATCAAATGAGACAATACTCAAAATTATCAGTCATAATCCTTTGAATATACGCCCTAATGCGAAGTGCCACTAATCAAAATAAGAGCTATCCACTTGAGAAACTTAATCTTAACAGCAGGTCATTCAATGGCCTTTGTTTATGCCATAATTTCATGTTGTTTGCATGGAGATGGTCTGAAATCCTAGAAAAAATAGATATCAGATAACTATAGGAAGTTAAAATAACGTTTGGGGCAACCATTATAGCTTGGGAAGTAAAAAGTGGAGATGATATGGGTAAGAAAAATATAACGGCTCGTCCTAGAGAAAATTCCATTTCTCTTATGGAGTCATTTTCAGTTTTTTTGGTTTTTAGGATATTAAGTATTAGTTATGGTTTCATGTTTATTGCTGCTGGAAGTTAATTAAGTTTTATCTTGTAAATGGCGTGATCCAGCTTCCAAACAAAGAGATGAAAACTCTCTTCTTCCCAAAAACAACTTGAAACTCTCTTATCCTCTTTTCTTAGGTTTTACACTTTGTTGGTTAATTAGACACTACATCTCCTATAGCTACGGTGTTGTAAGTGCACACAAAATCAAGTTTGTTAAGTAATTTCAGAGGTCGTGCGAGCAATGACTATATGTATCAAGAGATGTTTTCTCTGTGTTGAGAATTCCACTTATGAGCTTGTCCCACATTGGAAAATTAGAGTGGATGATGGGTGCTTATATACATGGTTGGACCCAAGACCCAATAGGCTTAAACTTTTGGGTCAAGTTGGTGTTCACCCATGTGTATCAAGCCCACCCATGGGCTACTACGGTCCTAACAAGTGGTATCAGAGCCGACGGTTCATAACTCTGGGTGAGCGACATCGTAAAAGTCGAGACGGGAAGCTAATTCTCCTGACGTGCTAACAGTTGGAGGGCCAAGTGTGTGGCCGAGGCCAATAAGGATCATCTAGGCTGGGGATGGATTCGAATAGGGTCAAGATGTGAGAGGTAGGATTGGTTCGGAGGCATGTGGAATTCAATCTAATGCATGTAATTCTCCAGTGGTATGGCCCACTTGAACAACTGTTGGGGAATTGGGCTTGCTCCCATAAGGGAGACGATTTCTGTTCAAGAGGGAGTAGTTGAAACTCACAAGTGAGGGGGAGATTGTTGAGAATTCTACTTGTGAGCTTGTCCCACATTGGAAAATTAGAGTGGATGATGGGTGCTTATATACATGGTTGAGCCCAAGACCCAATAGGCTTAAGCTTTTGGGTCAAGTTGGTGTTCACCCATGTGTATCAAGCCCACCCATGGGTTCCTCTGGTCCTAACACTCCGTAGGCGTGAAACTGACTTTAAGGACAGTGACCTCACCTTAGCTTCTGCTAAGTATATTATTATTACTACTACTACTACTACTACTACTAACTACTTTTTATATTCATTTTTTTTCGTTCTATAATTTTTCCAACAGTTCTTGGACTGGAAACAATCTAAATTTAAAATGACCAAGCAACTAAAAATATTTGATGAGAAAAGAAGAATGATGAAACAGGTAGAAAAAGGTACAGCAAACTCACTGCAATCTCTGCAGTCAAGATATTATATATAATTTGATGCAAGCAGTAGTCTTTATTTAATTTTCTGCTTATATCAAGTGTTGCTATTTATGGGTGCTAGGGGCATTTTTTGTTATTTCAGAATTTGGGGGTTTATTTTGATAAATTAGCTTTGGGGGGTCTAATATTCAGGGGTATTTTTGTGATTGTAGTTATTTTTGGTGGGACTTTTGAAGATAAGTGGTTTTTAGAGGGGGTTCTGTGCAAACTAGGATTTGGTTTCTCTTGGAAGCTTTAGGCCTAGTATAAATAGGAGTCTCCTGCCACTTTTTCGGGAGGGTTTTTTGGCATTTTATCTTTGAGAAGATTTCTCTCCAAATCTTAGCTCCAAGCCAACTAGGGTTTTGAAGATTTGCAGGCTAGGGTTTTGAGGATTCAACCCTGCGGTGCCAACTGGTCCCTCCATGTCTGCTAAAGGTGCGAGAGGCTAGCAGAAAGCCGCTGTTACCATTCTGAAATAGTGCCAAAACAGGTATTGATTTGAGGATTACGTTGTTGTTGTGCCTAGAAATTGTCTTATTTGCTGAACTGAAATTCATAACAATCATCTCTTTATTATTTCATGGATTTAGTAGTTACTTGAATCAATAAAGGTTGCTAAAAAACTATCCTGAAATCTCAGTCTTTATTTCTGAATATCTTGTTCTATTTCAACACCAATTTACATCAATTTGGTATCTGAGCAAGTTTGATCTTGTGGGTTCATGGCTGCAAGGGGTGGAAGAGGAAACAGGGGCCATAGAGGTAGATACATGACTCTGGAGATGTTTGGAGAGTTGCAGAACAAGTTAGACAACTTACTCAGCTTGTTACAAAATCAATGGGTAATCAAGGTCGTTGAAATGATGGTGACAATGAATATGATTTTGTTAGGGTAGCAAGAAATGAGCAATATGAGGCTGAAATTAACAATCTAATGATGATAGGAGTTCTAAAAGTGAAAGACCTGCATGATAAAATGAAAAGCCTCCAAGATGGGAAGATCACATTCATCGTGCTTAACAAAATTCCAAAGAGTGTGTACTAGTAAATATTTCAGAATTTGATGGTGATATGAAGCCGAAGAATTCTTGGACTGGGTTGATTGCATTGAGCGTTATTTTGAATGGAAATATTTGCTGGAAGAGAGGAAACTGAAGCTTGTGGGAGCAAAGCTCAGGGGACAGGCTTTTACTTAGTGGGTGCGGCGGTAAGGCCCACTTGAGCAGCTGTTGGAGAATTAGTGGCTTCCGTTCAAGGGGGAGCAGTTGGAATTCACAAGTGAGGGGGAGATTGTTGAGAATTCCACTTGTGAGTTTGTTCCACATTGGAAAAAGTGAGTGGATGATGTGAAATTAAGATGTATTCCCAAGAGGGGGGTGAATTGGGTAATTAAAAATTTATTTGCGGAATTTTAATTTAGTTTAGCCCTTTTAATTTATCTCACCACAATCAAACAATCTAAACAGCGACCGTACTATACCAATTGGGAATCCTAGATATGAATATGAAATTACAAATCAAATCCAAACTTCAATAAATTTAGTTAATCAAATATCATAATCAAATTTCAACTATTGTCAATAATATTCTCAAGATATAATTTTAGTAATTCAACCTTGAATTTTCTTACCACTTGAGCTTCAATAGATTGATTAATCACAAACCCTTTTACCTCAGCTTATTTACTCAATAATTCAGAGCGTTATGCTTGTCTGAATTTTCAATCCAACAACACAACCATACAACCAATATAAATTCAATCACAACCAAAACTAATATTCAGCAGGTTCCAATATTCAACAAGTTCTCACTAAGAATAAAGCATACACGCAGGTTATATCTTGCAAGAAATTTAAAGAGTAAGGGAAGAAGAGCTGAATGCTGGAATTTTTACAAGGTTCGGCCAGCAGCCTACATCCTTGCCTCAAGCAACCCGCTTTGAGGATTTTCCTTTCCACTTCGTTACCAGGTGAAGTGTACCTCTCTCCGATCAAGGTGGAGCCGCCTCTCTAACGAGAACAATCCTCTTGCTAGGCAACGATTCAAAATCCCTGAACCGTCAATAACAAAACAAACCAGGCAAGAATGTTTGTACAATTAAATACTCCTCAAAAGAGCAGATTAGTACACGTTAGAATCAATATACTTCAATGAAATCAATAAAGAAGATGAAGCTTGAGATTATATCACCAGTAATTTGATTAAAGAATGTGGATTTTGAAAGATTGAATCAGAATTTCTTGAGAAATTGCAGCAAAAACACAGCAGCTCTTTCAAAAAAACATTCAGCAGTATAACTCAAAAATATGAATCGTATGTGTGTTGTGAGTTAACCTAATTTGCGAGAATATAATCTATATATAGAGCAAAAAGGTTTCTTACCGTTTTCCCAAGTTTTCTCTGAGTTTGGAAACCAAGAAATCAATATTAGCGCTGTTAAAAGTTTAAAACATAGATATCAGTCGACTAAGCTCGAGGGTCAATCGCTTGATCTCTTTTAAAAATAGCGCATTTAGAAAGTCAGTATTGGGTCAGTGGACTTGTCACGATAGGTTAGTCACCTGCCCCTGTTCTGTTTGTTCATTAACAAAGTCAGTAGCACATCAGTCGCCTGATGATATATCATCAGTCGCTTGACCACTTGGCCACTCTTTGTTTTTCAAAGTTTGGTTCCAAAACTTAACTCGTAACTTGGAAAACTTATTTGAGACTTCATGAAAATATTTTCCATGATTTAAAAATAGGTCTCGAAGTCAATAAATTTTCCTAAGAGCTTCAATCATCAATATTGAAATTTGAAGTACTTACATGAGACTTTAACAAGATAAAAGCTATCTAAGAGCCTAAGTCTTCATGTATTATAGCTTTCACACTTTGTCCAAGCTTTAACCAATTCTTCAATATGCTTTATATCCATCATGGCTCATAGCTTTAAGCGTAGACGTCATTCAAGTTCTTCAAGCATACTCACTTGATTTCATAAAAACACTTGAGCCCTGAAACGTAACTTAAACAAACGTGTTAAGTAACCTTGATTTGTTATCATCAAAACGAAATTAAGCCTTGTTAGGCCAACATGATGAGTGCTTATATATATGGTTGAACCCAAGACCCAATAGGCTTAAGCTTTTGGGTCAAGTTGGTGTTCACCCATGTATATCAAACACACCTATGGACTCCTCCAGTGCTAACAGAAACATTATCAAAATGATCGTGAGAACAGGGGGAAAGGAAAGTCAAAAGATGGGATAAGATGAAAGTGAAGCTGAAGGCTAAATTCCTACCTTGGGATTATGAGCAAACCTTGTACCACCGGATCCAAAACTTGAGGCAGCATAGAAAGTTGGTCAAAGACTCCCCATGAGTTTCATAGGCTTTCATTGAGGTGCAATTTTGCTGAAACTGATGCTCAAAGCGTTGGTTGCTATGTGAATGGTCTAAAAATGACCGCTCAAGACCAAGTAAGCTTGCAGCATCCTTATAAGGTTAGTGATGCCTTTCAGATTGCACTGAAAGTTGAGCCACAAGTTACCTGCAACATGCCTAAGAGGCTTGCGATTGGAACCACTTATGCGGAAGTGCTTTTTAGAAAAAGTGCTGAATTTAAGAAGTGCTGATTATAAGTGCTGAATTGGAAAAAAGTGTTGAAAGTTATAAGTGGTGTTTGGTTGTGTTTAAAATAAGTAATATTTGGATACTTACTTTTATTATAGGATACTATATGATTATTTTTAAACATATTTTAAATAAAAAATATTAATATTTTTAAATTAACAATTTCATAATAATTATTTTAATTATTTATGATTAAAATTTAAATATTTTATATTAAAAAAATGAGATTATTATTTTTAATTGACAATAATCTTGTTATTAATGTTTATTTATAACATATTACTATCGTAGAATACCCTTAAAATTAAAAGGAAGTTTTATAGGGTGACTATGAGACTAGCTATGCTATATGAATTAGAATATTGGGTGACGAAGAAACAGAATATCCAAAATGTAAAAGTTGCCGAGGTGAGAATGCTTAGATGGATGAGTGGTATAACACTGAAAGATAAATTAAGGAATGAACATATTCGTGGTAAGTTAGGTGTAGCTCTTATAGAAGATAAGATAAGTGAGGGACAGTTCAGATGGTATAGGCACTTGCAACATAGGCCACATAGTGTGCCAGTGAGGAAAAGTGAGTTAGTTACTGTGGGGGACAGTAGAAGGAGTAGGGGTATACCTAAAATAACTTGAAATGAAATAGTGAGTAAGAATTTAATAGCCCTGAATCTGTCAAAAGAAATGGTCCATGATTGCATAAATTGGTGGAAAATGATTCATATAGCTGACCCCACCTAGTGGGACTTAAGGCTTGGTTTTGTTGTTGTCGTTGTTGTACTATCATACTAAATTATGATAAAAATAATATTATTAATTAAATTCAAAATATTAATTTATTAAATGTTAATTTAAATTAATAAATAGTTCTTGTTCAATCCAGAATTGAATTATAATAGCTAATATACCATAATACATGGTAAAATAATATATAGTTATTTTAAAATATATTTAAAATAAAAATGATAATATTTGTATAAATAAATTTAAATGATAATAATATTAATTTTATATTTAAAATTTAAATATTTTCTATTAACTAAAACAATATAATATTCTTATTTATTAATTAACAATAATCTTATTATTAATATATATTTATAACATATGATTGTCACATTAGGTTATGTCAAAAATAGGATTAATAACTAAATTAAATTTGTTAATTTATTTAATGTTAATTTAAATTTATAGATGGTTCTTTTTATTCATTCCAGAATTTAATTATATTTTATTAATAATTTGTAGGCTATAATGCATAGTAAAATAATATATGGTTAATTTTTAATTAAAAATTTAATTAATAATTATGTTAACTATTATTTTTAATTAATATTTAAATATTTTTATTAATTAAAAAAAATACTATTATTTTTTGATTAATAATAATCTTGTTCTTAATTTATATTTATAACATATGATTGTCATATTAATTTAAATTAAAATAATATTATTAATTAAATTATTTTATAACATATGATTATCATATTAACTTATATTAAAATAATATTATTAATTAAATTAATAGTTTTAATTTTTAATATTATTTCAAATTAATAGATGGTTTTTATTTTTCATTCCATAATTGAATTATGTTTCATTAATAATTAATATATTATAATACATAATAAAAAGCATATGATTATCTTCTAATGTATTTTTAAAATTATAAAATAGTTACTAAATTTTCTTATATTTACAAAATTGACCCTGCCTATGAACAGTGCAACTTATAAGTTGCCAAAAGCTATCCTAGGTTGCTTCTCAAAATTCACTTAAAAAGTTATCAAAAAAGTGATTTTGGAAAAGCACTTTTTTACAATAAGTGTTTGTTGTAATACAAGCCAAACACCACTTTTTTGTAAAAGTTCTTATTTTAAGTGATAAGTGCTATAAGCACTTTCTTTTTAAGTGCTTCCAAATGGGGGCAGAATGCAGCAGTGGTGCATCAACTAGTAAGGTGGGTGGCAGCACTAGAGGTGGACGGACAGCAGCCCCTACACCTGCTAACCAACCAACCTGCAACAATAATGGGAAAGTTGCCCAAGTAAATCAGGGGAAAATGGTGGTGAAATGCTATGATACTTCAAGCTTGGGGACAAGTCAAATGAGTGTCCAGAGAGGGCTGAAGGCAGAGTTAGTCTTGATGAGGATCCAGAGCTGATGGTGAAGAGAATTTTGCGATTCTTGAGGACCAAGAGCAGCAACTGGAAGCTGAAAAGGATGCGGCCAAAGAAGTGAGTTAGGGTGTCCTTGGTGAGGCTTTCACCATTTGAAGGCAATTACTTTCCCCTCCAGCTAGCAGCAACAGTTCTCTACATCAGAATATCTTCTGATCTAGATTACAGCTGGTGGAAAGCTTTGCAACTTGATACTTGAGTGTGGAAGTAGTGAGAATCTGGTTTCTCAAGAGATGGTAGACAAGTTGGGATTGAAAACTGAAAGACTTCTTCTGCTTTACTGGATTCTGTGGTTCAACAAAGGAAATGAGGTAATTGTCTCTTCAAGATGCCTAGTTTTATTAGTTGGTTCCTTTAAAGAATTTGTTTATTCTGATGTGGCTCCCATTGTTGCATGTCTTATTCTTCTTGGGCGGCCTTGGCAATATGACAGAGGCACAATCCATGATGGTATCAAGAATACTAATTTGTTTTTTGTGAAAGATGGTGAGAAAAAGAGGAAGCTTGTGCTGAAACCGGTGAAGGATGATTGGCTGCAAAAGACTTGTTTTAGAAACAACATGCACAACAGGAAGAAAGCTGTCAGTTAGTAATAGACAACAACAGCTGCAAAAATCTGCTGGGTGAACTAGTGGTGGGAAAATTGAAGCTTGAAGTGGTGAAACACCCACAGCCATATCGCATTCTTTGATCTAATATAGGGAAGGAAGTATTCGTGGCAACAAGATGCCTGATCAATTTTTTGATTGGAACCTCTTATAATGTATCTCTTTGGTGTGATGTAGTACCAATGGAAACATGCCATAATCTACTTGGTTGTCTTTGGCAAAGAGATCGAAGCGCTGTCCATGATGAGCATGCTAATACCTACTCTTTCTATGTCAAAAATGGTGACAAGAAGAAAAAGCTAGTTGTAAAGCCCATGAAAGATGTTTATGTGAGAAAGAAGGAGAAGGATGAAACATAGGCCATTAGTTTTGATAAAACAATTCAATATGTCACTCAAAATGAGAAGGGCTTGATGGAATTTCCAGATGTCCCCTCAATTGAAAATCAAGTTATAGCACATGAAGCTCTTGGTACATTTACTCAACCTAAAGATATGAGTGGTCTTACAATAAAAGAAAATTGTGTCACTAATGTTGGCCCCATTCCCATGAATGATTGCTGCAATAATGAGGCTATTGACGATAGCATATTTTGGGAGTTTGTAGTCTGGTTGTGGTTTTTGTTCAACCTGCTGTAACTTCTGTTTTTGAGTTGTATATCTGCCTTTGAGGCCCTAGGTATGCCCAGGTTGATTGTAATGTTTTGTTACTTGTTTGGGAGCGTTGCCCCCTTTTCTCGGGTATGCTCAGTGTTGCTATACATGTCCTTTTTGATTTATAAAATTTACATTTACTGATAAAAAAAAAAGAGTAAGACAGCAACAAAAACAAATTTGAAGTCCAAGAATGCTGGAAATGTGGAGGATGTTCAACTAGCTCAAAAGGAAATCTTCACATGTGAGCCAAAAAGAATCTGTTGATCACCATTGCAAGTTTAGAAAGGATAAATTGAGGACTTAGGCTATGAACTGCAGTCATAGAGATGAATTTCAAATTAGGAAAATTTCAGAGAAGGTAACCGGCAAAGGAGAAGATGTGGCGAAAAGGGCAATCGAGGTGCAGGAAATTAAAAGAGAAAATGCTAATCACTTCAGGTTTCTAGTCATGTGGGAAGGAAAGTGTGACCGTCAAAAGTCCTCGATAATCAAAAGTGGGAAATATGCTGAATGATGCCAAGATGTGTGAACCAACTCTACAAGGAAGCTGTTAATCAACATAGGCAGTTCAAGGAGTATCAGGTTGGTGACTGGGTGATGGTTTTCTTTCAGAAAGAGAGATTTCCATGCTTACCATAAGTTGAAAGGTTGAAACATTGGTGCACAGATTTGGTGAAAGTGCCTATTAAGTTGAACTCCCTCATGGCTTGGATATGTCACCTATCTTTAATGTGTCTGATTTGTACCCACTCCATGGTGGTATACAAAGTGTTGAGTGCAAGAACTCCACCAAAGTCACTTCTAGCAAGCAGACAAAATTGAAGATGCCATACATGTGCAAGATGTGAAGACTAGGGCTGGAGTTTATTTCAGATTGTTGGTAAAATGGCCTGGCAGACCTGATTAAGAGAATTCATGGATCAGTGAGGAGGAATTCATGAAGATTGACCTTGACAAGTGCTGTGCAGCAAAGATGACAACTTGCACGGGGGTGATTCCTTTCTAAGAAGGGGGGAGTGATGCAAGCAGCATTTTTTATTTAATTTTCTGCTAATATCAAGTATTGCTATTTATGGATGCTAGGGGTATTTTTGTAGTTTCTGAATTTTGGGGGTTTATTTTGGTCAAATTAGCTTTGAGGGGTCATTTTAAATTATTCAGGAGTATTTTTGTGATTGTAGTCATTCTTGGTTGGGCTTTAGAAGATAAGCTGTTTTTAGAGGGGGTTATGTCCAAAATAGGAGTTGGCATCTTCTGGAAGCTTTAGGCCTAGTATAAATAGGAGTTTCCAGCCATTTTTCTAGAGGGTTTTTTAGCATTTAATCTCTGAAAAGATTTCTCTCCAGAGCTCAGCACCATATCTGCTAAGGTTTGAAGATTTGGAGGCTAGGGTTTTGAGGATTCAACCCTTCGGTGCCTACCATTCCCTTCATTGCTGCTAAAGAGTCTAGCAGAAAGCTGCTGTTACCATTCTGAAACAGTGCCAAAATAGGTACTAATTTTAGGATTATGTTGTTGTTGTGCCTAGAAATTGTCTTATTTTCTGCATTAAAATTCACAACAATCATCTCTTTATTATTTTATGGATTTAGTAGTTACTTGAATCAAGAAAGGTTGCTAAAACGCTATCATGAAATTGTTAAACAAGACAACTCAGAGATTGGAGCTATCATCGGTCAATCAACGTGTGGTGATTGACTCGGCTAATTTCCCTCAAACGGTTTCCTTTCATGATTGCTAATTTCTCTCCAACGGTTTCCTTTTATTATTGTATCTCCTTATTTGGAACGTGTCTATAGCTAGCATACTATCGCGTTTAAAGTATTTCCTTGTATATAAAACTTCCTTGTATAGTTTTTGCAATTCTATAAATAAACATGTAAAGAATGGTGTAGGCATCGATTGCTACACCGTAATCTTTCATGGTATCAGAGCCTACAGGCCAACGCCCTTTCCTGCGTACCTGTACACTTCCGCAGAAATGTCTTCCTCGTCCATCACTTTTAATCTCCTGACTATCGGACAGCTGATTTCGGTACGGATGAATGGAACGAACTACCTAAATTGGGTTTCCCAATTACTTTCGATTTTACGGAGTAATGATTTGTTGGGTTTCGTGGATGGTACTGAACCGTGCCCAGCTAAACATCTTCTAGCCACTGGAAACGTTGGAACTTCCACTCCTGAAACTAATCCGGCTTTTCTCTTCTGGACAAAGAAGGACCAATTCGTTCTCAGTTGGCTGAATGCCACTTTGGATGAGAAGGTTTTGTTAGTAACCTTTGGTCTTGATACTACTCGTGCGGTCTGGCTTGCCTTAGCCAACAGGTATGCCTCACAGTCCCGTTCCCGCATTAATTACCTGAAGCGCCAGTTGCAGTCTTTAAATCAGGAAGTGAAAAGTTGCGGGGAATATCTTCGGATGCAAAGTCATGGACAGATCAAATGGCTGCAGCCGGACAACCTGTAGAGGATAATGATTTAATTCATCATGTTCTCAGTGGTTTGAATTCCTCTTTTTCATCCGTTTCGATCTCCATGGGTGTTGTTTTGCATGACAAATCAATGAGTTTTGATGATTTTTCCTCTCAGTTATTGTCTTGTGAAATACAAATTCAAAGCCAGCAACCTATGCACGTCCCACAGCTGCACGATGAGAGCACTTCTTTTTTTTTGATCCATAAATGATAAATTATATTGATCAAATGGAATATGTATCGAAAACTCCGGACATACACCGAGAGGGGGGGACCAAGTCCCCAGCACAATTGCAAAGTAGTACAATCAAAAGGCCAGCCAAAGAGGCCACCTACGTCAAAAACAAAGGAGATCTAAGCTCCAATTCGAAACAACAAAAGTAACAAAAGTTACATGAAAACCTGGGCATATCTAGTGAAAACTCCAAACCTGCCGCAAGATCAACAAACAACCATTCCCAATCATAGGTGTAGCAAACATAGCAACTGTAATTAGAACGCACTGAAAATGCAAAAACCAGCCTCAACAAGGAAATGAACCCCAGAGCTCACACTCGAAGCCTATGACACTTACTAGAAGCATCAACTAGGAAACGAACCCCAAGCTCACACTCAAAGCCTAGGACACTTCACCCAGGACCCTACACCTAGAGACTGCGAGGATACAACTGGGAGCATCAACCAGGAAGCGAACCCCGAACCCCAAAGCTCATACTCGAAGCCTATGACACTTCACCCAGTACCCTTCACCCAAAAATTAGAAGGATACAACTAGGAGCATCAACCAGGAAACGAACCCATGCATGCTTGGTGCATTCCACTGTGCCAAGCCCGTGGGGGCGACAATCAGAAATTCCAACAAAATCCCATCACCAATTCCAATTTGCTTCCGGAGGAAAAAGAATCCAACTCGGAAAAACATCTTGAAAAATCGAACATGGAAATTGCAATCAAATGCACTCGCAAACCCAAGTCCGAAAACTAAATGGAAGAGCTGTTGACCAATGCGCCAAAACATTGCTCAAGAAAATGACACTGCATTTGACTTTGTACCGCATACTGTAGAGAATAGTATCAACTCGCCGAATGGTGATGGAGACAATTGAAAACTATTCTTCCACCAAACATCAATACCACTCCTACTGTGCGAAACATAGGCAATTCAAATTTAAAATCAAATTGATTGGAGGGAAACTTTTGAAGCAAAGAAACAACAAACAATCGTAGACAAACATTTTGCTAAACAACACTAGCTTCCAACAGAATCACCAACCCCAATGACAGACTGGAATTAATGCCACGCTGACAGTCGAAAGCAAGAAACAAAGGAAGGTCAGAAAACCCACTCCCATCAAACAATGCGCCAAAGTGGAATTGATGAGGGGAAGGATTTTGAAATTCAAAAGTCATGCGGAACACCGAAAGGAGTGACACGTAGACCACAAACTGCATGAACAGAAGAATCAATGAACACCAACTCCAATCGGAAACTGAGAGTGATGAACAGTAACCGCCAAACAAGAACGAAAAAAGAGCTGCCGAACAGAGTGAAAAACTAACACAACTCAACGCAAGAAAATTAGAAAATGATGATTCCAATCGGAAAGACAACAAAACCAGCAGAATGAACTTGGAAGGCAACTCTTGAATTGAGAAAAGAACAAAACAAGAATCGGAATGCTGAACTGTAAAAACAAAATCAGCCGCCAAATCTGGACACAACAAATCCAGTGAAATTAAACGAAGCAAAGTAACCTCCAATCACCTTCGAACTTTGAATCTGTGTCTTTGCTTCTACAAATCTAAATCGAAACTGATATTAAACTTTTGAGACCGGAAAACCTGCCAGACTTCCGACTCCACAGTTCGAAAAGATCTGCTACTGCTACTGCAAGCCGTAGTCTTCAGGACCTTTGAAGCATGGGAATCAATTTTAGTCTTGTGGTTGGCATCCACATTGACTCGAAAAAAATCCTTCGGAGTTGGGAAATCATCAACATTGCCTTGATGGTCTTCCTTCACACCATCAAGGATCAATTTCCTACTGGAAAGGAAATTTCCAACTTGAATAGCTCCAACCGATTTACGATTGGCCTCAACGGAGTGCCTCTCAGCCTCTGCGCAAAACTGCTACGGATGATTCTTGACCCAAAAAGATACGAAATCATGGGCAGGTTCAGCTTCCTTCTTCAATCAAAATTTTTGTGTGACACTCTTCATGGCCATGCAAACAGAAAATCTCCCCATGGCCAATCGAAATCTAGAAATTAAGAGAGAGGTTTAGCCATGGACGAGCATCCCTCCTAGAGAGGGATGAGAGCTTCTCTCGTTCCCTTGTGAATGACTACGATGAGAGCACTTTTGCTATGATGGCTCATCGTCTTGGAGGCCAAAAGAAGCAGAACAAACCATTTCAACCCAGGTTTCCCAATCCTCCTGGACAGAATCAAAATCAAGGTCCTCCTCGATTCCAAGGCAATAATAATAAGCACAAGAACAATCAATTTCAATTTCAAGGGAATTTTCAGCCATTTAGAAACAATCAAAACCTGAATAGTGCTGTTTTTAATCCCTATGCCTGTCAGATTTGCCAAAAGGAGAACCACACTGCCTTGGATTGCTTTCACTGATTCGACTATAGCTACCAAGGTTGGCATCCACCAACTCAACTAGCTGCCATGGTAGCTCACTCGAACTCTCTTTTGGCAGATAATACTTGGCTGGCTGATAGTGGGGCAAACGGGCAAATCACCAATGATAGTGGTGATATGGCTTCTCCAGCCCCCTATAATGGCTCGAACGCAGTTGCTGTGGGTAATGGTTTGCAAATTTCTAGCACAGGTTCCTTTACCTTAAATACTTGTAGCTCAAAACTTTCTCTCAATCGTGTCTTACATTGTTCTGATGCTCTAACCAAGTTGATGTCTGTTAACCAATTATGTGTCGATAATGATTGCTATTTTATCCTAATCAGTTCCTCTTATTGTGTGAAGGATCGCAAAACAGGACGCACACTGCTGGAAGGGCCGAGTGAAGGAGGACTATATCCCATTCACTTGTCTTCTAATTATGCAAATAAAACCCGACCTCTTGTTGCATTTGTAGGAATTAAAACTTCTATTGATGTTTGGCATGCTCATCTTAGCCATCCATCCCTACAAGTCACCAAGAGCGTCATCAATTCCTTTGATCTTCCCATTACCGGCACTGCTCAATGCGACTTTGTTTGCTCATCTTGTAGGCTGGGCAAGAGCACTCAATTGCCCTTTGTTCTCTCGGATAGGGTTTCTGAATTTCCTTTTGATCTCATCCACTCCGACGTATGGGTATCACCAGTTGTGTCTAATAGTGGGTGTCGTTATTATGTTTCCTTCATTGACGATTGTTCTAGATTCACTTGGTTGTATCCGATTGCTAATAAATTTGGAGTTTTCTCTTGCTTCATTCGTTTTAAATTGCTTGTTGAAAATTTACTTTCTCGCAAAATCAAACAAATTCAAACTGATAATGGGGGAGAGTACAAATCTGGGCAGTTTAAAAATTTCTTAACTTCAAATGGAATTCATCATCGACTCACGTGTCCTCATACTTTCCAACAAAATGGTATTGCTGAAAGAAAGCATAGACATATAATGGACATGGGGCTGTCAATGCTAGCTCAATGTAATCTTCCTAAATTTTTTTGGGTCGATGCTTTTTCTACAGTAGTGTTTCTAATAAATCGTCTCCCAACAGCTGTGTTACAAAATAAATCTCCCTAGCATGTCCTTTTTGGCAAAACACCAAATTATACTAAATTTCGTGTTTTCGGGTGTGCCTGCTATCCTTTGCTTCGCCCATATGCTCATGATAAATTAGCCTACAAAAGCAAATTATGCATTTTTCTAGGCTATTCATCTCAACATGATGGATATAAATGTTATGATCCTATATCCAAAAAAATCTATTTTTCTAGGCATGTCGTATTTGATGAGAATTTCTATTCTACCCAAGAGTCCTCTATCACTCGATCTCAAAGTAGTGTTGCAGCTGAACAAGGTCCGTTACTCATTCAACCTCAATCTAGACCAACACAATTCCTCACACAACCCGTCACGATACCTGACCCCCTAGTTCTTAATAATCCCATTATCTTATCACCTGAACCCGTCACGATACTTGATCCTTTGGACCTAAATCCCATTGTCCCGTCTCCTGAGCCTTACGATCCCCCCTTTCACTTAACCCACCTATACAAAATAATCCTCAGCCTGACCCGTCGCCTATGTCACGACCTGTGCCTCCTGAACCACGTATAGTTACTAGATCCCAAACCGGCTCCTCTTGTCCTAAGCAATACACAGACTATCATCTCTTTTATGCCTCCAAACACCCTATAAAAGTCCTTCACACTGTGCTTGAAATTTCTGAACCATCTTGCTATTCACGAGCTGTTGTGTCTAGTGATTGGTGCAGGGCAATGTAGGAGGAGTATCAGGCGCTGATTCCGATGCGTTGGGTATACAAGATCAAGCAGACTCCATCTGGGGCGATTGAACGGTATAAGGTGAGATTTGTGGCAAAGGGGTTTCATCGAGTTTCTGGGGTTGATTTTTTGAGACATTCAATCCTGTTATAAGCCAGCTGCAATCCGAATTGTGTTGACACTTGCAGTGCATTTTGCATGGTAGGTTAAGCAACTAGATGTTTCTAATGCTTTTCTCAATGGAAATTTACAGGAGGAAGTCTATGTTGAGCAACCACAAGGCTTTCAAAGCTCAGAGTTTCCAGATCATGTCTATTGCCTTCGAAAGGCACTCTACGACCTTAAACAGGCCCCTAGAGCATGGTACCTGAGTCTATCACAGAGCTTACTACAATTGGGTTTTATTGCCTTACAAGTGGATACATCTTTGTTCACCTATCACAAGCATAACATACCCATCTACTTTCTCATCTACGCAAATGATTTGCTTGTTACTGGAAATAATTCTATCTACATTGAGGCTCTTGTCACCAAACTTGAGGCTGAGTTCAAAGTTAAAGACCTGGGTTCCCTTGGTTATTTTTTGGGAATAGAGGCAAGTCGAGATAATACGGGTTTGCATCTAAGGCAAACCAAGTATATCTTAGACATTTTGCATCGCCACAGGATGGTGGGGGCGAAGCCTTATAATACCCTAAGTGTCTCTGGCCGCTAGTTGTCCGCCCTATCAGGTGATCCTCTTCATGACATTACTGAGTATCGACAGCTTGTGGGAACTTTTCAGTATTGTACACTAACTAGGTCAGACATTGTGTACACCATCAACTGTGCATGCTCCAACTTCTGAACATTGGAATGTAGCGAAATGGGTTCGTCAATATCTAAATGGTATGGTTGATCATGGATTATATTTCACCCGTGGTGCACTTGATCTTCGTGCCTTTTGTGATGCTGATTGGGTTGGAGACCTAGATGCTTGGTAATCAACTACGGGGTATGGCGTTTTCCTTGGTCTGTGTTTAATTTCCTGATGTGCCAAAAAACAAACTGTGGTGTCTCGGTCTAGTGCAGAGGCAAAATACTGTGCTCTCACAATGGTAGTTGTTGAGTTATATTGGATTAGAATGGTGTTATGTGATTTACAAATTGTTCTCCCTAAGGCTCCTGCTATATGGTGTGACAATGAAAGTGCACTTGCTCTTGCTGCTAATCCAGTGTTCCATGCACGCACAAAACACATCGAGGTTGACTACCATTTTATTCGTGAAAAGGTGGTCAATCAAGATGTCAACCTTCACTACATAACATCCAAAGATCAGATTGGGAACATTTTCACTAAGGGTCTCACCTCAAATTGCTTCCAGTTTCTCAAGTCCAAGCTCATGGTGTGTGAACCCCACTTTCGCTTGCAGGGGAGTGTTAAACAAGACAACTCAGAGATTGGAGCTATCATCGGCCAATCAACGTGTGGTGATTGACTCGGCTAATTTCCCTCCAACGGTTTCCTTTCATGATTGCTAATTTCTCTCCAACGGTTTCCTTTTATTATTGCATCTCCTTATTTAGAATGTGTCTATAGCTAGCATACTATCGTGTTTAAAGTCTTTCCTTGTATATAAAACTTCCTTGTATAGTTTTGCAATTCTGTAAATAAACATGTAAAGAATGGTGTAGACATCGATTGCTACACCGTGTATGTACAATCTTTCAGAAATCTCATTCTTTATTTCTAAATTTCTTGTTCTATTTTTACACCTATTTGCATCATAATTGTTATAGGAACATTGGAAAATCAATTTCAAAAAGTTCTAGAAGCTTTTTTTTTTTTTTTGTGAGAAAAGATAATTTTTAAAGAATTTTAAAGGAGTATATGAAAGTTCTATCAATATCTTTTTTTTTTTTGGGAGGATATGGAACAACTTATTGGTATTATTGGAAAAGATTGGGTTTGTCCTGAGTTGGTAGAGGATATGTTGGCTATTTCTTTTTTAGGTTTTGGCAAGAATAAAGACAGGTCAGCCTTATGGAGATATGGGAGATATGGGTTACGGGCTGTGTTGTGTTGTTTTGGGATAGAGAGAAAAGCTCGCATTTTTAAGGGGAAGAAGACTTCTCGGTTTTTGGTTTGGGATAAGAAATATTTGGTTTCTCTATGGGCTGTTGTTACAGATTGTTTCAAGGGGATGTATTTTGAGGATGTTCAGCATGATTTGGTGGCTGTTTTGTACTGACCATTATTATTTTTTTTTTTTGAGTTTTTTTTTTTTGGATTCCTTGTTCTCCTTTCTACATTCTTTCTTTCTTACTAATGCTTTTTTTTTTAAATTAAAAAAATGTAAGCTATCTGAAAAATGGGAATGTTTGCATGTATGCACTTTTAAAAATTTATAGATATGCTTTCCTATTGGTTTGGATAGGGATTTTTGAGAAATTGGTTCCCATCCTTGGAGAGAATTTCTAGAAACTTAGTTCTGGCACTCATGGTGCTTGCTTTTGTGATGGATTAGAGAAAAAAAATATTGACGGTGGAGATATATTGTTGCCAGAGATCAACAGATGGCACCTTTGAGCTTTTAGTAAGGGGTGATGACTTTATTGTGCGGGCTTGTGCGCTTTGGTAGGCCAGATCATATGCTCATTACATGTCGTTTGTTGCATATATAATAATACTGCTGTATTGCTTCTGTTGTGCCTGTGCCTTTTAATTTTCCTGCGTTTTTTTGTTTAAATATACAGATCACGCATATGGAAATGATAAAAGGAATTAGAGGGCATGGTTATTATGATGAGCTCGTGGTACCCATAATTGAAAACACTGCACATGAAGGGGAGCTCACAGAATCTCTTGCTGAAGCTGTATGTGCCCTCAACATATTTAAATATATGTGTTGATTGTTGACTCCTTTGTCTTCTTAATTGATATTTAGAGTTCACATTTCACATTATGCTGGGAAAAAATGAATTTAGATTCATCTAGAATAAATCCTGAGTACAGTTATCAGTAAGTGCATGATTGATTTTCAATAAGTTCATATCCAGACAAAATATTTTTGCTTGTTTCACTTGTTATTTAGCTTTTTTAGTTCCGCTAATGGATTTTTTTTTCCCGAAGAAAACTTGTTGACCTTTTTCTCACGCTTCTCTTTAGTTGTTTAATATGTTTTGTTCTTTTATCATATGGATGCTTGGTGTGTTCAGCTCTTGTCCATTGGATGTTGTAATTTATTATGCTAGCACAACTATTGTCTAAACAATATTAAACATGTAAGCCTTTCTGAAATGTGTAGAAGAATGTGTAAAATAACGCTTTGAAGGATACCTAATTCATCTAGGTTGGGGTGAAGACGTGAAGTTTGCAAACTGAACAATTAAGGAGCAAATTTATGGTCAAGTTGCAGATTAGAATTTTGAGTTTGGGAATTTTACAAATATTTGCATGCATCTTTATGATCGTATGAATATACTCTTCTACCAAAAAATAATTATAAAAAGAAATGCAACGCTAAATGCACAAGGTTCCCATGCTATATTGGTGCTTGGAGAGGGCATGATGTACCCAACCTTACCTCGCATTTCGAGAGATTATTTTTGTCACTTAACTTGTGATCTTTAGATTTGAGCGTACAACCCTTATAAAAAAATATTGATACTGTATATAAAAGTGCAAGCATAATACATTTTGTTTTATCCAATTTTGCTCTTCTAAGGTTACTGCTTTGAGGGGGGATGTTTATGTGTTTCACATGTAATAGAACTTTTATTTTATGTTGTGCTTCCCTTTGTATGCTCAGTGTTTGGCCTTTTTTTTAAAATTTGTTTGTTTGTTTTTTCCCCTTTATCCCTATTGAAATTTTATTAGTGTGTATGCTCCCTGAATAGGCTTAGCAGAAAATCTGAAAAGACAATTTTGGGAATATATTGATAGTATTTTACAAGGGATACCAATGTCTGAAAAGACATTCATAGGAGCTAATTTGAATGGTCACATTGGCAAGGATAATATAGGATATGAGAGAATACATGGAGGCCATGGATATGGAGATAAAAATGAGGCCGGTGATACAATCTTAGATTTTTCCATGTCTTACAATTTGGTTATATTAAATACTTGCTTTATAAAAAGAGAAGAACACTTAATAACTTTCAAGAGTGGGTACAATAAATGCCAAATAGATTTCTTCTTAACTAAGAACGGGGACCGTCTATCTTGTAAGGATTGTAAAGTTATTCTAGGTGAAAGTTTGGCTACACAACATATTCTTAATATTAGATATACATATAAAAAAATGGAAGAGAAGGAGTAGCATAAATCAACACAAGAGGACTAGATGGTGGAACTTGAAGGGAGATTATATAATAAAAGTAAAAGATAAAATGAACAAAGAGTTTGATTGGATGGTAGGGGATAAGGTTGATGCAAATACTGTTTGGTATAAAATGGCAAATTCTATCATAAGGATAGCAAAAGAGGTTTTAGGTGAGTCCAAAGGAAGATACTTGGGTGGTAAAGAAAGTTGGTGGTGGGATTAGGAAGTCCAAAAGGCCGTTAAAACAAAGAGAAATTGGTATAAAATATGGCAAAATTGTAGAAATATATAAAATCTTGAAAAATGTAAAGAAGCAAGAAAACATGCAAAAAAGACTATCAATGAAACTAAACATAAAGCTTATGATACTCTATATACTAAACTAGATACAAAAGAAGGAGAAAAAGACATTTATAGACTTGTTAGAGCTAGAGAAAGAAAATTCATAGATTTAGGTGATGTATACTGTATAGAGGACGAGAATGTTAATGTCTTAATTAAAGAAGAAGACATAAAAGACAGGTGGAGGAGATACTTTGATAAGTTGTTTAATGAAAACTAAAATGAAAGATTGAACTTGGAAGTGACAACTGAAGAGAAGATTAAAAATAGGAGATTTATTTGCAAAATTAGAGTCCTTGAAGTTAAGATGACATAAAAAAAGATGAAAAGTTGGAAATCTATAGGACTAGATAAAATACTAATTGAAGTCTGAAATGTTTAGGGGATGAAGGAATTATTTGGTTAACTACTATATTCAATAATTTATTAAAACCAAGAAAATGCCAGAAGAATGGAGGAAAAGTACGTTAGTACCTTTGTATAAAAACAAAGGTGGTATTCAAAACTGTAATAACTATCGTGGAATTAAAATTATGAGTCATACGATGAAATTATGGGAAAGAGTAATTTAACATAGAATAAGATTAGAAATGAAGATTTCAAAAAATCAATTTGGTTTTATGTCAGGGAGATCAACAATAAAAGTTATTTATCTTTTAAGAAGTTTAATAGAAAAGTTTAGGGAAAAGAAGAAGGACTTGCATATGCTTTTTATTGACCTAGAGAAAGCTTATGATAGAGTATTTAGGGAAGTGCTTTGATGGGTATTTGAAAAGAAGGGAGTTTGCAGTAGATATACGAAGATCACTAGGGAAGTGCTTTGATGGGTATTTGAAAAGAAGGGAGTTTGTAGTAGATATACGAAGATCATTAAGGATATGTATGATGGAGTAGTGACTAGCTTTAGGACTATAGGAGGAGATTCTAGAGAATTTCCAATCACAATAGGTGTACATCAAGGTTATACTTTGAGTCCTTATCTTTTTACTTTAGTAATTAATGAAATTACTATAAATATCCAAATTGAGGTCCCTTGGTGTATGTTGTTTGCAGATGATATCGTGTTGTTGATGATGGTAGGAGTGAAGCGGAGTCTAAGCTAGAACTTTGGAGAGCCACATTAGAGTCTAAAGGGTTTAGGATAAGTAGGAATAAGACATAATATATGAAATGTAATTTCAGTAATGTATGGAGTAGCAATAGAGAGAAGATTAAACTGGATAATCAAGAGATAAATAGCATTAATAGATTTAGATATCTTGGATCTATTATGCAAGGTGAAGGGGATATTGATGAAGATGTAGTACATAGAATTAAGATAGGTTGGGTAGAATGGAAGAGTGCGTCAAGTGTGTTGTGTGATCATAGAATACTCTTAAAATTAAAAGGAAAGTTTTATAAGACGGCTATAAGGCCAGCTATGCTTTATGGTTCAAAATGTTGGCCAACGAAGAAACAACATGTACAAAAAATGAAAGTTGCTGAGATGCATATGCTAAGGTGGATGAGTGGTTTAACATTAAAAGATAAAGTCAGAAATGAACATATATGCAATAACTTAGGCATAGCACCGGTTGAAAATAAGATAAGGGAGGGACGACTTAGATGATTTGAGCATTTGAAAAGTAGACCTAGTAGAACTTGTGAGGAGGAGTGAGTTAGTTATGGTTTCTGGCATGAAAAGGGGTAGGGGTAGGCCTAAAATAACTTGGAATGAGGTAGTGAGGAAGGATTTAATAGCTCTTAATCTAATAGAGGAAAATGCTCTGGATCGGGTGAATTGGCCAAAAAGGATTCATGTAGCCAACCCACCTAGTGGGACTTAAGGCTTGTTGTTGTTGTTTATCCCTATTGAAATTTCCTTTTTCATTTTTTTATCCTCAATATGTTGAATCACATATTTAAAATATTTCATAACCTTAATTACTATATCATGTTCACATACACCATATTCTCTTGTCTCATTTGTCATTTCTGAAAGTGATTCTATTATTTTCTTTCCACTTTTCCTTGGTCATATTCCACTGTATTTCATCCATTTGTAACTCTTACAAACATGCACATGCACTGCACAGGCGCATACGCAGAGAACCCATATATAATGCACACATTGGTTACACATCACAAGAATCTAGTTATTTACTCGTTTTCTCTTCCTTTTTTTGGCCTTAAGAATGTCATAGTTTTTTCATATCATATATTTTGAAGTATGGTAAAACTGAGATGACATGTATGCCTCTTCACAATATATTTTTAATAATTAGAAATATGAAGAATCAAGCACGTGCCTTGGATATGCTGGCCATGTCTAGGCATGCCTTCCATATGTACACCCTTTGGGTATATCATGTTTTTAAATGAATGCTCTTTCGCTGCGCTTTGATAACATATAGTCCCTTGACACCATTGTATATATTACAACGTCAATAAGAACAACCAAGCCTTAAATGCTGTTACATGAATACTTTTCTGCCATTCTGCATGATTTAGGGCGATATACTCCAAAAGTTTGTGGTAACAAGTCCTTACTTGCTATTTTGGTCCAAGTTACTCTAGGTTTACCTCTCCGTTTCCCAAAACCACTAAAAACAAAACTCACTCTCCCTCACTGGTATGTTACTTGGCCAACCTTGCAAGTGTTATATGGTCCTGATTAAGAAAATAAATCGTGGTCTTCAACATTGAGCCCTTTGGCAACTATTGATGTTTGTCAAATAGCTTACCTAAGTCTGGATTCTATAGGCCTTGAACTTTTATTTGGAGGGTGCACTTTAACTAGATTTTAAACTTGAGGCTTTGGAATCTGAATTATTTTTCAACGAAAAATTTCAAAGATTAATGACTTCTTTTCTTTCTTTTTTCTTGTTTTTATGTTTTTGTATTGCTTTCTTGCCTAGTTCCTTCGAAGTTTGTGTTAGGGTTGGAGGAGTCCATGGGTGGGCCTGAGACACACGAGTGAGCACCAACTTGACCCAAAAGCTAAAGTCTATTGGGTCTTGGGGCCAACCATGTATACAAGCACCCATCATCCTCTCAAATTTTCCAATGTGGGACAAATTCACAAGTGGAATTCTTAACAATCTCCTCCTAGCTTGTGAGTTCTAACTGTTCCCCCTTGAACAGAAACCGTCTCCCTTATGGGAGTAAGTCCAATTCTCCAACAGTTGCTCAAGTGGGCCTTACCGCCGCGCCTTACGTGCCTCGGATAGGATTCCACATGCCTTTGAACCAATCCTACTTCCCATGTCGTGACCCTATTTGTATCCATCTTCCAGGCCTAGATGATCCTTATTGGCCTCGGTCGCACACTTGGTCCTCCAATTGTTAGTACGTCAAGAGAATTAGTTTCACGCCTTGAATTTTTCTACGGTGTTGCTCACCCAGAGCTACGAACGTGGCTCTGATATCACTTGTTAGTGTCGAAGGAGTCCATGGGTGGGCTTGATATACACGAGTGAGCACCAACTTGACCCAAAAGCTTAAGTTTATTGGGTCTTGGGCCCAACCATGTATATAAGCACCCATCATCCGATCAATTTTTTCAATGTGGGACAAACTCACAAAGTGAAATTCTTAACAATTTGAATACAAAAATTGGATTGCATATTCCTTTCTCACATATCTGAACTGTTATTTTTGTGTGGATACTTTCCATAAACTCTCTGCCTTGAAACTGCAACCGCTAAGCTCCTATGCTACAAGCCATGGTAATTTTTGTTTGCAAGTTTGTATTCTTGCCTGTTTAGTGGGGTCATTCTTTTCATGTTTCATGTGCTGGAGAAGGAATAATACTTTTCTGCTTATATTTGATAGTATCATATAGAAATATTTTCATTTACTGTTTAGTGGCTTTGGAAGACACAAAAGACCCGTTTGGTTGTGGAAAACATTTTTCTGTTTTCCAAAGAATTGTAAAAATTTTAGTGTATTTTTAAAATTTTTGAGATTCGTATTAAAAATGTACAAAATAAAGAATATGTTTAAATGTGCAATATAATTTTTCATTTTTTATTTTTATTTTTAGATTTTAATATAATCACGAAAAGAGAACTTGTTTTCCAGTTTTCCAAATTTTTTAAGGTAATATTTGGAATCATGGGTTTTGGGGCTTAAATTTGGATTTGTGCGTATTTAGAGAAATTCTATACAGTCCAAACAAATTAAAATCCAATATCCGAATTCAATGCTCCCATATGCAAAGTAAGAGTTGGAAATCTAGAAAAATAATGAAAAGATATTTTCTAACTTTTCTATATAAATTTGGAAAATTGGAAAACAAGGTGGCATTTTTGTAATTATTTGAAAAACTAGAAATGAAAAATAAAATTATTTTCACAAGCAAATGGTGCCAGAACTGTTCATTGTTGTTCATTTATTTCATTCAAATGTTGTAGAAATGATAAATTAGATAACTTTTTTGTAATTTTTTGAAAAACCAAAATGGAAATTGAAAATTGTTTTCCAAACTAAATAAATTTTTTTATAATAAAACGGCACTTTCATGAGCTTTTTCTCATTTGTGCACTCTGTCTTGTCTGGAAAATAGAAATTTTTGTATTCGTCTTCTTCAGAAGTTGGTTTACTAAGAACTTCTGTTATTATTCATTTTATTCTGCCAGCCATCAGATTAATTGATCTTTCCTTTGTGTTTCTTAGATTGAAGCCTACCCAAAAACAACGGCTGTTCTTGTTCGAAACCATGGAATTTATGTATGGGGGGATTCATGGATCAATGCTAAAACTCAGGTTTGTTCCATACTTCCATCTATTGATAGATGTAAATTGTGTTGATCAATTGTGTACAATGTTTATATGATTTTGCTTTGGTTGGAGATTACTAAAATTTAATTCCCCTTTATAATAATTTAATTCCCCTTTATAATTTACATTTTAAGCTATAAAAAATATTTGTATTTTAGTATATTATACCAAACAAACAGTATTTTAGAACTTTCTTCCTTGGAACTTAGAAGCTTTTGAAAACATAGCACTTCTAGTTGCTCAGACTGCTACTGTAGTGAAAAAAACTAGATGCGCATTGTGACAGCATTGGAGCACCATGCTGGCCCTATGCTCAGCATTCTGAATCTTAATTGCCTT
The DNA here is from genome assembly GCF_029873635.1 of Malania oleifera. NCBI lineage: Eukaryota > Viridiplantae > Streptophyta > Magnoliopsida > Santalales > Ximeniaceae > Malania > Malania oleifera. The sequence goes on from NC_080417.1 coordinate 134,055,915, forward strand.
TGTGTAGAGTTCATATGTGGTGGTACGGTGGATACAACAATATGGAAATTTCTCTGCTATATATATATGCTTCTTTTGTTTTAGGGTCACTCTGTCTAGCTTGTACAACTGTTTCACCTTCTTTTTATTATCATTACTGTTATTTTTCAAAACTAGCAGCTCAAAAAATAATGCTGCTGCTTACATTTATTGCAAGGTTTGTTTTGAATGAGCAACATTCATGTTAAAGTGAAAATTTTGTGTTGTGTATGATTACTTTAGCATGTGCTGGTTGCTGTCAGCGCAATTAATTTGTGTTTGGAAAATATTATGAAAGCTTACAGCTGATTATTGCAATTCATTTCATTAGACTAGGGTATTGGCATATAGAATAATGTAGGGTAAACATTTGGTGTATGCATTACTGATGTATTACATAGTCAAAGTGAAGTTTATGAAAGTTAAATTATATCTGATGAATAACTACTTTGTGCATGGATCATTTAAGAGAATTTCTTGAAAAATGATTGGTGTTGCGGGCCGAACACTCCACTTTGTCTGAAGGGCCGGATGGGCCTTCGGCACTAGTTGTAGCACACAAGCTTAATTAGTGAGCTGAAAGCTAACTGCCGATTCACCATGTGAACAAGTTCACAGCCATCCAATGCAACTCGCATGGAAATAGTAAGGAAGCATGAAAGCATATATGAGTCAAGTGAGTAATTGATAAAGCAAAGCAATTCATATTATTCCATCTTCATAAGCAACGTATGTTTAACGAGGGAGGCACCCCTAAAGAGCCTTCATGTTGATTTCACTTTAGCACTGAAACACCAATATGATTGAGAAGTCATACACCCATTTTCGCTAGGGGTGTATTTGAGTCAAGTCGAATTGACACTATAAAATACTTGAACTTGACTTGAAAATGTTAAGCTCGAAACTCGACTCAAACTCAAATCAATTTCAAAATTGTTAAACTTGAACTTGACTCAACTACAAGTTCTTAAAACTCGAGCTTGACTCAATTAAACTTGATTCGATTATCAATTAATATTAAATACATGTATAAATATATATAATGTACATATAGTATTAGATATATTATATGACTTATAAATATAAAAAATGATAAAATTGGAAATCTTGATTAGGCTCGAAACTCTGCGAGAGTACTATTATTGAGCTCGAACTTGATTTGTTAAAATATTTGAGTAGCTCAAACTTGACTCGAACTTGAGTAGAATTGAGTCGAGTCAAGTTAGGGGACGAGTCGAATTCGAGTATCTCACGAGTAGACTTACTCACTTACAACCCTAATTTTCATCATGGCATTACTCTCGCCACAGAATAAAACTTATAGTAGTATTTACATGATGATTACCCACTAACTAGCATAATACAAGGGATCAAATGCAAGTATAAGGCCTTGAGCAAGCTCCACTTGTGACATTCTCCCTACTTATGCGGTCAATGTCCTCGTAAAGCCCTCCCACTTCACTAAGAATTTGTGTGATTGTCACTTGGATGATGTGAACTCTTTGTGTGCAAGGATCTCTTGCAAGGTCTTCAATGGTGCTCTTGTTCATTGACTTTGGATTGTATTTTCAGCATCTGCTATGAATGGCTTAAGATAGCTGACATGAAACACAAAGCGCACCTTCATCTAAACGGAAAATCAACCTTGTAAGAAGCCTTCCCAACTTTGGATAGATGGGGACTAGTCCTTCATATTTGTGAAGTGATCTCCTATATTGACCTTAAAGTGTTCTATATGAAGCTTAATAGGCATTGGGTCTCCCACATTGAAATGCAATAGTCTTTTCCCTTGAGCTGACTGCTTATTTATCTGCCTGGAAGTTGTTAGGCTTGAACAATCTTTGCATTCTATCTCCATTCTTTTTGTGGAGACGTACGTCTCGAACTCTTTTCTTTGTATGGTCATCCATTGAGTGAGCCAAAAGTGGTTGCTCACTTGTAACAGGTTCGTCTCTTGTTGGTTTTTGATCTCTTTTGGGCATTCAAATAGAATTGAGCCATGTTAAGTAGTTGCACCCAGTTCTTTTGATCGGCGGTGACGAAATGACAAGTATTCCTCTACTAGCCTGTTGAATGTCTTTGCTTGTGATAGGAAGATGTGAACTAACAATCTAAAAAGTTATGACCAGAAGTTTCATGTGAATCTTGCACCTTGATCATTAATGATGTCTTGAAGAACACCCTAGTACTTCTCAATATGCTTGAAGAATAATTAAGTTGTGTCTTCAGTATTTGGTATGAAAGTATGCACTTTGGAAACCTTTCTATAACCACAAGTATAGATCCCATTTCCTTGACTTTAAGAGGTTGATTAGAAGTTGAGTGAGACATTCACCCATGGTCTTGTTGGTAGTTGAATTGGCCCTGCAATTTGCTTCTATTGGACTTTGTCTTGCTTGCAAGTGTGGTTTTAAATTGTAGTTGTGGGTAACGTCGCTTAAGTGCTTAACAGTTGCAGGTGTTGTAGGACGCGGGAGAAGTGGATGTTACGTAATGGAAGCGATAGTAGTGGCCGTGAATTTTTTTCATGCATGCACAACCATGTCAAAATTGAAGAATAATGATGGAATCCTTTTAAAACATGATTTTTAATGTATTTTGACTGCTTTTATTGAACCTACAAACACTTTTTAAAAGCAAACATTATTTTTATATTCATTTTAGCACATTGTTTACATAAAAAGTCATATATATATATATATATATATATTTTACTATTCACTACTTTTATGGCTAAAAAATTTTGAAATGTAATTGAAGTTGACAACCAATTAATTATCTATATATATATATATATATATATATATATATATATATATTTTGCTATTCACTACTTTAATGGCTAAAAAATTTTGAAATATAATTGAAGTTGACAACCAATTAATTAGAGAAATAAAATGAGTACACACACACACACACACGTATCATCAATATCAATATAATATTACAATACAAGTAGGCAATTTAGGCCGATTAAGCAAATTAATACTAGATAGATAGTAGTATTTCTACGTTGTAATCATTGTATTTAATAGTTGCATATTATTTCATATTTTTAGCAATTTTTTTTTTTTAAACTTTAGTATTCAAAATAACAATAACTAAGCATAGCAATTTAGGCCATTGGGGATTGCAAAATTTAGGCCCATTACTTAAATTAATTAGTTAATCTATAAGCAATATTAATCGTAGTAAATTAGCAATTCAGCATCAAGTATAAAGAATTTAAGATATTTAAAAAATAAAAATATAAGTAGCTAAATTAAGTAAATTTTAAAACTTAGTTAACTAGAATTAAAAAAGAAAAAGGAGGGGGGCGGTATTGGGTTAAATAAATTATACATGCTGGCATGGAAGAGGGGTGGGGTTAAATAAATTATACATGCTGGCAGTGGACACTAGACAAACCCACGAACTGATGAAGAGCAGCAGCAGCACTTGCAGCAGCCAAAAAAGGAGGATTTCTGCCATCTCTTCAAACCCACTTCGGATTCGCCCAAATCCCAAGCTTCCAGCTTGATCTCCTACTTGGATCTACCCAAATCACTTCCAAACAACAACAAATTTCCTCTCAAATGGATAAAATTTCTTATAGAAGGAAGGGGAAGACTGCACTCAACCTTCAGGCAGCTATTTATGGCATAAAATGATATTTTTGCTGCTATAGATCACTAGATCTAAGCTTGACGAGCTTGGGGAAAAGGGGAATTGCAGCAGAAGGCAGAAAAATTGGAAAGAAATGAGATATTTTCCTGTATAAAGGCTGTTGGAAGGTGCATCTGATGTAATGAGGTGTAACAACCCGTAACAGAAGCGGAACGCCCGTTAGGTCTGTTATGGAAGCGTAATGGCCGTTACGGCTGTGAATTTTCTCCAAACCGCTATAGCTGTCTGAAAAGGTATTGGCGCCTTGATTTTCCATTACGTAATGGCTGTTATTGCTTGTGAGTGAGACAGATCTGGGTATAATCAACACCTCATTTAGGATGTGTGGCTTGCCTTTGCTTCAACAATGCCAAAGTCTAGTGTTATCTTTGGTGGCTTGCCGACATGGTGTTATAACACTCCTGTAGCAGTGTCTTTCTTAGGTCCCTAGCTCGAGGAACAACAGTCAGTTATCATGTGTCAAGAGTAAGCCATCCTTTAACGAGAGTTGGCGATCTTTGTGCTCTTCCACCAACTTCACAAGGTTTTGGGCAACTAGATCTTTGACAAGGTTGTCCTTAATGCGCTATGCATTGTTGTGGTAACCTTACCTATTGTCAAACAAGTTACTAGACGAGTGGACTAGAAAAACGAAAAAAACCAAACCAAACTGCAAAACTGAACCAAACCAAACTGATTTCAGTTCTGAATTTTTTATTTTTTGGTTATCGGTTTGGTTCCAGTTCTGCTAATAATAAAGTTTTATTGAGATTGTTGCTTAAATCTTATTGATGAGTATTAAAATTTACATGTTGATTACTATGGAAGAAAAAATATTAATTTGTAGTGACTCTAAAATTTTAAAATGGATTCACTGGTTTGATTTGGTTAACCATTTAGAATGCTTCATATTCAGTTTGTAACCTTGCATTGTTTGGCGAACCAAAACTTTGGTTCGGTTAATGAATCATGGTTCAGTTAACTGAACCATGGCCAATCCTATTATCAATTGCATGGTCACAAGTTTGGCCTTCCGGATTAGTGCATCCGTGACTTGGTTCATTTGACCCATCTTGTGCTTGAAGAAATCAAATTTTGTCAAGAGTTCTTGCCAACAAGACAACTTAGGGGATAACTTTGTGATTTAAGGGCAGCATCAATTGTCTGCAGTCATTGGAGAAATGAGAAGAAATAGAAGAGAGGGAGGAACAGGAGGGAGGAGAGAGGAGATGCTAGGGGGAACTCACGTTCACAACTCAATTCAAATTCAACATCATTTGTCTACGACATGGCTTTCACACACTATTTATAAAAAAGCCTCCACACATGTAATTGCACATTTACACATATATCCTAAAACAACATGAATTATGAACAAATCTGTACGTTACACAAATATTACAAACAACCCCTAAATACACATAATTAGATACTAATTAATAATAAACACATAATAAACTACTAATTAAACCCAACAATTCCTTGACCCAACTCTTTTTAATTATTCTTTGGAAAGGATCCCAAGATCTTGCTTCTTGTCCTACATCACTTAGGTTGTGTAAAAAGTGGATGACAGTCTAGTTATTTGTTTTTTCACCATGAATTATGAATTTAGCAGTTAATGCCGCCACACTAAAGACAAATGAGTCACTAGTTAACTTGTCCTTCTCTTGAGTTGTGTATTTCCATTTAGCTTCACTAAGCTTACGACTCTTGTATGCAAGAGGATGTCCCTCCTTTAAGAAGGCTCACCTGAGGGGATAGTTGGATGCATATGTTTGTACCTTAAAGGGCTTCATGATATTTAGAAGAGCAAGTATTGGATCCTTCATCATGGCTTCCTTCAAGTTATCAAAGGCTCCCTGGTGCTCTAGTGTCAAGTTCCACCCATGACCCTTCTTTAGTAAATCGGTTAATGAGGTAGTCCTCCTTGATTTCCCCTAAAATATTTACGATAGTAATTGGCGAGTTTGAAAAAGGAACATAGTTCATTGATTGTTGTAGGGACTTTCCAATCTTAAATAGCTCTTAGCTTCAACATATCCATCTAGATATGACCTTATTACGTCACATGGTTGAGAAATTTAATACTCTTTTGAGCATAAGAGCATTTATCCTTGTTCACAAATAGGCTATTCTCCTTTAGTCTACCAAACTTCTTCCTAGATGCTCTTGATGTTTTTCTGAAGTAGAAATATAGATAACAATGTCATCAAGGTGTACCGTGACAAACTTGTCGAGGCAGTCAAGAAACACCTAATTTATTAGTGTGCTAAAAGTCATTTGCACATTTGTGAACCCAAGGGGTATCACCAAGAATTTATAAGATCCTTACCACGTCACACAAGTACTCTTTGCCTCGCCACCTTCTACCTGATAGTAGCTTGACCACAAGTCAAGTTTGGTGAAATACTTGGTATGACTTAGCTAATCAAACAAATTAGCAATCAAGATACTCGTTGCACATAGTCACTTTGTCGAGCGCGTAGTAATCCACACATAGATGCATGCTCTCAATATGGGTGCTCTAATCTGTTCTTTGGAAGGTTGTATGTAACGTGCTTCAAATAACTCATCAAGTTGCCTCCATAGTTTTGCGCCATCCGGTATGGCCCTTTAGCAGTAGCTTCACTCCTTGTAATAACTCTATCCCATGCTTCATACCTTGTCATGAAGGCAAGTTGTTCAGTTGCTTATTCAACATCACAACTTGGTAACCCTTTAGCACATCTTGAATTGTTGTAGGAATGAGCTCTTTCACTACATCTTCATCATCACCAACGAAGCAAGTTATGTCTGTTCACCCCTTCTCATTCATTTTTCGAGTTGCATGACAAAGAGGAACTTCTCATTATTTTCTTTCTTCACCATAACTTAAACCATGCAAGGTGTTCACCAATAGACAAAGAAATGTTTCAAAAGGCTCAGTTGAGGCTCACCTTGAAGTTCAATCTAGATACCAAATCCCAGAAAGGTTGACACATTACACACAGAGGTTTAGGCATTTGTAGAAAAGGCATCCCTTTTGTGCCTTTTTAGTTGAGTCTTACACATTTTGGATGTATAATTCTCAAGTTAGATTTGGCTAGAATTTTTAAACATGTTTATACAAAGGAATGTGATTTCTAAAGAACTCTTGATCCTTAATCTTTCCAAAATAATTGAGAGTTTTATCTTAGATCTTAAAAATAATTTGAACTTTGTAATGCTATAGTTATCTCTCGTCATGATATATGTAATGAATTCAAGTTAGCATAAATGGCCAACAAGTAGTTTACAAATTATATTTGATTTTTAAAAACATTTTGTTTGTGATTTTCTTAATCTTTTCTTTATTTTTTAAAATATATGTGATTTAATTACATATTTTTATTTAAAAATAAATTTCCCGAAATGCTTACGCCTTGCCTCTCAAGGGTTAAAACGCTTGCTTTACGCCTTCGCCGTTTAAAACATTAAGAAAAGGGGAACTGTTGGACAACATTGGAACTGTGACTCACTCTAAAAATGAGTAGTGCAAAGGCTATCCCAAGTATAGGAGTTATTTCGTGTAATAATTAACTCAAAAAAGCCAAATTGTCTCCTCAGGGAATGCAAATTAGTTTTAAGCTAGCGCATAACAGTAAAAAGAAAATAAGAACCTGAATTTCAGTTTCGCCGTTTTCACCTTCTCTAACTCCATAATCTCTGCCCTCCTAGCTAATGCAGCAATACGAACCTGAATATTAGTTTCCTCCTTTACCTCATATTTATTTTCTACCACCAATTGCCCTGAGAGGTTGCATCGCCATTGGTGCCCGATCAGATTGTGTATTCCACTGTTGTGCACTTTCAGCCAAGTAATTAAAAAATGCTAGTGCCTCATTTGGTTCCTTGCTGAAGAACTCCCCATTACACATAGTCTGAACAAATTGCTTACAATCAGGAGTGAGGGTAGTATAGAAATAATTTACCAGCCTCTAAGACTCAAACCCATGATACAGACAGATATTTATTAGCTCTTTGAACCTTTCCCAACAAGCCTGGAAGGTTTTATCACCTCTCTGCATAAACTGATTGATTTGCTCCTGTAGGAACTGGGTTCTCTGAAAAGGAAAAAAATTATGTAAGAACTCATGATGCATGTCAGTCCAATCAGAAATAGAGTTAGGTCTTAGAGAATTAAACCAGATATTCGCTTTATTCTTCAAGGAAAAAGGAAATAAATGAAGCTTAACATATTCATCAAATCTTGCTATAGTAATAAAGGTAGTACATGCCAACTCAAAATCTGTCAGATGCTGATAAAGACTCTCATAATTCATCCTGTGGAACTGAGGTATTACTGACAACATACCATGCTTAATTGTGAAATTCGGTGCATTATTTGGCAAAGCAATACAAGATGGTGTGGTGGTGCGTGTAGGCTGCAAAAAGTCTTTCAAAGTGCGTGGTGTAGGTGGAGGTGCAGGTGGATGTTCAGCTATAGTTTCCTCAAAATTCTCTTCAAAAAGATCACTCAAATCAATTTCAGTGTCCTCACTTACAATAGAAATAGGAAACCTACTACCTCTATTAGGTGACAGTTTGTATAACCTATGTAAAATGTCTCTAACCCAAGACATCAAACATCAACCCAAACAGCAGACAATCACTAACATAGTAGCAAACAAGCATGAGTGAAATTTCTTTTGTTAGTTTTTTTTTTTTTTTTGAAAATATTATATTTTTTTTATGTTTTTTTAAATTATGTAAAAAAACCAAAATAAATGGAGAAACACTAGTTTGAAACTAATTCTGGCACTCCCCGGCAACGACGCCAAAAACTTGACTTACTTTAAAAATGAGTAGTGCAAAGGCTATCCCAAGTATAGGAGTTACGTTGTGTAATAATTAGCCCAAAAAGGCCAGATCGTCTCCTCAGGGAATGCAGATTAGTTTTAAGTTAGCACAAAATTGTAAAAAGAAAATAAGAAATCAATTTTACTGAACATGGTTTAGATTCGAAATCTTGGAGTTTTTTAGATTTTTGTGATGAAATTAATCGATGTGAAACCTAAAATGTGAATCTAACATGCATAAACCGACCAAACAACTCACCAATTAAACATTCAAACAACAACTTCAACAAAAATAACTAACTTCAGCTCTGACTTAGGAATTATAAACCAGCTCAACATAATAATGACCTAATAAAAAAAAAATAAAACAAACAAGACTCACTCATTAATAAACTTAACTCAACATGATAATAACTTAAATAAAGAAATAAGGCAACAAGATCTTAAACAAAAACAAATTAAACTATATAACAAACTCAAACAAAATGATGAAATAATAACCTAACAATACTTAAACAAAAATGCTGAATTCAATAACCAACCCAAACTAAATATTAAAAGAAGGAACAAAAATAATAAATAAGCAGTAAGGAATTCTTCAACAAAGAAATAGATTAAACACACTAATTAACTTAAACCAACATTTAACTGAAACACTAAATTTAAATAAAAACAAACTAAGCTCCACAATAATATAACCCAAACTAGATTTAATCGCCTTAAATAAAAAAAAACAAACTGACTTTAATAATAAAAGTAACTCAAATAATATTCAATCCCACAATGACTTTAAAAAGAAAAAAACAAACTAACTTCAATAATGAATATTAAACCAAACAACAGTTAACGTTTAAAACAAAGAGAGAGAGAGAGAGATGTATACCCGACTAAAATAATAAATTAACTCAAAGTTGAAGCATTCAAAATAACAAGTTGAAGGACAAGAAATTAATTAAACTAATACACTACTCAACCAATAAAGTAAACACTGATTTAATTCAACAATAAAATTTTCTGAACAATGTATTCAAAACAAGCATTAAAATAAAGTAAACAGAAGAGAGAGGGAGAGAAGAGAGGAGAAGAGAGAAGAGGAATGGCCATGAGGAGCTTCAGCACAGCAGCTACTGCTGTCTTTCCCCCTGTCCTGCGGCACAGAGGACGCCCCCCAAGGCACACCCACCCCCACACGCCAACTGCTTTTCTTTTTTAACTTTCTAACCCTAGCTTTTCATCTTTACCTTCATGCCCTCACATTTCTTTTACTTTTCCTATTTCAATGCCAGCACCTACTGCCCCTCCTTCATTCCAGCGCACACAACAAGCCCAGCAAAAACACACTTGCATGGCCGGGTCACATCAAGACCCGGTCCACTTCATTTTTTATTTTATTTTCTTTTCTTGTTTCTTCTTTTTTCTTTTTTTTGTTCCGCAGCGCACAAGCCCGATTTTGACTATCTTAAAGCCTGTATCTCTCAAAGCTCAAAATACAAAAGTTGTAGAGCACTTTCTCGGCTTTCCACAACATTTTGAATTGTCTCGATCGGAGCTCGGACGAGAAAGTTACGCCCAGATTACGAAGTAATGTCGATTTTAGCTTCCAATAGTTGCCCTGCAATAAAAAAATACCAAAAATTCGTAAATTACTCAATAAAACCCAAATATTAAATATAGAACACAATGTTAAAATATTGAGAATAATTAGGCATTTCATTAGAAATATAATCCTTAATGTATGAATTAAAACACCTAATTACGCATCTCTGACACGTAATCAAACTGCCTTAGTCTCCCTTGAGAATTCCATTCCAAATATCACTTGTAAATCATCCATTAGAATGTAGTGAAATTCACTTGCCCGTCCCATTGTCCAGGTGTCCCAGTTGTCTAATGACACCACTTGGGCTATAGAGTTAACTGCTTTCATGTGTCTCAAGCCCTTATCCAACTTTAGATTGAGTCGTTGTGCTTCATCCCATGAGACAAATTTGTGGGTTGCCATGGTATTCACCATAGCACGGGTGTTCTTCCCATAGATCCATCTACAAACATTAACCCTTTAGCTTGTGCAGCATGGGCTTTTTTGTTCCATGTCTTATGTGTTATCTTGTTGCATTGTACCCATTGTTAGGCTTTCCTCCTTGTCCGTATCTTGTTCTTTTGTCCTCTTCCCAATGGAAGCTTGCAATGCATTAAGTGATGACTTATGAAAGCAATCATTATGAGGGTCTCAACATAAGAAGCATGCTATCTTGCCCTTACCATCAGATATATTGAAGGTTCGAGACGAGAATGCTTCTTTGAAGTTGATGCCTTGGTGTTGGCTGTCCCACTCTTGGGTTTGCTCTTCTTGAATGACTTTATGTTGTTTCCATATAATTAGCCATTCTCCCTATGTAACGACTCGACCCTTTATGCTGGCCCAGGTGGCTACTAATCATACAAATATACTTGTACCTGTTCAAGATACATAAACAATCCGCCCTAAACAGGGACATACGGGTGTAAATCATACATAATTACGATGTAAATGTTGCGGAAAAACATAAACATCCATTGAGATTTCTACTAGACTTATTCCAGAGTTTACTATTATATCCTCAATATACAATCATCTAGATTCAAAACGAAAACTGCTTATACAACCCCCAGAAGAAAAATGTTCCAACTACATTTAATCCACATATTTTACTTACTTTACTATAATCCAAAAACGATCTTCCAAGTCCCTCGAGCTACTAGGACCGACGTCCCGATGGACATGGAAAATAAGGGTTATATAATGGGGTGAGACACACCTCAGTACGGAAGAAAGTGTTACAACAGTGTGTGACTGCATATATGCACATTTTCATACAAACTCATATAATTGAAACATTTGTTTATAATACTGTAACGTATAACATATATCTGCATAACAAATATTTAAATCATGCATATGATTATTAGAACACCCCCAGCTTGATATGACAAAATGCCTATTTTACCCCATGGCACGGGTTGTGCACTGATTGCCTCCGACAGTGCCCTGTTCGTGCAGACAAAGTCGGGCATCTTATGGTCCGAACGCCCCCTGGTTTATTTTTACCAGCAGCTTACTAACTCCTCGCAGGACAACCATCTCATGTACCCATACTGATTTTCTCATGTATGGTTGCACTTGTACTATCCATACTGATTTTCATAAGTATGGTTGCACTTAACGTGCCGGCATCGGTACCTAGCCCTAGGAGTTTATTTTAACCCCCCTACTGGAGTATTTTTCAACCTCTTTTTTTCAAATGAAGTTTCTTTCAACTTCTTTTCGGTCACAAGCTGTGGTTCCAGTATCATATATACAATTTATAGCAAAATATAGTAACCTGTGCAATTCCAGTATTTTTCACAATTTCATATATTCTCATTTGGTTCAAACCGGTGCCTATCCACTCAGTTTACCCCTCTTTACTGATTCTGCTCGGTGTAACACTGGCCTCTGTTTTTCACATAATCAGTATATCAATATTGGAACTTCGTTCCCATAATCTATATCAATAGTATAGAAAATTCATACATTTCCATTTCAACATATATCACACAACTTTAATCCAAAAATCCGCTAAATGATATAAATCCAGTAAACATTGTTTAAAAGGAAAAGTAAAGAATTCAAACATCTCCTATTACAATATAAATGCAAATAAGTGTTTTTCGTAAAATTTGGAGATTATAAACAAAATCCTTGTTTTTACCAAAAATCGAAGAATTATAAAGTCGGCATTTCTACTCGGTAGAATTTAGCAAATAAACAGTTGAATCATACATGTAAGTATAAACTAGCTTTTTAGCGGTTTAATTTTCCAAATATACTGTTGTAATCAAATTTCCCGTATCTTAAACTCGAAACAAAACTGCGTTCGGAACGATCCAAATCGACAACCCGGAATCCCGAAAACCTAAACCCACAAAACATAATCTTACTATATTTTTTACTACTATCCAAATATCCAATCAAAACTAAGATCAGATCCCTACCTCAATTTTTGGGAAAGACACGAAAATCTCCGAAACGATGATCCGATCCACTAAAATTGTAGAGTTTCCTCTTCTGATCCACGCCGTACCCTCCGTTTTTGGAAACGGATGACGAACGGCGAAGGATCTTAGAGAGAGAGAGAGAGAGAGAGAGCAAATGAGAGAGAGAAAAGAAGAGAATTAATAGAATAAAACCTAAATTAGCCATTAAGTAATCTAAATAAATATCTCCTCCAAGATATTTATATATAAATATCTCAAAATATCTCTTTTCAAAATATCTTCTCCAAATATCTCTTTATTTATTTATTTATTTTATGTTTATTTACTATTTATTATTATTATTATTATTATTATTATTTATTTATTTTTTTAAAATTTTATTTATTTATTTTTTTCTTGGGGTTGGGTTACTACACCCTAGGTAGAGGGGATCCTCTTTGGCGCAGTTTGTCAAGTTTTCGTGGCAGCCTGTGCAATAGGTAAATCTTGAATTCTTTGTTGATGAAGTTAACTCCCGCCTGCAGTTTCAAGAAGGAAATAGAATAGCTTGTCTTCGTCTTTCATGTCCCAAATATATGACATCAAAGCACATAACTGTTTACAATATTCTCCTACTATTTGGTATATTCAGGATCTCAGAGTTTGTGTCGAGCATGGCACTCAACATTCTCAAGAAATAATTTGCCCTTGAGCTCTCTCCTCAACTCTTCTCACCTGTTATAAATCTCATACTTGGTATGCTACCACAGGTTGACATCCCCACTCAAGTACATAGTAGCCGTGGATACTTTCACCTCCTCTGAGTTGGCATTAAATCGCATGAAAGTATTGCTCCATGTCAAATAATAAGTTCTCCAACTCCTTCATTGCTTTGCATCACGTGCGGCACAAATGCTCTTGGTTTTGGTATCCTTGCTCTATCATATTCCACCCTCGTAGAATTGGCATTCTTGAGAGCATGAATGATGAGGTTTAGCTTGACTATAGGCTCACTCATCTTTTTCTTTTTTAGGTAGAGCTTCCATTGTAGAAAATTCATCAACGGAACCTTGTTGCTGTTTTTGGGATCCCTCCAATGCATCAACACAGTCCTTAAGTTTGGCCACCCTTATGGCCACATGGTTGACGGTCTTGACTTGCGCCTCTAGTGCGTCAAGTCTCTCTTTGTATTAGTGCACAACATGGTTCTCCCACAGATGCTTCACATTAAACACAATCTGAAGGCAGTTAAATCATGAAGCAATTAACCAACTATCACTGGCCGAACACTTCACACTGTGTGAAGGGCCATGCAGCACTAGTTGTAGCACACAAGCTTATCATCCAAAAGTAGACCACATATTCACCTCGTGAACAAGTTCATAATGATTGAATGCAAATTACGCGGAAATAGTAAGCAAGGATGAAATTGAACACAAGTCAAGTGATAAACCATAAAACAATGCACTTCATTTTATTACACTTCCGTAGGCAATGTGTGTTTGGTGGGGGTGGCAAATAGGCTAAACATGTTTACAAAAGTTCGTGAGTTATGCAATGAATGATGAACACTCACCCTACCCTAAATGCTTTCTATGCTTATCTCACTCTAGCACAAGGAAACATCAAATCGCTGAGGAGTCATACACTCCTTTTTCATTAAGGCATTACGCTATCTAAAGAATAAAACCTACACTTGCATTTACTCACCCAATGTTCGAAAAACAGGAGCCCTGACCAAGCTTGGCTTGTGACACCCGGTGATGGAATTATGTTGACATTTGTGCCAAACTGAAGTGATGATGGGACTTAGGAGTGTAGCAGTGCAGGTGGCTAATGGTGGAGGCCACAGTAGCAGCAGCAGCAGTGGCAATTGAGGAAGAAGTGGTAGTTGTGTAGGGCTAACAATATTAGTTGGAAGGTAATGGCAGTGGTTGTAGTGTGATTGTCGTAGTGGCAGTAGAATTATCTTTATGGCGTTATTGGTGGCAAATTTGACAATAATTAAGAAGCACTAAGGAACGGTGGTGGAGGTAGTCATTGGGGTGATTGTATTGTGCTGGTAATGGTGATTGTGACATTTGTTATGGGAGTAGTCAAGGATAAAGAAAGGATTTCACAATTGGGGTGCTGAAATAAGAGACTTAAAAAGAGAGAAAACCAAAATATAACATTCATACTTATGGCAATAGGTAAAAAGAAAAAGATGAATATTGAATTCATGTTTTTAGTTTTTTTAAGTTTGCAGATTGTTGGATTGTGTTAATTATAATTTCTTTTTTTGTTTTGGGGGGGGTGGGGGTAAGAGAAAGAAGAAAGAAAAGAAATATGGCTGAAAAAAAGAACATATTAAATCAAGATAATGTTGAAAAAAAAATTAGTACTTCATTTTTTTTTTAAATTTGTCAAATAAAAATAGTAAAACAAGACAACTATAATATTGAAAAAAATACTACTATTTTATTTTTGTTTTTAAATGTGTCCTATTCTTTCTGCGATCACTGGCTTGCCTTGCTCTAAATTGTAGCTTTTATTTTATTTTATTTTAGTTTTTTTTTGGGGGGTGGGGGTGGGGTTACCCCTATTGGCCCTCCCTCGCTTCATCCTTGGAAACATGATGACTATCAAATGTTGGTGGCAGCAATTATGGCAGTGGCATTCATGCTTGAACCAAGAACCAAAATTGTTGCCTAGTGTGGTATAATGTAGCTAGATCTTACCCATGGAAACCTTTTAGCATCTTTCTTGCATCCATTTGCATTTTGTTATTGTTGCTAATCAGAGTATTTTGCATGCTGATAATTGAATGGCTATATTAATGTGGCTACAGTCTACAGCTTGCACGAAATCAACTGCATGTATATCTGCTTGTTTACTAGTTTTTATTTGCGTGTGCATATAGTTCTTTTTCCTATGACAGCGAGATGGAGGTTGTTTTAAATTTCAGAGGTTATTTGGCAGATAACTTTCATTTTGGACCTTATTTTTCAGGCTGAATGCTATCACTATCTCTTTGATGCTGCTATCAAGCTTCATCAAGTAGGCCTGGACTGGTCTACTCCAAATCATGGTCCCATTCAGGTTGTTAGAGGAGTTTTAGGAGATGGTGGGAACATAAACATGTCTGTGAAGGTTGGGACTCAAAATGCAAATCATGAAATTGAGCCATCATGGGTAAGTCCTTAATAAGTTTCCCCATCAATGGAACTATTTTGTTCAGCACTCAATATAATTCCTGAATGCAAGATCCTCTTTGGCCTATTTTTTTGGTAGACCAAAGCTGGAACTAAACGAAATAGAAGAGAACACCCAAGAAATAAACAAAACAGAACACCCCACCTTCTTTGACCCTTTCTAGATTATTAAATTCTCTCTCTCTCTCTCTCTCTCTCTCTCTCTCTCTCTGTTTTTTGAAGTGGGGCCTTTCAACAATCCACACCCCATCCCTGATCCCTCACACCCTGAATTGAACCTCTGTGGCTTGATGGTGTCCTTATCAGTGTCCCTGAGGCAAACCAAACTTATAAATCATCTCTATGGTTTGGAGGATTCGTGAGTTTTCATTGCTTTCATGTGCAATCCTTGCTACAGATGGAATATATTACCTTTAATCTGTATTGTTGCAGCGTTGCATTGTTCTTGATATTGAAGGGACTACTACTCCCATATCATTTGTTAGTGATGTTCTTTTTCCATATGCCCGTGATAATGTGGGGAGACACTTGAGTGCAACATATGATACTGAAGAAACTCAAGAAGATATTAAGTTATTGTGCTCTCAGGTAAGAATTTTGTGTATCATTCTTGATCAATGATGATGGTTTCAGAGTGACTTGCAGGCTAATGGTGGCTTGTAACATGGACCACTTTGTATGTCATTCTCTATGCCGAAAGGAACACTCCCATTTGGTAGACACTTGATGGACAAAAACTGCTTTAATTTCTTTTAGAACTTAGAAGCCTAAAATTTATGGCTATTAATATCAGCATGACACCTTATATTGTCAGTTGTCACTAATGCTTTAATAATATTTATGTGATTAATGAAATCTGCACATAAAGAATAAATGATTAAAAGGAAAAAGATTCTGTTGTAGGGACCATCCTGATTAGAATTAAAGTATAGTGGACTCTTCTAAATTCTTTAGTGTTTTGGATCTTGGATACAGTAGAACAAGAAGCTAAATTATTTGATCCACTAGGAGCTTTGCGTACTAGATGCATCAAATAGCTGTGGAACAATGCTTCCCACTTCCCTGGGGTGGTAGACATCATGGAACTGCTCATTGTCTGGCAATCAAAGAGCTCAAGCTTATGAAGTCCAGAAAATCCACATGCTGGACTGTGCGTAATGATGGTTCATTCCAAGATCTTGCTCATGTTTTCCTAAAGAACCCCCTCTTTTACATTGATACTCCTAAACTTTGTTCAACTTCTGGTAGTAAGGTAAACATCTTGAGTTTATATCTAGCAGAAAATGTTCAATGAAAAAAAAAAAATCAACATTCCTCCCCTTTACCTAGTGAGAGGACCTGTGTACCCTGAACATCTTCCCTGCACTTTGCAATCAATTGCATGAACAATTGATGTACCAGGCCAAAAACTTGTGGCTTAGAAGAAAGACCTGGTGCACCTGCTTTTGCAGATGTCAATAATTAGCACATAAATATTCTATTCTCCAGACTAAAACTAGATATGGGCAGGACAAAATATTTTCAACTGAGTGATGGTTCAAAGGTTGGTGCTACTTAGGGAATCGTATTGTGTGAATTAGACATTTCATTTATCCCAATATGTGTATCATGGAATGAGCTTTTATCTGCTCCAGTTAGCAGCTATTGATTAGCCACTGTCCTGATTATTACTCATTATATAATCTATAAAGCAAAGTTGCATGTTGGTTTGCTGTACAGTTTCTGTTTTGGCTAGAGAATTGAGATTTTTACCTTTATGCTCCATTTATCCATCTGGAGGTGTTAGGATTGAATATTTTGAAAGCGAGGATTGTGACTTGTTAAAAATTTTCAACATTCTTTTCTAGGTTCTAGATGATTTAGAGCAAGGAGTTGTTGGTGCTGTGCCCATCCCGCCTCTCGATGCTGGGAAGGAGGAGGTGATTGCTGCTTTAGTTGAAAATGTGGAAGCAATGATCAGAGCTGACCGGAAGATAACAGCCTTAAAACAATTACAAGTAAGGAAAATGAGACTCAGAAAATATATGCTTGTTATGTGTATCTTGGAAGTTGGAACTTAAGTAAGTTAACTTACATTTATTTACATTTTACACAGGGTCATATATGGCGAACTGGATTTCAGAATAATGAATTAAAGGGAATAGTTTTTGATGATGTACCAAAAGCTTTTGAGAAATGGCATGCTTCTGGTGCAAAGGTTACCTAAGCTTTTTCTTTTCTTTTTTATTTTCATATATATGCGTGTGCATGTGTGTGTTGCTGTGGATGTGCTGTCATTTCTTTATTTGTCATTTTCTGAGTATGCATTAATGCCATATGTTTTTGTCGCACATCCACTCAATTGATGTGTTTATGAATAGCTAGAATCAGGGATGCAAATGATTAAAGCCGCTCATGAGTGGCTTGGGAGCTTGGCTCGGAAAAAACTTGTTTGGGCTCATTTATTATCTAAATGAGCAGTTCCGAAATCCAGTTTTCAGGATCGTTTAGTAAACGAGCCGAGCCTGAACACAGTTGGGCTTGGCCTGTTTTGGCTTGTGAACTGCTTGATTACAGGCTCAATTGGGCTTGTTTATTCGGCTTGATTTAGGCTTATTAATAGGGTCAACTAAAGTTTGGAGTGGGCTAAGTGCTTATCATTATAAGTAGGCCAAGCCCAATTGCAAGGCTAAGGCCCAAGGACCAAGTCTGACAAGCTGCATGCTGCACCTACATGTAGAGCTTAAATAATACGAATCAAAAATGAGCCGAGCCCAAGCTTGAACCTGAGCCAATTATTTAAATTCCAATCTGAGCTCGATCTTGACTCTCTGAGCTCGAGCCGAGCCAGAGCCCAAGCTGAACTTTTCCTCTACCGAGCCAAGCCTGAACATGCTGAAGCTTGGCTCGGCTTAGCCCTATGTAGAATATTTGTTGTAAGTTTTTTCTTTGGCAAAAGAATGCGCTACTTAGGTTTATTTTAATAATGGACTGTCATACATATGTATTTTGCCTATTTAGTGTGAGTAAACAAGTTCATATAAAAAACGAAGTGTACATCCATGTGTAGTGGTTTTTTGCTTCTTGAGGGTGCAATATACTTGCATTTTTGTTGAAATTATACATGGCCATAAAGTCAAAGGAGGTGTTGTCAGTTTGAGAAGGGAGTCAGCTTCTTTTCATTTTTTTCCTTTTTATTTTATAGATATGGCTGCTCAAGTGAATATACTTAGCAGGCACAGTATGTGGGGAGCTGGTTATGCTGTTGAACATACAGGGTTTGTGCTTTCTGGTTCTGGTTTGGTGGGGGTAAAAAACCAAAAATTGCACAGAAAATAGTCTTTTTGGGCTTTTCTACTCTGGCAGAGGGGGGTTGTTGGAATTTACACAGAGTTATGATATTTTCTGTGTGTCCGTGCGTATTAAAGGATATTTTGGACTTTTGGGTGATTGGGTCAGGCACAGACTCTGTAATGTCCATTTTTCCAAGTAATGTATTGGTCTTTCACTTTCTCTTATGCGGTAAGCCCCTATGTTTCTGTCATTGGGTTGTAGACTTAATCTTTTGTGTAACCAATATTGGATTATCAGCTTATTTCTTTAAATGTGTGTGCCTGTGCGTGTGCATGTGCGAGCATGTGTGTGCATGTGTGTTTTCAATTGATAGAGCTATTAATGGAATGCATTCATGTTCCCCCTACTTCTCATATTTTTTGTACCTGTACTGTTTTCATTTCTTTAGGCTGTATCAAAATAACATTTTCATATGAATTTGACACGGAGAGCCATATGATACCAAGTTTTCAGGTTCCAACTCCTGTCTTCCATGGCAAATCAGTTTGTCAGTGTTAAGGAAAAAATTATAAAGTGGATACGGCTTCATATGCTTGTCAGCATTCTTGCTGTTTCTTTTTTTGATTTTCTTTTTACACTGAATTAGGGTTGCTAAAATACTTTTTTGGAACTTTAGAATCCTATTAAAAAAATTCCTCCCAAAAAAGTTGGCTCACCCTGCCCGTGTGTGTTCTTAGTTGATATATCTATTAATGGAATGCATTCATGTTCCCTTAAGTTTCCCCTACTTCTCATATTTTTGTAGCTACTATTGTCAATTTTTTAAAGCCGTAGTGATATATCATTTTCATATGAAATTGACAGAGAGAACCTTATGATACTGTCATTTATAAGTTTTTGGGTTCCAACTTCCCATGTTCTATGGAAATCGGTTTTGTTAGTGTTAATGAAGAAATTATGAAGAGGATACAGATTTATATGCTTGCTGATGCTCTAGCTGTTTTTTTATTCAATTTTTTTGGGACTAAATTAGGGTTGCAAAAATACTTCTTTTATAACTCAAAAATCTTATTGAAAAATTCCTCCCAAAAAAATATGGCTAACCCTGCCCATAGGCTAATAGATGATATCCGTTCACATGCTAAGTGAAGAAACACCCTGCACACAAGGTTAGGCCATATCAGGGTGGGGAGGGATGATGTATTTAGCCTTCCACATTTGGAAAGACAGTTTTTGTGACTTGAATGTGTGACTTTTATGTTATTATTATTTTTTTGAAAAAAGAAATTTAGGTAAGCTTCTTTTTTGCTGGATTTCCTCGACTCCTTAACCATATATGATGTTCCATGTGCAATGTTAATTACTATTCTCTTCCAACAGGTTTATATATATTCCAGTGGTAGTAGGTTGGCACAAAGGCTTTTATTTGGGAATTCAAACTTTGGGGATTTAAGAAAATATTTATGTGGATTTTTTGACACAACAGTGGGGTAAGTTCTTTAACTTCCTGTAATGCACTTTCTCTTTAAAGTCATTTCTCTAAAACTACTGAATTAACCCAAGAGAAACTTTCCTCCTCTCTTTCCCCCTCAATCCCTTTATGTCCCTCTCTCTCGTGCAGGAACAAGAAGGAGACTCAGAGTTATGTAGAAATCGCTGAGTCAGTTGGAGTAGATATGCCATCAGAGATTTTATTTGTGACAGATGTCTTTCAAGAAGCTGTAGCTGCTAAGGCGGCAGGTAATGAGCTACTTATGGTTTTGATTTTCCATAAATGCTCCTTGGGATCTTGTAGAGACCTACCGGCATATGTTCTTGTTTAATGTCCATCCATTTAAACACTTTGATAAATTCAAGTGCCTTTGGAGATGACATGGAAGTGAAATTGTTTCTTCTACCTTTCTACCCTGGGAATAATTTCATATGTGTTCCAGTGTGTTCACATTGATCATAAAACACCAAATTTGGTAATTTATTATGGAAACATCAACAAGATAAGTATTGGTATATTTATTGAAAATCCTAACGTGATATTGTTTTTTTAAATATCTGGAAAAACAAATGTGCTATTGAAACCCAAATGACAGACTTCAATGCATTTGATTCCTTTCTGTGTGACATATTAACTGCTCCCACTTTTAAACTAAAATCATTTTATGATTTCAAGAATTGGGATTGTATTGAATCTATTGATGATTCCAGGCTTTAATAATTTT
This sequence comes from Malania oleifera, assembly GCF_029873635.1. Classification (NCBI taxonomy): domain Eukaryota; kingdom Viridiplantae; phylum Streptophyta; class Magnoliopsida; order Santalales; family Ximeniaceae; genus Malania; species Malania oleifera. The sequence goes on from NC_080417.1 coordinate 134,077,077, forward strand.
ATTCTCTAGGACAAAATGCACTGCACTCTCCTGAGTTCTTGAAAAGGATTGGAGATGTTGGAAAAGTTGTCTTTGGTTTATGTTGTCAAATAAAAATAAAATGAAAAAAATAATAAAACTGTAATAGCAAATTATATATAGACGAAATAAAATGTATCAATTAAAATAAGACAGAAGCAAGCCTATATGAGTCACTACGAACTCGTGTTTCCAAAGATGATTCAGCCTCTCCACACTTAAGTTTTTGATGTCTCATAAACTCCAAGATAAAACCAAGATGCTCTCAGCATTGTCCGCCTACCATCAACACATTGACAAGTAGAGTGAACAACCCAAATTGGCATTGCTAGTATTGCCCATATTATTATAAATATATGAAGTACAAAAAAACACTTAAAAGACATCTAGAAATATATATATATATATATATATATATAATCTTATAATATAATGATTTAATTAAAATTTTATTTTTGAAATCATATCCCATGCATCATGAGCCAAGCTTGTTCAGAACATTATATTTACCTGTGACCATTTGTCTCGTGTGCTTGGGATGGGTTACCATCATATATATATTAGTGTAGGGTTATTTTCCAAAGATAGTTTTTCCCTAGGCTAAATAAGGGAGTATGACTCCTAGAACACATTGATGTTTCATGGTGTCAGAGTGAGAATTGCATAGAAAGCTCTTTAGGGGAGGGTGAGTGTTCATCAATTTGTAAAACTCACTAGTCATTGTAAATGTGTTTAGCCTACTTGCATCCCTCGCTAGACACGCATTGTTAACGGAGGTGTTGCTTAATGAATTATATTGCTTGGATGTTTACCGCTTGCATGCCATTGCTTTCATGAATTGCTTAATGCTTTTGCCTACATTTCTTTCAATGACAATGAGTTGGTAAATTGTGGTAAACTTTAGGTTGACTAGTTAAACAAAAGTGCTTTAGCTAGCACCGCATGGTCCTTCTCATAGGTGTGAAATATTCGGCCTATGGCACTTGGTATTAGAGCTTGGTTAATTGCTACGTGAATTTAGTTGCCTCCGTTGTGGATTGGGAAAGCTTTGGTAAGTGACCATGCCGACCAATGTCGAGAGAATTGGTGTGCTAGAAGCATAGGCTGAGACGGTAGCCAACAATGTGGTCATAGAGATGGCCCGACTTAATGAACATGTTGATGAATTGGAGGGATCACAAAGACATCAACAAAGTTCCATGATGGAATTGTTAGAGGACCTTCACCATGCTGTAGAGATCTTTCAGGCCGAGATAGTTGATTTTAATGCAAAGGTGAATGTGATGGTTCTTGTTGTGGGAAACTCTTAACACTTGAGTTTAGCAGAACCAAGGTACCAGAACCCAGGACGTATAAGGGTGCTCGTGATGCCAAAGAGTTAAAGAACTTCTTGTTTGATATGGAGTAGCAATTTCGCACTATGAGGGCGGACTCAGAACATGTGAAAGTGAATATTGCAACTATGTACTTGGTTGGTGATGCTAAACTGTGGTGGCATACCAAGTACAATGAGATTAAGAATGGCCGTTGCGTCATTGATTGTTGGGCAGAGTTGAAGAGAGAAATCAAGGTCCAGCTGCTTCCTAAAAACGTTGAGTACAATGCTAGAAGAAAGTTGAGATGCCTTAAGCATAGTAAGTCAATCAGGGAATAGATAAAAAGGTCAAGACTTATCTATCACACAAGCTGCCGCAGAACACTTGACTGACTATGTTGGAGATAATTCCACTTCGTCCAAAGAGAGTGGTGTGGGTGGAATCAGTGGAAAGTCTTCCAAGAAGGGCAAACCCAAAAATTGGGGAGTCGACAGTAAGGCGTCAACTTCAAAGTAAGCTTCGTTGTCTCAAGCATCCAATATATCCAATGGTAAGGGTAAGATTTCATGCTTCTTATGTTGAGGCCTTCACAAAGTTGTTGATTGCCTTCACAAGTGTTCAATTAATGTCTTACAAGCTTCCATCATTTTGGGGGGGGGGGGGGGGGGGGGGGGGGGGGGCGCACTAGATGATGATTATTAGCAACACACTCCCCTCAATCAATTCCATCCATGAAGACATCAATTCCATCCATGAAGACACTTCAACAAATCCTTCACTAATTAAAGAAGAATTCAAACATTCAAACTGTTGCTGCATACTTATTGAAGATCTGATTCCAATCTTCAAGGAGCCGAATTTTTGAAATTCAAAATACCACAACTGTATCATTCATCCCCTATAAATACTACCCTTTGTATAGCCTAAGTGTTCACGTTGCCACATTTTTTTTTGAAATAAAATTATTTTTTTCTTCTTCCAAATTCATTGTGTTTCTAATTTTCTTTATGGTATCAAAGCTTGTGTGAACACTAGGCAAAAACCCTTTTACAGTTCTTGCGACGTTCAACCTTCTTGCTTATCTTCCACTCCATTTCTTTTGCATCCTTCTTTTTTTATTTTTCATGGCTACATTATCCCTCAATGTTGGCAACCTCATCAGCCCTCAATTTTGAAACTCCATATTATGCATTACATGGAACCCATTCGGTTTACTCCTCACTTCGAACCTTTGGGTCTAAGTGTTTTCCCTACACTTGGGATACGCATGTCACAAGTTTGACCCCAAAACACTTCTCTGCATTTTTGTTGGTTACAACAACTAACACAAGGCTTATTAATGTATTCATCCATCAAGTAGGAAAATTTTTATTTCTCGGCATGTTGTCTTTGATGAGCTGGTTTTTCCCTGTAAGTCTACACACACCACCTACTTGACAACAGCAACACCACACTTAGTATTTTTGTCACTTGGTTACCTAACAATACCACTCACTCGCTTGGAGACTCAGCCATAGACCCATCCACATCTCCATGGGTAAGTACCTTACCACCATCCCAAGATGCAGCAACATCCATCTCGCAAAATTCCACATCAACTGACCCTCCATCTTTGCCTCTTCACAGCATAGTGTCTCCAACTACTACTGATGCCTTAGCACAGACTTCGCGTGCATTACCTCATAGCATAGCTTCACCAACCATGTCACTGCCCCATGACTCACTACCACCTGATAAATTAGCAATATCCCATACCATAGATCCACAACTCGTGCTTGAATCAGTGACGCCATCTCACCAACACCCTATCCCTTCAGGACAAACACACTCTATGGTCACTCGGTCTAAACTTGGTATAGTCAAACCCAATCCAAAGTACGCCTTGAATTCTCACATCGACCACCATTCCCTGTGAACCTTATAAGATAAAGGCAGCCCTAGCACACCCTGGTTGGATAGCAGCCATGAACGAAGAACTCACTCCCCTCCATCAAGACAAGACCCGGACACTTGTTCCTTGCACACCTCACATGCATATCATTGGTTCCAAATGGGTGTTTAAGTCGAAACTCAAACTCGATGGCACCTTAGATCGACTTAAGGCACGCCTGGTTGCCAAAGGGTACCATCAAATTGATGGCGTTGACTACACTGAAACTTTTTCCCCCATCATCAAACTTGGCATCATACATATGATTATAACAATAGCTTTCAATCGACAGTGAACTATTTGTCAATCAGATGTCAAAAATGCCTTCTTGCATGGTCTCATTTCTAACAATCTATATATGCAGCAGCCACCAGGGATGGCTGATCCACATCATCAAATATATGTTTGTAAACTACAACGCGCACTCTATGGCTTAAAACAAGCACCCCGTGCTTGGTTTGATCAGTTTAGTGCTTTTCTCCTTAAATATGGTTTCTTCTGTAGCTTGGCCGACCCTTCCGTATTTGTTCTTCACTCTGATTTTGGCTCCCTAATTTTACTTCTTTATGTGGACGATATATTACTCACGGGCTCTACTCCAACACTTGATACATCTTTCATTCGGCTCCTAAGTAGTGAATTCGCGATGAAAGACTTTGGGCCTATTCATCACTTCCTTGGTATAGAAATCACTCCAACACCCAGTGGGCTTCATCTATCCCAATCATACTACGCTCTCACTATTCTTGGATGCTCCAACATAGTTGATTGTAAACCCATGAGTACACCACTTGAAGCTAAAACTAAACTTCCTTCCAATGACACTCTCATAAAAAATGCTACCCATTGTATAGCCTAAGTGTTCACGTTGCCACATTTTTTTTGAAATAAAATTATTATTATTATTATTTTCAAATTCGTTATGTTTCTAATTTTCTTTAATGATGAGGATGAAGAGGATACTTGGAGGATGGGTGCAATGCGGTTAGTGAATGCATTGGAGAGGCAGGAAAAAGAACTAAAAGTTACACATGCGAAAGGGTTGATGTTTGTGGACTAGAGGATTAATGGGAAGAGCACTCGTGCTATGGTTGATACTGGGGCTACCCATAACTTTGTTTCACAAACAAAAGTAAGGAGACTTAACTTATCCTTGTAGAAAGATTTAGGACGCATAAAAGTAGTAAAATCTATAGCCTGGCCAGAGTAACAAAGCAAATCACTGTGAAGCTTGGGCAGTGGGCAGGACATGTGAATTTCATAGCAGTGCCACTAGATGACTTCCAAGTCATTCTTGGAATGGAATTCCTAAGGGAGACTAAGGCAGTGATTATGTTTTTTGATGGTTTCCTGTGTATGATGGGAGAACACCTTTGCATGGTGCAAGTCGTTGCGAAGAAAGGTGACAAGTAGAAGTTCCTTTCTGCCATGCAACTCAAAAAAGGATTGAGGAAGGATGAACAGAAGTATCTTGCCACGGTGGTAGATGAAGAAGTAGGCCAAGAGCTAGCCTATGACCATCCAAGCTATGTTGGATGAGTACAAAAAGGTGATGTCGGATAAGCTACCTCACAACTTGCCTCCACGATGGGGTGTGGAGTATGAGATCAAATTGTTCCTAGGAGTGAAGCCACTTGCTAAGGGGCCATATCAGATGGCACCTTTTGAGCAAGCAGAGCTAAGAAAGCAACTTGATAATCTATTGGAAGTGGGATAAATTCGTTCTTCTAAAGCATCGTTCGGAGCATTGGTGTTGTTTCAAAGGAAACATGATGGAAGCATGCAGATGTGTGTAGACTACCGCACGCTCAACAAGGTGACAATATGTAACAAGTATCCTATTCCATTGATTGTCGATCTGTTTGATCAGCTGAGTCATGCAAAGTATTTCAACAAACTTAACTTGAGGTTAGACTACTATTAGGTGAGAATAGTTGATGGGGATTAATCGAAGACAACTTGTGTGACATGGTATGGAGCAAGTTCTTGGTGATGTCATTTGAGTTGACGAATGTGCTTGTGATATTTTGTACCTTGATGAACCTAGTATTTCGTGAGTACCTCAACAAGTTTGTTGTGGTATGCCTGAAAGATATCGTTGTTTGCAATTCCACTTTGAAGGAGAATGGTTTGTATGTGAAGAAGTAAAAAATTTCTTTTGCTCAACGAGGCATAAAATTCTTTGATCATCTGATTGAACAAGGTCATATCAGAATGGATATGGAGAAGGTAAGAGCCACTCAAGAATGGAAGATCCAAGGACAATGGAAGGATATATGTTCCTTTCTTGGTCTTTCTATTTATTATAGAAAGTTTGTAGAGGGGTACTCGAGGAGAACTGCTCCTTTAATTGAACTGCTAAAGAAAGGTCAGAGGTGGAATTGGACAGAGAAGTGCTAGGGAGCCTTTGATGACTTGAAGGATGCCATGATAAAAGATACAATATTTGCTCTTTCAAACATCATGAGACCATTTGAGGTACAAATAAATGCATCAGACTACGCCTTTGGAGGACTCTTGTTACAAGAGGGACATGTAGTTGCGTATGAGAGCAGTAAGCTTAATGAAGCGGAGTAAAAGTGCACAACTCAAGAGAAAAAGAGATGCTAGCGGTGATTCATTGTCTCTGCGTGTGGCGACATTAGCTACTTGGGTCAAGGTTTGTGGTGAAAATGGATGATTTAGGTGTTAGACACTTCTTTACACAACCGAAGTTATCACTCAAGCAGGGCTGATGGCAGGAATTCTTGGTAGAATTTGATTTTTTATTTGAGCACAACGCCCCCGCATGAACCAAGTTGCAAATGCATTGAGTAGGAAGGCCGAGCTGGCGACCTTACAAATGGTAACTCACTTGATGATGAGTATGGTTACCACGACGATGCAGGAGCGCATCAAGAAGAACTAAGCCAAAGATTTAGTTGCCCAGAACCTCATGAAGCTGATGGAAGAGGGCAAAGCACGCTAGTTTTGGATGGAAGACGGATTGCTGATGACCCATTGTAGCCTGCTCTTTGTGCCACAAGTTGGAGATTTGAGGAAGACACTGTTGAGAGACTGTCATGATACCATGTGGGTCAGACGTATAGTATGGCAGCGCACTTTGACATTATTGAAGTAGAGGTATTATTGGCTGCACATACGTGATGATGTGGTTGATTATACCCGAACTTGTCTTTCTTGCCAACAAGATAAGGTGGAGTGGAAGAAGATTGCAAGGTTGCTGGAGCCCCTACTAGTACCGACACTGTGGGAGAGTGTCTGACTAAACTTCATCACCATCTTGCTCAGAGTGGGAGATGTAGGGTCTATACTTGTGGTTATAGACAAATTTTTGAAGTACGATACCTTCATACCTGCACCGAAATATTGTTCGATAGAAGAGACGACACAACTATTATTTAAACATATTATGAAGTATTGGGGTGTTTGTCAAGATATCATTAGTGACCGAGATTCAAGATTCATTGGTAACTTTTGGACAAAACTTTTCAAAATCCTTGGTTTGCAACTTAACATCTTTTCGAGTTGTCATCCACTAACAGATGGACAAATAAAGAGATTCAATAGGCTACTAGAAAAGTACTAGCGCCATTTTGTCAACGCCAATCAGAAGAATTGGGTGCAACTGTTTGATGTGGCTTAATTCTATTTCAATGCCCAAAAGAGCTCAACCACCAATAGAAGCCCTTTTGAGCTTGTTTCAACTTAGCAATTGTTATTACCTCACATAGTGGACGAGCCGTAAAGAGGAAAAAGTCCCAAAGCATACATCTTCACCAAAGAATGGAGAAAAAATGCAGATTGCTCAATCCTACCTAGAGAAAGTTTCAAAGTGAACGAAGAAGTGAGCAGATCAGGGGAGAAGACTACTGCACTTCAATGTAGGTGACTTGATGCTTGTTAAGCTCAATCCTGAACAGATCAAGTCACTACAAGGGCGAGATAGGAGAATACTTTGTAAATATCAAGGACTAGTCCCCATCTTGGCCAAAGTCAGGAAGACCTCTTACAAGATTGACGCTTCGACTTGAAAGAAAGTGCATCTCGTGTTTCATGTCAGCTGCCTCAAGCCATTTAACGCTGACAGCAAGGATCCAAGCAAAAGTCACTCAACTAGAGCAGAAGTGAAGATAGTGCAACTTGACAGACAAGAAGTTGAAGTCATTCTTGCGAATAGAGAGTTCTCATCCTCAAAGAAGAAGCGACGGGAGTTCTTAGTGAAGCGGAAAAGCCTTGGCAACGAAGAAATTAGCTAGATTTTTGCGGAAGATATGCAACTGTTTGTGTACAAAGTTGAAGAGTACCTAATATCAAAGTCTATGAGTACGTTGACCGCATAAGTGGGGGAGCGTCATGAGCCAAGCTTGTTGAGGGCATTGTACTTGCTTTTGACCGCTTGTCTTTTGTGTTTGGAATGGGTTACCATCATGCATATACTAGTGTAGGGTAAAAAATGTAAGGCAATACATACTATAGACCCATTGTTGTTCTCATACCCCACATATGTGAGAGCTTTGTGCACCGGGCTGCTTTTTTTTTTTTTAAATTTTTCCCTAGGCCAAAAAGGGGAGTATGACTCCTCGAGCACATTGATGTTTCCTAGTGTCAGAGTGAGAATTGCATATAAAGCTTCTTAGGGGAGGGTGAGTGTTCATCAATTTATAAAACTTACTAGTCACTGTAAACGTGTTTAACCTACTTGCCTGCCTCACTAAACACACATTGTTAACGGATGTGTTGCTTAATGAATTACATTGCTTCATCGTTTACCACTTGCGTGCCATTGCTTTCATGAATTGCTTAATGCTTCCGCTTACATTTCTTTCAATGATAATGAAAGTGTTCTGTTGGTAAATCAGGGTAAACTTTAGGTTGGCTAGTTAAACAAGAGTGGTTTAGTTAGCGCTGCATGGTCCTTCACAAAGGTGTGAAATATTTGGCCCACGACACCTAGCATAGGTCTTTACTAGTGTGTGTGTGTGTGAATATGTTATAGTTCACATGATATGATAATATCACTACTCACAAGGATGTCTTTATACAACACTAAACATTAGGAGGGTACATAAATATAAATTTCATAATAAGTAAAATGATTAATAATAATATTTGAAACCGCGCTATAAATATTTAATTTAATTTTTTATTACCGTCAATAATAGTTGAATAAGTTATGAAATAATAATTATTAATACATTAGAATTTTATTAAAATAATCTAACAAAAAAATTCAATTGAACTCTCATGACTAATATTTGATTTTGAAAATTTTGGCTGTCTCCTTCACTCTTTCATATACACAAACAATTCTTAGCCGCACCTGCTCTAAACAACACGGACCCATTTTTCTCCCTTCGCTTCAATAGGTCACCTCTTTGCAGTGCACACATAGACAAACATGTGGAAATTGGAAAACTTCATCCATGGTAGCTCACAGTGCATGCACTCATATGTGCCGAGAGAGAGAGAGAGAGACCATGCACTACAACACAGTGAGTTACACACATTGACCAATCTGATCCAAATTCTGATTTATTGCTTCCCTCAGATCTGCCTTTTCGATTTCCAGACAATAGTATTCCTTGTTTTATAAATTTGCAGCACTCCTGTTCTTTAATTCTGTCATCCCCCTACCCCCCATCTGTTGATGGTATTGGGTTGGGGTGATTGATGTGAGGCCACTGGAGGATTCTAAGACGCATCGGCTTTGGGTGCTTTGGAAGAAATCTGCCCCTCCATATTGTTTGTAGCTTTCTTTTTTCTTCTGAAAAATTTGATGTGGATGCATTCAATCCAAGGATAGTATTAACTATTAATCCATTTCCCTAGTGATTTGCCCAGTTGTATGAAGGCCAGAACTTAAAAAAACAAGCCCTTCTATTTTAGAAATTTGATCCTTCCAAAAAAAAAAGGCTTCTTTAAGTGTGTGGATTGGTCTGGTCACGCATGCACATGTACTTATTCACTTTCTTCCGTTTATTGGCTGTGACTGAGAGTAGGTCTTTATCTTCTTTCAATTTCGTACTGGAATTATTCAATTTCATGAATTTTTATTACTCCTTGTGAATATACAAGAGTGGGAGGGGGAAGACAAGGTAGAATGTGAACTGCCACCTTGATTGGTTATGTTTGTGGTGGATAGTGGTTGGCCTGCCCCCCTCATGAATTCCCTTGCATATTCTCTAGCTACTATTTCTCCAAATCTCTCTCTCTCTCTCTCTCTCTCTCTCTCTCTCTCCTGCTTTATCTTCTCCCCCCCCCCAAAAAAAAAAAAAATTATGCAAGTGGCTGTTTTATGAAAAATGAAAATCTAATATGAAGCAGAAGCTGCAGAAGGAGCTATGAATCTTTGGATCATGAGTATAAACAAGATGCCCTCTAGGGGGAGGGGTTAAATAAAACATTATCAAAAAAGTATAATGAGGGGAAGGAATGAAAAAGTGATAAAGGGAGGTATGAGATAAAAAAAAAAGAAGTTGCGGGAGTGACATCTTGTGAAACCTCTCCCTCCCTCCTCTCTACCCTCACTGCATTCCTTTGCTATGGCAATCGGAGTCCATGAATGAAGGAGACTAGAAGATCAGTTCAGATTGAAGGGAAAACCCTTCATTTTGGGAGCGGATAGAGTTGGTAAGAGTGAGTTTCTATTCATGCTCGAGCATAACTTGAGTGAAATTGGTGAATTAGGTTGTCTTTTTTCCATCGGTCAAATGGTTTCTAGGGGGGATGTTGTCGGTTTTTGGAGGATTGGGAAGAGCTTTTTGAAGCACGAGGATTGGAAGCGTCAATAGTTGGCTTTCTATTGGGGAAGCCTTTGGAGTTAGGGTTGGGATGGAAAGGGAAAATTTTTTGGATTTTTGTTCCAGGTGGGGCTAAAGGGCGATCAGTTGTTCCTTGGATCAATGGTAAGGTTGTTCCTTTATGATCGATTGGTCATGCATTTGAGCCCAAGGAAACAGCCTCTCTGCATAAAAGTAGGGGTAAGGCTGCGTACATTGTGATAACCCTCCCTCTACCGTCGCAAAGCGGGGAGCCTTGTGGCTTGGGGACACTTGTTTTTTGTGGTTCTTGGTGGGGCTAAAAGAGAAGGGTGGCAAGGATTTATTTGGGAATTCGGGGTGATGGCTGAGCAATTTCAAGTGAAGGCAAACAATCTTGGCAAAGGCAAGGTTGGTGAGGATGTTCAGAGGGATGCTTGTTTATAGAGCAAGGTTGTGAAGGAAAAAGGTAAGTAGTTGTGCAACCGGTGTGGGAATGTGATACGCAACGCTTGTACCTCCATGCTGGTGATCCTATGCATTTAGGGGGGTGGAGAGCCGATGACTGCAGTACCTCCATCTACAGTTTTGGCTGCGGATGCTAGCATGCCTAAGGCGGCTAGGTTTCTCAAGTGGAAGATAGGATGGTGAAGGTTGGATGGAGTGGGCCTGAATGTGGTGGTTGTCTTGGACTCGGGCTAGATAGTGGATCAAGCCTGGGCCAATTTTATAAACAAAGCCCAATTCCAGGTTGTACTTGGCTCAGTATGCGCCAATATTTTGAACAAGCCCAAGACCTGGCTGGAGTAGATTTGGGTCTAGGCCAGGTTTTGAAAAGAACGAAGATCAGTTTGGCCATTTAAGTGGATGTGCCCAAATTCCTTGCGTTAATTTTACAGTTCAAGAGGCTTTAAAGCTAGCCCATGATAACATGTGTAATAGGAGCCCAAGAAGGAGTCTCAAAGGTCAAGTATATAACCAGTAGGCTTCTAATGGTGGGAAGACATCTCCAACTCAAGAGAAAGAAGGTAAGGGCAATGGGCTAGCTGGGAATACTTCTTCTCTTATCAGGTTGGTGAAAGAGCTTCCCGTGGAGGATGAGAAGGGTGGAAGAACTCACGTGGACTAGAGGATGCTATTGAAGGGCACAGTGAGAATTGAAAAAGTAGTGGGCTGCATTCATAGGAGTTTCATTCATCTGGTGGTAGCAAGGATGTAAAGGGATGTAACAAGGTTGAGGATATGAAGGTTTATAAGCATCGATCAAAGGGGCAGAAGGGCCCAGGTAAGAAGGGATTTCTTGTTAATAAGAATTCAAACCAGCTGGATGCTTGCTTTTAAAAAGAGATTTTTTTTGTTGAAGAATCTCTATATGGCTCTCAATCAGTCATACAGAAGGACTGGAAGAAAAATCAGATTGAAAAGGGAAAGCAAATGGGGTGACATTTCGGATGACGACAGTGAGTTTGCCTGTGATAGTGGATTATTTTTGGATGAGTTCAACAATTAATTTGGTCATGATTCCGATTCTTTTGAATTTCTTGGGGAGCTTTCTTATGTGCCTCCCCTTTTGTTGGATGGTCTGAAGGAATTTTCTGTTGTGAATAAACTCGAATTTTTGCATAGCGGAAATTAAACGCAGCAACCAATGAAGAACAAATATGAAACACACACACACACAATATATATGAAAGCAACGAACAACAACGCAAAGAATTACGTGGTTCGGCAATGCCTACATCCACAGGAGCAATCGGCAAAGTTTCGCTATATAAGTGTCAAAGGACACAATACAATACTTCTTACAATGATCTTCTTCACAAAATATACTTAGACTAGTGTATTAATAAAGATCCCTTCGGAGGTTTCACCCCAAATCCCAACCAACTTAACATTCGTATTCAAATTTTGAATTTAGCCTTGCTGCCTAGAACAAAACCGTCGACGGTTTCAGCAAAGCATCGACGGTTTGAGATACCAAGAGAAAACCATCTAAGTGACGTTCAGAGGCCATCGATGGTTGCTTCAGCGGAAAGATACCGAGAGCAGATAATTCTAGAATTCAGCCAAACCATCAACGGTATAGAGAAACAGTTAATGGTTTTCCCCCCAATTGCTGATATTAACTATGTTCTCCTCCTTGTGTATGTTACCTACTCAAGAAATGAGCCACCAAACACAACAATCTCCACTTTGACAAATTTCTGCCCCTTAGGAGAAATTGAAAAACATGGCCCGATGCTCCACCTTGACCTTGGAACGTTAGGTTGGGTCCATCTTCCTTCTAGCACTTGGAGACATGAAGCAAGTCTAAGCAATGCTTGAACTTTTCAGTAGTAACCGGTTTTGTCAAGATGCCCGTTGCATTTTCAGACACACCTTCTCCAATACAAGTTCACATGAAGTAATCAATTCCCGGGCACTGTGGAACCTTACATTAATATGCTTGGTTCTAACCTGATGCACTTGATTCTTCACCAAGTAGATGATGCTCTGACTATCACAACGCAGTACAACCCCACCTTGCTGTATACCCAACCCCTTGACCAAACGGGTAAGCCATAAGGCTTCCTTTGCAGGTTCGGCAACTGCCATATATTCAGATTCAGTTGTAGACAATGTTACCAAGGATTGTACCATGTACCTCCAACATATAGGTCCTCCTACAAGGGTAACGACATAACCTGTTGTAGACCTTCTGTCATCCATATCCCTTGCATAATCAGCATCAACAAACCTCACAATTGATGGACTATCTTGTTGCTTGCCGAACATGATGCCATAACTAAAAGTACCCTGTAAGTATCTGAAAATCTATTTGACGGCTTCCCAATGCTGTCTACCCGGATTAGAAAGAAACTTACTCACCACACTTACTGCATGTGCTAAGTCTGGTCATGTACACATCATGACATACATTAAACTCCCCATGACGCTAGCATAGGGGACCTTTGACATGTCCTAGATATCATCATCCATACTTGGGCATTCAGCAGTAGACAATTTAAAGTGACTCGTTAGAGGTGTACATACTGGTTTAGCGTCAGCCATGTTGAACTTTTCCAATACCTTTTCCACATAACCGCCCTGAGATAACTACACTCTCCCTACAGTTTTGTCCCGACGAATCTCCATCTCAAGTATCTTCTTAGCTGGACCAAGATCCTTCATCTCAAACTCTTTATGCAGTAGATCCTTTAACTGATTTTCCTCAGTTAAATTCTTTACAGCTATTAACATGTCATCGACATACACTAATAAGAAAATAAGGGAACCATCATCAAGCTTCTTCACATACACGCAACAGTCATTCTCACATCTCTTGTAGCCTATTCTGATCATATAGGAATCAGATATTTTGTACCATTGCCTTGGAGACTGTTTCAATCCGTAAAGAGACTTCTTTCACTTGCACCCTAAGTGCTCTTGGCCGGGCTAACTGAATCCCTCTAGTTGTACCATATAAATATGTTCCTCCAAGTCACAATGGAGAAATGCCATCTTCACATCCATGTGTTCCAAATGCAGATCATAATGAGCTACTAACCCCAACACTACCTTGATGGAAGTGTGTCGGATCATAGGTGAATAGATTTCATCATAATTTATTCCCTTTTTTTGGGAGTATCCCTTTGCCACTAACCGTGCCTTGAATTTCTCTGATTCCTTTTCTAAAATTACTTCCTTCCTATATACCCATTTGCAACCTATCACTCTCTTCCCATTTGGAAGCTCCACTAACTCCCAAGTTTGATTCTTATGCAGCAATTTCATTTCTTCAATCATAGAACCTATCCAATTACTTTTCTCCTAGCCATGCACTACCTCTTGAAAAGTGGTTGGATCATTGCAGCTGGTAATGAAAGCATAATATACCAACTCTTCAAACCCATACCCTGGAGCTGGTCTGATAGTGCGTTTGGATCTCCGTATAGGAACATTGTTGACTTGCTGGTTTCCCGAGCTAGAACTCCCTGCGACCGGAGGACCAAGATCATTATTATTGCCCTGAGTTTCTAACTCCACCTGCACAACATGTTCGTCTTTGCTCTAGTTTTCTAGCTCTTGTTTCTTTTCATCAAATTCTTGAGTACGCTTACCATAACTTTCTCATCGAAAACTACATTCCTACTGATCACCACCTTGTTCGTCATTGGATCCCATAGCTTGAACCCCTTCACACCCTTTTGATATCCCAAAATGATGCAGCGTCTAGACTTTGCGTCAAACTTCGATCTTTCCTCACTAGGTACGTGAACATAGGCTGGACAATCGAATACCTTCAATCCGGAATGGCCTACCGCATTTCCCGTCCAAACCTTTTCTACCACTTTCCCTCTAGTGATGCCTTGGTGATTGGTTTACCAAGAAACATCCATACTAACTGCCTCGGCCCAAAAGTTCATTGGTAGCCTTGCTTTAAGCTTGAGACACCAAGCTCTTGCAGCTAGAGTTCGGTTCATCCTTTCAGTCACACTGTTTTGCTGGGGTGTTTGGCAAACATTGAAATGTCTCTTAATGCCCTGCTGCTCACAAAATTCCATGAACCTAGAATCAGCGTACTCGATCCCATTGTCTGACTTGAGGCATTTGATTCTCCTCCCAGTTTGGTTTTCCATTTCAGCTTTCCACAACTTAAATCTGGCGAACGTATCAGACTTGTGTCGCATGGAATATACCTAGACTTTTCGTGAGTAGTCGTCAACAAAACTCACAAAATAAACATGTCCTCCTCATGATGCTACTCTAACAGGCCCCCAAATATCAGAATGTATGCAATCAAGAATACCTTGTCTTATGAATAGTTGATTTAAATTGTGCCCTATTTTGTTTCCCAAGAACACAAAACGTGCAAAAATTCAGCTTACATGTTTCATACCTTTCAAGAGTTTTCTCTTGTGAAGTTCCTTCATACCATGTTCACCTATATGCCCAAGCTGCATACAATACAAAATGGTTTCATCAAATTTAGAATCTACGGCTGCAGCTCCACCTACAACAATAATTCCCTGCAGTGTATATATATATTTCCATCTAACTTTTGCTCTTTTATCACCGTCAGATTACCTTTGCACACCTTCATAATCCCACTTTCGGACTTGTAATTGAATCCATTACAATCCAAAGTACCAAGTGAAATGAGACTCTTCCGTAGGTCTGGTATGTGTCTTACATTACTTAAGGTTCTCACAGCACCATCAAACATTTTAATTCTAACACTTCCTATGCCAATGATTTTACCAAAGACTTCATTGACCATAAGAACTGAACTTGAATTTAACAACCTGTAAGTGCTGAACCATTTCTTACTTGGAGTCATATGGTAAGAATATGTCGAGTCTAGGATTCATGAGTCTGTGAGGCGACCCGACCCCGACGAAACTGAAAGTACCCATCACTGCAAACTGAATTTTCTTCTTGAACTACATTTTCTGATTTTGAAGTCCCTTCATGCTTTTCAGCATTTCCTTTATTTCAATCCGGACACTCCGGTTTACCGTACTTATAACACCAAATATCCTTTTTCTTCTTGGATTGAGTTCGGGATTTTTGACTCGATCCATTTCTGAATTTTCCTCTCTCACGTTCATGGTTACCTTTCACTACAAGTCCTTCTCCATGTGAATTTTTATTGTAGACTTTCATCCTTTGATGAAACCCCCATAACGCACTTGTCACCTCTTCCAAATTTAGGGTCTCTTTCCCCCATGTAAGAGTGGTAACCAGGTTCTTATATGTGTTAGTCGCTGGCAAGGAATTTAGTAGCATCAACGTCTTATCATCCTCTTCGAATTTCACATCAACCCGCATTAAATCACTTTCAAATTTCACATCAACCCACATTAAATCACTTATGATTTAATTAAACGCGTTGATGTGTTGGTTCAAGTTTAAACCATCCACCATCTTAAGCCTATAAAGACGCTGTTTAAGAAAAAGTTTGTTTTTAAGGAATTTGGACATGTACCTGCTTTCAAGCTTTTGCCAAACAGCCGCAGGAGAATCTTCTTCCATGACGTAATAAAGCACTTCGTTGGCCAAACACAATCGTATTGTAGCAACAACCTTTGCCTCTAATTTTTTCCAATTAGCCTCATCCATACCTTCCGGTTGAACAACATACATGACCTTCACCATTTCTTGCTGCACAAGCAAATCTTTCATTCTTCTCTGCCACAAACCGAAGTTTCTGGTTCCATCAAATTTGACAACGTCAAATTTCATAGATGAAGTGCCCGATGCCATAACAACAAAGCTTTGATACCATTTATTGTGAATAAACTCGGATTTTGCACAGCGAAAATTAGACGCAGCAACCAACAAAGAACAAATATGGAATACACACACACAGTATATATGAAAGCAAAAACGACAACACAAAGAATTACGTGGTTCGGCAATGCCTACATCCACGGGAGCAATCGGCAAAGTTTCACTATATAAGTGTCAAAGGACACAATACACAATGATCTTCTTCACAAAATACACTTGGACTAGGGTATAAATAAAGTTCCCTTCGGTGGTTTCCCCCCAAATTCCATCCAAGTTAACGTTCGTATTCAAATTTTGAATTAAGCCTCGCTGCCTAGAACGGAACTGTCGATTGTTTCAGCAAACCGTCGACGGTTTGAGATACCGAGAGCAAATTGTCTAAGTAACATTTAGAGACCATTGACGGTTGCTTCGACGGAAAGATACCGAGAGCAGATAACTATGGAATTCAGCCAAACCGTCGACAGTATAGAGAAACCGTCGACGGTTGTCCCTCAGATTACTGATATTAACTATGTTCTCCTCCTTGTGTATGTTACCTACTCAAGAAATGAGCCACCAAACAACATACTATATACTCATTTACAACCTTTCGCTCTCTTCCCGTTTGGAAGCTCCATCAACTCCCAAGTTTGATTCTTAAGTAGCGATTCCATTTCCTCAATCATATTACCCATCCAACTACTTTTCTCCTGGCCGTGCACTGCCTCTTGAAAAGTAGTTGGATCATTACAACTGGTAATGAAAGCATAAGATACCAACTCTTCAAACCCATACCTTGGAGCTGGTCTGATGGTGCGTCTGGATCTCCGTATAGGAATATTGTCAACTTGCTGGTTTCCCGAGTTAGAACTCCTTGCAACCGGAGGACCAAGATCATTATTATTGCCTTGAGTTTCTAACTCCACCTGCACAACGTGTTCGTCTCTACTCCAGTTTTCTGGCTCTTGTTTCTCTTCATCAAATTCTTGAGTACGTTTCACCATAGCTTTCTTATCGAAAACTATATCCCACTTACTGATCACCACCTTGTTTGCTATTGGATCTCACAACTTGAACCCCTTCACACCCTTTTAATATCCCAAAAAGATGCAACGTCTAGAGTCAAGCTTCGATCTTTCCTCATTAGATAGGTGAACATAGGCTGGACAAATGAATACCTTCAATCCGAAATAATCTACTGCATTTCCCGTCCAAACCTCTTTTGCCACTTTCCCCTCTAGTGATGCCCTTGGTGATCGGTTTACCAAGAAACAAGCCATATTCACTATCTCGGCCCAGAAGTTCTTTGATAGCCCTGCATTAAGCCTAAGATTCCGAGCTTTTTTAGCTAGAGTTCGGTTCATCCTTTCAACCACACCGTTTTGCTGGGGTGTTCAGCGAACAGTGAAATGTCTCTTAATGCCCTACTGCTTACAAAACTCCATGAACTTAGAATCAGCGTACTCGGTCGCATTGTTTGACCTGGGACATTTGATTCTCCTCCCAGTCTGGTTTTCCACTTCAGTTTTCCACAACTTAAACTTGGCAAACTTATCAGACTTGTGCCGCATGAAATATACCTAGCCTTTTCGTGAGTAGACGTCAACAAAACTCACAAAATAAACATGTCCTCCTCATGATGCTACTCTAGCAGACCCCCAAACATCAAAATATATGTAATCAAGAATACCTTCCGTCTTGTAAATAGTTGATTTAAATTGTGCCCTATTTTGTTTCCCAAGAATTCAAAGCTTGCAAAAATTTAGCTTACATGTTTTCATACTTTTCAAGAGTTTGCTCTTGTGAAGTTCGTTCATACCATGTTCACCCTTATGCCCAAGTTGCATATGTCACAAAACGGTTTCATCAAATTCAGAATCTACGGCTGCAGTTCTACCTACAACAGTAGTTCCCTGCAATGTATATATTTTACCCTTTTATCACAGTCAGCTTACCTTTGCACACCTTCATAATCCCACTTTAGGACTTGTAATTGAATCCATTACAATCCAAAGTGCCAAGTGAAATGAGACTCTTCCGTAGGTTCAGTATGTGTCTTACATTACTCAAGATTCTCACAGCACCATCAAACCTTTTAATTCTAACACTTCCTATGCCAATGATTTTACAAGAGACATCATTGCCCATAAAAACTGAACCTGAATTTACTAACCTATAAGTACTGAACCACTCCTTATTTGGAGTCATATGGTAAGAACATGCTGAGTCTAGGATCCACGAGTTCATGAGATGATCCGAAACCGAAGAAATTGAAAGCACATCACCATCACTGCAAATTGAATTTTCTTCTTGAGCTACATTTTTTGATTTTGAAGTCCCTTCGTGCTTTTCAGCATTTCCTTTCTTCCAATCCGGACACTCCGGTTTAATGTGCCCCTTTTTACCGCACTTATAACACCAAATATCCTTTTTCTTCTTGGATTGAGTTTGAGATTTTTGACTCGACCCATTTCTGAATTTTCCTCTCTCATGATCATGGTTACCTTTTACCACAAGTCCTTCGTGTGAATTTTCGTCGCAGACTTTCATCCTTTGATGAAATCCCAACAGCGCACTTGTCACCTCTTCCAAATTTAGGGTCTCTTTCCCCTATGTAAGAGTGGTAACTAGGTTCTCATACGTGTGAATCGTTGGCAAGGAATTCAGTAGCATCAACGCCTTATCATCCTCTTTGAATTTCACATCAAGCTGCATTAAATCACTTATGATTTGATTAAATGCATTGATGTGTTGGTTCAAGTTTGAACCATCCACCATCTTAAGCCAGTAAAGATCCTGCTTAACAAAAAGTTTGTTTGTAAGGGATTTGGACATGTACCGGCTTTCAATCTTTTGCCAAACAGCCGTAGGAGAATCTTCCTCCATGACGTGATAAAGCATTTCGTCAGCCAAACACAATCATATTGTAGCAATAGCCTTTGCCTCTAATTCCTTCCAATTAGCCTTATGTATACTTTCTGGTTGAACACCATACAAGGCCTTCACCATCCCTTGCTACACAAGCAAATCTTTCAGTCTTCTCTGCCACAAACCAAAGTTTCCGATTCCATCAAATTTGATAACATCAAATTTCGCAAATGAAGTGCCTGAAGCCTAACAGCAACACTCTAATACCAATTGTTGTGAATAAACTCGGATTTTTGCACAGCGTAAATTAAACGAAGCAACCAATGAAGAACAAATATGGAACACACACACAGTATATAAGAAAGTAATGAACAATAATGCAAAAAATTACGTGGTTCGGCAATACTTACATCCACGGAAGCAATTGGTAAAGTTACACTATATAAGTGTCAAAGGGCACAATACAATACTTTTTACAATGATCTTCTTCACAAAATACACTTAGACTAGTGTATAAATAAAGTTCCCTTCGGAGGTTTCCCCCCAAATCCCAACCAACTTAATGCTCATATTCAAATTTTGAATACAACATCACTGCCCATAACGAAACTGTAACCGTCGATGGTTTGAGATACTGAGAGCAAACCGTCTAAGTAACATTCAGAGGCCATCGACGGTTGCTTCGTCGGAAAGATACCGAGAGCATATAATTAGGGAATTCAGCCAAATTGTCGACGGTATAGAGAAACCGTTGACGGTTTTCCCCAGATTGCTGATATTAACTATGTTCTCCTTGTGTATGTTACCTACTCAAGAAATGAGCCACCAAACACAAGATTTTTTTTTATTTGAAGGGGGCTTTGGTAATGATTTAATAGGGAGTAATGGAATTTTTCCCTACACCTGTGGAAGAGGTTAGTGGGACCTTGAAGCTCTAAATTTATTGGATAAGATGAACCTGGGTTGTTTGATCTTGGAGGTAATGAAGTTCATTTGGATGGTGCTAAAAGAAAATGAAGAAAGGTCAAGGGGAATTGTTAAATTTATGGAGTTAATGCCAATTAGGATGGGAAGGGATTGAAGAGGGCTTTTCTTATCTAGTGTTTGTCAATTGTCAGGTGTAGAGTTAGTTTTATTTTCTTTTTGTTTTTTTTTTTTGTTGTTTTTTTTTTCCTCTTTTCTAGCTATGAGGATTTCTTATCCTCTCCTCTATTACATTCTAATTGTCTTCTCTTTATTAATAAATTTATTTTATTATTAAAAAAAAAAATATTGAGTGTAAATGAGGTTTTTTGAATAAAGTAGCATATGACATCATCACAGTCTTGACTATCATGGTTGACTGATGGAGGGGGAATAAGTGTCGCAATAGCTAAATGTCAAGAAAGGTCCATGTATTTATAGGAAATTAGGAGAGGTCTCCAGCCTTTTAGCAAAACTCAGAGGGGTATGTGTACATTGCCCTATTCCAAACGATAAATTTTCTATGCAAATGTTGTGGAAAATAGATCTGAATGCAAACTTCATGTCCATATGGTTCCCAAATCTTGCTTCTCACTTTTTGGCACTAGTGGTGCTACTCTTAGATAGTTTTGTCTGCATCTTGAACTTCACTGATTGTCACTAAACCTTGATAAGTATTTCAACCCTTTGTGACATTATAAAATTAATGGAAAAGCTGTTGGCTAATTATTCAGTTCTCATTTACATTTTCATATGATAAGCATTTTGACACTTTGTGTCATTATAAATTAATGGAAAAGCTGTTGGCTAATTATTCAGGTTATCTCTTCTTTTTGCATTTTCATATGATACATAATTTGTTTCAGGTTTGGAAGTGATAATTTCTGTCAGACCAGGAAATGGACCTCTTCCAGGAATTCACGGGTTCAGGACAATCAATTCCTTCAGAGAAATCTAATAAGAGAAGATACTTTTCTTCTGGAACCAGAAAGAGGGTTTAAAAATGGGCAATGTTGTTCCCAAATAATGTTAAAGTGTGACATAATTATACACAGAAAATGTATATGCATATATGGTCAAACTTTTTTCTACTTTAAACCCAAGTGTCATTGTTCTGTTGCTACTCTTCCCTTTCCGACCCCTGTTGCTTGTTCCTGTTTTTTGGCATCTCATTTTCAATCAAAGATATTTTTTATGAGCCATTGTTTTTGCAAGAAACTGAAATCTTTTGCAATCGGTGCACTTCCATCTTGTTGCGCATTTGAATATCCATGACCCTGGTAGGTTAGCTGACTATTTCTTGAGTACCCAGGGAACTCATTTAACTAGACATGGAATTTTTTAGTTGAATATTAAATTATCTCATTACCCATTTCCAGGTTTTTCTTTATGCCAGAAAATTTAGGAGCAAATGTACAGTACTGCTTAATGTGGGAGCTGCAATGAATAAATCCGCTGACAATTCTGAAACTTTACGAGTGATGCTTACAAGTTACAACCCACGAACAGAATATCCCAGTGGAGCATCTGCCTCAGAATGGAATGGCTCCTCTTTCTGGGTTTTAAATTTCAAAAATCTGAGAACCCAATTGCAGGGAGCAATGTAATTATGGGAAACTACCTTAGTGAAGCACTTGCAGCAGAATTACCGAGGGAAGCACTGAGATAATATTGGTGGCCAATTCTTTAACCAAAGCACTTGCTATTGGGATCATTTGGGACCAGTCCCAATAGACGAGAACATTAAAAAATGAAAAGAAAATGGTCTGACTTTGCTTTTGTTGTTTTTGATCATTCGTTCTTTTACTTCTTTTTTAATCCTAATCATAACAAGTCCCACTCTCTCTCTCTCTCTCTCTCTCTCCTCGATTTTCCCTTTCTTGTTTTCCCATACAGCTGGTCTCATCTGAGCCGAAAGAGTAGTACATCAAAAGCGTAATGCAAAAAAGAAATTAGAAAAACAACTTTGCATCAGATATGAGTGCTAGAGCTTTGAAAATCGAAATAAAGAAAGAGCAATGACTTTCCCTTGGCATGAGATGCGTCGCTACTCACTGAACATTTCCATACTTTCTGACCAACTTTAGCCAGTGTTGGATCATCCAAAAATCTAAGGTGCCCCAAATCAACTTGCCAATCCATTTGCGCTTGGGGATTTAGCACCTTTACAGAGATGAAATCAAAATATATCTAAAAGGACAAGTTATGAGAATGTGGAAGTTGACAAATCAGATAAACTAGCATTACCAAATCATTCAGATTTATTGCTCTGCATTGTGTCTTGGAGTAGCGTGGCATTCTGAGACCCAGAACCCCACGAGTAGAACGATAATCAAATCATAAAATTTGGCTTCGCTAATTTTGAATGGACTGTGTGGTAAATGGAGTGGATTGAGTTACTAGGACCACAGCACATCAGAACTCGAGGCTGCAGTGGATTAGATAGTGTGACCATCTGGTCAGGGTGGGGAGGAGGAATATCCAAGTTAGCTTTTGGTGATGGAGAGTCACTGATGAGGGACCCTCTTCACCCTTAAGAGGACGAGGCTCCCTGTCCCATGCACCCAATGCTGCAGAAAATTCAGGAAACGTGATGTGGATCTGTATCTTTCTTCGTTGTCTGTTGTGCCAGTGAAAATGCAGAACCAGCCATCTCATTCCCCAGTCCCGGAAAATAGGATGCTAAATCTTTCCTACACATCTGTTTAGCCATTATAGTTGTTTGTGTACATATGTGTGCTTTTAGAGAGAGAGAGAGAGATAGAGAGAGATTATTCAAATTTCAAACAATAAAAGTAACCTGATTTTTCAGACATGTAAAGTGATGTACTTCTACAGCAAGATAAAACGACTTCTGTTGAAAATTACAGAACACGCACACAGAGAAAAGTAAAATCCAACCCCCCCCCCCCCCCCCCCCCGCCAAAAAACAAAAGATGGCACAGTGAATTTCCATGAGACTGAGAGAAAGCGGAGAGGAGAACCAAACAGAAAATCCAACTTAAGAATTTGATCTCATGTTCATAGTCAGCAGTGAAAAAAAGGAAAAAGAAAACAGAGAATAAACAGGCCTTTTCCATTTCTTTTGGACAACGGAAGAGAGGCCAAATTGTACAATTGACGCAAGATCTCTACCGTTCTCTGAAAATCATCAAACACCCATGAATCCTGCCCTTAATTACTCACAATTACAACCCCACACGACCCCTTTCTCAAGCAGAGGAGCCGGAAACTCTCGGGGAAGTCATCGGAAACAGGGGCAGCAGCTGCGGTTCAGAGCCTCTGGGAGTGGTCATCGGCGAAGGATGCAAGTAAAACCCCTTCTCTGCAATTGCCCTCTCCTCCTCCGACGAATTCCCTATAGAAGGTGAAGATTTGTTAAATGGGTCTTCAGTCAGTGGTGTAACAGGGCTGAGAACAAGCTTGGGGAAATCAAGCATGCTCGGAGACAAGATCTCCGGCTTCCGAGGCGAAAACCCAGAATTATGGGCAAAGCCAGACATCAAAGGATTGATCATGAGGCTGTTCTTGAGATGGTTCCTCCGTTCATAGAGCTTAAAGCTCTGTTTCTTCTGCGCAGTGCTCTTGATGGGGGGGATGAGGTTCTTGGAAGGGGCAGGGGGAGGAGGATCCGAGGCCGGTTTGGATGCTTGTTTCGCGGTTTCGGATGATCCGGTGAGCATCTGGACGACTTGTTTGAAGTTGGAGGTGTCTGCTTGGACGAAGGTTGTTGGGTATGGATTGGCTTCAGATCTGGAAATGGTTCTTGGGGTGAGTGGTGGGGTGTGGGCTTGGACTCCATTGCTGTTGCTGCTGCTCATGCTGGTGCTGCCATTGCTGTTTGGGGAGTTTGTGGGAGATGGGTTCTCCCTGTCTTGAAGTTTTGAAGTGTTCTCCATTGATGGGCAGCAGTCTCCAACTCCACCCCCGCAACAGAGAGAGAGAGAGAGAGGAGGAAGAGAGGGGTTTGGGTTGGTTAATTTGGGTGGGAGAGGACGAGAAGGATGAGTGAAAAACAAGGCTTGCCTTGGAGAGAAGGGATTGCTTATTGGCCTTGTTTTGTTGTGCCACACACACAATCTCTCTCTCTCTCTCTCAATTGTTTTCTTTATTAAAAAAAAAAAAATTTGGGGCGGGGCGGGGGGGTCTTGGTGGGGTTGGACGGGAGTTGATTGGTTCTTGAGAAAATGTCCAACTGTCTTGGGGGGAGAGAGAGAGAGAGAGAGAGAGAGGGGTATTGGGTTGTAAAAAGGAATTTTGGCCATCAGCATCAGTCTGCTGTGTACATACTGATAGGGCCAGCAAGCTGCAGCAAGTCATTTTGAAAAGCGCCCATTGTGAAGCATTGACTTCAGAGCCTGACTGCACACACTGCTTCATTATGGACCAATGCCCACATTTCATTCCACTCCACCGTATCTAAGCTGCTGGCGCTGGGCTCTTCTAATTTAATTAGGCACGTAGTGGTTGAAGGGCGCAATCTT
The DNA here is from genome assembly GCF_029873635.1 of Malania oleifera. Classification (NCBI taxonomy): domain Eukaryota; kingdom Viridiplantae; phylum Streptophyta; class Magnoliopsida; order Santalales; family Ximeniaceae; genus Malania; species Malania oleifera. The sequence continues at coordinate 134,101,672 of NC_080417.1, forward strand.
GTTATGTCATCTTCACCCCTTGAACTCACTCCACAAGCAGTCAGTCCTATTTCTTACTCACCCATGAAACAAAAAAGAGAAAAAAATATGCCCAACTTTGTCATATTTCACTAAATTCCACTCTTTAAAACTTAGTTTTCCCACTTAATTCTTATTATTGTACTTTTTATTTTTATTTTTATCAGAGTTGCTCAATTCCCTGTTGAGAAATCTCATCAAAATTGAGATTAAAATTTTATTTAGGAAGTAAAATATAATTTGCTAATATTCGAGGAACTTGTGGTGTAATTTTTCCAAAAAGAAGATATTTACCAACCTTTAAATGGATCCAGATCAACGAAAAAAATGGAGGGTGCTAAAAAATTTTAAGGATCAAATTTTTATAGCTAAAAATGTTGGGAGGAAAATACAATTTGATGGAACTTGAATAACTTGTGGTTTAATTTATTTGAAGAAGAAGATCGAGATTCACCCGTCTTGTGAATTGTGATGGATCCAAAATAATGAACTAGTGGAGGAGGGTTAAAATTTTTTTTAAGGACCCAATTGATACAATTAAATCTTTAAAGAGTAAAATACAATTGAATGAAACTTCATGGACTAACGATTTATTTTATCCAAAAGGAAGAAGAGAATTACCGTGTGCTGCATCAAAAATAATGAACTAATGGAGGAGGGTTAACAAATTTTAAGGATCAAATTGATACGATTAAATCTTTAACGAGTAAAATAAAATTGAACGAAATTTCATAAACTTACGATTTATTTTGTCCAAAAAGAAGAAGAGAATTACCGTGTGGTGTATCCAAATTAATGAACAAAATGGGGTAAGGTTAAAAATTGAGACAGTAGAAAAAATAAAAAAGCACAGTGTTATTACAAAACGGAGTAATGCTACACGTTTTTACCAATTTTCTCATATATTCACTCTCTCCAAAGAGGACAGATAGGGAAGAGACCCATTGACAAGAGGGTGAAATAGCATTTTTTTGGAAAAATAAAAGGGCTTGATTAGGTGAATGATAAGCAAATCAGTGAATGTGCAATGCATGTCTTGAGAAATAAGTATATTTCCAGAGACCATTTTTTCTTTGTTGCATCTGACCATGTATGGCTCCGGTCTCCCTACGCAACCTTATCAATTTTCTTCTTCCTTCTTCTTCACCAGGTTGAAAATAATGCTGGCAATGCTTTGACTGCAAGAGCCCACCAACATACATGCAAGCAAGGCAAAGCCCCCTTTGGTGTATGCCTAAATCTATTCAATATTCACTTTTCTTTTGTTAAAGATGATATCATGTTTGGGAAATCCAAGGCTTTAGGGTAAAGGGCCAAAGCCTGTCCCCAGTTAAATCCATATGAGGTAGATTTTTCTTCTTCTTCTTCTTTTCTGAGTGAAAAAACTTTTAAGAAAAAACGAAGTCGTATCATCCTATAAAAAAACATAGGATATTGCTTATGATCAACTAGACCATATGTATAGAAATTCGAATTAGAGACATTCATCCTTGATAGTTGGCCTTAGATATACTCTTTCTTTTGAGCTATGCGATAATTTGTCTTTGATAAAGAGTGAGGAATGATAACTTACAAAGAGAATGACGGTTTAGTTGAAAAGTAGCTTATAAGTAGAGACAACTGCTAAGCATTTGGTAAGTAATTAAGCATGTAAAAGGATTTAAAAAAGTGTAATTATTGACTAAATGAAAAGTTTAAGTAAAAAAGCTTGTATTATCTTTTAAAAGATTTGTTTGAGCTTTTAAAAGCATCTAAATATAAGTCAATTTCTCCTTTTTGAAATTATGTAAAAACTCGTAGCAGGATAGTTCATGCATATTTGGTCCGTCCAAAAAGTAGTAGAAGCAACCCCAACGAAAACGGAAACAAAACCAACCCTAAATGCGTGTGCTTATGAGCCAGAAAAGATGACTACTTAATTTGAGGTATACCCAAATGAGTTCATTGACTCCGTCATTTATTAGTGCATTCTTAATGTCAAAAGAAGCAAAGAAACTGTGAAAAAATGGTTTTAAAAAAGCAAATAACTACCCATTTCAAGTAATGCTGTCGTTTGTTTATATATGAATAGGTTATTAATTATGCTATGACTTTCTATTATCATTTTAATTATAGATTAAAAAAATGCTTTCTCCCAAAGTCAATGGGCATAGCCTAGAAGGCATGAATTCATCTCTGTTTTTTTTTTTAGCAGTTCAACCAGCCAGTTTCAGTTTAATTACTCACAGCACATTGGTACAAATTGGCATATACTAAAGTGTTTAGGTTCTCAAAAATGAAAGAGATTAGAGGGGGAAGAGAGAATCAAATTCTCATTTATTACGGAAAGGAAAATAATAGAAGGGTATCAATGCTGCAGCCCACTACCACTCCAAGAATTCCATTTCTTTCGTCAGATTCTCATTCAGATGGAATTTGAAAATCATTTCCATGTATAAATTTCCCAACAAATTCCATCCAAGCGCAGTAAATTCTAAATATTGTATATACTTTCATATATACTTGTACCATCCATTCTTCTCTTTTCCTTCTAAAAATTCTTATGAGCTGCTGTTTACAGCTTAACTACTTAGAGTCAAAATTGCTTTTTTTATTTTAAAAATTTTTGAACAATATAGGTTGAAAATTATACCTAAAAGCCTAGCATTAGTATTTAAGTTAACATTATAGAATTGTGTATCTTTATATAAAAACTTTGTGCATCATAGGTGGTAATCACAAAATGTCATCTCTAATGACACATCATCCCGCAATTGGTTGAATTACCATGGGATGCCATTTCACCTGTGTGGCATCTTTCGAGCAAGCATGATCTGAACAATCAATTAGGAAATGTCACGTCACTTGCAATAGCATCTCACCAGTGGTTCGCCTTCGAAACTTTGATCACCGATTCCACTACAAATGTCATGCCATATTAAGGGGGATGATTGACTAAAAATAAAAGTCAAGTAAAGAAAAAAAATTAAAGAAGGGCTTATCTTAAAAAAATAATGATGGTTATCTCACCTTTGGTCTCTTGAGGGAATGGAATCAATGAGTAGGCGCAGCAATAAAATGAGTTAAAAAATGATGAATGTGATTCTCACAATGACATATATTATTATGGAATTTGAGATTAAGGGTCATTGCCTGAGGTGTCCTAACAATAACATAAACCCTAGTTTTAGTTTTTCTTCTATAATTAATTAATTAAACCTATATATATGTAAGGGTCAATTCTTCATGAAGACTCCTTCAAGGGGTGGGAGTGCGGTTAGTGCTGTACAATGCAATGATAGGTAGCAGCCTCAGTGGTCTCAAATCAAGAAGCTGAATCAATTTCCTTCTTGATAAAACAAGATTATTAAATGCCTTTATTATTACGTAAGCCTTCTGTGAATTAGAAGCTCCTTTCTAAGCCTTTTTTTTTTTTTTTTTTGGATTACACACCAGGTATCCACGTGTCCGTTTTACGGTCCATGTGACTAATCTTGTGCCCCTTGAAGTTGACCCCATAACTCCAAAGGGAGGGTAAATTTAGGAGTTCAGGGGCGGAAATGAGCCCAGGAGGGTTTGAACACCTAATCTCATGAGAGGCACTCCCGTAGCCCACACTACCACCTGAACCACACCCTGGGGGTCCTTTCTAAGCTTTCTTGAGTATATCTCAATGGTCAAAAACTTGAAACATGTATATTGGAGATTTTAAATTTGAATCCTGAGAGGATGCTCAGGTTTATAGGATGGGCGATGCGTGACATAACCCAACCTCAATTTAGGCCTCGATGAACCCAAAAAAGGAGAGAAGAATAATTTATTCATTACGGGACACCCCTTGTGTAATGTCATTACCGGAAGAAGCGACACGTCTTGATTGATCAATGTGAAGGTTTGACCAATCATAAAATATTATGTCACTCGAGATAAGCCAAAGATGAAAAGCACATTTCGTTGTGAAAGAACCGCCTCTATACATACCATGTGACATCATGAGTCATAGTAGATAGAAAACGATTCGCTAGCAATCCATCAACCTTCTATCATGTAGTTAAAAGGTGCAACAAAATTGATAGAATGGGATCGACGAAAACCTAAAAAATAAGATGGTAGTGTTTCTTTTGTAACAATTTCACCATATGAAGAAAGTAAAAAAAAGTAGTTTCATTAACCACTTTATGATACTGATGCTAACGTTAATAGTGACAATTATTCGTAACTTGTCGAGTTAATTAGTTATTCATCTATATTTTTGAATAGAGTGACTTTTTAGATGACTTTAGTGGTAAATTCACTGATCATAACTGCATACTTCACAAATTAGATAAAAGAAATCTCGGCTGCAATCTTTAAATTTCTATTCGTCACTAAATTATTAAAATTAATTCTTATCATCCCTCTTTCTCTTTTATAACAAGCTTGACAGTTACTATTTCGGATTCAATAATAATAATAATAATAAATTGCTTGGCCGCCTTGACTATATGCCTTAAAGAAGGTGGCATTAGGTGACATATTTGGCTGTTCTTATGTAGGAAATGGTGACAATATATATTAGGAGAATCCTAGATAGATATTGGTTGCTTCATAGGGTTTGTCTCAATAGAACATTTCAATGTTACAGCCGTTCAATGTAATTGTATTAGGCACATGTTTAATAAAAAAATCTGTCCTCTAATTTCAGTACAACAGGGTGCCATGGTCTTATATTGGACAGGCCAAAAGCTTTGATGAGCTGGTTTATATGGGCTACTATAAAAATAAACCTGAGTTCAGTAATATTCTTATTTATTATTCTTTCAATTTAGTTGGGTTGCATTTAAAAGTGAAAAATAGAAAGGAAAAATTCTATTGCGTGAGAAAAAAATGATACAGGGTCAGTGGTATTTTTTTTTTCGAGTGTGAATTGCATTTCCCTTTTAATAATCTTCTGGTAATTTTCTACCACTAGAAGTGTAGTATAGGTTTATTTTTCACTTAGTTTTTATGGTGGAAGTTTCTTCCTCGGGATAGTGTTGAATATTGCTTAAAGCTATAATACAATATTTGTTTGGTAAGTGGGAAGGAAGATAGGAAGGTGGAAAATCATATTTTATACGCGGATGGGAGATGGTAGGATTTGAACCTTGGTGCCCACTGATTCTTGCCTTACTATAGGGCCAAGGATTGTTTTGGGGTCAAGGAGAACTACAACTCAAAATAAATAAAAAATAAAAAACCTATAAATGTATGGTGTAAGATGATGTTTGGGAACATAAATTTTAACCTTAGATTTGAATTTGTATAGATTTGAAATTCAATATTATTGTGCAAATTATTACGCAGCGAAAACCCAAATCACACAATGCAGTAACTAATAGTGAAATATACAGAAAAACACAATCACGCAGATTATAAGAAATTAATAAAATAATGACAGGAAAAATTATGTGGTTCGGCAATACTCACATCCATGGGAGCAAACGATAGTGAATTTTCACTATCTTGTGTCCAAAGACATAAAATTACAACATACAACATGTATATATAATCCTCTCTGAGATTTTCCTCACAAAACCCAACCTATACAACTTCCCAATTCAAAATTCTAAAACCAGCGTTGGGTAACCGAGCAAAACCATCGACGGTTTCAGACATACCGTCGACGGTTTAAAGTCAAGACCAAACAATCGATGTAACAGGAAAAAAATCATCGGCTATTTCTTCTGCACCTGGACAAAATCATCAATGATTTTAGCAAACCGTCGCTGGTTTCCTCTTACAAGCAAGTTTCACTGTTTTCTACCATGTTTTCTTTGTACATGCATTCCACTCAACATATGAGCCACATAATACAAATCACCATGTAGAAATGCTATCTTTACATCCATTTGCTCCAATTACATATTGTAATGTGCCACTAATCCCAAAACTTCCTTGATGGAAGTGTGTCTAACCACAGGAGAGAATATTTCATCATAATAAACTCCTTTCTTTTGCGAGTAACCCTTTGCTACTAACCGAGTCTTGAACTTCTCTTCTTCCTTTTCTGATACTGCTTTTTTCTTCTTATACACCCACTTGCATCCTATCACCCTCTTCCATTTTGGAAACTCCACCAACTCCCACGTTTGATTTTCATGCAATGACTCCATCTCCTCCACTATAGCACCCATCCACCTACTTTTCTCTTGACTGGGCACCTCCTTTTGAAAAGTGGTAGAATCCTTGCAACTAGTAATGAGAGTATAAGACACCAGATCATCAAATCCATACCTGGGTAGTGGCCTGATAATGTGTTTAGGTTTGTGCATAGCGATAATGTGATCCTGCTGGTTTCTCGAGCTAGAACTCCTTGCATTCTAAACATTTTCATCAATGCCCCGAGTCTCTAACTTATCTTGCACCACTTACTTATTTCTGCTCCAATTTTCTAGCACCTATTTCTTTTCTTCTTCTTCGCAAGCAAGTTACAACATGAATTTTTCATCAAAAACCACAACTTTACTAATCACCACCTTGTTTGCCATTGGATCCCACATTTTGAACCCTTTCACACCTTTCTATTACCCCAGAAAAATGTAACGTCTAGACTTTTCTTCAAGTTTTGATCTCTCCTCACTAGAAATGTGCACATAGGCTGGACAACCAAATACTCTCAAACCGAAGTAGTCTATAGCAGTACTTGTCCACACCTCCTATGCAACTTTCTGATCTAATGATTCCCTTGGCGATTGGTTAACCAAGAAACACGCCATACTTACTGCCTCGGTCCAAAAATTCTTTACAAGCCATGTATTCAAACCTGAGACATCAAGCTTTTTTAGCTAGAGTTCGGTTCATCCTTTCTAGCACACCATTTTGTTGTGGTGTCCGACGTACTGTGAAATGTATCCTTATGCCATGCTGCTCACATAACTCCATGAACCTCGAATCAGTGTACCCGATTCCATTGTCTGACCCGAAGCTTTTAATTTTCCTCTCGATTTGGTTTTTCACCTCAACTTTCCATAATTTAAACTTGGAAAACGTCTCTAACTTGTACCGCATGAAGTACACCCAGGCCTTTTGTGAGTAATCATTGATAAAACTCATGAAGTACATATGTCCACCCCATGATGCTTGTTGACCTTATTGGTCACGCCCGGTTTTGATTATGACAAATACTCAGTATAACTAATGGGTGTTTGAAGTTTTGTGCAGGAATTAAGATTGTTAAGATCAAGATGTGCACAAAGCAAGCAAAGCTTGGAGACAAATTCATGCTCTTGATTGTAATATTTTTGTAGTGCAATTTGTCTGTTATAGTAAGTAGGACTCTGGTTTGTATTAAGCTCACACACATCACATGTATGATTTATTTTGTAAGCTCAAACCAGATACGAACTAAAAGTGACCTTAGAAAGACCTTAGGGTTTTCCTTTCGGTCGACCGACACCGAACTTTTTTGGTGTCTACAAATTGGACCCCAAGTGACCCTAGGATACACACATTTGCACATATGTTTATTAGGCACTGGAATAGGGTTTGTATGATTCGAAACGGGACCGAAATGTACACTTGGTGCACTTTCGGTCGACCAAACCAAGCAGTTCATTCTGCCCTGGTCGATCGAACCAGGTAGTTCAAAAAGGCTTGGTCGATCGAAACCCTCTGTGGTTAACATTTTGACCATTTGGTTAACCGAGCACTTTTGTTCTCCAACTACCTGGTTGATCGAAGGGTCCTCAGGAAAATTCCCAGCGGTCTGGTCGACCGAACCAGCCAGTTCAAAATGGCCCGATCGACCGAACCTCGGAATATTGAAAAATCGCCCTGTCCTAGTTGACCGAGCTCTTAGTTCAATATTTCCCTGGTCAACCGAACCGTACGAGTCCTGGTCGACCGAAACTGATCTAGTCGACCAGACCTCTCGGGTTGTCCTGATTTTTTACCGCAGTTAATAATTTTTAAACAGGGTTAAAATTCTTTAAACATCATTAAACTTTTCTAATAATACCCAATAGGTCCCCAATGGTCATATTTTCTCCTATGCCTATATATATATATGAGATCATTTGAGAAAAATATGATGGATTAACCACTTTGATTAGGAGAAATTCTCTGAAATTTCCAAATCTTATAATACTCATATTTGAGCCTCCTACACTCATACTTACCTTCTTTGATTGCTCAAACTCTCTGTAAGTTGATTGAGTGCTTGATTAAGAAAGGTTTGCTCTCCCATTTTATGTAAGATTGATTTTATTTTTACGAGAGCTAAACCCTAGTATTCTTAGGGGACTTTGTTAATAAGTCTCTCCTAAGAAGACTTTGATTTGATCTTCCAAGCTTGCACCTTCATTGTAAGATCTTGAGAAGATTGTATTTGTTTTTGGTTGTAAAAACTTTTCAAACACTTCCAAATATCTATTGCGCTTTTATCTTGTAAAATATTTGAAGAGATATTTTTTTGTGTGATAGTGATCTTTGTTGCAATATTCATCAACTCACATATCCTTTGCTGAATACAAAGATTGAATATCTTTTGCAAACCGAATATACATATTACTGGAGCATCATATAATTGAGGAAACCTGCTCATTGAAATATACACATTGTCTGGCTAGTATCTTTGTGTGAACTATTATATTGACCATATCTTGTGATACAAAGATTGTTTGTTTGACACTCTCACGTATGCATTACACTAATAGAAAATACCTTTGAGAGTTGAACCATCTAGACCACATTGAGCTTACATATTGAATCATATTGTGGTGTATGCTATTGCGCGCACTTGGGTACATATCTGCTTTACACAAAAACACAATCACTGTACCATTTAATTATATACACATTTGTTGTATATCCAGGCACGGACCTGAAGAGGGAGACTAGCCCTGGAATAGTCCTGAATTGGCTTAGACTCGGTTAAGAAAGCTAGGTGCGTCGTCCTACTAAGGTGTGTAGGTTGAGGTCAGTCCCGCTAATTGACCTGGTTAAGGTTGAGGTCAGCACTATGATAATTTGACCTGGTTGTAATTGGTGTCGCTCCACCCTTAAGTGAGCTATTAGTGGAATCCTTTAACTTGTGAGCTGGAGGCGGGGACGTAGGCACAGTTGATCGAACCCCGATAACATATCGTGTGTTTGTGTATATTGTTGCACTTTATATTTACCGCACGTGTATGTTATTATGAGAATGATGCGCTTGATTTAAATTTCCGCATATTATATTTATCGGCGTATTTGGAACTAGATAGAAAGATCCTAGGTTGTAATACTCAGCTTACATCTAGTTCAACTTAGGAGAAAAGTTTAAAATTCCAATTCACCCCCCTCTTGAGAATGCACCTTTTCTAAAAATGTACTCTCATCGATCCCCAAACATTCGAATGAATTTAGTCAAGAATACCCTCTATCTTGTGAGTGACTATTTTGAATTGCACCCTGTTCTGTTCCCAAGAACATAATACTTGCATAAATTCATCCTGCATGTTTTGACACCTTCAAAAGATTCCTCTTATGAAGTTCCTTCCCATGCTCACCTATATGCCCTAATCACATATGCCACAAAACGGTATTATCAAACTCAGAATCTACTACTGCACCTCCACCTACAACTATAATACCCAATAGTGCATAGATATTTTTCGCTAACTTTTGCCCCTTCATCACCTTAATGCCTTTACACACCTTCATTACCCCACCTTCAGACTTGTAACTAAACCCATTACAATCTAAAGTGTCCAATGAAATTAAATTCTTCAGTAGATCCAGTATGTGCCTTACATCACATAAAATTCTCATAAGACCATCAAACATTTTAATTCTTATGTTTCCTATTCCAACAATTTTGCATAAAGCATCATTTCCCATCAAAACATAACCAAAATTAACTGACTATAGGTGTTGAACCAATCTTTATTTGGTGTCATGTGTTAAGAACACGCTGAATCTAGGATCCAAGAATTCATGAGGCGATCTGAACCTGATGAAACAGAAAGCATATCCCTATCACGGCTCTCTGAGTATCCTTCTTCCACTACATTCGTTGATTTTGAAGAACCCTCTTGATTTTTTATATTCCAATTTCTTCCTTTTTGAACACTCCGATTTTATGTGCCCCTTTTTTCCATACTTAAAAAACTTTATGTCCTTCTCCTTTTTGGATTGCGACCGAGACTTATTACTACTCGATTCGTTCCAGAACTTGCTTCTCCTACGTTCCTTGTTACCTTTAACCATAAGCCCTTCACCTTACGAAATCTCATCGCTCGCCTTATTTTTTATTTATTTATGAAAACCTAGTAGAGAGCTTGTTACCTCTTTGAAATTTAGAGTTTCTTTTCCCCATGTTAGATTCATAATTAGATCTTCATATGTATGAGACACAGGTAGGGAATTCAATAGCATTAATACCTTGTCTTCCTCCTTGAGCTTTACATCGACTCGCATCAAATCACTTATAATCTGATTGAATACATTGATGTGTTGGTTCAAATCCGTATCCTCTGCCATATTAAGTCAATACAAATTTTGCTTAAGATAGAACTTGTTTGTTAAAGACTTAAAAATATACCGACTTTCAAGTTTCTACCAAACATCGGTAGGAGATTCCTTATCCATGACGTAATATATACAATATGTCATCGACTAGACAAAGCCTGATAGTTGCCACAACCTTCGCTTCCAACTACTTCCAACTTGTTTCATCCATGCCTTCCGATTGACCTCTGTATAATGTCTTCACTATACCTTGCTAAGCTAACAAATCCTTAACCCTTCTCTGCCATAGTCCAAAATTACCCGTTCCATCGAACTTAACAACATCAAACTTTGCAGAAGAAATTCCAAAAGCCATTGTAATCAACTGCTCTAATACCAATTTTTTGTGTGTTATGAATGGTGGCTCATTTCTTGAAATGACCAATTTACACAAGGAGAAGAACATAGTGCAACATTCTACAAGAAAACCGTCGACGGTTTTATGTGGCTTTTTTGAAACCATCAAAGGTTGCACTAAAATCTTAGACATCTTCAAAAACATGCTCTCGGTATCTCAAACCTTCAATGGTTTCAAGAAAACTCAGAAAACCGTAGACAATTTTGTTTCTAGGCAACAAAAAAAAAATTCAAAATTTGAATATGAACATTAAGTTGATTGATTTTTTGGGGGGGAACCTCCAAAGAAAAGTCTACTTATTCTTGTTTGAGTGTATTGTGAGACAAGAGAGATCATTTTGAGAAGTGTATTGTGTACTCTATAATTTCTTAGTGAAATTGTTGTGCCGATTGCTTCCGTGGATGTAGGCATTATCGAACCACGTAAACCTTGTGTTGATTCTTGTTTGCTTCTCACTTACTAGTTGTGTTTGATTGCTTGTTGCATTTACTTCTTCCGCTGTGCTTCCTATATTCGATAATTTTACAAACAAATTGGTATCAGAGCGATTGTTGTCATTGCTTCGAGATCATCTTTTGCAAGATTTGACATTGTCAAATTTGATGGAACCAAAAATTTTGGTTTGTGGCAGAGGAGAGTTAAGGATATTCTAGTACAACAAGGAATGGCTAAGACTCTACTTGATGTTCAACAGGAAAGAATGGATGAGGTAACATAGGGAGATTTGAAAGCATAGGTCGCTTCTACAATACGCTTGTGTTTGGCCAACGAACTATTTTATCATGTGACAGAGGAAGAGTTTCCAGTGGCTATATGGCAAAAATTAGAAAGTAGGTACATGTCCAAATCACTCAATAATAAACTTTTTCTTAAACATCGTCTTTATTGGCTTAAGATGGTTGAAGGATCAAACTTAGATAAACATATCAATGCCTTTAATCAAATCATAAGTGACTTGATGAGAGTTGATGTTAAGTTTGATGAAGATGATAAAGTTTTGATGTTACTAAGTTCCTTGCCGTCGACTCATACCTATGAAAATCTAGTCACCACTCTTACGTGGGAAAAATACACTCTTGATCTAGAAGAGGTAACAAGTGCCTTGCTGAATTTTCATCAAAGGTTGAAAATATGTAATAATGAACGTGGCCTATGAAAGTTCAAAAGTGGGTTTAGTCAGAAATCCCACAATCTATCCAAGAAGAAAAAGGAAATCCTATGTTATAAATGTGGTAAAAAGGGGCATGTTAAATTGGATTGTCCGGATTGGAAGAAGGGAAATGCTGAAAAGCATGAGGGGATTTCAAAATCACCGAATATAGTTCAAGAAGGAGGTTTAGTTTGTAGCGATGGTGATGTTCTTTCAGTTTCATCGGGGCTGGAAAACCTTACGGACTCTTGGATACTTGACTCGGCATGTTCTTACCATATGGCTCCAAACGAGGAGTGGTTCAACACTTATTGGTTAGTGAATTTAGGTTCAGTTCTTATGGGTAATGATGTTTCAAGTAAGATCATTAGCATAAGAAGTGTTAAGATAAAAATGTTTGATGGTGCTATGAGAACCTTAAGCAATGTAAGACATATACCGGAGTTGAGGAAGAGTTTGATATCACTTGGAAATTTGGATTGTAATGGTTTCAATTACAAGTTCGAGGGTGGAGTTATGAAAGTATGGAAAGGAAATATGACGGTGAAGAAAGGGTAAAAGTTAGATGGGAATATCTATACATTGCAGGGAACTACTATTGTAGGTGGAGCTGCAGCTGTAGACACTGAATCTGATGAGAGCATCTTATGGCATATGTGTCTTGGGCATATGGGGGAACATGGTATGCAAGAATTACACAAGAGGAAACTTTTGAAGGGTTTGAAATCATGTCAGCTAGACTTTTGCAAGATTTGTGTTCTTGGAAAATAAAACAAGGCAAAATTTAAATAAGCTACACAAAAGATGAAAGGTATTCTTGATTATGTGCATTTCGATATCCAGGGCCTAGTTAGAGTTACATCAAAGGGTGGGCATGTGTATTATGTGAGTTTTATTAACAATTACTCACAGAAATTCTGGGTATACTTCATGCGACACAAGTCTGATACATTTTCCAGGTTCAAGATTTGGAAGGTTGAAGTGGAAAACCAGACGAGGAGGAGAATCAAATGCTTGAGGTTGGATAATGGGACCAAACACGCTGATTCTTGGTTTATGGAGTTTTGCACATAGCAGGGTATTAAGAGACACTTTACCATTTGCTGGACACCTTAGAAAAATGGTATGATAGAAAGGATGAACTAGACTCTAGCTGAAAGAGCTCGGTGTCTTAGGCTTAATGCAGGGCTATCGAAGAACTTCTAGGTCGAGGCAGTTAGTATGACTTGTTTTCTGATAAATTGATAGGGGTGAGTATAATTCGGGGAAACTCAAATTAACCAACCGAAATTGGTCAATTCGGTTCGGTTAAGAAAACATGATCAGTCAATTCGGTTATGGTTTTACAAAGTTTGGTTAATCGGTTTGATTGAGAGTAATGTTAACTCGGTTAACCGAAATAACCGATTTAATAATTAATTAAAATTTAAATATAAATTATCATATGTTAATTTGTTAAAGTGCAGTCCAAAGCACAACACTCATCTCAGTATGGAGTTCCCTAGAAGTAATTACATCTGAATAGTTAGATTATCACTCGACTGGGCTATTAAGGGCATGTCAATGATTTATGTCAACTTATCAAGCTATTAAACACCCCCTTCACATGAAGAGGCAAATAGATGAACTTGAGTAGGTGCATGGATACAAATGGAACAAAAGGACCCTATGATAGAAATCATAGGAGAAGACAAAGGTAACATGAAATTAATCAAGGATGTGCTAAAATGAAATATTTGATGTCTTGTTTTATCACTTGATTTAAAAGCTTAAGTTGCTTGGCAGTGAGCCAACAAATGTACATCAAGCCATTTAACATGAACATATATTGTTCATGAGAGATTGAATAAAAACAATGATATTCTGTTTGGGTGGAAGAGTATCTAACAAAAACACACTTGTTTACTCATTTTTATTAATAAAATTAATAGATGAGGTGCTTAATTAAGCTGGAATTGGTAAAAAAATCTACAATTATATTCTATTTTTGTTAATTAATTTCAAATTAATTCTATTAATTGAATTACCTGAAAAGGTAATTCGATCGAGTTTGGTTCGGTGAGGCCCCTCTATTCGGTGTGTTCGGTTGACAATTTTCATTAACCAAAAATTTTGATTAATTTGGTTAATTAATCAAATTTGGTTGAACCGACTGTTTGCTCACCCCTACAAACCCATCACCAAGGGTGTCACTAGAGGGTAAAGTGGCAGAAGAGGTATGGATGGGAAATGCAGTAGACTACTTTGATATGAAAGTATTCGAATGTCCAACCTATGTTCACATGTCTAGCGAGGTAAGGTCTAAGCTTGAATTGAAGTCTTGTTGTTGTATCCTTTTGGGATATTAGAAGGGTGTGAAGCGGTACAAGCTGTAGGATCCATTGGAAAACAAGGTCGTGATTAGTAGGGATGTAGTCTTTGATGAGAAGGCTATGGTGAAGCATACTCAAGAGTGTGATGATCAGAAACAGGTGCCCGAAAGTTGGAGCAGTGATGAACATGTTGTGCAGGTGGAGTTGGAAGCTCAGGACAACGAAAATGATCATGGTCCTATGGTTGTAGGGAGCTCTAGCTTGGGAAACCAGCAAGTTGACAATCTTCCTACATGAAGATCCAGATGTACTGTCAGGCCTCCACCAAGGTATGACTTTGAAGAGTTAGTGTCTTATGCTTTTCTTAACAGTTGCAACGATCTAACTACGTTGACCTAGGTTATATCCTGTTTTGATTATGACAAACACTCTGGTATTTACTGTCTGTCAAGTTTGTATGCAGATTCATGTTAGTAAGATCATATGATGGCATGAGGTGACTTGAAGAATAAAGACCCATAATAGTAATTTATTGTAATTTATATTATGTTTAATTCGGGTCTGTAATAGTAAAGTAGGAATGGTCTATAATAATTGATGTGCATCATGCATATAGGAACTAATAAACTCAAACACCTTAGAAAGACCCTAGGTCCTTGCACTTACACTTAGTCCCTATTATCACATATGCTGTAATGCCTCGACCCTTTATATGTCCCCGGAGTGCTACTACACCTGTATAATACACCTGTATCTAATAATCATACATTTACAACCCGCCCTAAAAGGGACATACAGTTGTTTTATACTGAACTATAATCTCATGTACTGCGGAAAACATAAACATTCATACTGAATCTATTAGACAAACCAGAGTTTCTAACTGTATCCTTACATACATATGATCGTACTTAAAACATAACCTGTTCTTACAATCCCCAAAAAGACATTCTAAACTAAGTCTATTATATGTACAAAACACTTATGTAAACTACAACAAGACTATGCTCCAAGTCCCTCTAGTAACTAAGACCTGTGCCCTGCAGGTCCTGAAACAAAGGTTGTATGTTGGAATGAGACACTTCTCAGTAAGGTGGAAGATATTACATCAGTGTGTGACAACATGTATTTCAACGAGTCGAAAATAGTTACACATTTAAAGAATTCTCAATCTTGTAATATAGGAGATAAATATATAATTCTAGCAATAGATAGTTTAGCATCATAACGAGTGAGAGTTCCCGAGGTTAGGGTAGGGTACAGGCCCATACACTGTACAATCCCTTCACCCAGTACTCAAACCTGTGACTTTGACCATTTTAGTTTTTAAATCATGTATATGCATATTTAGAACATCGTCCAACTTTGAAACTTCATAACTAATGGCAACATTACCCCTTGGCGCGGGTTGTGCGATCGTAAATCCCTGAACAAGCCCTACCTCACGCAGGCACTGTCAGTCATTATGGTTACTATAGTCCGACTGAATCCACCTAGTCCATTAATCCACCAGTGGCCACACCTACCCAGCTGACTATCTTGATACCCCCACTAAAAATCAAATGTGTGGTTGCACTGTATCCAGATTATAACAACAGTACCACACTTACATATATAAAGCTTTTTAAGGCTTTCTGATATTTAAGCTATTTAAGGCTTTCATAGTAACAAGCTGCGGTCCCAATATCATATATACAATTTACAATAATACAAATTAACTTGTTTCCAATTCATAAATCACCTGTATAGTTCCAGTATTTTTATAAACTCATTCATTCATACTGTGGTATAAACCGGCACACACGCACACACTCCCTTTTCACATACAAAGCTTGGTATATAACTGGCACCTGTTTTCCATATTTTCAGATAGAAAAAATGGAACTTCAGTTCTCATAGTTCATATACATATTTAACCAGATTCACATATTCCATTCATATCATATGTTTCACTCATTTGGTCAAAAATCCGCTATATATAGTATATAACTTGAAAAGTAACATTTAAACGAAAATAAAGGGGTTCAAGCATCTCCTACGTTAAGTTTAATGCAAATAAAGAAGTTTTGAAAAGTTAGGAGAACATACTCCAAAACCATTATTTTTACCAAAACCATAAAATCGTAAAACCGACATTTTTACCCGGTGAAACTTTGTAAATAAGCAGACGATACGTGCATATAAACATAAGCTAACTTTCCAGAGGTTTAATTTTCTAAAAAGACTGATGTAAACAAATCCCTTACCTTTCCTTGAACATTGAAACACGAACTACACGACTCCAAAACAACGAACCGAGTTCTCAGAACCTAAAAACCAAAGAACAATACTTCAATACAATCCTATTTACTACATATCTATAGAACCAAGAAAGAACTTTGACCCTTACCTCGATTTCAGGATAAAACCCGGAAATCCTCAAAATGAAGATTTGATCTGCTATAGTTGTAGAGGTTTTCCCCTTGATCCATGTGGTAACCTCCGATCGTCGAAACGGGCGACGAACGGAGAAGTATCGAAGAGAGAGAGAGAGAGAGAGAGAGAGAGAGAGAGAGAGAGAGAGAGAGAGAGAGAGAGTTTTGGGTTTCTTAACCCCTAAGCAATGAAAAATGATATTTATAGATCCCTAGACCCAGTTAAATTCGTGGACGAGTGGTGCCTTCGTCGATGAGCCCTAATATGATATTTTTCCCTGTCGGTCAGGATCTCTTCGTTGCCGAGGCTCTGAATTTTGGCAACGAACCTTATAAAGGCATTCGTAGACGAGAACCTTGACATCGTCGACGAAGCCTTCCAAAATTACCTTTTTACCCTTTTCTGATTTATTTCCTTATTTTATGGATTCGGGTCTCTATAATCTCCTCTCCTTATAAAAGTTTATTCCTCAAAATTTGTTAATTGTTTCTAAGCATAACCTTACCTTATAACTCAGTTCTACAGAAGAGTTAGCAACCACCCACATAGCAGCTCTGACCCAAGTTTATTACATACCCTCACATATGGCGGAGGAATACCGTGGTTACAATGTGATGCTTCAGGAGATTACAATACACATACAAAACTCTCTTAAAAACCATATTTAAAATAACTTGAACCACCTATTCTACGTAGCTATCTAACTCTAACTATCTTTGAATAACTGAGGGTACTTCTAGCGTATCTCTGACTCTAATTCCCATGAAGTTTCCTCCACTGCGTGATTATGCCATAATACCTTTACTAATGGTATCTCCTTAGTCCGTAACTGCTGCACCTTTTGATATAATATATGCATCGGAACCTCCTCATATGTTAAAGCATCACCGATATCTAGAGGCTCGTAACTCATCACATGCGAAGGATTGGACACATACTTCCTTAGCACTGATACGTGAAACGCGTCATAAACTCTGGATAGTGCTGGGGGTAATTGAAACGACCTGCTAATAAAATAAAATTCTTTTCCCCTATTTTAATATCCAACAATAACCTAAACAGCGGAAGGCCAATCATAAAAAAAAAAAAGAAAAAAAAAGTCCATATATAATACAATACCAAAGTGTCAAATCATTCCATGATATACAAACAAAACTGTTTCTCTCGAAACTATCCTTTCTAATACCAAGGGTTTACAAAACATGCCACCCAAAAAGTAATACTCACTCTTATAAAAGGCAGTACAACAACCCCTCTACATGCGAGCCTACTCCGCTCGACTAGCTGGTTTGCCTGAAAACAATTCAACACTAGGATGAGCCAATGCTTAGTAAGACGAAACATGCTATTATTAGTGTATGGTCACTGAGCTATAGTCAGTAAAAATAATCTGATTTAGGAATAATATGAATAATTGAATCTGGAAATGCTGATATTACAACGTATAATAAAACCATTAACTATATTATTTAACATGCCAATCTGTATGAAACTACTTTTCGTATTAATACTACTATTTCTGAAAAATCTACTTATACTTATAATATCTGAGAAAATTTCCCTAGATGTTTGTATGTCATGATTCAACCCCTCATGATAGGATTGTGCGGCCCGAAGGCAGGACTTATCTTGGCTGGTCAACTAGGGTAAGTCAACTGAACTCCGACAGTCTGATCGGCCCTCTCAATCCATATCTGATGGATAGCCTGTCCCGACGTGGGCACGATCGACCTCATACCACTTACTATCTGAGTGAAGTGGCTGCACTCCGAACTGAATATCTGTAGCTACGATACCGTGCTCTGCTGTCTGATCCACCAAGGCCTGATACTATATAGGTAATTGATATCTGTAATATACTGTTTTTACTGTGGTTTCTAAAACAACCATAACCCCATAAAATTTAACTGAAATTCTAAATAAGCTGACTGAAAATCTGTTTTCTGTATAACTGAACTGTTGTCTGAATATCTGTATATTGGGGTGTTATGGTACTGATAAACATGTTATTCTAGAATTACTGAAAATGCATATTTCTGAGTATACTGTTCACTAAAAAATTTGTCATTCTATATCATGCAAATATCATAGTATTTCTGTTAATGACTATAAACATGGTATTCACAAATTCTATAATTATAGTACTGTTTTTGTTATCGACTCAAGCCAAAAAAATACATACTAATATTATCAAGTCTTGGAAACTATAATATATATATATATATATATTTATATAACCTGAATAGTAATTTGATAAAAATATATAATTCATGTTGAAATCATAAAAGAGTTTCCTAGCATAACATGTTTCCCTTACCTGACTATTAGAAAGCCCCTATGGTATATTGGTCTAACACCCGTAGGGCTTCCTACTTAACACCCTAAAAACAACATTCGACAGAACAAAATATTATTATTTCTTTGCCTACTTCATTTCCTACAACTGCCAGAAGGTCAAAAACTGACTAAAAGACCTTACCTTGATTCTAGGAAGAAATTCAACTCGATTCCACCGACGATCTGCTCTGGTAAACTTGGAGAGAACTTTGCCAGGAGCGTCGTGGTGGCCTCAGATAATCCATCCAACTACTGACGGGCCCGAAATCGAAGAGAGATGGAGGAGAGGCCATTGGAGAGAGAGAGAGAGAGAGAGAGAGAGAGAGAGAGAGAGAGAGGGAGGAAGTTGTGTTGAATTTTCTGTGATTAAACTGAGTTTAGGGCTATTTATATTGCTGGATTCATTGACAAGCCATGTCACCTTGTCAACGAGTCCTGTAGAAAGTTCATCGATGAATCTGCACTCTCCTCAACGAATTTCAGACTTCCCAAAATTCCTTTTTCGGTATCTTCTCGTCACCGAGGTCTTGAGGAACCCTCGTCGACGAAACCCTTGTGTTTGTCGACGAGGCCTAGAAAAATTTCTTGAGTTATTATACCCAAAATGCGATGTCGTCGATGAACGCAAAGTGTTCGTCGACAAAGTCTGATGCCTCCTTCTATTCCTGTTCCCATTTCCCTTTCTCTTTATTATTTAAATAACATTATTGTTCGGGTCGTTATAATAATGCCACTCGATAAGCAGTCGGACCTACCCTTTCTAGGATCTCAAATGGCCTAATGTACCGAGGGCTTGGTTTCTCCTTCTTTCCAAACCTCGTTACTCCTTTCATCGGAGCGATCTTCAAGAATACGATATCCTCTGCCTCGAACTCTAGCTCTCGTCGGTGAGTATTTGCATAACTCTTCTACCGACTTTGAGCTGCCTTGATTCTCTCTTTAATCAGCTCGACCTTTGCAGAGGCCTACTGAATTAGTTTTGGTCCTAGTATCTACCGCTCGCCTACTTGATCCCAGTACAACGGAGACCGACACCGATGACCATATAATGCCTCGTATGGTGCCATCTCAATATTGGCCTAGTAGTTGTTATTATACGCAAACTCCACAAGCGGTAGATATCGTATCCAACTCTCTCCAAAATCTAGTACACATGCCCACAACATATCCTCTAACATCTGAATAGTCCTCTTAGACTGTCCATCTGATTGCAGGTGAAATGACGTATTGAATGTAAGTTGCAATCCCAAGGCATCCTGTAGACTCTTCCATAATCAAGAAGTAAAACATGGATCTTGATCTGAAACAATAGAAACTAGGATACCATGGAGTCATACAATCTCCTCCACATATGGCTCTGCCAGCCTATTTAGAGACTAGCTGACTCTGATTGGAATGAAATGTACAGTCTTTGTCAGCCGATCTACCACAATCCATATAACATTCTGCCCATGCACTGCCGTAGGTAACCCCGATACGAAATCCATTGAGATATGCTCCCATTTCCACTTGGGAATGTCAAGTGGCTGAAAGGGTCTTGGTGGACTCTGGTGCTCTGCCTTAACCTGCTGACATGTTAGGCACTGCTCTACGAAATGGGCAATCTCTCTTTTAATGTTCAACCACCAGAAAGATTCCCTAAGATTTCTATACATCTTCGTACTTCCAGGATGTACGGTGTAAAGTGAACGGTATGCCTCCTCTAAAATGAACCATTTAATCTCGGCGTCATTTGGTACACAAACCTTGCTATGGAATCTCAATATCCCATTACCTGAGATATTGAAATTCGGCTTTAAACCACTTTGTACCCTTCCACAACCTCTACCATCTCTTCCTTCTCCTTTTGAGCTATTTTGATCCTCTCCTATAAGATTGATTGTACCACCAAGCTAGTAAGAAGAGCCTGGTGATTTCCTTCCACTACTTCCAAGCCCAACCTTTTTAGGTCCATATAGATCTAATGTTGAACTCCCCCTGTTGAGACTGACGCATCAACTGACTTTCAACTCAGAGCAACAGCTACCACATTTGCTTTTCTTGGATGATAGCTAATGGTATAGTCGTACTCCTTTATCAACTCAAGTCATCTACGCTGCCTCATATTCAGCTCTTTCTTGATGAAAATGTACTTAAGACTTTTATGGTCGGTAAAAATATCGCACCTTTCACTGTACAGGTGGTGCCTCTAGATTTTCAATGCAAACACTACCGCTACTAATTCCATATCATGTGTCAGGTAGTTCTTCTCGTACTCTTTGAGTTGACGAGAAGCATAAGCAATCACCCTTCCCTACTGCATTAAAACACACCCGAGACCTTTCTTAGAGGTGTCACTGAAGATAACAAATCTACCATCCTCAGATGGAATGGTCAATATGGGAGCAGTAACCAGTCGCTATTTCAGCTCCCGAAAACTCAACTCGCACTCATTCGTCCAATCATACTTCACGTTCTTCCTCGTGAGTCATGTAAAAGGACCTGATAAACTAGAGAATCCTTCTATGAACCGTAGGTAGTATCCAGCAAGACATAGAAAACTTTTGAGCTCCTGAATATTCTTCGGCCTCACCCAGACCACTACCGCTTCTATTTTACTCGAATGCACGGATACTCCTTCTTTGGACACTACATGCCCTAGAAACACAATCTGTTTTAGACGAATTTCTTCAGTTTAGCGTATAACCTCTTCTCCCTTAGCATTTGTAGTACCAGTATCAAATGAACTTCATGTTTTGCAGCATTCCTAGAATACATTAGGATGTCATCTATAATACCAAGACGAACTAGTCTAAGAATTCGTGAAAGATTCGGTTCATCAGATCCATAAATATCGCAGGTGCATTTGTCAAATTGAAAGGCATAACCATAAATTTGTAATGGCCATATCGGATTCAAAAAACCGTCTTCAGAATGTCCTCTACTTTCACCTTCAGCGTGTGATACCCATATCGTAGATCGATCTTAGAGAAGACTTGTGTGCCCTGTAGCTAGTTAAACAAATCATTAATCCTGGGTAGCGGGTATTTATTCTTTATCGTAACCTTGTTAAGTTCTCTGTAGTAAATGCACTTCCTCATCAACTCATCCTTCTTATTTACAGACAGTATCGGTGCTCCCCAGGGTGAAAAACTCGGTCGAACGTACCCCTTATCTATTAGCTCCTGAAGCTGCTCGTTCAACTCTCTTAATTCTGCTAGAACCATACGATATGGAGCTTTCGATATTGGTGCTGTACCTAGAACAAACTCTATAACAAACTCCACCTCACAATCTGGAGGTAATCCTAGCTAGTCCTCTAGAAATACGTCTAGGAACTCGCACACTACAGGAATCTCTTCCAGTTTACGTTCTTCTTCTGGCGTGCCTTTCACAAATGCCAAGTACCCTTGGCATCCCTCCAGGAGTAACTTCTTATCCTGCATATATGAAAGGATCTGTGGTACTGAACGCACACACGATCCTATGAACTTGAATTCCTGTTCCCCTAGAGGTTTAAACACCACCTCTCTCCTGTGGCAATCGATACTGGCATAACTGGTAGATAACCAGTCCATCCTAAGGATGATATCGAAGCCATGCGTGTCAAATACGATAAGACTAATTGGTAGTACCTTCTCCTAAATTTCTACTGGAAATTCACAGATCACTTTACTACATATGACTACCAACCCTGATGGCGTAGCCACTACCTATTCATAATCTAATTGTTAAACCTCTAATCCACACAGTTTAATGAATCCCCGGGAGATAAAGGAATGTGTTGCCCCTGAATCGAATAATATAACAACTTTATTGGAAAGCATGTAAATGATACATGTGACTACATCTCCAGAATTCTATGCGTCGCCTGGAGTCAGGGAATACACCCTTGCCTGGGCTGTACCCCCTTGTTGACCACCACGTTGTGCCTGCGTACCTCCTCTGTATGGTTGTGGTGAGGCTCCATCGTTCCTCAGCATGCGACAATCTTTTATGTGATGTCCCATCTTACCACACCGAAAGCAAGCCCCTATACTCCGCCTACACTTTCTGGAATGCCTAATACCACACGTAGGACAAACAGGAGTGGATGAGGTACTTTGAGATGTACCACCGTTTCCCTTCTTCCAGGGGCCCTGTCTTGTGCCATAGTGAGAACTGGGAGGCGCTGGCCTCTTCTTTGGAACCTGGACCTTTGCGTCCTCCTGTAGGCTCTCCTCTACTACAGTGGCTTTGTCTACCAGAGTAGCAAAGTCCTGCAACTGCAAGATCGCTGTCTGCCTCCAAATTTCCTTCTTCGGGCTCCTCTGAAACTTCCAAGCCTTCATTGCCTTATTTGGTATCATGAATGGAGCAAACCGGCATAACTCTTAGAATCTGGAGGCGTACTGTTGAACTGTCAACTGCCCCTGTGTCAGACTCATAAAATCCTCCATCTTCACGTTTCTGACCATGGTCGAAAAGTACCGTTCAAAGAATATCTCTCAGAAATGGGCCCACGTCATCGCTACTAGTATCGGTCGATGCTCCTCCATCATTTTACCGACACCCACCATCTCTCTGCCTCCCCTGAAAATTTGAATGTTATAAAGGTTACTTTCTGCTTCTCTGTGGAGTTCAGAACATCCAGGATCTTTTCGATCTCTTGGATCCAATTCTCAGCTCGAATCGGATCTGCACTTCCTATGGAAACAGAAGGTTTCAGTCTAGTGAATTGGTCGATGGAGCATCCCATCTCAGTTGTGGGATGGTCCTGCCCCCTATTCGTTCGCACCACCTCAGCCATAAATTGTTGTGCGAAATCCCGCAATACACTCATGGAGTCGCTGCCAGCCTCATGCTGACTCCCTCGCTACTACTACCTCCAACGTTGGCAGTATTATCCTTGGACTCCATCCAAAAGAAGCAATTAAGAAAGTCAATTAGAAGCTTAATAACCTAAGTATAAACTAGTACTACAATACTATAGACTCATTTCCCTAAATTCAAATTCCTAATACTGACGTACTCCAATGATTTAAGATTCTCATTCTAACTCAAGTTTTGCCCCTCCACTTTAAAACAAAATTGTCGATGGATTGCCATGATTTTCTGAACCTTTCGATTAATCCAGAAAAATACAGAAGTCTGTCAATGGATTTCTATCTCTAGGTAAACAAAGCTAAACTCAAGATCTTATTCCCATCCTAAACTCTGGTATAGTCTAATCTACATAACCTAACAACCTAAGCTCTGAATATTTCCCTAACTAGGAAGTGTGAACCACATCACACTTCCGGCTGGCTAAGGCTCTGATACCAACTGTAACGCCCTGGTCCTTTATACGTCCCCAGAGTGCTACTACACCTGTATAATACATATGTCTCTAATAATCATACATATACAACCCACCCTAAAAGGGACATACAGTTGTTTTATACTGAACTATAATCTCATGCACTGCGGAAAACATAAACATTCATACTGAATCTAATAGACAAACCAGTGTTTCTAACTACATCCTTACATACATATGATCGTACTTAATACATAGACTGTTCTTACAATCCCCAAAAAGACATTCTAAACTAAGTCTATTACATGTACAAAACACTTACGTAAACTACACACAAGACTATGCTCCAAGTCCCTCTAGTAACTAAGACCTGTGCCCTGCAGCTCCTGAAACAGAGGTTGTATGTTGGGGTGAGACACTTCTCAGTAAGGTGGAAGATAATACATCAGTGTGTGACAAAATGTATTTAAACGAGTAGAAAGTAGTTACCCATTCAAAGCATTCTCAATCCTGTAATATAGGAGATAAATTTATAATTCTAGTAATAGATAGTTTAGCATCATAACGAGTGAGAGTTCCGGAGGTTAGGGTAGGGTACAGGCCCATACACTGTACAATCCCTTCATCCGGTACTCAAGCCTCTTACTTTGCCCATTTTAGTTTTTAAATCATGTATATGCATATTTAGAACATCGTCCAACTTTGAAACTTCATAACTAATGACAACATTACCCCTTTGCGGGGGTTGTGCGATCGTAAATCCCTGAACAAGCCCTACCTTGCGCAGGCACTGTCAGTCATTATGGTTACTATAGTCCAACTGAATCCATCTGGTCCATTAATCCACCAATGGCCACACCTACCCAGCTAACTATCTCGATACCCACGCTGAAAATCAGATGTGTGATTGCACTATATCCAGATTATAGCAACGGTACCACGCTTACATATATAAAGCTTTTTAAGGCTTTCTGATATTTAAGCTTTTTAAGGCTTTCATAGTAACAAGTTGCGGTCCCAATATCGTATATACAATTTACAATAAGACAAATTAACTTGTTTCCAATTCATAAATCACATGTATAGTTCCAGTATTTTCACAAACTCATTCATTCATACTTTGGTATAAATCGGCACACACACACAGACACTCTCGGTTTAACCCTTTTCACATTGAAAACTTGGTATACAACTGGCATCTGTTTTCTCCATTTTTAGATAGAAAAAAAATAAAACTTCGGTTCTTATAGTTCATACACGTATTTAACCAGATTCACATATTCCATTTCATATCATATGTCACACTCATTTGGTAAAAAATCTGTTATTTATAGTATATAAATCGAAAAGAAACATTTAAACGGAAAACAAGGGGTTCAAGCATCTCCTACGTTAAGTTTAATGCAAATAAAGAAGTTTTGAAAAGTTTGGAGATCATACGCCAAAACCCTCTTTTTTACCAAAACCGTAAAATCGTAAAACCAACATTTTCACCCAATGAAACTTTACAAATAAGCAGACAATACGTGCATATAAACATAAGCTAACTTTCTAACAGTTTAGTTTTCTAAAAATACTGATATAAACAAATCCCCTTACCTTTCTTCGAACACTGAAACACGAACTACATGGCTCCAAACAACAAACTGAGTTCTCAGAACCTAAAAACCAAACAACAATACTTCAACACTATCTTATTTACTACAGATATACCAAACCAAAAACGAACTTAGACCCTTACCTCGATCTCAGGATAAAACCTGAAAATCCTCAAAATGAAGATCCGATCCGCTACAATTGTAGAGGTTTTCCCTCTGATCCACGTGGTAACCTCCGATCGTCGAAACGGGCGACGAATGGCAAATGATTAAAGAGAGAGAGAGGGAGAGAGAGAGAGAGAGAGAGAGAGAGAGAGAGAGAGAGAGAGAGAGAGAGAGAGAGAGAGAGAGAGAGAGAGAGTTTTGGGTTTCTTAACCCCTAAGTAATGAAAAATAATATTTATAAACCCCTTGATCCAGTCAAATTCATCAATGAGTGGTGCCTTCGTCAACGAGCCACAGAAGGCTCTTCGTCGACAAACCTCTTCCTTCCTTGACGAGCCCTAGTCTAATATTTTTCCTTGTCAGTCGGGATCTCTTTATCACCGAGGCTTTGAATTTCATCGACGAACCTTATAAGGGCATTCTTCGACGAGAACCTTGGCTTCATTGACGAAGCCTGCCAAAATTACCTTTTTATCCTTTTCTGATTTATTTCCTTATTTTATGGGTTCGGGTCTCTACATATGCTATCAGGGAAAACTTTTGAATTAAAATAGGAATTAAGGTATAAAAATAGTGAGGTTTCGGGCGATCGAACCTTGGTGTTCAAAACATCTCGGTCGACTGAACTGTTGAATAGTTAGCATGTTTAACTGACTTCGGGCGACCGAACCAAAAAGACTTTACCATCTTCGATCAACCAAAAATTTACCCTGAATTTTTCCAACAACTCGGGTGCCCAAATGTTAATGTTCAAATAACCCTCGAGCAACTGAACATGTGAGTTCGGTAAACCGAACATGAGGCCGGGCGACCGAATCTCAAAAAAATTAGAAAATCGCTTTGGTCAGCAAACCGAA
The DNA here is from genome assembly GCF_029873635.1 of Malania oleifera. NCBI lineage: Eukaryota > Viridiplantae > Streptophyta > Magnoliopsida > Santalales > Ximeniaceae > Malania > Malania oleifera. Next base: position 134,128,627 of record NC_080417.1, read on the forward strand.
TTCTAATTTAGGCACCTGAACATGAAAAAGTTACTTTTTCTATTGTGTCTGTTCGGGCGACCGAACCTAGGGCTTGATCGACCGAAACTGTCAGGTTGGCCTAATTTTTACTGAGGTTAAATGAGGTTAAACAGGGTTAATTTTCTTAAACTCTTTTAAAATAAATTTAATAATTCCCTATGTATCCTCAATGGTTATAAAATTGGCCAAGTCTATAAATACAAGTTCATTTGCTCAGATTAACAATTGATTAACATTTTGATTAGTAGCAAAATCCTCCAAAAATTTTCAAAACTTATTTTTTCATACAAAGCCTATACTCTCTCATACAATCATTTCTTTGCTAAATCCATCCTTGTGAGAGTTCTTTGAGTGGTTTTACATTATTCTCATTTTCTAGAAACTCTCATTGTATACATTGTTTGTTTGATTTTGGATTGAGAGTTAAGCATAGATTTTTTCCCCGATTTTATTTAATAAATCTGTGTGTGGGAAAAATCTTATAGCTAGTGAGTCTTTGCATCTTCATTGCAAGACTTATCGAGCTTGTATTTTTGAGTGTGCAAAAATATTTTCACAAGCTCATTTTTTGAATATCTCTTGTGCTTGAATATTGAGAAAATATTTTTTAGAGATATTTAGAATACTCTTGGTATAAATCTTTGAAATCCTAAACTTTGATTGAGATTTACATCTATACATAGTTTCAAAGATTAGCTTGTTGATACACTTTTGTGCTTAATTGAATATAGTAATTACTTTGAGTGTTGATCGCACATATATATCACTAAGCTTATTTTTCTTACATTATTGGTGTGCATTGATTGATATTGGTGCAAATTTGCTTGATTGAAAAGAAAATATTTTGTACACAAATTGTATTGTGATTCTATTGTATTCCAGGCGTGGCCTGAGGGGGCAATAATCCAGTCCGGAAGGATTGGTTGTAAAGGTTGAGGTTAGCCTTGTGTTAATTTGACCTGATTGTATTTCGGTGCCGCTCCACCCGTGAAGTGATCCTTAGTGTAATCCCTGTGCTTGTGAGCCAAGGCAGGGACGTAGGCATTTTTCCGAACCTCAATAACATATATGGTGTTATCTCTCTTTACCTGCTTTACCTTGCATGCGTAATTAGCTTACTTGTGTAATTTAATTTCAGCATATATATTGATTTATTTTATATTTGCACTAGATTGACCCTAGGGTTGTGTAATACTGATGTTGGTTAATTAACCTAGGGGAGAAATTTTAAAATACCAATTCACCCCCCAATTGGGATTACAGTAAAGTTAACAAACTACATTTCAAAAGGCAGTGCACGACTAGGAGAAAGAAAGGTGGATGTGAGCAATAATTGGAGAGATGGAATCACTTCATAAGAACCAAACTTGGGATTTGGTGGAGCTTCTAGATGGAAAATGGGTATATAGGAAGAAGGAGACAATTTCAGAAAAAGGAAGGAGAGAAATTCAAGGCAAGATTGGTGACAAAAAGATACTCACAAAAGAAGAGAATAGATTATGATGAGATCTTTTCACTTGTGGTCCGACATACTTCTATCAGGATTGTGTTGGGGTTGGTAGCCCATTATGATCTTCATTTGGAACAAATGGATGTGAAGACAGAGTTTCTTCACGGTGACTTGGAGGAACAAATTTATATGGTACAGCCAGAGGGATTTAGTGAACCGAGGAAAGAAAATTTAGTTTCAAGTTGAAGAAATCTTTTTACAGGTTGAAACAGTCTCCAAGGCAATGGTATAAACGATTTGATTCTTACATGATCAAGATTGCCTACAAAAGGTGTGAGTATGACTGCTGCATATATGTGAATAAACTTGATGATGGTTCTCTTATTTTCTTGTTATTGTACGTTGATGACATGTTGATAGTTGTAAAAGATTTAACTGAGGTAAATCAGTTAAAGGAAATGTTGCATTAGGAGTTTGACATGAAGGATCTTGGTTTAGCTAAGAAAATACTTGGGATGGAGATTCACTGGGATAGAACTGTAGGGAGGTTATGGCTATCTTAGGGCGGTTATGTGCATAAGGTGTTGGAGAGGTTTAGCATAATTGATGCAAAACTGGTGTGCACACATCTAAAGAGTCATTTTAAGTTGTCTATTGCAGATTGTCCAAGTATGGATGAGGATATCCGAGACATGTCAAATGTCCCCTATGCTAGTGTTGTGGGGAGTTTATTGTATGCCATGGGTGTACAAAACCAGATTTGGCACATGCTGTGAGTGTGGTAAGTAAGTTTCTCTCTAATCAAGGAGGACGACATTGGGAAGCCGTCAAATGGATATTCAGATACTTATAGGGTACATCAAGTTATGACATCATATTCGGCAAGCAACAGGGTTGTCCTTCAGTTATGGGGTTTATAGATGTTGATTATGCAGGGGATATGGATGACAGAAGGTCTACAAAGTGTTATGTCTTTACTCTTGTAGGAGGACCTATATGTTAGAGATCCATGGTTTAATCTCTGGTAGCATTATCCACAATTGAGGTGGATTATATGGCAGTTCCCGAAGCTGCAAAGGAAGCCTTATGGCTTATCGGTTTGGTCAAAGAGTTAGGATTATAACAAGATGGAGTGGTGTTGCATTGTGATAGTCAGAGTGTCATTTACTTGGCGAAGAATCAAGTGTACCATGCTAGAACTAAACATATTGATGTGAGGTTTCACAGGGTTTAGGAATTGATTACTTCAGGTGAACTCATGTTGGAAAAGGTTTACACATCTGAAAATGTAGCGGATATTTTGACGAAATCAGTTACTTCTAAAAAAGTTCAAGCATTGCTTGGACTTACTTCATGTCTCCAAGTATTAGAAGGGAGACAAACCCAACTTACGTTCTAAGGTCATGGTGGAGCATTGGGCTATGTTTATCGTGTTTCTCCTAAGGGGTAGAAATTCGTCAAGGTGGAGATTGTTGTGAATGGTGGCTTATTTCTTGAAATGACTAATTTACACAAGGAGAAGAACATAGTGCAGCATTCTGGGAGAAAACTGTCGACGATTTTTTGTGATTTTTCTGAAACCATCAACGGTTTCACTGAAATCTCAGACATCTTAAGAAACATGCTCTCGGTATCTCAAATCGTCGACGATTTCAGGAAATCTTAGAAAATCGTCAACGGTTTTGTTTCTAGGTAGAGAGACAGAAATTTAAAATTTGAATTTGAACGTTAAGTTGGTTGTTTTTTAGGGGGGGGGGGGGAAACCTCCAAAGAAAAGTCTTTTTATTCTTGTCTGAGTGTATTGTGAGACAAGAGAGATCATTTTGAGAATTCTATTGTGTACTCTATAATTTCTTAGTGAAATTGTTGTGCCAATTGCTTTCGTAGATGTAGGCATTGCCGAACCATGTAAACTTTGTGTTGATTCTTGTTTGCTTCTCATTTACTTGTTGTGTTTGATTGCTTGTTGCATTTACTTATTCTTTTGTGCTTCCTATACCGATAATTTTACAACATCGTGCAAATGAATACGTAGCGGAAACCCGAATCACACAATACAACAACCAACAGTGAAATATACAAAAAAAAAAAAAAAAAAACAATCACATATATTATATGAAAGCAATAAAATAATGACATGAAGAATTACGTGGTTCGGCAATGCCTACATCCACAGGAGCAAATGGCAGTGATTTTTCACTATTTTGTGTCCAAAGACATAGAGTTACAACATACAATATGTATATATAACCCTCCCAAAGGTTTTCCCCCAAAAGCCCAATCTATGCAACTTCCTAATTCCAAATTCAAAAACTAGTGTTGGGTAACCAAGCAAAACCGTCGATGATTTAAAGTTGAGACCAAACAGTCGATGTAATAGGAAGAAATCAGTCGACTATTTCTTCTACACCTAGACAAAATTGTCGCCGGTTTCCTCTTGCAAATCAGCTTCACTGTTTTCTATCATTTTTTCTTTGTCCATGCTTTCCATTCAACATATGAGCTACATATTACAAAAAAAAATATTATTTTATACTACGTTTCATTCAAGTTCATACATATCTAAATCAAAGATTTGGAACCTGTATTTCCAAATGCAAGCTAAGAGAGAAAGACTCGATTAGATCTTGGAGAAACATCACATTCAACTCAACTAGAGAAAAAAAATTGTCTAGTTCAATATGAAGGGAAAAAGATCATTCATTTCCTTTCAATAAATGTGTTGTTGGAAAATCTTTGTAATTGGGAGCATGGATTTGGACCTTGGATTTGAATTTGAGTAGATTTAGATAAATTTCAATTCAATTTTATATTACATCTTATTCAAATCCAAGACAAATATAAATCTAAAGAGTCTCCAAACATATAGTTACATGTCTTTCTTTTTCATTTTTTTAGGAACAATACTTTTCATTAAAGAGGAATATGGATTGATTTGATGAGTTAAGAGTTAATGGATTTAATTGCAAAAAATATGGAAGTAAAGGAAAAACTTGAGGGTGAAATTATAAATAGAATACTTCATCTTAACGAATCAAAGGTTTTACTACCTTTAAATTTAATCTCATAGATGTGGTAAGATGCAAGTACTTTTCTTTTTCATCCTTCTTATTTCCTTGCTACCAAACAAAAAGAATGATGCCATCCTTTAGTTTTCTTTAATACCAAAAATTTTAATGGTGGTAAATTTTTTTCTAGTAAATGCAAAATAAATATAGTAACTCAATAAATGAGGTGGCAAGATGTAAAAGTTGATTAACTAATTAATGTATTTCCTAAAATCCTTCTAAAAATATTTCTAAAGTCTATTGAGAGATAAATTTAAATTGTGTCAATAAAGGTTTAAATGTATCATCTTAGGGTGGTTTCCATTCTTATATAATCTTTAGGTGATTCAATTCATCATTTAGGGCAATTTAATTAGGGATTCGTTGAGATATCCAAAAGGAGGAAGCTTGAGAAATCTATGAACTAGAAGAATTTTAAGGTTGGAAAGATTTCAAAAAGAGTATGTTAATGAGAGAGAGAGAGAGAGAGAGAGAGAGAGAGAGAGAGAGAGAGAGAGAGAGAGAGAGAGAGAGAGAGAGAGAGAGAGAGAGAGAGATTGCTCCAATACTAAAAGACCCCATTAATTGAAGTCATGTCGGAAATGTATGTGTATAATAAATACATAATATACGGAAGGGATAAACATGTGTACGTGGATTGTCATTACGAGAGAATGTTATGTTAGATCTCAATTAGATAAATTATTAGTCCATAGGTAGCGACACATAATTAAGGTGCGAAAGAAGAAGAAATGATATATATATATATATATATATATATATATATATATATATATTACAAATGACACACTAAATGTTTGAGCACTCACTAAAATAAAATAAAATAAAATAAAATAAAAAGAAAGTTGAAAGAGTTGGAACTCTTCTTCAATGAATCCTTGATTTGTGTTCATTAAGTCAAGACTCTCTTTGTCGTGGAAGAAAGGTTTAAAAAAAGATTGATATTACTACCCATATCAATGAGGTGCACATTTCTTTTCGGAAACCTTCTTATAAGAACTCCAATGTTAAGCGTGCTTAACTTGGAGTAATCGTGGGATGAGTGACCTTCTGAGAAGTTTTCTCAGGAAGTGTGTGAGTAAGAACAAAACACACTAAAAATAACACGTGTTGATCTGTGGGGCCAGTCATTACTTCGATAAGGCCCACCCCCTGTTGTCTGGTCTAGTTGGAGTATGAGAGATGATGTGCTTCCTAACGGACAAGTTGGGGCGTTACACTCTTGAACATGTGGAAGGAAAACCTTGCCATATGTTTCAAGAACTAATCCTCAATATGCACTGCTAATTTGATTTCATCCTATAATTCTAAAAAAATATGAATGTAAGATAACTAAAGAAATTAGTGCATTATTATGTACATGCAAGTTCGACGTAGGTCAACTCAAAAGCAAAAAATGATAACTTTATGCATTTATATTCTTCAACATATCCCGAATTTTCTTTTATGCGTGTATTGTATGGCACAATCTATTTTGAATCATTCCTTACCCTCAAAAAATGATTTAGTTTTTAGGGATAACAAGTGACAAGTTGAAAAAATTATTATTTACATAAACATCACATAAATATTGTAATGCTTACACAATTTGCTTTATTCTCAAAGAGAAAAATAGTTCATCAACTACCCACTCGTCAATAAGTGAGGCTATGTTTGTATGTGTATATATAGCAACAATATAATGGGTAAACCTCACAATTAAGTTATCCATTGAGAAACACACTATTAATCATAGGTTAAAATTTTTTATTTACTCACTAGACGAGTTGGATATATACGATTGGTTATACAAAAAGGAGGAGGGGGGGTGGTGGGATCCCAATATGATGACAAGAGCTCTCCTTTAATCCAGGCAAATTAAACTCTTAATGTGAACCCCATAGTTAGTGGATGGTACATATGTACTCCCGACCATGGGGTGCAAGCAGATTCCATACCAAAGCATTAAGCGTCTTATGGGGGGCAGTTTGCTGAGTTGCTCTTGAACTTGAGCCAAATTTGGTTGTCTATGATGAACCAGCTGCAGTATAAAAGTAAGGGTAGGCTGGAATTTGTCTACAAAACCAACAAATATATTTAATTGTACTTGTAGTCAGAAAGTTCAAGGTCGCCAATGGAGGTGGAAGAGAACAATTTTGAGAAAGTTTCCTGGATGGTGCATGCTTTGGTTGGATTTGAAACATATTGATTGATGAGTTAGGGGGAACCTTGACTTTGTGCCCTTCCCTCTAGAGGGTGTGTCCTGCAAGCTTTTGTTTTTACTCACTTGACACGCGAGAGGGAGAGAGAGAGCCCTTAAAATTTTAAATGGGTTCTGTAGTCAAAAGCAGCATGGCCCTCCACTCCCCCATTTTCCCAACTTTGCACTCACCAATGGAAGATGATAATGGATCACCAACAGACACTTTAGACTGCCTGTAAATAAATGTCCCAAATCTACAATCGGTAAAAAAAATTTTACCCATAAAGTTTGGTTCTACTAAATCTAATGGTTTATATTTTTTCGGTTCACTTTTTATTTTATTGTGCTCTGATTCACGTTGAAAGGAAAAGGGAAGCCTCACTAAGATTCAACTTTCACAAATAAAAATATTTCGTACGAAATGTTCTCCTTTTTTTGTTTATACTGAAATATGGTTCATAATTTTCAACAACACTATGCTTGATGAAGAAGAAAAGTGATCATACGAAAAAGGGTGGACGGATGAGTAAGAAGAAAGTGTATGTTACTAGTGCTTGATCAAGGATAAAAGGTGGGAAGAAAGAAAATGAGGTGAGATGAACAATATTTCAAGTATAACTTTATTTATTCATTTGATTTATTTTTGGCAAAATGATATGATTGTATTTGTAATGGAACCAATAGTATTGGGCTGCATAAATGCACATGAAAATTAATGGTAATTGAAGTGGGGTGTGGATGGCAGGCAAATGTTGACCAGCACCATTGTGCAATTTGTTGTTCAACCATCTTTATGGTGTTAGTACCTACTACTTTTTTTAAAGATTGAACCTTAGGCTTAGAAATGGTCTAAAAAATTAAATGCCCAAATTGAAGTTTTCAATACCAGTGTTTGACTCACCCATCATCTGGTAGGCTGCAGTTGCTTTCAGACAATGACAACAGTTCTACTTGCACTTGAATAGAATTGAATGGGATTTTTACAAAAGCAATGTTTTTATTATCAGTAGTATTTTGACTACTATTATTTGATCCAAGTCTGTCTAAATCAAAAGGCAACAAAGCAGTGCCACTGCAGTGACTATTTTAATCTTAGGGGAATTTTAGCGTGTAAAAAAAGTAAAGAAACAGGATTATGCATGCTGGTGGATGCTGGTAAATCCATACAAGGGAGGATATCATAAACTAGGCAGTTTAAATATAAATTTAATCTTGTTGGACTGGGTTCTTGGAATTAGAGACACTAAACATGGAGAGGGACCACTTCAATCCATGTTCCATGGTTCATGAATCATGAAAAAAGCCCACAGGGAGTGCAGACACCATAGCTGTCTCTCTCTTATTTTATGTTTCATTTTTGTGTCCTTTAGGGCAAAACAATATAATTATTAATTTTTTTAGTATCAAGAACACATGAGGACATTAGCTAAAAAGTGTTTGGGTTCAACCCAAGAGGTCTATACTTCAGCCAGATAAGCCAATTATGATGATGATAATGGCCATATAGTAATGATGGTGATGATGGTTCACTTGTTCAGATACTAATTTTGGGCCATGTCCAAAACCCAGGGCAGCAAGCAGTTTAAACATGACCTTTAACTCTATCTTTTTTAAACCCTAATCCCATGACTCTACAGCTATAGTCTTTTCCCCATTGATGCGGTAGAGTGCTCCATTTAATGGACAAAGAGCATAGGATTGGGATTTTACATGGTGCAAACATTCCATATCTAGTTGTTGTGGGATAAAATCAGCGGGACTACTATTTCGACTTTTGTTGACCTGAAAAGGGAAAGGAGGAAGGGCTTGGAGGACCCGGGGTGTACTCCGAGGGATCGCTCCGATGCCTAAGTAAGGGAAATGCTTTAGAGAGGCTAAATGCAACAGTAATAATGGGTGTCGAATGACTTACCTTAGCCTCTCCCCTGCATCCCTTCTTATAGCAGTTAGAGTTGACACTTAAGTTGGATTGTCTTTATGGCGCGGAGGTGTGAATCGCTCTCGGGTCATAAAGTGCCCGCGTATATCACTCCGACCGTTTAAGGCGCCAGCGTGGATCTCTCCTCCTCTTTATTGGGTTGGAGATGATTGCTCTCGCCAGAAGGTCTGACTTGGGGAGTGATGACTAGGCATTGACTTCTTCTTATTAACTGATATATTTTGGCCACATCAGTTGTCCGCCCTTAGTTTCAAATTTCTAAGAGGAATTTTGAAAGTTGTCATGTCCTCTTCTCATACATACTAGTTGTTCCTCCTTTATCATCATAATTTTTTTTTTAAGTCTCTTCTGCTCGGCCGGTTAACACCAACCCGGTTCGGCTGACCCAAGCAGAAGGTGGGTTTCGAACAGCTTGCTGAGCCAAGAAGAGTGTGGTGTGGTGTTTCCGAGCCGATTAGAGGGGAGACAGCTGATCCGAGCCATAAATGGGGTTCAGATGGCTTATCGAGTTGGCCCCGACAGGGTTTGGCTGATCTGAGCCGTAGTAATGCGTAGCTTACGTTGAGCTGATTACCTCCGAACTGCCCTTCTCGAGGACCTGTGCCGGGCAGGCATCTCTGAGCGATTCAGTTCGCTCATTGGTGCCGGGCGAATCATCTCGACCAAATTCTGCCGAGCCCCCCTAATGGGGAAATTTTTTTTCCCCTGGCCATTGTCGAGTAGCCTCTTATGGTGCTTCAATTTGTGGTGTCAAGTTTTGCATACTAGACAATATCAGAACCTCCTTTTAATTGTTTATCCACTACTACGAAGATATATAGCCTCGTAGCTTACTCGCCCTGCTAAATTGTAATCATTTTCACGAGGAACCCACCCATATATGCATAGACATTTGAACAAACCACACTGTTTCCTTTAGATTTGAAAGAGGTTGCTTCTATATATTAGGAAAAGTGAGAAAAGATCTTTAAGACCTGATTCATTCAAGAAGCTGAAAATGATTAATGCTTCCATGAAGTCTTCACACATTAATACTACGAAGTTTGTCTCAAAGAAATTGGAAAAATTTGTCACAGATGATGAAAGTGGGACTTCCTTGGGGGAAAAGCTATATAATTTGATGTGTAAGGGCCCTGCGCATAGAAAACTGTTGGAATTGGTATGATCCTAAAAGGGGGGTGAATTGGATTTTAAAAATATTTTCGTCTAATTTAAACATTTACACTGATTCACTTTAGTTCATATCACATTCAGTATAATAGCATGTATGAAAAATGATGAAACTATACATTCAAACATACACGTGCGGCATATCTCATTTAACTCAAATGTGTGCATGCAAATAATTATAACAGTAAATAAATAAGCATATGCATTTTGAAATTAAAGTCTAGAAAGTAAATGAGATATATATATATATATATATATATAGAGAGAGAGAGAGAGAGAGAGAGAGAGAGAGAGAGAGAGACACGATATTTGTTATTGAGGTTCGGTCAAACCAGCCTACGTCCCTGCCTTGGGCATACCCTAATGTAATGACCTCAAAATTTACATCATTTATATATATATCAACTGTTCTAATACCCTCTACTATGGAACTCGAGCCTCGGAAGGCACCGAGGTAAATCTGAATATAAAATCATACCTATACAGCGGAAACGTAATCCATACATCTATACATATCATACAATAGTAGGTAACTGTGTTTCTCAACCATAGCTATATAAAATAAATCTCTCTCCACAATATCTATCCCAAAATGCAGGGTAACCAATATACTCTCTATCCGCGAGCCTGATCTGCTTGCCTAACTGACTCACCTGAAAAATGTTAAAGTCATGGGGTGAGTCGACGCTCAGTAAGTGGAAATATGCTATTACTAGTGTGTGGCAACTAAGTTAGGAATACTGTTTAAATAACAACTGAACTACAATACAATAGTAAATCTGTAGAGCATATCTTTCCTTTTACAATTTAAAATATAACTGTATCATCTATATTTTCTACTTTTTATACTGCTAATATCATACTATACTAATCATATACTGTAAAAATGTATACATATACATAACTCTGTTTTATCCCTGGAACTCTGTATGTCATGATTTGACCCCTCATGACAGGGTTGTGCGGTTCGTAAGAGGAACTTAATCTAGTCGGCCCTTTAGATAAGTCATTATACTCTACACTACCTCAGCCCAGCCAAACTGCATACTCTCCTAGGCGCGAGACTGGCTGCTACCTTGTCAAACCGCCCCCCTCCACCCAGCGAACTGGGGAGCTGCATACTCTCTGAGCACGGTCGACGGTACCCACACACTATCTGAGATATGTGATTGCACTCTATCTGTATCTAGCAACGATACCGTGCTCTGTATTCTTTATCTATATTTGTTTGTAATCTTTTCTCAGGGAATTGATATTTTATATATATATATACACACACATATACTCTTTTACCGTTTTTATTATGTTTCCAAAATTACCATAATGCTATCTTTCTATACTCTAAATTTTGTAATCTCTGTATCATATATCTGTAGCATTTTGATGCTATCTCTGTATATCTGTCTGTATACTCTGTCTGTTATGGTAATAGGAAACATGACATACTATAAACACTATATATATTGTTATGTATAAAGCTATAATATATATTAATTTGAGTAAAACTGTAATATACTATTCTAGATAAATATCTGTGATATACTGATCTGTATAAACTATAACATACTGATATGAGTAAAACTATAATATACTATCTATATTTGTGTAATTAGTATAATGTGATATACTATAAAACTATATAAGTCCTTCATCACATAAAAATCTACTCAGGCCACCAAAGCATTTAAAACTCATATTCTGTAAAACTGGGTAATATGCTAGTATATACATATGTGTAAAATCTCTGTTAACATTATAAAATTCCTAGCATAGCATATTTCCCTTACCTTAGCTCTAAAAAGCCTCTACTAAATTCTGGCCCTATACCCGTAGAGTTCTCCACTTAACACCCTAAAAACCACATCCCCTAGAACAAAACATCAGTATTTCTTCGTGTATAGTATTTCTTATAACTGGTGGAAAGACAAATACTGAATAAAATGTCTTACCCTAAGATTGGGACGAAATCCAAACCAACTCCACCAATGATCAGCTCCAACAGACTTGCAGAGAACTTCGCTTGGAGCGTCGTGGTGGCTTCGGATCATTAATCTGGTGTGAAACGGGGCCGAAATCGAAGAGAGAAGGAGGGAGTGACGTTTTTAGAGAGAGAAAGACCCTTCTGCGCTGAAAATTCGTCTAAAATTTGGGTTTTCACTATTTATAGAGTCAGATTTATCAACGAGACACGTCACCTCGTCAACGATTCCTTTAATAATTTCTTCAACGAACTTCCTCCCTCGTCGACAAATTTCAGACTGTCCCAAAAACCCTTCTCGGTATCTTCTCGTTGACAAGGCGTGGCTTCGTCGATGAGGTCCCCTTATGCGCTCGTCGACGAAGCCTACTGCCTCCTTCTGTTCCTATTTCCATTTCCCTCTATCTTTGTTATTTAAATACCATTATTTTTCAGGTCGTTACACCCAAGGATTTTGCTATTCCTGCTCACTTAAACAGGTGGAGCAGAAGCCATTATAACCTCTCCTTATGGGGCGAGGTAAACCCCAGCTCACTTACCAGGTTGAGCCCAACTAGTCTCCTTTACAGGACGGAGACACCCCAGTTCAATTTTCGGGTTGAACCGAACCAGTCTCACTTACGGGGTTAAGACTCCCCAGTTTAATTCCAGGATAAACCCAACCAATACATTAAAAATAATTTTTGTACATATTAAAACGCTTCTAAATACAAGCATGGATGTACACATTAAAAAATCAAATACATGCACTCTCCTATGATATGATATAAGCTCAGTAGAGTAAGGGTAATTTTCTAAAAATGATTTTTTAATATTTGAAAATAATATATATGATAAATGCTTCAAAATTTTGGCTCCTAATAAAAGTTTTCTCGTAAAATATATTTCAATAAAAACTATAGGAGAACTTAGGATTTTGCTCTAAAAATAGTTTTGTAAAAACAATACATATATGATCTTTGATTTGAACTAAATATGTAATAAAAACTTCAAAGATCAAAATGTAATAAAAGTTTTCTCGAACAAATATTTGCGATAAGAGATATTTTGAGAAGTTAAGATTTATGCATGAAAAGGTTTTTGCAATAAACACACTCTAAAAATAAATGCCCAATAAAAATACTCCCTTCAAATGTAACAACCCAAACCTGGAAATTAAAAGAAAATAAATATGCAAGAAAGAAATAAAGGGAAATAAAAATAAAATTGGAAAAAAATTGAATTTTGGCTAGTTGAAGAGAAAACAGGTGATGGTTTTCTGGAGAGGAGAGAAAACCGGCGACGATTTTCAGAATTTACCGCGGGGCAGTAACTGGGTAAACGGTAAATTTGGGGCAGTTAAAGATAAAATCGGCGATGGTTTTCTGGAGGTTTGGGGAAACCGGCGATGATTTTTTGTGTAGAGAGGATTATAAGAAAGTCCTGCAAGCATTTTGCAAAGGAAACATATTTTCCTTTTCTTTCTTCTTCGAAACCCTACGTCTCCCCTCTCCATTTCTTCGATTTCTGCTCCATTAAGTATTATTTTGACGATCCGGAACCACCACAAGATTCGTAGGATCATTCTCCACAAAGCTACCGGAGCAGATCATTGATTTGGGATTTTGGGGCACCATCCCAAAATCCGGGTAAGTGAGATATTTTAAAGTTTTATTATTAAATTGAAGTACATGGAACCTAGGAAGTATTAAATGAGTATTGTTTTGAGATTTGAGTAAGTTGGGATTTTTAGAATACAGGGTCTCATTTCATGTTCGATTTTAGGTAGAATCTAGAGCGGGTAAGGGGAAAATGTTATAGCAGTTTTTTAAATTAATTTTAAATCGGTTAAATTTGAGTATATAAAATTATATTTATATATATATATATATATATTTAGGTATGTTTATCTGAATGGGTAGACTTTTGGATCAAAAGTGATTTTAATTAAATATATGGTATTTGGGGAAAAATGGTGTGGCATGGAAATAACTTTCATAATTAAATGGTTACGAGTACTGCTCGATAATGTTTTACTGTTCGCTTGTGGCTATTGTTTGGATTGTAATTATACTTGGTTGTGATTATTGTTCAACTATGAGTACTGTATGATTGTGAATACTATGGTAAATGTGATGATGTCTCTAGATGATTGGTTATGCATAGGATATATAATGTGGTTCATATAAATTGCAATATAGCATTGGCAGTGGTATGAGGAGGTCGTTATATCGTACCTGATATAAATCGCCATATAACGTTGGTAGTGGTATGAGGAGGTCACTATATGGGCATTTATATTAAGGGAGTAAAACATTGGCAGTGGAATAAGGAGTTTGTTTTATCGATTTACTATGAATGGGGTTGTGTATGTTGATTTGTAACCTATGTGGTTGTGGTGCCTGTATGGGCCATGATATATTATTGTGTGGTGTTAGTTCTGTGTGGACCATGTATTTTGTGAAGGTGTTAGTCCTATGTGGACCACGTATTCTATAAAGGTGTTAGTCCTATGTGGACCAGTCCTGTGTGGACCACGTATCCTATGAAGGTGTTAGTCCTGTGTGGACCAGTCTTGAGTGAATGTTATATTTTGTGTGGATATGAACCCTATATGGGTGTGTATGAAGACTAAGTGTATATTCTTGTGTGGATGTGGGTCCTGTGTGGATTGTATCACTTGTGTGGTTATGGACCCTTTGTGGGTGTGCATGAAATATGTGTGTATCCTGTGTGGATTGGTTGTGGTATGTGTATATACATGGATTTCTATGAAATGATGGCATTGGATGCGTGTAACTATAATTACATAAATATTCATGGTAGAGTAGAATTTACCACCTGAGGGCTTGTTGAGGAAGGCGAGTGCCCTGGTAATTTTATGTTGGTACCAGAACAAAGGGAAGCTACTTGTATAGGCGGGTAAACTTCCCTATTCTCAGAGTCTTTACCTGGATACATAACTCGAGGGCTTACTGAGTAAGGTGAGTGCCCTGGTATTACCGCTAGAGTAGAGGGAAGTTACTTGTGTGGGCGGTTAATCTTCCTTATACTCGGGAATTATCAATAAAAGTAACTATGATTGTATGTATAATTTCACATGAATGTTTGATTGTTGGTGATGTGACTTCTCAGCTTCTATGTTATTTATTATCAGATGATTACTTTTGGAATGTATTAAACCCTCCGCCACACATTGTTATAGTTTTTTCTTCCTTACTTAGAGGTGTCTCACCCCGTCGAATTATTATTTTCAAGTCCTTTAGGTGATCGACCTTAGAAAGCTCTAGGGTGGGGTTTAGTTGTGAGTGGTTAAAAAGAACAGGTTTATATACAGTTTTACGTTAAAATTTTCCTGGTTATGTAATATGAAGGATTTGGTATACTTTTTTATGGGTTTGTATATATATGTATATGTATATGGAACTTTGGTATTATGTTTGAGGTTGTTTAATTAGTTCTGCTGCGTGAATGGTATCAAAGACACCTGATTGGTCTCACAAAACCCCGGGTCCCACTTGGCGGGTTCGGGGCATTACCTAAAAAATGTTTTCAAAGGAGGGATGAAAGAGAGTTTGGAGAGTATGAAAAGATTTTTCCTAAAGAAAATATTTTTGCAATAAAAATAGGTTTGGGGGAACTTTGATTAGGAAAAAGCAAAATAAATTTGAGAGAAAATTATTTCTAATCAAAGTTGCTAATTAAGCAAATGAAAAGGGTATATATAGATATGGGTGAAAATATAACCGTTGAGGACATAAAAGGTATTTTGGGAATTGTTTAATTATATTTAATAAAAATTCATCTTGTTTAACCGCGGTAATAAGTTGTTCAACCCGAGAGGTTCAATTGACCAAGGGCAAGGTTCAATCGACCACTTTTATAAGTTCGGTCAACCAAGGCAAATTTACACTACAAGTTTGGTCGACCATATCAAGGTGTTTCTAAACCCTTTGTGGGTTCGGTCGATCATGGCTAGAGGTCGGTTGACCATTTATGAGGTTTGGTCGACCAAGGCTAATTTGAACTACAAGGTTTGGTCGACCAAGTAGTTGGGGTGCTAGAGGTTTATGGTTCGGTCGACCGAGCGAAGTCAACATGTTGACTTCTTATGGTTCAGTTGACCAAGGCATTTATAATTCCAAGGGTATAGTAGACCGAAGCTTCGACTTTGGTCAACTTCTCAGTTCGGTCGACCAAGGTCAAATGACCTTGCGATGGTCGGTCGACCGAGACAAGTGAAATTCCTATTTTGCCCCTGATTTTGACCTTAACTAAATTTCCCCTTAAATGTATGAGTTTGATTTTTAAGCGAGGAATTTTTCCATTAAAGATTTTGTGTCCTAAGGTTAGCTATGGTCCTTGTCCGATTCCCTATGGTCGGGTGCTTTTGAATTAAGCTAAAAAATCCAACGTTGGTCGACTGAAGTTTTTGCCCTAGTTTTAACCCTAAATTCATTTTGGAAACCCTGTATGATTTTAGCATTTTATAAAAATATTTTCTGTGATACCCCATGGAAGAAATACTTAAAAGGATTAAATGTTACTACCCATATAAAAAATGTGCACCTTTCTTTTCGAGAGCCTTCCCACAAGAACTCCACAATTAAGCGTGTTTTTCTTGGAGTAATCTTAGGATGGGTGACCTTCTAGGAAGTTTTCTCAGGAAGTGTGTGAGTGAGGACAAAACACATTGAAGAGGACACGTGTTAGTCTGTGGGGCCAGTCATTAGTCCGATAAGGCTCGCCCCCTGTTGTCTGGTCCAAGTAGAGAAAGAGAGACGTAGTGCTCCCTAGAAGACCCAAGTTGGGGCATTACAAAATGGTATAAAAGCAATTACCTAACCAGAAGTGTGAGGAGATTCACATCGCCTGGGTCTAGAAATGTGGGTTCGCAATGAGGACGTGCGTTTTCTAAGTGGGGGAGAATGTGATACCCCGTGGAAGAAAGGCTTAAAAGGATTAGATGTTACTACCCATATCAACAATGTGCACCTTTATTTTCGGGAGCCTTCCCATAAGAACTCCACAATTAAACGTGTTTGGCTTGGAGTAATCTTGAGATGGATGATCTTCTAGGAAGTTTTCTTAAGAAGTGTGTGAGTGAGGACAAAATACACTAAAAATGAGTCGTGTTGGTCTGTGGAGCCAGTTATTAGTCTGATAAGGTTTGCCCCCTGTTGTACGGTTCAGGTGGAGAAGGAGAGACGTAGTGCTCCCTGGCAGACCTAGGTTGAAGCGTTACATTTTCAGTGAAAAATGTTGGTCCCTAGGGTCTATCTATGGTCATTTTGAGCTTATCAATCACACCATGCATGCAATGCATTATTACAGACCAAATAATAGACTAAATGCAATGCAATACAATTAAATGCCTTCTTCTTGATCTTTTGCTCTTCACTTCATGGAGTATGCCCATTTTATGTGCATTAAGATCCGTATTGGCCTCCATTTCCCTTAATCCTTATGTGTGTGCCAAAATATGAACCTATTCACAAACTAAGTACGCACATAAGATACAGATGCTTTGTCAGCATCAAAACAAGGATTGGACTCAAAAAGTCATCAGAAACCTAGGACATGCTCTTGTCGATGTATTTTATCTTCAACTCCATCCAAATTCTCATTTGTGGTGTCAAGTCTTGCTTACTGGACAATATCAACAACTCTTTTTATCTGTTCATTGCTACGAAGATAGCTTCTTAGCTTACTAGCCCTACTGAATTGTAATCATCTTCATGAGGAATCCACCCATATATACATAGACATTTGAACAAAGCGCATTGTTTCTCTTTCGTGGATCCCATTCCTTTTACTGTACATGATGAACAGCTTCAAAAGATCTCTCAAATTCTATTGCATTTAAAAAATCAATCCAATCATTGCATAACTTCACCACACCTTCCCTGGTCTGTACACGGTCATTCCAAAAGGTATGAACTTGAAAAGGTTTAAATTTAAATAATCTTTGCAACCAATATTCACTATCGATCAATGACAGCTTTTCCATTTTTTCCATCCACTATGTTAATAACAATCCCAATCCATGGCTAGACATATAGATCTTTCCTTCAAATTTGAACGACGTTGCTTCTATTACGAGAAGTGAGAAAAGATCTTCAGGTCCTGATTCATTGAAGAAGTTAAAAATGAGTAATGCTTCCATGAAGCCTAATTTGCATAATACTACAAAGTTTGTCTCAAAGAAACTAGAAAAATCTTCGATTTGCAAATGATGAAATTAACTAGGATTTCCTAATTGGGGGAAATGCAACGACCTGCTAATAAAATAAAATTATTTTCCCCTTATTTTAATATCCAACAAAAACCTAAAAAGCGGAATTCCCATCATATAAAATAAGTCCACATATAATACAATATTAGAGTGTCAAATCATTCCATGATATACAAACAACACTGTTTCTCTCGAAACTACCCTTTCTAATGCCAAGGGTTTACAAAACATGCCACCCAAAAAGTAATACTCACTCTCAAAAGGGGCAGTACAACAACCCCTCTACCTGCGAGCCTGCTCCACTCGCCTAGTTGGTTCACCTGAAAAACAATTCAACACTGGGATGAGCCAACACTCAGTAAGAAACATGCTATTAATAGTGTGTGGCCACTCAGCTACAATCAATAAAAATAATCTGATTTAGGAATAATATGAATAATTGAGTCTGTAAATACTGATATTACATAACGTATAATAAAACCATTAACTATAATATTTAACATGCCAATCTGTATAAAACTATTTTTTGTATTAATACTACTATTACTAAAAATCTACTTATACTTATAATATCTGAGAAAATTCCCCTGGATGGTTGTATGTCATGATTTAACCCCTCATGATAGGGTTGTGCGGCCTGAAGGCGGGACCTATCTTGGCTGGCCGACCAGGGTAAGTCAACTGAACTTCGACAGTCTGATCGGCCCCCTCAATCCATATTTGATGGAGAGCCTGTCCTGACATGGGCACGATCGACCTCATACCACTTACTCTCTAAGTAAAGTGGTTGCACACTGAACTGAATATCTATAACTATGGTACCGTGCTCTGTTGTTTGATCCATCAGGGTCTGATACTATATAGGTAACTGATATCTGTAATATACTATTTTTACTGTGGTTTCTAAAACAACCATAACCCCATAAAATTTAATTGAAATTTCTAAATAAGCTAACTGAAAATCTATTTTCTGTATAACTGAACTACTATCTGAGTATCTGTATATTGGGGCATTATGGCACTAGTAAACATGTTATTCTAGAATTATTGAAAATGCATTCACTGAAAAATTTGTCATTCTATATCATGCAAATATCATAGTATTTCTGTTAATGGCTATAAACACAGTATTTACAAATTTTATAAT
This sequence comes from Malania oleifera, assembly GCF_029873635.1. NCBI lineage: Eukaryota > Viridiplantae > Streptophyta > Magnoliopsida > Santalales > Ximeniaceae > Malania > Malania oleifera. The sequence goes on from NC_080417.1 coordinate 134,147,796, forward strand.
TATAGTATTGTTTCTGTTATCAACTCAAGCCACACAAATACATACTAATATTATCAAGTCCTGGAAACTATAATATATATATATATATATATATATATATATAACCTGAATAGTAATTTGATAAAAATGTATAATTCATGCTGAAATCATAAAAGAGTTTCCTAGCATAGCATGTTTCCCTTACCTAACTGCTAGAAAGCCCCTATGGTATACTGGTCTAACACTCACAGGGCTTCCTACTCAACAACCTAAAAACAACATTCTCTAGAACAAAATATCATTATTTCTTTGCCTACTTCATTTCCTACAACTTCCAGAAGGTCAAAAACTAACTAAAAGACCTTACCCTGATTCTGGGAAGAAATTCAACTCGATTCCACCGACGATCTACTCCGGTAAACTTGGAGAGAATTTCGTGAGGAGCGTCGTGGTGGCCTCTGATAATCAATCCGGCAACTAAAAGGGCCAAAATCGAAGAAAGATGGAGGAGAGGCCGTAGAAGAGAGAGAGAGAGAGAGAGAGAGAGAGAGAGAGAGAGAGAGAGGAAGTTGCATTGAATTTTCTGTGATTAAACTGAGTTTAGGGCTATTTATACTGCGGGATTCATCGACGAGCCACGTCACCTCATCGACGAGTCCTGTAGAAAGTTCGTCGATGAATCTGCACCGCGTCGATGAATTTCAGACTTCTCAAAAATCCTATCTCAGTATCTTCTCGTCGACGAGGTCCTGAATAACCCTCGTCGACGAAACCGATGTGTTCGTCGACAAAGTCTGCTACCTCCTTCTATTCCTGTTCCCATTTTCATTTCTCTTTATTATTTAAATAACATTATTGTTCAGGTCGTTACATTCTCCCCTCCTTATAAAATTTCTTCCTCGAAATTTATTATTCATATGATTCCTCCTTCTGAGAAGGCAAAACGGTCTACTTTTTTAATTACTTGCCCTCTCTTATAGTGGAGGAATACCATGATTACAGGGGTATTTTTGGGAGATTACAACTATAAAAATAAAATTCTCCCAAAACCAAAACACTACCTATCCTATACTCCATATTACAATTACATTGTACAAGCAAAAATAAAATTACTATTATTCTAATCTATACATCACCGTTGAGTTCACTAAATAAGTGGGGATATTTTTGTCTGATCTCAACTTCAAGCTCCCACGAGGCTTGTTCTACTGCATAATTCATCCACAAGACTTTTACTAATGCTAACCTCTTGCTGCGCAACACCTGTTCTTTTCTATCTAGGATTCACACTGGAGCTTCTTCATACGCTAGATCACCACTGAGTTCCAATTCTGCATAGCTAATGATATGGGAAGGATCTAGAACATATTTCCTTAACATAGAGACATGAAACACATCGTGAACCCTAAATAAAGATGGTGGTAGAGCTAGCTGGTAAGCCACTGACCCAATCCTCTCTAGTATCTCAAATGAGCCAATGAACCTAGGGCTCAACTTACCCTTCTTTCCAAACCTCATGATCCCTTTCAATGGCACGATATTTAGAAATACGTAATCACCCACTTCAAATTCTAGTTCCCGGCCGTGAGTATCCGCGTAGCTCTTCTGCTGACTTTATGCTGCACTGATTCGATCTCGAATGAGTTGAACTTGATTGCACGCTTATTGAATCATCTTTGGACCTAAAACTCACTTCCCGCCGACTTCATCCTAGAAAAGAGGAGATCGAAATCTTCTGCTATACAAAGCCTCCTATGGTGTCATGTCGATGCTAGTCTGATAACTGCAATTATAAGCAAATTCAACTAGCGGAAAAAATTGAGTCCAGCTACCCACAAAATCCAGTACACATGCTCGCAACATATCCTCAAGTATTTGAATCGTTCTTTCTGTCTAGCCATCTGTCTAAGGATGGAAAGTGGTGCTGAATGTTAGCTAAGTCCTCAGTGCCTCCTGCAAACTCCTCCACAACCGCAATGTAAAACGTGGATCACGGTCCAAGACTATGGATACCAGCACTCCATGGGGTCGAACAATCTCCTGAATGTAAATTTCTGTTAATCTACTCATAGGGTAGCTAACTTTAATGGGCAGAAAATGAGCTGTCTTTGTCAACCTATCAACCACCACCCAAATGGCATTCTGACCATGTGGCGCCGGCGGTAACCCAATAACAAAATCCATGGATACGTGGTCCCACTTCCATTCGGGAATGAAAAGTGGATGCAACTGACCAGCCGACCTCTGGTGCTCAGCTTTAACCTGCTAGCACATCAAACACTACTGCACAAATTCTGTTATTTCTCTCTTCATGCCACTCCACCAAAAATATTCCCGCAAATCCCTATACATTTTCGTACTGCCAGGATGAACAGTGTATAGAGATCTATGTGCCTCTTCTAGAATCGTCCTCCTGATGCTACCATCTACAGGCACACATAATCTGGTACGAAATCTCAGAGCTCCATCATAAAAAATGTTGAATTCCTCTCCCTGATCTTCATGAATTCTAGCTAGCGCCTCCACTAATTCGGGATTATTTCTCTGAGCAGCTTTAATTTTTTCATAAAGTGTAGGCTGTACAACTAAACTAGCCATGAACGCCTGAGGATCATCTTCTACTAACTCCACACCAAGCTTTTTCGAGTCCATCTGAATTGGGTGCTGAACTACTACTGCTAACTGCGCCGTATCCTCTCATTTATGGCTCAAAGTATCAACCACTACATTTGCTTTACCTGGGTGGTAACTGATGGTACAGTTGTAATCCTTGATGAGTTCTAACCACTTTCTCTGGCGCATATTCAACTTTTTTTGTGTGAAGAAATACTTTAGACTCTTGTGATCAGAAAATATCTCACACCTCTCACCATATAAGTAATGTCTCTAGATCTTCAATGCATGTACAACAACAACCAATTCCAGATCGTGAGTAGGATAGTTCTTTTCATATTCTTTCAACTGCCTAGACGCATATACTACCACCATACCATACTATATTAGTACACAACCGAGCCCTTTCAAAGACACGTCATTGTAGATAACATAACCATCACCTCCAGAAGGAATCATCAGAACTAGTGCAGTGACGAGCCGCTACTTTAATTCCTGGAAACTCTGCTCGTATACTTCATCCCATACGAATCTGGAATTTTTCCTAGTCAAACGTGTAAGAGGTCTCGACAAAGCTGAAAACCCCTCAATGAATTGATGGTAATAACCTGCCAGTCCCAAGAAACTCTTGACTTCTTACACATTCCTTGGCCTGGCCCAATTCACCATCGCATCAATGTTGCTGGGATCCACTGATATACCATCTCCTGAGATCACATGGCCTAGAAATGCAATTTTTTCAAGCCAGAACTCACACTTACTAAACTTGGCGTAAATCTTTTCCTCCCTAAGTGTCTATAGTACCTACCTTAAATGCCCCTAATGATCCTTAAAATTCTTCAAATATACCAGTATATCATCAATAAAAACTACCACAAACTGGTCTAGATACTGGTGAAAAACTCTATTTATTAAGTCCATAAACATAGCTGGGGCATTCGTTAGACCAAATGGCATAACAAGGAATTCGTAGTGCCCATACCTGGTCCTAAAGGCTGTCTTTGCAACATCCTCTGCCTTTACTCTCACCTAATGATACCCCGATCTAAGGTCAATCTTGGAATATATTCATGTACCCTGGAGCTGATCAAACAAATCGTCTACGCGGGGTAGAGGATATTTATTCTTGATAGTAAACTTGTTGATTTCTTTGTAATCAATACACATCCTCAAAGACCCGTCTTTCTTCTTTACAAATAACACTGGAGCTCCCCATGACGATACACTGGGTCATATAAACCCCTTGTTCAGTAAATTCTGCAACTGCTCTTTTAATTCTCCCAATTTAGCTGGAGCTATACGGTAGGGAACCTTAAAGATCGGCGCTGTCCTTGGGGGCAAATCTATAGAAAAATCCACCTCGCATTCGGGAGGTAATCCTTGTAGTTCCCGAGGAAAAAACATTTGGAAATTCCCGCACGACTGGTGTACTGTCGAGCTTCGATTCATTTTCTAAGGATTCCTTTATAAAAGCCACGAATCCCTAACTTCCGTCCCGAAGTAATCTGCTTGCTTGTATAGCTGACACCAGCTGCGGTGGAGTACATACGTGAACCAACGAATCTGAATTCTTGCTCTCTAGGAGGTCTGAAAATTACTTCTTTCTGACAACAATCGATGCTGGCATGATTAGCAGCCAACCAGTCCATACCCACTATTACATCAAACCCAAACATGTCAAATACAATCAAATCTGCTGGTAGCACTCTCTCCTGAATTTCTATTGGATGACTTCTAAGTACCCTTTGACATCTCATCACTAACTCTGATGGTGTAGCTACTAACAATGTTATATCTAACAATTGGGTCTCACTTCCAGATAATTTAATGTAAGATGCAAAGACAAAAGAATGAGTGGCACCTGAGTCAAATAGAACAATAACCGAGTATGATAAAACAGTAAACATACCTGTCACCACATCTGTAGCAGCTTCAGCATCACCTGGCTTTAGAGTGTAAACTCGCACCGGGGCTGCATTCCTCTACTGGCCTCCATGAGGTGCTTGATATCCTCCTCGAGCTACCTGATGTCCTCCCCGATAAGGCCTAGGAGCTGGAACCTGGTCCTGCGGCCCTGGGCATGCACGTGCCATATGGTCGGGTCTCTCACACCGGTAACATACACCTCTCCCTGCCAGGCACTCCCCCGAGTGTGGCCTCTCGCATGTCTAGCACACTGGAAAGGTCTGTATGCCCTGGTACTCCCGAGGTCCTGCCGCTTGCCTCTGGTCTCCTCTATCACGGCCTCCTCTCCATGGACCCCTACTGGAGCCAGCCTGGTAACGCTGAGGCGCCGGCCTCTTCCTCTGACTCTGCGCTGCTAAACCCTTTTGAATACCACTCTCAATAATCACAGCTCTGTCTACAACTTCTGTAAATGTCAGAGCTCTGAAGCCAATCACCTGCTCAAATAAGTTTTGCCTCAATCCCTCTTCAAACTTCCTGGCCTTTTTCTCTTCATCAGGTGCTAGATGTGGAGCAAAATGTGACAACTCGATAAACTGAGCTGCGTACTAGGATATGGTCATCTACCCCTGTAACAAATGTAGAAACTCTGCTGCCTTCGCGCTCCGAACGACGGACGGAAAATATTGCTCGAAAAACAGCTCCTTGAATCGATCCGAAGTCACTAGCACCGGAGCCGACCTCTGCTCCTCTATCAGTCGCGCTGATCTCCACTAGTGCTTTGCCTCCCCTGTTAGTTTAAACGTCGCAAATACCACTTTCTGTTCATCTGTACATGGAAGCACAGCCAACGTCTCTTCAATATCCTAGACCCAATTCTCAGCTACAATCGGGTCATCTTCTCCATCAAAGGATGGGGGCTTCATCCGCGTAAACTGCTCCCTAGAGCTCCTGGCCATCTCAGCCATCACCTACTGGGTGATGCTGCGTAGAACAACATCAGTATTGGCACCTCCCATACTGGAAGGTCCTACTCCATCCCCCCCACCATTTGTACCGCTACTTCCTGGATCCATCCTGAGAAAAAAAAAGAACACACTTGAGAAGCTTATCCTCTACACAGACCCTATCTATTTCATGCTATTCAAATCCTATATTTATAATTAACTACTCTCCCCAATCTTAACTCAAAATCCAGTTCTGCAACCTACTGCGACAAAAAATTGACTCACTCGAAAAATGAGCAACTCGAGAGCTATCCCAAGTATAGGAATTCTGTCGTGTAATATTAAGACCAAGGGCAAAATCGTCTCCTCAGGAAATGCGTTTTAATCTCAAAATTTACGTTTCTCTAATTGAAAACAAAAAGGTTACTGAACTCAGTTCAGATTCAAAGTTTTCCAGGTTGTTCAATTTTACTTCTGATGAATTAAATGACACGTAATTTAAAAACCCTAAAACTAACATTCACTAAATAAAAAAAAAAGTATGGAAATCCTAATCTACTTAAGGAAATACCTAAACACACATTATTAAAGATGGCAACTACGAATAAGCAATTAAAACATGCAATGGAAACTTAATCAAACACACACACACGCACTAAAAAATGGAACTTTAACACAAACCGAGAACTCAAATCAAAATGCAACACATAAAAAAAAAAAAAGAACGATGACAGAAAATAAAAATACGAACTTTGATAAAACCGGTCCTAACTAAACCGAACATCGAAAAAAAAAATTAAATCTTGGAAAGAAAAAAATAACTAATTTAAATATGAAACCAAGCATAATTAAATATGAACTTCCAACTAAATCTACCAATAAAATAAAATACAAAAAACAAATAATTAAACAATCAACTATTGCAAAGATAATAAAATATTCAAACCCAAACTTTTTAAATACCTTCAGTAAATAAAAAAAACGATACCATCCTATATCAATATTAAAAGAGGAAAGATAAAAGAGAGAGAGAGAGAGAGAGATCCATGGGAAGATGCTTGCTAAAGCTGCTACTAGAGAGGATGGCTCGGGTTCCAGCTGGTATGGAGTTTGCAGCTGTGCTGGGGCTTTGGGGCTGGTTGTGCGTGATGCTCTACTATGGAGAGAGAGGCTGCTGCTGTGTGTGGTTCCTGGCAGTAGGCAGTTGCAGCAAGTTGGGCTGTGACGGGCATGGGAGGCTCGTGCAGTGGCTGAGTTGCAGGACTGAAGGTGCTGCCGGAGTTGGTGTAGTAAAGGAGAACAGAGGGGAAACAGAGGGTGAGACAGAGCTAAGGGAAGAGAGAACAAAGTAGAAGAGGAAGAAGGAGAGGGAAAAGAACTAGAGGGAGAAGGAAGAAAGGAGAAGAGAGAACGAGAAGGAGAAAGATAGAGAGAGAGCTGAGAAGAGAGACAACATCGAAAGAAAGAAAAAAATTAAAGAAGAAGAAGAAGAAGAAGAAGAGAGAGGAGCAGCTGTGCGAGCCAATTATAAAGAAGAGAGAAAAATTGCCCTACCCAGATTAGCCAACCCGACCCGGCTGAGAGATTTGACCCATTTAGAGGACCCGAATTATTATTATTTTTTTATTTTTTTTGTTCTCTGTTCATCGCAAATCTGACTCTTCTCGAGCTAGTTTCTCGCAAAACGTAAAACACAAAAGTTGTAGATAATCCTTTCCTATTTCTTCAAAAATTTGAATTTTCTCGATCGGAGTTTGGATGGAAAATTTATGTACAAAATACGAACAGGTATCGGTTTTGGTTCCCGAGAATTTTCCTGTGACAAAAAATTACCAAAACTTCATAAATAGTGCAATAAAGTTCAAGAACGATGATTTTGACACTTTATTAAAATATTGGACAAATTTGGACATTTAATTAAAAATATAAGCCGTAAAGACCGGATTAAAATACCCAATTACGCAGTTTTCACGCGTAATCACCATCTCAGCCATCACCTACTGGGTGATGCTGCGTAGAACGACATCAGTATTGGCACCTCCCATACTGGAAGGTCCTGCTCCATCCCCCCCACCATTTGTACCGCTACTTCCTGGATCCATCCTGAAAAAAAAGAACACACTTGAGAAGCTTATCCTCTGCACAGAACCTATTTATTTCATGTTATTCAAATCCTATATTTATAATTAACTACTCTCCCCAATCTTAACTCAAAATCCAGTTCTGCAACCTAGACACATGACCCGACGATAGCTAACTATGATTTTCCTGAAATTGTCATCCCAAGAAAAACACAGAAACCACTACGAAAAATCCTGTACCCAAACCACGGAACAAACCTTAAATCATTTCCTATACTTTGGTATTACTTCCGCTTCGATTCTAAAGTCTACAGAACCTAGCAACCTAGGCTCTCATACCAAATTGCAACGACCTGCTAATAGAATAAAATTTTTTCCCCCTATTTTAATATCCAACAATAACCTAAACAGCGGAAGTCCAATCATATAAAATAAGTCCACATATAATACAATACCAGAGTGTCAAATCATTCCATGATAAACAAACAACACTGCTTCTCTCGAAACTACCATTTCTAATACCAAGGGTTTACAAAACATGCCACCCAAAAAGCAACACTCACTCTCAAAAAGGGTAGTACAATAGTCCCTCTACCTGCGAGCCTGCTCCGCTCGCTTAGCTGGTTCACCTGAAAAATAATTCAATACTGGGACGAGCCAATATTTAGTAAAACGAAACATGCTATTACTAATGTGTGGCCACTGAGCTATAGTCAGTAAAAATAATCTAATTTAGGAATAATATGAATAATTGAATTTGGAAATACTGATATTACATAGCGTATAATAAAATCATTAACTATATTATTTAACATGCCAATCTGTATGAAACTATTTTTCGTATTAATACTACTATTTCTGAAAATCTACTTATACTTATAATATCTGAGAAAATTCCCCTGGATGGTTGTATGTCATGATTTAACCCCTCATGACAAGGTTGTGTAGCCCGAAGGCGGGACCTATCCTAACTGGCCTACCAAGGTAAGTCGACTGAACACTGATAGTCTGATCGGCCCCCTCAATCCATATCTAATGGAGAGTTTGTCCCGATGTGGGCACGATCGACCTCATACCACTTACTATCTGAGTAAAGTGGTTGCACTCTGAATCGAATATCTATAGCTACGGTACCATGCTCTACTGTATGATCCATCAGGGTCTGATACTATATAAGTAACTGATATCTGTAATATACTGTTTTTAGTGTGGTTTCTAAAACAACCATAATCCCATAAAATTTAACTGAAATTTCTAAATAAGCTAACTGAAAATCTGTTTTCTGTATAACTGAACTGCTGTCTGAATATCTGTATATTGGGGCGTTAAGGTACTGGTAAACATGTTATTCTAGAATTACTGAAAATGCATTCACTGAAAAATTCGTCATTCTATATCATGCAAATATCATAGTATTTTTTATAATGACTATAAACATGGTATTCACAAATTATATAATTATAGTATTGTTTCTGTTATCAACTCAAGCCATACAAATACATACTAATATTATCAAGTCCTCGAAACTATAATATATATATATATATATATATATATATATATATATAACCTAAATAGTATTTTGATAAAAATACATAATTCTTGCTAAAATCATAAAAGAGTTTCCTAGCATAGCATGTTTCCCTTACTTGACTACTGGAAAGCCCTTATGGTATACTGGTCTAACATTCGCAGGGCTTCCTACTCAACACCCTGAAAACAACATTCCCCTGAACAAAATATCATTATTTCTTTGCCTACTTCATTTCCTACAACTGCCAAAAGGTCAAAAACTGACTAAAAGACCTTAGCCTGATTCTGGGAAGAAGTTCAACTCAATTCCACCGACGATCTGCTCCAATAAAATTGGAGAGAACTTCGTGAAGAGCGTTATGGTGGCCTCAGATAATCGATCCGGCAACTGACGGGGCCGAAATCGAAGAGCGATGGAGGAGATGTCGTAGGAGAGAGAGAGAGAGAGAGAGAGAGAGAGAGAGAGAGAGAGAGAGAGAGAGAGAGAGGAAGTTGCGTTGAATTTTCTGTGATTAAACTGAGTTTAGGGCTATTTATACTGCGGGATTCATCGACGAGCCACATCACCTCATCGACGAGTCCTGTAGAAAGTTCGTCGACGAATCTGCACTCTCGTTGATGAATTTCAGACTTCCCAAAAATCTTCTCTCAGTATCTTCTCATCAATGAGACGAGACCTCGTCAAGGAAACCCCTATGTTTGTCGATGAGGCTTGGAAAAATTTCTTGAATTATTATACTCAAAATGCGATATTGTCGACGAACGCAAAGTTTGCTGCCTCTTTCTGTTCCTGTTCCTATTCCTATTTCCCTTTCTCTTTATTATTTAAATAACATTATTGTTCGGGTCATTACAAGAAAGGCTATATATATATATATATATATATATATATATATATATATATATATAATATGACGTGTAAGGGCTCTAGTCCCATTAAACCTATGACATGCTCTTCTCATTGTATTTTATTTTCAACTCATCCAAATTATCATTTGTTGTGCATCTTGGCCACTTAGGTGACCTAGAACACTAATAGGGCTCGCATGGGTCTTTGTTTGGCATGGCAATTGAGGTGATTCCTTGGCCATCTCTGTCTCTGTGGGAAGGCCTAACTTTTAAATTTAGATTATCTATAAACTAATATACTTATTTTTCCGGTCAAAAAATTCATTATTAGTAGCGGGACTAATACAAGACTATTGGTGATGATTTAATAAATTCATCGCTAATAATACACTATTAGTGACGGTTATCCTAAACCGTCACTAATATAGTTGACTTTCCATGGTCAATAAATGCACTATTAGTCACGGTTTCATAAACCTTCACTAATACCAGCCTATTAGTGACAGTTTGCATAAACCGTCACTAATAACATACAATTAGTGACGGTTTAGAAAAATCGTCATTAATATAGTTAAATAAATTATTTTTATATTTTTAAATAAAACAATTCTATTAGTGACAATTGAACAAATTCGTTGCTATAAACGGACTATTAGTGACGGTTGACATAAATCATCACTAATATCGTTGACTTTTTCTTAGTTGACAAATTCATTATTAGAGACAGTTTAAGAAACCGTTAGTAATACTATACTATTAGTGATATTTTAATAAAGTCGTTACCTTCATCATAAACGATCCGTTTGCCCCGAAATGACCTGGCCCAATAGGGAAATCCTAATTCATTGGGCCTTTCGATACAATCAAATAGAAAGCCCCAAGGGCGCCATATTCTAGGAGCCCAAACTATGTGATTGAATAAATCCTCCTCTATCTGTTGTGGGTCGAGGGCTCCTTCTTCAAACTCCGATTCGTATTTTTCATAATGCATTATTAGTGATGGTTTTTTAGAACCGTCACTACTATTATTGACTTTTTCTCAGTCAACATGCATTATTTGTAACGGCTCATGGAATCGTGACTAATATAATAATATTAGTGACGGTAAGTTAACAGTCACTTATAATTGCATTTTAGTGACCCCCTGAATTCGTCACTAGTACCCCAAGAAACGTCGTTAATATTTTCCCGAGATAGTTTCCGCACGAAAAGTGGTTTCCTGTGATGGTTTAAGCGGGAGAACTGGTTTTTAGTGATGCACATATTAGTGACGGTTTAATTTCGTTACTAATAAGTCACTTTTAGTGACGAAATTGGAACCGTCACTAATACTTTCGCTACTAAAAACTAGTTTTTTTGTAGTGTACATGCAACTTTTTTTTTTTTCTAAAACCCACCATAGAACTTCCCTACGTATCATATCATATGCTTTCTCAAGGTCAATAAATATCATATGCAAATCCCTCTTCTTTTCCCTAAACTTTTTATTAATCTTCTTAAAAGATATATAGCTTCTGTGGTATATCTCACAGGCATAAAACCAAATTGATTTTATGAGACATTCGTTTCTAATTTTAATATTTGTTCAATTACCATTTGCCATAGTTTCATCGTATGACTCATAAGTTTAATTCCACGAAAGTTATTACAATTTTGAATTTCTCCTTTTTTTTGTATATAGGTATTAAAGTGTTTTTCCTCCATTTATCTAGCATCTTCTTAGTTTTTATAATTATATTAAATAAATTAGTTAATCATATAATTTCGTTATCACCTAAGCATTTCTAAACTTCAATTGGGATGTTATCTGGTCTCATAGCTTTCTCATTTTTCATCTTTTTTAGTACAAACATAACTTCGTTAACTCTAATTTTGTGAATAAATCTCATATTTTTAATATTTTCCTTATTTGACAATTCTAAGTTTAAGTTTTCTATTTTGTTTTTATTAAACAACATACTAAAGTAACTTTGTCATCTTTCTTTAATTTCTTCGTCCTTAACCAAGATATTATCATCCTCATTTTTTATACATTTTACATTTCCTAAGTTCTTACTCTTCCTTTCTCTAGCTTTAGAAAGTTTAAATATCTATTTCCCCTTCTTCTGTATCTAATCTATCATACAAAATATTAAATAATCTGTATTTGGCTTCACTAATGGTCTTTTTTGCATCTTTTCTTGTTTCCTTATATTTTTCAAAGTTATGTCTGTTTCTACATTTTTGCCACGTTTTTATACCAAATTTTTTTTGTCTTTATGATTTTTTGTACCTCTTTATCCCACCATCAACTTTCTCCTTTTAGGTTCCACCACCTTGTTCGCTTACAATGGTTTATTTTATCCTTTTTCTTCCATTTTTTAATACGTATATCTAACACTAAGACTCTATGTTGTGTGGTTAGGCTTTCACTTTAAATAACTTTACAATCCTTGCATAATAAACGATCTACCCTCTTAGTTAAAAAAAATCTATTAGACTTCTATTTAAAGGTTATTAAGTGTTCTTCTCTCTTCTTAAAGCAAGTATTCATTATACTAAAATCATATGACATAGCAAAGTTTAAGATCATCTCCTCGGGCTCATTTTTGTCTCCATATCCATATCCTCTATGTATCCCCTCATAATTTGTATTATCCCTTCCAACATGTCCATTCAAATCTCTTCCAATAAATATTTTCTCAGTCCTTAGTATGCCTTGTATAATATTATCCATATCTTCCCAAAATTATCTTTTAAAGTTTTATGCTAAGCCGACTTTAGGAGCATAAGCACTAATGATATTTATTATCTCTTGTCCTAATACCATCTTGATTTTTTTTAATTCTATCCCCTAATCTATTTACATCAACAACGATATCTTTTAAGTTTTTGTCTATAATAATTCTTACTCCATTCTTATGTTTTTTCTTTTCCAATGTATCAAAGTTTAAATCCCGATTTATCAATTTCTCTAGCTTTCTCCCCCACCCACTTAGTTTCTTGAAGGAAAATTATATTAATTATTTTTATGATAATTATATCCACAATTTTCATACTTTTACCTATAAGTGTCCCTATATTCCAAGTTGATAATCTAATTCTAGTTTCCTGAACTAACGTCTTTACCTACCCACGTCCAAAATGATGCAGGACCCTCACATATTTAACATCGTACTCGGGCGCCAACACGGCGTGTCGCTTCAAGATGACGACCTAGCCCACCCTCGCCCACTTTTCGCTACATCTAGGTGGTACAAGTGCAATGTGATGCTTGTAGGGGACGTCCCAACAAATATTCGATAAGGATTCATATTATAGTGATTTGAAAAATTTAACGCTAGCTGTCAGCTACCTAGCACAACCATCCTTTACCCGGGAGATAATTTATAATTAATTACAAGAAGAAGAAGAAGAAGAAGAAGAAGAAGAAGAAAAGTGTGTAAGGGGTGCTAGTACCTTCCTCTCGCATAACTAAACTCTCAATCCTAATTCTGATAAAAGCAGACTGAAACTACTGGTTCCTTGACCAAGATTAGTCTAACGACCAGTCAATGAGTAGTAATTAAGTGATCTAATTGCACTTAAGTAAATAATAGGTTAATAGCAACTCCATCAAATTTCAATATTATTATTTCTCGCTATTTCGGACCCTTCCCAAGGACGTCACAACAAAATACATGATCCTTGTAGTAAGCTCTAGTAAACAAAGTTACTAGTGAATCCTTGAAAACATCATGAGGTCTCACTATTAGTTGATAAATGGTGGAAAAATACACTAAAGATTGTACCCTATAGGTACAATCAAATCTAGTAAGAAAATATGTTTTCCTTCATTAACATATGCACAAGAACTCTTTTGACACAAACCCGTGTTAAAATGTATAATCCTTGTAGCAAGTCATAGTAAATAAAGTTACCAACAAATCCCCAAAAATGTCATGAGGTCTCACTGTTACAACTCGTTTGCTTCGATGAAATTCCTATTCCTTAAAGTCAAATAGAATATAGTTTAAATTTTGAGCATTAAGATAATAAATATTCTTTGTATGCTCCTAACTGTTTCATTCAACATGTAATAAAAAAAGAATAAACATCTCTATAGTGAAATTTGAAAATAATTATTCCTTATCATGGACTCAAAAAATTCACGTTTTTATTTGCTCTATAGTAATAACATAATTTATTGTGTAACTAATTATAACTAACCTATCAAAACTAATCTATTCATGAGAATAGATATTTCGCAAATCAAACATAACCTTAATTCATAAATGATGGGAAAATACGCCGAAGATTGTATCATGTAGGTATTCTCATCGGGCCATGCAACCCATCTTATCCACAATGTAATTGGTGACCAACAAATGCAAACTGTGCTTGCCACATAAGGTGAGGCATCAACAATAATTTGTACATACAACAACTCAAATGATCAATCGTCCATTGACAACAAACAGAACTTGACGGATGTAGAGAATGTCACTGGAAAATTATCAATGTTAAACCTTGGAACTCCTTTGTAGGCTTGTAGCTGTTTTGATGCAGGGCCCATTATGGAACTAGGTTTTCCATCAAAGTACCCGAGCAATGCTTTTAAACTCGTTCAAACAAGATTGGAGTATCTTTTGGCGCTTTTGAAGAGATTGCCGCTCATTTTGAAGCATGTCAATTGCATCAGGTGCAACAAACATATCCATAAATTTCTCATCATTCACGGCAAACAAATCCAAGCCAAGTGCCAACACAAGCCGATCTCGGCTGATTGAACAAAACAAAATAAAAAGTTGACATATGTCAGTCAGCTCATCATCTAACAGAGGGAGGAATACTAATTCTGTAATCACATAGGAAGCACACCGAAAGTTATTTGTGATGTTAAAAAATAGATTAAATTAAAATACTAAAACTGATCTATGAGACCAACATTCGCCACCCAAGGCACTTTCTTCATGGCAATTATTTGCCTACTTATAGATGGAGTTGAGAAAAAATTATTTGCCTACTTATGAATATGGAGTTGAAAAAAAAAAATTGTCTAGCGTGTCAGGAAACTTGACTCTCAAATCAGCAGCCAATAGGCTCAGCCAAGGAATACAAGCCACATAACAAACCAATTAGCAAGGCATTGAATGGAATTTTAAGTGTCACTGAGTTAATGGAACGAGTGATTATGGCATGGTGCAAATATAGAAAATGAAAGAAGTGCTCACTATTCTCGTATTGTCTAAGTTGAGTCTGCACCCATTCAAACTATAACAGACTGTAAATTTGCCTAGCTCAGCCTGGAGATCAGAGAAATTAAGAGGGTATCAATGCTCCCAGAATAGCTGGCTACTCTCCCTAATCATAAAATAATGCCTACCCCAGGCAAATGCCAGACTTGAATTCTAGGAGAGGAATTGTAATGATTGGCCTCATACTTGTTCACATCGTCATGTATTCGGATGTCTCAGTAATACATATGGTCCATTTAATTTTGTAATGAGGTATTTGGTGGATATATATGCATGTTTGAAATGTAGACTTCAAAAGGGATAGTGGTAGAGCGGTAGGCTTACCAAGGTGATAAAAACCCTGAGTTCAAAGTTGATGCCACACTGCGCTCAACCAGAACTTCACGGATCCGTGCAAAGTGCCGTGCAGCAGATGAACATATCTCTGAGTAAGCTGAGCCTGACCTTAAAGCATTATTATCTCCATTTCCAAATAAAAGACCCCCACCATTTTGGATTCTAAAATGATCCGAGTCTCTGCTATTTCCCATCATTCTGGAATGCCTTTTTCTTGCTCCCATTTCAATGCAATTTCCATGCTCCTTCTTTACAACACCATAAACATCACATGGCTGGTCAGGTGACGGAGTCTCAGGCACAGTCATCTGGCACTCACGTAAAGTTTCTCTGCCTTCTGCAATTTTTCCTGGTGTGATTTGCTGCGCAGCATTTTCTGGAGGTATATTTTCTTGATCTTTCATTGTTTCATTGTTCTGTGCAGGCTGACCGCCATCAGATAGCTCAAAACAAAATGAACCTGCTGAAGCTTGGTTAAATCTATTAAAAGAGGTTGTGCCTGAGCCAAAGCATCCTGAAAAGTCATTATCATAACAGACCAGGGAGTATGGGCTTGTAACAGAATCAAGGTGGTGCCGAACTAGTTGCTTGCACTGTTTAGCAAGATCCTTTATGAAGCAATTGTAGCTGCGCCTTAAAGCTGCAAGAAAACCTACATAGCCATCCATATCTCCACTTTTTCTCCCATCTGCTCACACAACTCAGTTTAATAAAATAACACAAAAAGATTTAAAAAATGACAAGAGAAGAGGTAAATTTAGGCATTTCTAATAAATTTTAAAGGTGCATTCAATATACTTCCCTACAGTAGATATATCATGTCCTCAGCTAATCTTATATCTGAACCTCTCAACTATAACAAAAAGACTACCCCAAAAAAAAAAAAAAACAAATTAAGAACTGAGAACATTCTAACTAGCCACAGGCAAGCACTACGTATCTGCTACACGACTCTCTGTTTCCCTTTTAAATTTAAAAAAATTGTAAAAAAAATTAGCAAGAATAGAAGGGTATTCGAATTTTATTATGGTGTTTTGTGTAGTTATAGAGCACTTATGGGGCAGTTACAGGGGCGTTTAGTTATAGGGATGTTCTGTGCAAAAATAAATAAATAAACCAGCCAAGCGTAGAGAAAATGGGAAAGAGTCATGATATTTTAGTTTGATTAGAAGAGTAATTATAGAGAAGTTATAACGGTATTTTGGGCATTCAAAAAACCAGACAAGATTGGGAAATCCACTTTCTAGTATTAGAGATTAAAGATTAGAGATAATTGAATAATTGGAAAATAGATTATTGACTTTGGGTCAAGTGACCAAGAAGTAGCTACTTACAATCTGAGTCACTACTGTGTGTTCTCTCTACAGCAAGATCAAAGAGATTTCCTAAAACAAAAGCAAGTCGATCACAAGCCGTGTCAAGAAGAGGAGCAAGCCATGACCGAGCAGCTGCACGTGCAATCTCTGCAGCTGCCTCTGTTACCCCTCTGCCCCCACCTCGGCCAGCATGGGCAAGTAAGATATTTGCCACCTATTACACAAGAAATAAATAATATGATCAAAGATGGGGATTGGATTATTGAGGATGAAATAGATACAAATACTCTTTGGAGTAGATTAGCTAGCTCTATTAAAGAGATAGCAAAAGAGATTTTAGGTGAATCAAGGGGAAGATTCACAAATAACAAAGAAAGTTGGTGGTGGGATAAAGATGTCCAAAAGGCCGTAAAAACAAAAAGAATTTGGTATAAAATGGGGCAAAAATGTAGAAACATGGATAACTTCGAAAAGTATAAAGAGGCGAGAAAATATGCAAAAAAGGCCATTAGTGAAACTAAACACAAATCATTTAATAGTTTTTATGATAGATTAGATACAAAAGAAGGAAAAAAAGATATATTTAAACTTGCTAAAGATAGAGAAGGGAAGAATAAGAACTTAAAAAAAGGTGAGAATGATATTGTCTTGATTAAGGACAAAGACATAAAAGATAGATGGCGAAGTTATTTCAGTAAGTTATTTAATGAAAACCAAATAGAAGGCTTAAACTTAGAATTGACAAATGAAGAAAATACTAAAAATATGAGATTTATTCGAAAAATTAGAGTTAATGAAGTTAAGTTTGCACAAAAAAAATGAAAAATGAAAAAGGTATAGGACCAGATAACATCTCATTTGAAGTTTAAAATGCTTAGGTGATAACGAAATTATATGGTGAACTAATTTATTTAATACAATTATAAGAACTAAGAAAATGTCAGATGAATGGAGGAAAAGCATTTTAATACCTATATACAAAAATAAAAGAGATATTCAAAATTCTAATAACTATCGTGGAATTAAACTTATGAGTCATACGATGGAACTGTGGGAAAGGGTAGTTGAACAAAGATTATGGCTAGGAACAAAGGTATTAGAAAATCAATTTGGTTTTATGCCTGAGAGATCTACCACAGAAGCTATATATCTTTTAAGAAGATTAATGGAAAAGTTAAGGAAAAAGAAGAAATATGGTATTTATTGACTCAGAGAAAGCATATGATAAGGTACCTAGAGCAATTGTATAGTGGTTTTTATTTAAAAAAAAAATAAAAACAAAAACGGTGTATGTAGTAGGTATACTAATGTCATTAAAGACATGTATGATGGAGTAATGACTAGTATAAGGACTATAGATGAAGAAACTAGAGAATTTCCAATCACCATAGGTTAACATCAAAGATCTGCTTTGAGCCCTTATCTTTTTGCTTTAGTGATAAACCAACTGAATAAGAACATTCAAAATGAGGTGTCATGGTATATGTTGTTTGCAGATGATATTGTATTCATTAATGAAACTAGGGGCAGAGTAGAGGTTAAGTTAGAATTATGGAGAGAAACTTTGGAATCTAGAGGCTTTAGGATAAGTAGAAAAAAAAACATAATATATGAAATGTAATTTCTGTAATGGTCGGAAGAATATTGGAGACAAAGTTAAACTTGATGATGAAGAAATAAATAGCACTTGTAGATTTTGATATCTTGGATTTATTATGCAAGTTGAGGGAGAAATTGAAGATAATATGATGCATAGAGTTAAAGCGGGTTGGGTAAAATGGAAAAATACTTTAAGTGTGTTTTGTGATCGTAGAATACTCTTAAAATTAAAAGGAAAGTTTTATAGGACGACTATAAGACTAGTTATGCTATATGGATCAGAATGTCAGGCGACGAAAAAATAAAATATCCAAAATGTAAAAGTTGTCGAGATGAGAATGCTTAAATAGATGAGTGGTATAACACTGAAAGATAAATTAAAAAATAAACATATTTACGATAAGTTAGGTGTAGCTCCTATTGAAGATAAGATAAGGGAGGGACAACTCAGATAGGTTGGGCACTTGCAACGTAGACAACATAGTGCGCAAGTAAGGAAGAGCGAGTTAGTTACTATGGTGGGTAGTAGAAGGGGTAGAGGTAGACCTAAAATAACTTTGAATGAGATAGTGAATAAGGATTTAAAAGCTCTAAATTTGTCAAAATATATGGTCCATGATCGCATAAATTGACGGAAAATGATTCATATAGCCGACCACACCTAGAGGAGCTTAAGGCTTGATTTGATTTTATTTTTTATTTTGATTTTGTTGGCTTTAAATCTCCAGACAAACAGCTTTTCGATTTAGGGAGTACCTTCTCTCTTGATACAGAAGGACATTCAATAGAATAGGCAGCACAGCGGAATTCATGCATCACCCTTTCAAAAGCAGCTCCTCCAAAAAGCCGAAGGGTCGCATTGGGAGGTTTTATATCTGCAATAACACCAGGCCAGCTCCCAATACCACTTGCCAGCTGCTCCTCCTCTGTTGTTTTCCCCCACTGCTCAGGCGCAGGATCTGCCGCTCCATCAATCAATGCTCCCTTGACAAGTTGACAACAAAAGATCATTATCTTCAAACAATTTCCATTATGGAAAAATATATGCTTTGACGGATACATAATAGATATAAATTTTGAGGCTGGATGATAAGTGACAATGAATTTTGGTAACTAAACAATATAAAAAAATATCTTGAAAATAATATTAGAAAAAAAAAATTTGGGGAGGAGGGGGGAGGGTTATGCTATTGGAATATCATATTTGACAATTTGGAAAATTTTGCAAATGCTTCAAGACAAGTTTACAATATAACAAAAAGTCTAGTTGACAACTTGACATTATACCACAAAAAAATCAGAATATGTAATGAGAAAGAAAAAGTCATGGTTTGAAATTTGTGTATGTAGTAACAGTGCCGCTTGATTACACACCACATGTTTGCTGATGGAAGCTGCATGCAACATGGAAGATCTCCGAAGATGGGAAACATCAGATGTCGCTTGTATTTTAGAGTCCGTTCTGACCAGCTCATTGGTGACTTCACTGCAGCGCTGCTCAAGTAAAGCTAGAGTTGCTGGTGCAGCTTCTTTGTATCTTTTCTGGAGCTCAGATTCCAAATAATCTCTCAGACAACCAAAACCAATAAAAGGCCTAAATTTTTCTTCGTCAAAACCTCCCTTGACACTCTCACGTAGATGACGTAAGATGTCTATGTCAACTAGAGATATTTGCCTGCGGAATTCTTCATTTGAGGCAGTGCTCCTGTCCTTTGGCAAGGCCACAAAATATGGACGAGTGTTCTCCCCAAGGTAACCACTTGCACCCAAATATCGATCCACTTCCCAACGGTCACTAAACTCCTGCACGGTTATTATTCTCAAAATCAAAATCAGGAATTATAATTCAACTGGTTTTCATCTTATTTGAATATATATCACTCACATGAATTTGACTAAAGCAGCTCAACAACACAAGGAAAAACTTGAGTCATTCACTCGTTCACTCCTACTTAAGTATAATAGCGCATTCATTGAGTAGTTTGCTTCTAATTCCATTCTAAACTCAATGTTGGTTATGAGAGATAGAACATGAGAACAATTATAAATTGATACCTTAAGGCGATTATCAAATTTGGAGACAACAATTACTGTTCTTTTAAAGGTTGGGTCAATTTCGCGTATGGCATCCAACCACAATGATGAGCACCATTCCACACTACTCTGCTGAAGGAACAAGAGAATGCGATGCGTAGGACTAGCCAATGACTTGACCATAGAAAGAATTTCATCAGGTGTGTTATCTGGTTCTCCCTTCTTCGCCTGGCAAAACAATTCTGAACTGGATCTTAAGTTGCTTTAACATAAAAATTTTATATGTTTCTCCCCTTTTGATCTCTGCCCATTTAATTTTTGACAACTGACCTTAAGAACGAAACCTGGAGTATCGATAATGGTGAGATTGGGACAGTGAGCGTATTCTGCTCTCATCACAATTGGCTTAGAAGAAACAGCAGTCTTAGTCTTCTTCAAAAGTGCCTCAGTTCGGGACCTTATAATGTCTGCAATGGCCGACGCCGAAACAATTGGGCTTCCATATTCTTCAGAATCTTCCTCCTGTTTTATCATTTATCAATATTTTTAATATCTTTGTGTGATTTAAACAACTGCAGATCTTGACATATGATGAACAATATAAAATGAGAAAATTTCATGGATATGACATCCAGCTAACAGTTCATTGGAATGTGCTGAAGAGTGCAAAACAAATTTCTTAAATTCGTACGCAGAAAATAGCATAAATCATAAGTTCCATTTATCTATAAATAAGCGCTACAAACCCTTAAAAAAAATCTGTAAACTATCAGACTGAAAAGAAATTCCTAGTTTTACATTCTCTATAATTTGATTCCAACAAAATGACGTGGTCAACTCAATTCAGCGACATATTTGTTCAATCTTAAAACAATTTATTTTGTTATAAGAAACCAAAACAATGGGCAAAAAAGTTCCTATTTTTCTCTCGCTTCCACCAGCTTATGAGCTTCCAAACAGAACTCAATAGAGCCCGAAAAGTTAAACCCTAAACAAACAAATTGAATTCAATTTTTAAAAAGGATATAGCAAGAGAATATCCGCACCCAATACCAAACGGAAACCCTAGAGTGATAAAAGCATAAAATATTAGAGGAAGCTAAAACCTTAACACCCCTATTGCCAATCAAAATTGACATAAGCACCTGAAAGCGGCATCGAGGGTCGAGGGCGGTGGAATCGTGGACCATCTGGAGAATGAGGGGTCTTCGGGTGCCCATCTCGACCTCGCGAACATTGAAACGGAAGCCGAGGAGGGCTTCGAGGAGTGAGCTCTTGCCGTCGGATTGGCCGCCGAGGGCGACGATCTCAGGAATCGGAAGCTTCTCGCCAAAGGCCACTGCGGCGGCCTGAAGGCGATTGTAGGCCTCGAATCGGGACTTGAAGTCGGACGAGCGACCGTCCGTGGAGTTGTGGTGCTTTCTGGCAGCGGATTTTTCAGATGGGGTTTTAGTGGGCGTGGCGAGGAAGCCATTGTTGGTCGCCATTGTGCGAGAGAGAGAGAGAGAGAGAGAGAGAGAGAGAGAGAGAGAGAGAGAGAGAGAGAGAGAGAGAGAGAGAGTGGGAGCGCGAGCGACCGAGAGAGGCTGAATTTGAATTTGAACTTGGTGAAGAGCGAAGAATAAAGACAGACGTTGGGGCGAGAAAGAGGGCCAGGAATAGAAGTTGGGCCTGTAGGATTTTGTTGGGTATTGATCATGAGCGGCCCAACGTAGGTTCTAGTTCATCCGTTTATGAAATTATGAGCATATATATATATATATATAGAAAAAATTCAAATTTATTGAATTAATAAATATATTATTAGTTTATTATAAATGGGTATTCATTAATAAATTTATACTATTTTTATTTTAAAATTTTTTAATATTTTAATAACTTGAGTTAAAATTTTGAAATAAGTAACTATATATTAAATGGATAAGCATTGGTTACTTCAGGAGACTTTGTTTATAAATAGAATAATATATTTTTATTTATAACCTAATTTAATAAGTGTTTCTTGAATTATCTATCTAGCAGTCACCCGTTTTGCCATCCCAAGCCTTCTCCCCTTCAATTATATTGGGTATGAATGACATTAAGTAATTTTTTTTTTAAATTATATGATCAATTCATGCAATTTAGTAGTATAGTCACACTTTATCTTATGATAAGTTTGTTATTATGCTGTGAATTTTATATTTTTGTTGTTAATAATTGTAAAATTTGAAAAATCAAGGAACTGTTTAGGTATTGTCAAAAAATGTAATGAAAACTATAAATAAGAATTAAAAATTGGAAGCAAAAAATTTAATGCTAAAAACTAGTAAACAATTTGGTTAATGACTTAGGATACGTTTGCTTTGCAAAATGCCTATTGCTAGGAATATATTAGTTTTAGTAGGTTAGTTATAATTAGTTATATAAAAAAATTATATTATTACTATAAAACAAATAATAATGTCAAATATTTTTGAATCTATAATAAAGAATAGATAAGGAATATTCTTGAATTTCATCACGAAGATGTCTAATTAAAAACAAAACTATTACAATCATTTTAGCTAATTATTATTTTTGAGAACTCACTCTTTAATGTTGCAAAAATAATATTATTGTACATGACAATTGAAATTAGAAAAATAATTTTTAAGTTTATTCTTTATTTTTTTTCAATTTTTTTTTAAAATCTAAATATTTTTATTTTTAATTATAATTTAATTTCACTTTGTCATTTTATCTCATTTTAATTAAAAAATGGATAAATAAACCATTTAATCTACAAAAGTTAATTTCATATATATATATATATATATATTGACAATTTGTTGCTATATTTATTATTATTATTATATATGAAATTAAATTTTGTGGATTAAATGATTCACTTATATATTTTTAATTAAAATGAGATAAAATGACACTGTGAAATTATAATTAAAAATAATATATTTATATTTTTCTAAAATTTTGAAAAGAAAATAAAGGATAAACTTAAAAGTCCTTTTCAATTTTCAATTGTCATGTATAATAATGTTATTCTTGCAACATTAAAATGCAAATTCTAAAATATAATAATTAGTTAAAATGGTTGTAATAGTTTTGCTTTTAGTGTAATATTTTTAATTTGTATTTTTTAAAATCTAAAATAAATTAAAAAATTTATTGAATATATACTCATTTTTATCCTTAGAGCAAATAAAAATAAAATATATGGTTGAAGTAATAAAAGAAAATACAACAGAATACAAATTTACTTTAAATTTAGAACATTATTATGCTCACTTTTATCCTTAGAGCAAGTTTGTATATATATATATGTATGGTTAAAGTGATAAAAAAAAAAACAAAATACAAATTTAAAATATTATACTAAAAACAACTATTACAATCATTTTAACTAATTATTATATTTGAGAATTCACTTTATAATGTTGTAAGAATAATATTATTGTACATGACAATTGAAAATAGAAAAATATTTTTGAGTTTATTCTTTTATTTTTTCAAAATTGTAAAAGAAAAATAAATATTTATTTTTAATTATAATTTGATTTCACATTGTCATTTTATCTCATTTTAATTAAAAATGTATAAATGAACCATTTAATCCACAATAGTTAATTATATATATATATATATATATAATAACTATAGCAAAAAAAATGTCAAAAAAATTGAAAAATATAAGATTTGTGTTTTAGTTTTTCAAAAATAATATAAAACTAACAACACAAAAATAGTCTATTTTTCATTGTAAAGAAGCAAAAATAGGAAATCAAAATGGGAATGTAACCAAACAACCCCCAAATTAAAAAGTTTTTAGTTATTTTGGCATTACCAAATAACCCCTAAATTTTAAAGTTTTTAGTTATTTTGGTAATACGATGATACAATAATTCCAACACCGAATTTTGTGGATTAAGCAACTAATTCTATGCAAAATTTTTAACAAGAATTTAAATTCAATAACCACAAGAATTTAAAATATAATTAAAATAGAAACATATATAACTTCTAGAATTTTGGAAATAAAAATAAAGCAATACAATAACAACAAATCAAGTCTTAAGTCCACTATGCGGGGTCAGGTGTATGAATTTTTTTCTGTCCAATTTATACTATTTTTGTAATTTTCTCTCATTATTTGAGGGTTCTTAAATCCTTATTCATCATTTCATTCAAATTTATTTTAGTTCACTACCTCTTCTATTATCATTAAGTATAACTAACACACTCCTCTTCAGAGGTACACTATTAACATACACTGCAAATATACAAACCATTTTAGATGCTCCTCTTTTATCTCATCTTTATAGTACAATGTATCACGGATGTGGAGACCTCAAATGTCAAAAGGAATCATCTTTGCCAAGATCTCTCCAAAGTGCTAAAAAGTCACACCCATGTGACAATTAGATTACACCAAGTCTAATTCAATTGTACTCATCCTCATCCAAGAAAATACTTAAATATCTATGCCAATAGTTAAGTCTCACAGCTCGACAACCCTTGATCCAACTGAGGTCGTCATAGAGAAACCTAGACTCGAACGATAAGGGAGATAAATTCACATTCTATCAACATTGAAGGTAACTCTCATCCCATAGCACATGAGTCTTGGATTACATTACCCAACTGTATAGTTGATAACCAAGACAGGTAAACACCCAAACCTTTAGACTAAGAGTACCACACAATCTCATTCTCAAATGAGATGTCCATATATTGCCAATCTTACATGGGAGCCCAAGACAAGCCATGAAAATGTCAAGAGTATGCTCATAAGCATTCCTTAGGATGCTCACTTAATACCTATAGGATACTAGGGGAGATAGGTCACTTTACGACTCATCTGGTGTTTCACCAAAAGTTGTGTCTTAAAAGTATTCCAATTTACATATGAATAACAACAAAAGATTTAATGATCAAATACAATAACATGCTAGAACTACTGCCATAACATCTCCACAGTTGAATCCAGGTTAACCAACCTTCTCTCGAAGTCAAAATCAAATACAAAAATCATGTGTTAGGGTCACAAAACTCTAAGACCCTGACACAATGCTTAACTTACCATGAATACGTTTGTTCCTTAATTTATCTTTTAACGTTGTATTAGTTATCCATATTAATGTTTCTCATTTTGATAATATTTACTTTTCAAATAGTTCTTTCGTAGTTGTGAAACATTATGAACCATACAATACATTTTTTCTTATACTCATTGCATGGAACTTTCTATTTAATTTTAAGGATATTTTAAGATGATACAACATGACTGGAGCACTTTTCTATTTTACCCAACCTACTTTAACTCTATGTATTACATCTTTCTTTTCTCCTCAACATACCTAATATATTTAAGGTATCACAATCTACTAATGCTATTAAGTTTTTGAGTGTCAAATTTAATCTTCTCTTTAATACTCCTCCTACCATAATTGAAAGCTTATTTTATATATTATGTTTTATTTCTATTTAGATTCTAATCGAAACTCATCATTATTCTTACTTAGACTCTGCTTTTAAGTCCTAATATCATCAATCAAAATAATAAGTCCTAATCTCATCAATCAAAATAATATCATTTATAAACAAAAGGTTAAGTTTATTCACCACGAATGCAAGAAATAAGATACCAAATAAGACCATTAATGTCTACCTATTAATATTGAAAATTTCTAAGACTCTCCTTTCGTGTTCATAATCTTAGTCCTTACTCCATCCGACACATCCTTTACTACATAAATAACTACTACTATTCCTTTTTTTTCCCTAGAACCATACCACAAACTTTCTTAGATATGCTATCATATGATTTCTTCAAATTAATTAAAACCAAGTGCAATTTTTTCATCTTTTACATAAACTTTTTGTGCGAGTTTTTATTCTTTTCTGTAAACTTTTTAATCTCACAAACATAAAATTGAACTAATTTTCTTAAACCCTTGTTTCTGACTTTATTTTTGTTTGATTACATTTTCCTAAATTTAGTTGTGTGACATCAATAACATTCTTTTTTGCATCGCTTTTAGCCTCTCTTCATTTTTTAAAGTTTTCAATGGTTTTATTTTTTGATATTTTAAATAACTTTTAAACATCTAATTCAACAATCAATTCTCTTTACTATCTATTTAGATTCATCTAATCTCTCTCTCTCTCTCTCTCTCTCTACAGACATTCAAATTCTCTTTTACTATATATTTTAATAGGATTAACTACCCTTATTTTTCAATTATCATCTTTAGTCATTTTTTCTTAAAATTTTATTATATTTTCTATTTAAATTATGCCACCAACTTCTTTTACATTAATTTATGTTTATAGTTAAATTTTCAGTAAAAATAAATTTATAATCTTTACATGATAAATGATTTACCTTCACATTTTTAAAAAATAGTTTAAATTTATTTTGTTACTTTCAAGGATTCTCGAGTTTTCATCTCTATTTTTAAATCATGCATTCATTGTAATAAGGTCACCACACATAGTGAAATATAGGATCAAATAATTGTATTCACTCTTCCTACTTAGCAAAATAATAATAATAATAATAATAATAATAATAATAATAATAAATAATGTAATTATCTAGTGTCATTTTGGTTGAAAATTTGTGGGATTTTTTTTACTTGGCCTTAATCAAATTCATGACTTTTTATTTATTGTAGGTGTTTTGATATGCAATTTGTAATTATAGATAGAGAAATAGAGGTCGGTATTTTGGAAAAATGCTTCAAGGGAAACAAAGGGGCCAATATTCATGTTCTAAAATATGATGTTCTTTTTTTAATTTCTTATAATATATTTTGAAAATTACAAAAAAATAAAATAAAAATTAAGCTACTTTTCTTTTGAAAAAAAGTTACAATACTCATGCAACTTGAAGAAGTTAGATAAATTAGTAACTATGTCCATGAGAAGATTATGAAAACAAAAACCAAATATCTTAAACAAAAAATTTTAAAACTGAAATTAATTAGTTATTTAATTTGGTTTTTCAAAATTAAGATAAAGTTGAAATCTTATATGAGCACATGCTTATTTTGTCCTTAAATTAAATAAAAATTAAAAATAAAATTAAAATAATGGAAATGCAAATGAATATAATTTAAACAACTATAATAAAATTGACATTAATTATTACTATTCTAATTTATAATTATATTTTTGAACGCATTTTTTTTTCAAGAACAACCTAGTATCTACAACAATTGACAAACGATAAAAATATTTTTAAATGATTTAAAATAATGTTTTCAAATTTTTTATATAATTTTGTAAATATTTTTTATATTAATTATATTTTAAATTCACATAATTATTTTATTTTTATGGTTTTTTAATTAAAATTTCTTAAACAAAAATTTAATTGAAAAATAATTTTTAGATATTAATATATTAAACTCATAAAATATATTAAAGCTCACACAAATGTTGAATGGCTAAATGTGTGAATTTACATGGGAGAGTTACCGGGGAAAAGCCGAAGCAGCGGGTAGATTTCTTCTTGTGCATTGTAGGGTTTTTTCAGCAATATTATAAGGGGGAATCTGTACAGTGCTAGGGTTTTTGGTCGGTTTTCTTGCTGCAGTGCTAGGTGTCATGATTCGACTATTTTTCATACTATTATGAAAGGATTGTGCGGCACTAATTAAAGCACTTTTGTTTAACTAACTAGCTTATTATTTGCCAATATCTATCTACGAAACACCTTCATTAATATTTAATCAAATAGCAGCTGAAACAGTAAGTATTCATGAAACTAGTGGTAAGTAAAGAGTAAATATTGAATCTACGCATTCATTAACAGTACCTCCGGTGACACTAGGGCGTTTCCAACGGCTATGCATCCACTCAGCAACTTTGCTCGACGAATATCTCTCTCACTCTTCCTGCCTGCTGGAGAGCTAGGGTTTCGGTACAGTTTGCTAATATCGCCAGTACTACAAATTGGCAGGCCTAGTTTTCCTGCAATCGCTACTTCTTCATGCGCTTTCTGTAATTTTCAGCAGGTCAGTTTTTCTCCCTCTTCTCCCTCTTCGTTTCTGTTCTTTTTTTTACTCTGGAGTCTGGGTCCTTTTTTTATAATTTATATATAAGAATCGTCCTCAGCTCATCTATCTCACGGAAATGCACTTTAATCCTCAAGCATCTTTTAGTTACATTTGCTGCTGGGGTTATTCCACAAAATCAACGTGTTGTATCTGTATTTCAAAGAATAAAAGAAGAATCTGAAAGAAGAAAATCTTGTGAGCGTTCCTGATTTTTGATGTAAATGATCCTCTGCGTACTTTTTTTTTTGGGGAAAATATTATGTCGAGTGCCAATCTAAAGAAACACATCGAAAAAATCAAGCAATTTGGCTTTAATTTTGCCTTCGGCAGGATTAGTTTAAAATGATCAGCTTCCTCTAGCTACCTTCTAGAGCAAGTCAGCAACGTAGTTCTTGAGTTGTCAATCTACTATTTATCGTCTTTTGTTGGGAGCATGATTTTCTCGAATGAAGCTATTCTCTTCTTTCTCTCTCTCTCTCTCTAGTGAGATGTATTAATTTTTCTATGTGTTGCTAGGGACTGCCATTGGATGAATGTTTGTTTGCTTTCTGCATTTCTTGGATCGCCTAAATTTGTTTAGCTGCTCTCGTAGTCTCTGCACAATCAGGAGCCACTGATCTGAATAAAACTGCTGAACTATTCTTAGTGGAGGGTTCTCATTTAGTTGCAATATTTTTTTGTTCTTCCTAGTTTAATATGCACAGTGAAAAAGAAAATAACACCACTCCATGTATGTTGGAGAATACAAAGCATATACAGACAGATATGATTCTGCACATTCCGTGAGATATTATCTGAGTTCTGTTTCTTCTTTTTCACTTGCATGACTTAGAATGTGCTTAAGTGATTTATAATTTGAAATTAGGAACTTTTGCAGCCAAACTCTCTTTTTATTGCTGGGTGGTAGGCAAACCACCCCAGCATATTTATTCTTTGTTTGCATAGAAGTAAGGATATTGTCTTTCAAATGTCACATGTTTATTCACAGTCAGAAACTTCATTTATCATATTTTCTTTCAGTTTACAGTTTATTTGCGGTATATGCTGTCTAGCCCCTTTAAAATTCCAGTGGAATTGCTAGAGGATCATAATTATCTTGGCTATGTGCGGTGGAAGGTGCATGGCATCTCTAAACACTCTTTTAGTGGTCTCCATGTCTCATCTTAATATTCTATACACAGTGGCTGTCGATGTACGTTTACTTGTGTTCTCCATGAAATCACTTCTGTAAGTTTTAACCATTCTACTTTCATTTCCCAGATATGACATTTGTACTGATGCTAAATTTCCTTAATGTCAGGTAAACTGACCACGTTTAAAAAAACATAATAAAGAAATGATTAATATTCTCAATACCATTTGCAAAAAACACAACTGGCATTACATCTGGCATTGCTAGTTATATCAAGCCTTAATTCTTCCACTCAGCCATATCTACAAGATTGATGCCAAAGACTTGTGATCAAGAAGAAACGTATAAAGTAAGAGGAAAGAACAACAAAACCGTGAGAGGATAAGAGGTCTTCTCTATTCTAAAAATATTAAAAAGGGACAGAAAACTGATAACTACTAAATCAAAAAGCGCTTCTCAAAACCCTCCCATCATAATTACATGAGGCATTGAGCAGTTTAAATTGGTTAGCTCATATTGACCTCTTTTAATTTTGCTTTAGCTGCCATTCAATCAATCCTATTGTTCATCAAGAGCAGATAAGTTTTATCCAGAATTTCTTGAGGTGTAAGCAATATTTGCCCACTTTATGCCTAGGTATTATCTGTTCAACCTGAACAATGTGAACTTCTTTACTCACACTGTCATCATCAAAAATACTTACCCCTTCCAAAGTTCAAACCTTCCATTGGAGTCTTCTGACAGGCAGAGACTGCCGCCCATAAACTTTAAAAGGATGTGTGAAGTAGATTAAAATGCCGTATTGGTACAACCGTACACATCTCCCATTCTTTTTCTGATGAACAAATCCCCTCTCACTTCTTTTTTTTTTTTGATACAGTGGTATCTAGGCCCTTTGAGCACCCAGCTAATCCATTGGGATAATTGGCTTGTCCCTTTACCCCTCTCTTGATTCAAATTGAAGTTTCCCTTCTCACTTTTATTTTTTTTTGGAGAGATTGATTCTGAGAGGAAAGACCTTTCCATCCATTTTTAAAAGTGGGTCTTCTTAAAAAGCCACTGGAAGGAGAAAGGGGGGGGGGGTGGGTGTGGGGGGGAGAGAGTAAGCCTAAATAAAGGAACAGGAGGATTTTTTAACTTGCTTTTTCCTTCCTCTTTCCCCAATTTTCCCCATGCCAGGAATTCATGTAGATTGGGGAATGATAAATCTGTAGATAAAAAAAATCGTTGAATTAATTCATGGCAGGACAATCGGTGGTTTGGTAATTAGGAACAAGGCAGTTTGTCCTTCTCAGTAAAGACAAGCCAACATACTTGCCAGACTATCATTACACTAATAACACATTATGTACACAAGAAAGAGAATGCTGTTATTAATGTGCATTCATTACATCATTGGGCCTGATTCCAAGAAATAGGGTTGTACATGGGTTAGGTTCGATTTGGTTAAAGTTGAACGTCCAACGGATTTGAGTTGGGTATATTTTCGATTGGGTTGTGAGTTTCTCTCGTTGGGCTTCTCACTTTTTAGTCCCAAAAATCGTCATAAATTTCTTGGGTTTTATATGTCCAAATATAAAATTTTTCATCAACAACCTCACATTAGCGAGGGTTCATACAATTTCTTCATCATTGGAGTATCAACATGGAGCCAACAACATATTGTCAACAGTTTGGCATGGTGATGAGAGAGACAGAGCATGTTACCTATGAATGACAGTGAAGACAAAAACTCATCAACAACAGAGATTTTGATTGAAGGTTTATCCTAAGTTTCTGCCACTTTTGTTTTTGAGAGGAAAGGGTCAAATGGGAATTGGAGGTTGAATGGGTTGGTGATTGCTGGCTTGGAGAGTAGGGGTGGAATGGAAATTTGGAATTGATATTGGGTCTTCTTATGTGGGATTTTGCTCAGTTTGGATTCTAGTTGAGTTGTAGCCCATCAACCAATCAACTGAACTGGAGTCATCGGGTTGCAGAAGTTTCAAATCAATGTTGATTAAATTCAAGTTAGATGCTGACCAATTTTTGGTGAAATAGTTTGGGTTGGTTGGGTGGGTCAGTTTCCTTGATTTATTGCCCAATCCTGTTAACACATACGACTGTGAACATGACCACTGAACGTTCAAGAACACTAAAAGATTCACAGAACAGTTGCAAGACAAATAGAAGAAAAGATTTAGGGATGTAAGTGCAGAAGATCTGGAGTGGGAGGCCATTCCTGTTTCCAAGCTATTGTGTTACCTAGTGACATCAGCCTAACTATACCATAAGATAAAAGCTTATCAAAAAAGAGTTTTGAAACATTTTTTCTTGAGGAAAAATGAGTCAAATTTTCAAAAATATATATGATGCCAAGAGACTTCTGATCTTCCCAGACATATTAATATTGGGAGAAAGGAGAAGATGAGAATTGCCAACAAGGAGATCTGATCAAACGTGCCATAGATGCAAACTTGTCCACCTCAAATTGTTGGTGAAATCCTTTGTAATGGAAGCTGCACTGTTTGTGCTGAATTGGATAAACTTTGAGCACAAGAATTGCGGATACAGGGCTTTGAGGGGTAAGAGTGGCGGTGATGGCAATGTATAATGGAGCTTGCGTCTGAGGTTTGCATGGAAGGTGAGAATGAGTAGTCAGCATTGAGCAATTAGGATTTTGAATGAAATTCTTAAAGCTTCATTATTTGATTCTTAAAAGACAACTTTTTTCTACAGAATTTCAACACCAATAAAACAAGAGGGGCATCATTGTTTTTGTCATACTAGGAAGCGATTTGTTTCTCTTAATGAAAGTGCATACACATAAATGTTTACATGTGGGAGACTGTAATGTACTCTGGGGCAGTATTTGTGTCCCCTCCCATGGGCGAGGGTGTGTTGGAGATTTGGGGTAGGCAAATGCATTCCCCACTTTCTTCTCCGGATTCCCCTTGGATGACAAACTTTCTCCTGTTTACGGTCCCTGAATCCGTTTGGACGTTACCAGCAGATTCAAGTGGGATCTCAATGAAACAACTGGGGTTACAGCATGATATTGTTGATATTTTGCCATGTTTGGGAATTTATCATTCCAAAGTCTCCAATATCTACTTCTAGTTTTCAGATCTCATTAGTCAATGAAGAGATGGACATAGATTTATACATTGCTTTCAGTCACTTATAATATGGTTTACTTTGAGTAATTCTATTTCTGCTCCTTGAAGATCTTGGTAATTTTTTTAGATAATAAAACAAGTCTATTAAAAAGAAAACATAATTACAATGAAATGAGGATAATAAATAATATGGTTTATTTTGAGTAATTCTATATTTCTGCTCCTTGAATATCTGGTAATTTTTTTTAGATAATAAAACAAGTCTATTAAAAAGGAAACATAATTACAATGAAATGAGGATAAGAAATCCCCCAAGAAAAAAAAGTGGAAAAGAAAAAGAAAAGGGAAAACTAACAAATTACATCAAAGCTGCCTTCCAATCCCTCTGAAAATCTGACCGTGACAGACCCCCAAAAATCCCAAAAGAATGAGCTCAAAAAGAAGCAAGAAAAATAACTCATCCAAAGAAATCTTGGAGAAGTATTTTGATCTTTAAAAGCTCTAGCATTCCGTTCTGGCCGAAGCAACCAGAAGATTGTAAAATCAAAGTACCAAAATATCCCTTGTTGGTAATATTTGAATAAGATTCTTTGGAGTGCAAATGGCAAGTCGTCAGCCACATGCTAACATCTCTTTATAGCTGCTATATTTTTCTGCTTCGCATTGGGTTCTTCTAGATTGATCTTTTAATTCAACCCATGACCAAAGAAGGATTTATTCTCTTGATTTTGCAATATCTACTTCTAGTTTTAGAATCTTTCTGAGTTCAATCAAGATATGGACATTAATTTAAACATTAATTTCAGCAACATATAATTTGGATTACTTTTTTTTAAGTAATTCTATGCTTCTGCTCCTTGAAGATTTTGATAAATTTTGGATAGATTTTTTGGAGTGCAAATGGCGTGTCATCAGAACATGCTTTCTCTTTATGGTTGCTGCATTTTTCAGCTTCACATAGGGTTTTTCTAGATTGGTCTACTATTTCCACTCATGACCAAAGAAGGATTAATTGTTTTTGTTTTATTCCTCCCTAGATGATCGTGTTTTTTGGATCAGGAATTTCATAATGAAAATGAGGATGCCAAATCTAATCTGATTAAGAAACATTTTCTTTGGGTCTCCATCCAATTGAGCAATAATATTGAACATCATTAGTTTTCTTCTATACCTGTTTGGCGACCTCTAAGTCTAAAATCATAGAGATGATTAATAAGAAGAAAATTATTGTATGCATCTTGGATAAATAAAAATATTGTATGGATCTCGGATAAAAAAAATTATTGTATGCATCAGCCATGTGAGGGATACTGTATTTGTCAAAGATTATCTCAACTCAAAATTATCTTTAACCTAATTATGGAAGGAAATCTTGTGAAATTCTGAACATCTCTTCTATGATCTTAGTGCGGCTTTTAAAAAGGAAAAAAGACAACTTTTTTTTTTTTCCCAAGTACTTTAAAACTTCCGTGATATATTTTGTTTTAGGCAGAGATGAGCTTTTTCTCTTCAAATTTCTAATTTCGTCAATTATGATATTTTTAGCACTTTCGTAATTTTATTTATTAAACATACCATAATTACACCTGTTTTTTAGTTGCATTTTATTCAATTGCCAAACAGTTGAACACTAAAATTTTATAAGTCACTTTTCATTATCTGCTTTTCATTAGCTATTTTCGTGTTGGGCTATGCTAGGCTTCATTTTCTTAACATTGCCTCTTTTTCAAACGAGAAGTTACATATTGGGTCATTTATGTTTCTCCTTTTTGATAATATAAATTATATATTGAATCATTTAGGTACAAGCTTTTGCAATCTTCACAAAAAGAGAATCTAGCTTATTCTTTTGGTGCTTTTAAAAGCCTAAAGATATGTTCATTTGAAAGCCATCACGAATTTGCTGTCTCTCTCTGCGTTGTGGATGTTAAGAAACTTGTTCACATTTTATTTTTTTAATAATTAGAACTCCCTTTTGGTTAAGAGAAACTTGTTCACTTAAAGATTACATTCAGTGAATGTCCAAATAGTGCTAAATGGACCTGAGTCCTAGTGTAATTTGGGTTTTAAGAACTAGTGGCAGAGGAAATGACATCAAAATTAAAGCATATAGTTTTGTATCAGAACTTTCAGTCCTTTATTTCTGTGGGAGGTCCAGTCAGCTCAAGCTCATTTTGATTAGCTTCCAAAACTACGAAATTATGGTGGAGCATGATATTGACTAATATTTTCGTCCACTGGTTGACAGATCTGGTATAAATCAAGGTGTAAAGGACACGAGGAAGTTTGATGATGGTTGCCTTGAAGTGGTCAGGGAAGCGCATACTATAGCAATTCCATACTATAGCAATTGCATTTTAAGTACAAATGGAAGGAACCATGAGTCATGCTTTTGACGTTTGTAAATTAGAAGTGTTAAAATGATGAATTGAGATCAACCATAACCCCTAGCCTTTGGGATCATAAGTACGTGTCTCTGATTCTCGACCATTTCTTGTTATGGGATTAATAGGGATGCTAGAGAGGGTTTGTGGTTTTGATGATCCTAATGCAAGGAGAAGAAATTTTTGTGAAGCTATTTGTAGTTCTGATGAAGATCTTGAACACGAATCTGTGAAAACAATTAGCAGTTAATCATCAGCTTGTAACTTTGTGGGAATAAATATTACCCCTGTGAAAGAAATAAAAGATTATCATCCTTTAATTAGATTTGACTTTGGGTATCCAAAGTCATTGTGTTGGGGCATTTGGGAGAATGTGGACCTCATTGCTTTTATTAAACCTAACAGAGGCGTGGTGCTATTGATGAAACTAAGCCCCGCTAGATCTGGCAGATTTTTTTGAAGCAACATATGATTATTGGGGCCAATTGATTAACCTTGATTTCAATTGAATCCCATTTTTCTGGTTAGAACCTTGATAATTTCTAGTGTTCCAAAATAATGAAGTTCTACGGTGAATTTTTAATTATATAACATTCACACAGAGATGATTAGCATTTAAAGAGGGAAAAAAAAACGAGAACCTTGGATCACCTTGAAATATTATTATGCTTTTATATTGTTGAAAATGTTTATAAGGAAATTAAAGTCAGAGGTGCCAGCTAGCTTGTTACCAAATCTAATGGTAAAAATGAAAAGAACATCGAAGAATGATGAATGGAAAACCTGCGGTCTCAAAAGGCCACAACACAAAACCCCGCCAGAAACGCGGATGCAACAAAATAAATAATTATAGTTGTATGTTGTGTGGTACAGCGATTAATTGCATGAGAAATTTTCAACCAGAAATGATTCATTTGTATAATGGAGAATAATAGTAATAATAATAATTAATGGAGAAATCGATCTCTGGTCAAAGGAGGGATTTGATTGGCGAGACCAGTCGATCTCTATATATATATATATATAAAGTGTATGTGAAAAAAGACTTAAAGTTAGTGCTTGGGAGTAATGAATTTGAGCTTTAAATTTAGATTTGTATAAATTTGAATAAAAACTTAATATAATTTTATATTTTTATATGTGAACAAAAACTTCAAGTTAGCGTTGAACTTTTATTTTTAAATTTAGATTTGTGTAAATTTGAATAAAAGTTTAATATAATTTTGTATTATGTTTTGTCTAAAAATTTTTGCAAGTTCAAATTCAAGTTTTGAAATCATAAAGGATAATTTTTCTTGAGATTTGATAACAAGACACTTGTTAGAGTTTTGTAAAATGATGAACTTATGTGATGCTTCAAAGATTTTATAAATCTCGCTTGAGATTGGATGAAAAAAAAAAAAAAACATGAACATATTCGTAAAATAACAAGATGGGAAAGGATGCCCCTAGACACCTGGTCAAGTGGTAAGGACTTGTTGCAGAAGGCCGCTTGTAACAGTGGATCTGGGGTTCGAATCTTGTTACTTGCACCGCACATTCGGATTTATCTCCTTTGTGTTGGTTGTGGACATGGTTGGTGTAGGCGTGGGATTAGTCTGACACGTAAGCTCAGGAAATCCGACGTATCCAAAAAAAGGATGGGAGAGGGTTCATAAATATTCAAAAAATTAAATATTTAAGAAATTTGATCTTATTTAGAGAGATTTTAGATTTAAAATTGTATTGGATTTGTATAAGATACAATATAAAATTATATTAAAATTTATCTAAATTTATTAAATTTAAATTTAAAATTTGAAATTTATACTTCCAAACACAGAATGAGATTTTTTAGAGTTTAAAGATTTGTATAATTTTATTGAACTTCAACGAAACATGCATGTCATTTTTAAAACCTCAAAAATAGTTTTTACCTCTTTTTACTGAAAATTCTAGTAGGCATACCCTATGCGAGTGCTGATAATCATGGGCTAGCACGGTGAGCAAGGCCATGGATGTGTAGACCCTCCATAGGCCCATACTCTGCTGCGCCACCTGTTAAGCCGAGATCTCTCTCTCTCTCTCTCTCTCTCTCATAATATATAATATGAAATGTCGATGAGTTTGTCTTTGCTCCTTCACGCATTTCCAGCCGTAAAAGAAGATCCTAGCGGGAAGCCGGCATATTATTCCTCGGTCATTTAATTATTGCTTCTGCCAAACCATGCAGTATCTCCGATCATGCATGGTTCTTCTATTCCGTACATAGAAATTGTTATTTATTTATTTTTGTCTTGCTTAGGTTGGTTAGTATCCATCCATCTTTTTTAATTTAAAGAAGCCATTGAAAGGAAAAGTCAGAAGTGTTGTGTACGATGTGATCACTGGGTCATTATGTGAAACCATGTAATATATACTTTGTGGCTAAACTATTCTTGAAAAGTGGATCCAGCGCATTATATGTTAGAACTATAAGGCTTTGATGGGCATGCTTATGCAGGCATAGGTGAATGAAATGGGATAATGGGTGGATGGTAAGTGGAATTTGGACATCAAGTTTAGAAGGCCATTGTTTACCAATTACCAGTGGTGTTAAAACTAAGGAAGAGATCTGCAAATGCTAAAGAGGACCTGCTTAAGCAAATTGGAAGAACATGAAATAATCCGCTAGTTGTTCCAAACGAATGTAACACTTGAATTGGAAGAAAATCCAGCAGCCTGAGAATGACTTGTGTCTCTTATGGTACTCCAGTTTCTTGCCCTCTCTGCTCTAAACAAGAAGAAATTAGTTATGGCCCTGGCCCATGCCAATCAGGGTGGCATATCAAAGCTGGAATTTTTAAAAGAAGCTAGGGGTTAGTGAATAGCTGGTGGATGCTTTTTCTTTGTCATATGTGGGTTGATTTGGCTAAACAGCTGGAGAGAAACAAAAATTTTTAAATACAATGTCTTGTTGTATGATGTGGTGGTGCTGATTAAGATTTGATTGGCTTGGTGGTGATAGACAAAATTGCTACATAGTGTGATACCAATTAATGTGTTCTTAACTCAAGCAGGGGCAGTCAAGCGAGCAATTCCAGTAGAGCTCAACAGATAAGTGGAGTGTATAATCTCTCTTTTTTATTTTTTGCTACGCCGGTGAATAATCTCTCTAGATATTGAATAGCCAAATCAAAATTTCCAGAACTTGTATGTGTAAAGAGGATGGTAACTGTTGTGAAATCTGGTTTTGGCCAAGGAAAGATGGCTGTGGAGAGCAACTTGGGTTGTGACTTCTTCTTGGCTAATTAGAAAGAATGCCAGGCTTTGGAAGATTAAGTGCGAGTTTAATGCAATCTCCTCTGTTTTTGGAGCAGGTAGCTGATGCAGTTTTTGTCCATGATAGAAGAGAAGCAAATGTTATGGCCCTAGAGAAAATGGGGGTTTCTGGTGGGAGCTCCTTGATGGCGTGGATCTGATGTTTAGTAACAGTGAAGAGCTGAGAATATCTTTTTGCTGCTCTCTTTTTTTTTTTTAAATTTTTGTTAGGCACATCCTGATA
Organism: Malania oleifera; assembly: GCF_029873635.1. Lineage (NCBI taxonomy): Eukaryota > Viridiplantae > Streptophyta > Magnoliopsida > Santalales > Ximeniaceae > Malania > Malania oleifera. The sequence goes on from NC_080417.1 coordinate 134,186,383, forward strand.
ATCGGTTTACACTTTCCTATTGTCCGTTAAGACATGCTTAATGGTAGCCTTGATCTCAGTTTTAATCTGTGCAGAGTTGTGGGAGACACTTTCCATCTCTTTTGCAGTAATAAGTTAACTTTCCTTTGAAAAAATCTTCTCTCGTTTGGCTGTCTGTATACCATTAACCAAAGCTCTTTAATAAGGATTTAATAGCATTAGTATTTCTTAAGATTTTAGCCAAACACTACTTTATATAGTAAGTACTTATCATAAGTTAAAAGTACTATAGGTACTTTATTATGCCATGCGGGGACTATTCAATTGAGTACTTGAACCTCTGACGGGCAAAAAAAAAGGATGACCAACTAGTTAACCATTTTAGGCTCTGATGGTGAAGCTTTAGACAGCCACACAACTGCTTCTGCATTCAGATGTTTGGTAGGAAGAACATATATGCACACTGGTGGGAGAAACAATTGGATCCTAAGGTTAGGCCTTTCTGTCCAAAAATCATTCTAAACGGTGAGTCTCACTTAGTAGATCCACATGTAATCTATTGAGGCTCACACATAGTCCAGTAGGCTCAGAACTATATAATTATTTTTGGTGATCGTCAGTGTATATATATATATATTTTGATAACAAAAGAAGATGTTTAGATGAAAAGAAGAAAAGGTACAACGAGCAGGGCAAAAAGTCCACCAAATAATAGGGGAAAAAATAAAAAAATAAAAAAATAAAAAAATAAAAAAATAAAACAAAACAATATTAGCCACCTCCTTTCAAACCCCTTTCCATCATATTTTACTAAGCTCTTCAAAATTTGATAATTCCCCTTGTCCCTTAATAGTTTTATTTTTACCACCATCCACTCGGGCTTCATTTCCTCCCATGTCACTCAACTTTAAATTTAAGTGACTGTCAATATTATTGTTATAGTTTATATTAATTACTAATGATAGAAAATTTGATCAGCTGGATGCATATTCTTTCATTTTTTTTTTTTTGTTTTTAATGTTTACAACAATTTCAAATTAGTACTAACTAAATAAACAATAAAGCATACTGACTTATCCATAACAGCTCTTATACTATCTTTATTAACTAATTTTGTAGTTAAAAAGGAAATTCTCCATAGTGATTAAGAAGATGTATTCTTTATCTATGCTAGCATGCTCATACTTAATTTGAAAACAAAAGAGCGTGTTCATTTCTTTTGCTGTCTAATGAGATGGGTTCAAGCCTTTACAAAAGTCGCCATAGTTCACTTAAGTCATATATATTATCACGGATAGCAGATGTAAACTCTTCTAAGAATTGTTTTCACTAGATATTACTAGGATTAGGAAATTGCAATCTTCTACAGATTTCTAGTTAGGAGGGTTTTTATATCTTTCACCCTGGTCATTGTTTTATTGTTCTAAATCGAAAAATCTTATCTCCGAATATCAACGGGGACAGTAACATTACTATTATTTTTACTTTTTTTTGTTGTATTTTTCATGAAAATGCTACTCATAATTATTTAACATACCTCTGCCTTTGCATATGTAAGTTTTCTTTGGTTGGTAATGGTAGCTTTGTCTTTGAATTGAATGACCATACTTGATGATTTTTCATTAACGAAAAAATTTAGACTCATAAAGCTTCAAGATGTAGTTGGATAAATTTTATTACGTCTTTTTTGTCCTTTTTCAATAAGAGCATGCCATATGCATTGAGATGTTAGGACACACAAATTGGTATTCTTTTCTTCTTGTGAAAAACGAATTGCATAGCAGAATATATTTAGGATCAAACATACAATGCAGCACTTAATGATGAGTATACAGAACAATCCACAACCACAACAAATACATGAAAGTAATAACAACACAATAACACAAGGAATTACGTGGTTTAACAATGCCTACATCCACGGGAGTAAACGACAAAGATTCACTATCTTTTTGTCCAAATTACATGAACAATACATTAACCCTCTCAACCAACCTTACATATACATATAAGACAACGTATATATAAAGTTCTCGGAGGTTTTCCCTCCAAACCCCAACCAAATTAATGTTCCTTTATTCAAAATTCAAAAATCAGCGCTAGGTTCTCAAGCCAAATCGTCGACGGTTTCAGACAGAATGGAATTGTCTGAAACAAATTGTCGACGGTTATGGTGAATTTGTCGACGGTTTCCCTACTGCTCCTCAGCACTTTGATTTTTCACCATGTTTTCTCTTTGTACATGCAACCCATTTAGTATATGAGCCACATATCACATCAATTTCCACCTTGACGAATATATGCCCCTTAGGAGAAACCAAAAACATAGCCCACTGCTCCACCTTGAACTTGGGACATTAGGTTGGGACCACCTCCCATCTATCAACTGGAGACAAACACCAAGTCCAAGGAACACTTGAACTTGCCTGTGGCAGCCTCGACTTTTGCCAACATCCTCGATTCAGTTGTAGATGTAACAATCTGAGACTGCACTCTAGGCTTCTGTAAACATTAAAATTTTGAATATATATATATAAAAAATACAAATACATGTATATACGCTTTGTAGGAGTACAAGTGACAAAAAAATACATATGTATAAAAATATGCCCTCTAGGCGTACAAAAATTTAAAGATGTGAACAAATAATACAAAAAAGTCAAGAAAAAAAAAAATCACACTTGGCGCCGAATCTGCGACTTTGGCTGAAAATGCAGCCGCCAAAATTGAGAAACTCGCCGGATCTACGACTTTTGCTGAAAGTGCTGCCGCCAAAGTTGAGAAGCTTGTCGAATCTACGACTTTTGCCAAAAGCACCACCACCGAAGTTGAGAAAATCACTTGATCCAAACACCCTTTGTCAAAACATGTCGCCATCCAAGTAGAAAACGTTCGCCGGCAACGTCAAATTTGAAATATTCGGTCAAGAATGTCACCATTGGGGAAGAAAAAAGATGTTGCCAGTGCCACAATTCGTTGCGTGGATGAAGATGGTGAGATTGGATCTCGCCTATAAATACCCAGGCCTCTTGCCAAGTTAGGAAATGATCAAAAAAAAAAAAAAAGATCAAGTATCAAGCAAAAAAAAAAAAGAGGGAAGAAGAAGCAAAAGGGCAAGAAGAAGAAGAAATTTTTTTTTTTTTTTTTATTGTCCAGAAGAAGGGCAGCTGCTTCGAGTTGCATAAGGTAGAGAAAAAAAAATCTCTCTTCCTTTCCATCATTTCTCTCTCCTTTCCTTCTCTCTCCATCATCTCTCCCTCACACTTCACTCACTTCCCCGACAAAGTCACCTACTTTGCTAAAAGAAAAGGGGTAAAGTCAAAAAATTAAATAGTCTATCATTTCTCTCTCCATCATCTCTCTCTCTCTTCGTCATCTCTCCCCACACTCCACTCATCCCTCCTACAAATTCTTCCCACCCACTTTGCTAAAAAAAAAACTTACAAAATTTTAATTTACATTCTACTATGTAATTTTGTAGTTTGTATTTTTATTTTATTTTCTTTTGCATTTTTTTCATCACCCTATAAAGTCCAAAGGGTGCGAGATTTGTGGCGAATAGCTTCCAAGAAGGCCTTCCCACAACAGTAGACACAAAACCTGTTGTAAGCCTTCTATCATCAAAGTCCCCTGTATAGTCTTCAACAAATCTTACAATTGACGGACCACTCTGTTGCTGGCCGAAACACCCCATTGCACCAACATAGGGGACCTTTGACATATCCCGAACATCATCGTCTGTCATTGGATACCGAGCGGTAGACATTTTACATCGATTCTCCGCGGAATCCTTCTGAGATGGCAAACAAAGTTGCCCAGAAGACAAGTTTGCAAAGCCACCCTGAGATAACACCAATCTCCCTATAGCTCTGTCCACAAAGCCACCCTGAGATAACACTAATCTCCCTGCAGCTCTGTCCATGTGAATCATCAAACCAAGACCTTTCTTGGTCGTACCCAAAACCTTAATGTCAAATACACTTGTCAATAGAGTTCCCAACTGATTAGCCTCCTTCTCAGCCAATAACATGTCATTCAAAAACAACAGATACATCACTCCCTTGTATCATATCACCCTCTTCCCCATTGGAAGCCTCACCAACTGCCACACCTGGTTCTTAGGCAATATTTCCATTTCCTCCACCATAACACTCATCCATCTAATTTTCTCTTTGTTGTGCATTGCAACTTGAAAAATAGTAGGAACCTTGTTGTTGGTAGTAATGTATGCATAAAACACCAGAATGCTAAATTTATACCTAAGTGATGGTCCGATAGTACACCTGGGCCCACCGTGATCCTGTTGGTCTCTCAAGCTGAAACTCCTTACAATATGAACAATGTCATCTCTACCTTGAGTCTATAGCTCTACCTGCATCACATGCCCATTTATGTTGCAATTTATATTGTGATACTATTGACCCGAGATAGAACTCCTTGCATTTCTGTCCCAAGTATCTAGCTCTACCTGTTACTACTACTACTGCAGTTTTCTAACATTTGTTTCTCTTCCTTTACCCGAGTACGATACCCCATGACTTTCTCACCAAAAGTCATGTCTCCATTGATCACCACTGTAACACTGCGGTCCCAACTTACGGCCCGTGTGTTATTTTAGTGACGTCTGTGTACCTGATATATTTCTCAATAGATATATATGTAGTTGAAAACATAAACATCCATCAAATTATTACCAGAGTTCTAACTACCTGATAGATACATACAACTATTCCAACATCCATATACAATACTATATGATACTCAACGCATCCTCGAGTCTTACAACATTTTACATGTTCTGAAAACATATAACATAACCTACAAAATCGAGCTCGTGGAGATGCTCACTCAAAAAAAAATTGTTACCCTGCCCCAATCCTTGCTAATCTCAACCTCGATAAGGACCTAAAAAGATAGTTTGTATGATAGGGTGAGACACCTCTCAGTAAGGGGCGATTAAGCTAATAACAGTGTGTGGTTAGCATGCTTTACGTGTTTAACAAAAACATAAACATATATAATTATCGTTTCCGTAATTGTAAAATACGTAGCCCATTTTCATCATATGAACAACCTCATAGTATATAACAACAATTACATAAATGTACATATATGCAGAATAGTACATGCCCTCAAACTCTATACCATGTATAAATCCCCACAATCGGGGTTGACCGCCCCTACTGTCTCAATACAGCCTGGGTACATGATTAAGAGGCAAACTCACACAAAGACCGCCCCTACTGTCTAAATACAACCTGGGTTCATATAGATAAAAAATATGGTGCCCTCACTGGCAATGGATCCGTGCCTACACTATCAGTCCCCAGTGTTCCTAAAGCATATCGTGCAATTTAAGCAATTTAAACACTCTTTTGAAATTATTTCACAAAACACATCATTACGTGAAATCCGGTCTATAGCCGTCAAATAAACTTCCTGCATTTTCACAACAGTTCTAGTATTTCACAACATCAACACCTGCCACACAGTTTTCCACATTCAAAAATAGCCCAAAAGTAAATATAAACAATTAATATCACAGTACGGGTTTTAAACAACGAAAACAACATTTCCAACCAGTGAAAAGGTCCAGAATGACAAGTATAATATTCTAAAATTATAACACTTGAATTTGACCGGTTGGTTTTGAAAATAAAGCCGATTTATCGAACCGACGCTGGAAACTCTAAAACTGCTGTAACTTGATATCTAAAAGTTATTTCAACATTTCAATTGATTCATATTGTATAAATCACTGTATTAACATAGCCCCCTTACATGCGTGTGAATCAGAGTCCGAAACGATTTAGAACTCAAGCCCTAGCTTTTCGAACCCGAAACCTAAACAATTCAAAACAACGGCATGAAAACCCTGAAACCTAATACTCGAAGAACAACACTTCAGTATAATCTCGTATACTACAGATCTAGCACTAAACCAAAAGCAAGAACCGACCCTTACCTCGATTTTTGGGAAAAATTCGAAAATCTCTGAAATGAAATTCTGATCCATAGAACTTGTAGAGACTCCTTCCTTGATCCACGTAGCGACGTCGTATCGTCGATTCCGGAAACACACGGCCCAGAAATCTTATAGAGAGAGAGAGAGAGAGTTTATAAAAAAAATCTAACTTAGCCTTTAAGTAATCAAAATAAATATCTCCTCCAAGATATTTATATATAAATATCTCAAAATATCTCCTTTCAAAATATTTTCTCCAAAATATCTCATCCAAAATATCTCTTTATTTATTTATTAATTATATATATATTTGATCGAGTTACTACAACCATCTTGTTTGCCACAGGATCACCCAGCTTGAACCCACCTTTCTTATACCTCAGAAAGATGTACTGGTTGGACATAACACCAAACCTAGATCTAACATCACTAGAAACACGCACCTATGGACATCCACTCAAACTCGAGTAGTCTACCACAAAACCTGCCCACAATTCTCTTGCAACTCTCTCATCTAGTGATACTTTTGGCGATCGGTCAAACGAAAAACGCGCCATACTCATTGATTTCACCTAGAAGTTCCTTACAAGCCCTGTATATAACTTGCCTTGCTTACAAAACTCTTTAAACAAAACCAGCGTACTCAGTCCTAATGCCTAACCTGAGGATCTCTCTCCCAGTCTAGTTCTCCACCTCAAGCACAAGTTAAACCTAGCAAACACCTTAGACTTGTGCCACTTGAGATACACCAAGACCTTTTGTGATAAACCCACAAAACATATATGTTTACCCCGTGATGCTATCCTCACCGATCTCCAAATATCTGAATACATGTAGTCATCCATATGCCTTAACCACATATGCCATAGAACATTTGACTCAAATTTTACAACTATAACTCTACCTACAACCGTATTACCCTATAGTGCATAGATATTTCCCGCTACCTTTTGTCCTTTCATCACCATTAAGTCGTCTTCACACACTTTCATTATCCCACTTTCAGATTTGTAACTATATCCGTTACAATCTAAAGAGCCCAATGAAATTACGTTCCTTTTTAGATTCGGTACATGTTTTACATCACATAAGGTTCTCACAATACTATCATACATTTTGATTTTGACATTTCCAATACCAATTATTTTGCATGAAATATTATTTCCCATAAAAAAAAAAATCAGAATTAACTAAACTGTAGGTATTGAACCATTTTATATTTGCTGTCATATGATAAGAGCATCCGGAATTTAGGATCCAAGAATTTGTGAAGCACTCCGAACCCGATGAAACATATAGCATATCACCATCACTGCTCCTTGAGTCTCCTTCCACTACATTTGCGGATTTTGATGGATCCTTCTGATTCTCAGCATTCCCTTTTTTCTACTCCAGAACATTCCGATCTTATGTGTCCAATTTTGCCGCACTTAAAATACTTTATGTCCTTTTTTGTACTGCAACCGAGATCTGCTTCAGGACTTTCGTATTTCACGGGATTGGTTACTTTTCACTACAAACCCTTCACCATGCAAAACTTCATTGCTGACCATTTTTTTTTATGAAACCAAGTTATGTGCTTGTTACTTCTTTCAAATTCAGGCTTTCTTTGCCCCATATCAGAGTGGTAACCAAATTCTCACACGTGTGAGACGCAGGTAGGGAATTCAATAGCATCAGCGCCTTGTCTTCCTCCTCTTACTTTACATTAACACACATCAAATCACTCACAATCTAATTGAATGTGTTGATATGTTGGTTCAAATCCGAACCCTCCACCATCTTAAGCCAATATAACTTTTGCTTAAGAAACAATTTGTTCGATAAAGACTTAAACATATACTGACTTTCCAGTTTCCTCCAAACTGCTACTGGAGAATCCTCACCCATGACATGGTACAACACGTCATCAACCAAACAAAGTCGGATGGTTGATATTACCTTTGCCTCCAATTCATTTGATATTACCTTTGCCTCCAATTCATTCTAACTTGCTTCATCTATGCTTTCCGATTGAATTCCATATAAGGCATTATGTCTTGCTGTACTAAGAGATCCTTCACCCTTCTCTGTCACAAATTGAAATTTCAGATTCCATCAAACTTGACAACGTCAAATTTTACACATCCTCAATTTTTTTTTTTTTTTGCTTATCTTCTTTCCATGATACCCTTTTCTCTCTTCCTCCTCTCGCTAGAAAGGGGGTACTTATAGGATTTCATCTTGCAAAGAACTTGGATGAGAGAAATTAACAAGCTTATTTTTTGTTCTTTAGGACTTTAGTTAGGGAGTGACAAAGGACTTTGGGGTTTATACTCTTTCGAAAAAATTTTCTGCAAGTCCTTCCCATCTCATTTGATTCATGATCCCAATGCTACTCCTTTTGCCATTTGCTCATACATTTAGAAAGCTAAAGTTCCATCAAGTATTAAGGCCTTTATGTAGACAACAATCTTGTAAAAAAGATAATACTAATGACATGTTTCATAAATGAAGATCTAGTGAGTCTTTATGGCCTAATTTGTGTGTTCTTTGTTTTCAGAAGGGAGAATTGCATTTGTTCTTACATTGTCACTTCTCTCAAACACTTCAGAGTAAGTTGTTGGTATTCTTGGAGAGAATTTGGTTTGTCCTTCCTCTTTGGAGGCATTGGGGAAGGAGAGAGAGGCCATGTGGCTTGCTTGATTATTACTATCTTTTGGCGTATATGGATGGAGAGAAATGGTAAAATTTTTAAAAGTTCGACTACTTCTTCCAATTTGCTTTGGAATAGAGTTGTATTTCTTGCATTGTTGTAGGTTTCAACTGATGGCCTCGTTTGGAATTTATAATAAGATTGGGTTGTTTACATATTTATTTGTCTTACCTTTTTACATTTTAGTTTTTTTATTTTTTAAAGTTTTTTCTTGTAGTTTGGGCGATGCGTTGTCCTCCTTTTCTTTTTCTTTTTCCTATATTATTCTTCTCTTTTTCTAACAAATTTCTTTGTTTATATAAAAAAAGAATGTTTGATAAATAATAAGAAAATTGACACAAAATTATCTTGATTTTCGCTATTAATTTTTTTAGCTATGATTTGATAACAGATGATTATGATCGTTTTGTACACCACACCTAGACACATAATAGAGATACCTATGCAATGTGCGTGTGTTTTGACATCCCTAGTTTGACCTGTTGGTCCGATTTCTTCAACTAGCCCATTGACTTAAATATATGTTTGTTTGTGTGCGCAAATGCTTAACCTTCCTTGTAAGCTAAAATCCAATTTGATTGTTTTTTGGCATAAAAACCAACCAACCAACCGGCTGATTTGTCTAGTCGGTCCGGCCTACCTGATAAACACACAATAAATAACACTTATGACTATGAACAAATAATTTTTTCCCATAAAGACTGCTTTTAAAATTCAGAATTATCTCTTCATGTGCTGTCGAGCTGCATGTACGGGGGAGTGTTAAAGCTTAATATACAGTGTTAGCTCATGACCTAATAGCTTTAAATTTTAAGTAGATTTATTTATTTGACCAGTCCAGCCTACAATGATTTCATGTTCACCGGTCAGTATTTTTTAAAAAACATGATTTACATGTTAAAAAAATATATTTAATTATAAAAATATTTTCACCACATCATGTCTCAAAAGAATTGGTGTCTGCATTTTCCCTTTATGCACCATTAAATCCAGTAGAGTTAATTTTATTTTATTTTTTTCAATTGAGTGGCAGAGATGAAGAAAAATCTTAAAAGAGAGGAGAAAGCACAGCTATTTTCAGGTTGGTACTGTTGGGGCACGTAATTAATTAAAATAAAAGTGAAGGGATTTTCTCAAAGCCAGACAAAATCTTCGTCATCGGTTCAACACAAAGGTACGCCAATGAATATTATGAAGATCCCATTTGTTGTTTGTTTATTTTTATTCATTTATTTATTTAGGGATGAGAAGCTGAATTTTGGATTTTCTTGGTATTAGTCACTGAGTGGGAGACGCACGTGCAGGGTTAATTGGGAGTAGGGTGTTGGCCCCCTTCCCTACGACCTTTGAGTTTCATTTCTCATTTTTCAACTCATGTTCCAATTTATCATTTTTATTTTTTTAGCCCCTATTTGAATTTTAATACTTAAAAAAAAAAAAGGAAAAAAAATATATAAACAAAAGCATGATTTTATACATTTAATATTTAATTTTTCTTAGAAAGTATTTTTTTTGAACAAATTGTGGCATCCTACAAATGCCCCCATAGAGACCACCACAGCGTCTACCCAATACAAGTCCCGACAGCTCCTCCCTCCCACCCGAAAACCCCCCACCTGCCCCATTCAAAAGTCCTCCCTTCGGAGGAAATGAACCTTGGTGCTCCCAATGAAGAGCTAGGAGATGAATCATATGATCTCAAGGTCAGGTTCTCTTAGATAGTATTTGATATAGAAAAAAACTGAAGGAAAAAATAATTTTTTCTCTAACTTTCTTTTCTCAAATAAAATTTTAGATCTAAACGGAGCTTTATTAGGAACGTTGAAACCATCCACTCTCAAAATTCAATTTTTTTTTGTACTTAGGCCTACAAACTCCATAATGGCTAGCAAGCTGATGGAAGTGTAGTAACCCCGAGGAAACCAAAAACAAGGACAAACCACATATTTTTAGGGACTTCGGGCTACAGTTAAATGGACTGTGACACTATCCCTGGCTAGCATAACCTTCTATGGTAATGGCAGCAAAAATGTCCTAAAAGAAGAGAGAATGTTCTCTAGCTTGGCAGCAAAAATGTCCCAAAAGAAGAGAGAATGTTCTCTAGCTTTGTAGAGTATTACTTTTTTTGGGGGTGACTTTTAGGCTTCTTTTTAGTTTTTAGGGGCAACTTAATCGCCATATCAAATAATATTATTGAGCATACAGTCCCTTATTTTTTCTTAATTAAATTTCATATGCCCCCGGGTACCTCTCCTTCGATAAAATAAGAAGCCCTAGTAGCCTGTTTGGGGTTTAGAAGCATACTCAAATGGGTTTTGGGGTTTGGCCCAAATTCAGCAAATAATTTGGCCAACCCATTATGGAAATAGAGCTTTCCTTCCCTTAGATCACGGAATATTATTTTATCTCCAAACCTCAAACTTCAAATACCCAACACTTCTCTTAACCCCCACCCCCCTTGCCCTGAACCCTCCCCATTTTGAGCCAATTTTGAGACAATTCATCAATGGCTGCCACTCACAAACTCACACCCATTCTCCTCTCCCTCCTCCTCCCTCTCCTCCTGCCCTTCCACCCTTGCCCAGCCTCCTCAGCTGAGCTCGAAGACTTTGAAGATTTTGAAGATTACACTCTCGATGCTCACTTTCCCCATCTCCACTCCTTTCGGCACCGACACCACACCGGTATAAGGAAAGGTAAGCATTGTCATCCTCATAACAACATATGCAATGGGGTTTCAGTGCGCAATGGGACTGGCCTTCTATTTTGCTGCAAAAAGCATTGTCGTAATGTCCTTGGAGATAGGAATAATTGTGGGAAATGCAAACACAAGTGCAAGTTTGGACAGCTTTGTTGTGGCGGCAGTTGCACCAGCGTCGGCTCCGATGCCACCCATTGTGGCAAGTGCGATAATGCATGCGATCCAGGGGTTATATGTGAGAATGGCTCATGTGGGTATGCTTGAATAAACTTCCCTCCAAAATACAAACACAATTCTACGTTCTTTGAATATATAATAAATGAAGTACATTATTGTTCAATGGATATATAAATGAAGTATATTATTGTTCAATGCATACATGTGAGATTGGTTATTTGATTACTTGCGAGGGAAGATATATTTTGTATCTAGATTCAAACGCTTGCTTTGTAAATTGAACACTACATGAAATCATGACAAAAAAAAATTATTACATGATCGTCAAAATTTGTATTAGCATGCAGCCCTAAAATATATTTATCTTAGTGGATCATGATTAATTTTTTCACTAGAGCTTGATGTTCAATAATATGAGTGATCTTTTGTGCCCTACTAATTTAGAATTCATTGGATCTTAATGCAATTGTCTTTTTAGAAAGTAAGAAAAGGGACAAACAACATATAAGTTAGCAAATGAAAGAAAAAGGGGATTTGGAAGGATTAGTTGAGCCTTACAATATTATTTGTTTTATTTTATTTTGTTTTATTTTTATTGTGCGATCTTAATTTATTAGAAATTTAATAAGTATGTGCTTTTAATTTTGTCCTTTATTTTGTTGCAAAAAGTTGAAACATCGAGCCACGGCCGGCATTGCGAGAACACATGGACCTATAGAAAATGTTTTGAGATTAATTTAAGAGACAAATGGGATTGCGGGACACATGTACCTATACACATGTCTTGAGATTATTTTAAGGACCGTGATTTGAATATTTTTTATTTTCGTTTTCCAATAAAAATTATATGCAAAAGAAAATTATTATTTCATGTTTATTATATTATTGTTGTTGCACATGATGTGTTCATATTAAAAAAACAGAAAGTTATTTTTCTCTCTCTTTTAATAGATGAAAATTCTGAATAAATATTTTAAATATTTATTCATTCATATTATAAGCACTATTATATAATGTAAATACATAATTTAATATTACAAAAAAAGTATTATTTTGATTTTAACTTTTGATTCTAATTTCTTGTCTTTTGAGGCTTGATAATTAATGTAAAGCTGAGCCTAGATTTCTTAAAACTAAAATTTCCCATCAGCTACATAAATTGTGCCTCGTGTTAATGCCCCATTTGGGTGATATATATATATATATATATATATATATATATATATATATATATATATATATTCTAGCCTTGGGAACCATGCAATCAAAGATTGCTTTATGTCAATGTGACATTCGGTTATTGGTTTGCTGGCCCAGCCAATTACGGGGCTCCATGTCACCTTGTGAAAAAAATTATTGTTCACCTATGCAAGATTGGGGATCATGTCAATGTATAGACAAACACGAGGGTGCAACAGTGCGTTCATGTATTTTAATGCATATTGATAGTGGCATTATGCAACCTTTGTATTTTTAAATTCATTATTTTTTTTAAAATAATTGGAGAATGGCAAGATAGTGAAAAAAAAAAATGAATAGTGGAATGTCAATTTATTTATTTATTTATCTATTTATGAGTTAAGAATTTCATTTTACTTTTATATATTTTTTCAGTAACGACGAAGGAAAATTTAATGATGAAGACTCTCTTAATTTTTCTTAATTAGTAGGAGTGTAAGTGAGTAAGTCAAGTTTACTCGCGAACTATTCGGATTCGACTTGATTCTATTCGAGTTTGAGTCGAATTTGAACTACTCGAGTATTTTAATGAGTCAATTTTGAGTTCAATAATGCTACTTGAGTTGAGTTTCAAGTCTAATCAAACTTTCTAATTTTATTTTTTTACATTATACTTGTCATATAATATATATTTATATATGTACATTATATATATATATATATATAAATAATATTAATTTATGATCGAGCTGGTCTGTAATTTCATGAACTTGTAATTGAGTCGAGTTCGAGTTTAACAATTATGAAATCGATCGAAATCGAGTTCAAGTCGAGTCTCGAACTTAACATTTTCGAGTGAAGTCGAGTTCGAGTATTTTACTAGGTCAACTCTAATTTGGTACTGTACACATACACTAGAATAGTGAGTAAGTGTGCTCCATTGTTTTAAATTTATATTTTTTTATAGAGATGATGAGAGAGTAATGAAGATTATGAAGGAGTTATAAGAGTAGTTTTATAAGAAATTTCAATTGACTAATTTAATCATTAATCGAAATTTTTATTTTATTTAAAACTTGTAACAAAATGAAAATATAATAATAATTATGGATTTGTGATCTATTAAGCGTTGGGCTTTCTAAAGTTGATAACTATGCTAAGTGTATGGTCTTGTGATTCATAATACGTTTCAAATTTTAAAATGATGTCATTCTAAGTTAGACTAAGATTAAAAATATAGATTCCGAGTTTTGAGTTTAGATTTAAGTTGATTCGAACAAAATTTAATATATTTTTAATTATATTTTATCTAAATTCATACAAATTTAAATATAACGTCTTTAATTACAGTGAAAATGATATTCTAGAACTTAGTTTAGTGAATAGGCTATTAGAATAATTGTTTGTGTGTGTGTTGTGTTATTTTTTGTTTTTGTATTTTTGGGTTTTCGGTTCAGTTTTATGAGGGTTCGTTGGGCATGGGATACACATAGAGGTATTTTCATTTTCGGTCTCGTGTCCTTTTTCACCCTAGAAAATCTTCAATACAAAATTCTAGAGGCCTAATTAACCAGTAGAGCATTAGACTTGTATGAAGAATTGTGTGATGGAATGAAATAGAGAGCGGTTTTGGTATGTTGCAAATATCACTTCCTCTATGATTTTATTTATTGGTTCCTACTATAATTGTGGTGTGATGATGTTAAGTGAATGTCCTCGAGGATACAATGGCCACCAGCGTTTGCACAAACAAATATAGTGTTGGGAGAAATAATTATACGAATATATATGAATCAATTCCCACAAGTAAATCAATGGAGTAATGCAAAATAATAAATAAAAATGAGACACAAAATTTAACGTGGTTCGCTTAAATGTTGAGGTACGTCCACGAAGCACGGCAAACCAAATACACGATCACCAAAATGTTCATACAAAGTGGATACAAAAGGCACGAACCTTGCAAATACACAAGAGTGTATAAACAAATATAACAAGATGGAGATGTCTCACCAAATACTCTGAACAAAGCTCTAAAGAAGAACCAACCAGCCAAAATAGAGCACAATGAAATACCAATATGCTGTAAATAATCTATAGCCGGAATCACATGAAGAAGAAGGTAGCAGCAGGTTGCTGTACTGGAGAGATGACTGGTGTAGGCGTGGACTTGTTGCAGGTGCTGGCTACAGGTGCTGGTTGCAGGCACTAAAAGCATATAAGTGAAAAACCAAAAATGGAGAAAAACTGAGGGCTGGTTGAACTGCTTGCTGCGTGTGTGGAGAAAATTCAAAGTGGAGGGGCAGTTGCTGCACATAATCTTTGATTTTGAATTTCAAAATAGAATCTCCAGATTTTGCTCCTACTGGGAAGCTAACAAACATTTGAAAACAAAACCTTTTCAAGGCATTGGGCCCCATAGGAGGGAAACCCAAAAAATCTCCCTCTCCCGACTTATGGAGACAACTCCACCAATTCGGCCAAAACTCAACACCTCAAATCCTTGTCTTTAGTCAATGTTTTTGTCATCATATCCGAACCATTGTCGTCAGTGTGAATTTTGTCAAGCTGCAATAATTTCTTATCCAACACATCCTGAATCAAACGATATCTCACATCAATATGTTTTGATTTTGAATGAATGATAGAATTCTTACTCAAATGAATTGCGCTTTGACTATCACAATAAAGAATGTACCTTTCTTATTCCATGCCCAACTCTTTTAAGAATCTCTTCAACCAAAGCAATTCTTTGCAAGCTTCCGTAATGACAATAAACTCGGCTTCCGTAGTAGAAAGAGCAACACATTTATCTAATTTAGATTGCCATGCCACAACCCCCCCCCCTGTAAAAGTCATCAAATAACCCGAAGTAGATTTTCTAGAATCAACATCACTGGCCATGTCGGCATCCGTGAATCTATGGAGCGTAGATTTACCATTTCCAAATCACAAACACACCTTTGAAGTACCTTTAAGGTATCAGAGAATCCATTTTATTGCTAACTAATGCTCATTTCTCGGATTAGAGAAAAATCAACTAACAACTCCAACGACGTGAGTTAAATCCGGTCTTGTGCAAACCATTGCATACATTAAGGAACCAATGGCCGAAGCATAAGGAATTTTCTTCATCTCTTCCTTGTCTTTCTCACTTGCAGGACTTTCTTTTGTACTAGGCTTGAAGTGACTGGCAAGTGGGCAACCAACGGATTTTGCTTTATCCATATTGAACCTTTCAAGCACTTTTTCAATGTAACTTTCTTGAGACAATCAAATTTACCCTTTTTCAAGATCACGAACAATTCTCATGTCAAGAATTTGCTTTGCTTGTCTCAAGTCTTTCATAGCAAAAGACTTGTTCAACTCCAACTTCAACTTGTCAATCTTGGAGAAATCCCGTTCTACAATAAGCATATCATCAACATAGAGTAAAAGAATAATATAAATACCATTCGGAAATTTTTTCATAAACACACAATCATCCGAAGAGGTTTTTGAGTAACCATGATCAATCATGAAAGAATCAAATTTCTTGTACCATCTCCGTGGTGCTTGCTTCAACCCATACAAATTTTTTTTTTTTAATTTGCACACTAAATTCTTTTTCCCTTTTTGTTTGAAGCCTTCCGGTTGTTCTATGTAAATTTAATTTTCCAAGTCACCATGTAAGAAAGCGGTTTTCACATCTAGTTGCTCAACTTCTAAATTCAAGTATGCTGCGATGCCAAGAACAATCCGAATAGATGACATCTTCACAACCGGTGAGAATATTTCATCAAAGTCAATTCTCCTTTTTTGACCAAAACCTTTTACTACAAGCCTAGCCTTGTACCGAAGATTCTTTTCATCATTTTTCAACCTAAACACCCATTTATTTTTCAAAGCTTTCTTTCTAGGAGGAAGTTTAACCAAATCATAAGTGTGATTGTCAACTATAGACTTCATTTTCTCTTGCATAGCCTCCATCTATTCAACTTTATTTTCATGGTTCAAGGCTTTTTGATGGCTTTCAGGCTCCCGTTGATCTGTTAGAGTAACATAATCACTTGATGGATATTTAGTTGAAGGTCTTGGATCTCTTGAAGATCTTCTCAATGGGGTTTGCTCTTGAACTTGTTGCTCCCCCTCATTTTCATCTTCAACATCACTAGGAGTTTCATCATTTCCAACATCTTTAAGAGGTGGAAGAACATCTTCCATATTTTCATCATGTGCCAAAGGTGGAAAAGGTGACTCTAAGTCAATAAAATCATTCCCATTAGATTGTGGTTGCTCAACTGTGCCAAAATCTTCAATTATTTAATCTTCAAAAAATACAACATCTCGGCTTCTAACAATTTTTTTGTCAACCGGATCCCACAATTTGTATCCAAATTCATCATACCCATAGCCAAGAAAAATACATTGCATTGTCTTGTCATCAAGTTTGGATTGTTCATCTTTTGGAATGTGAACAAATGCACGACAACCAAACACTTTTAAATGATCATAAGTGATATCCTTACCTTTCCAAATTTTTTTTGGAACTTCACCAAGTAAAGGAGTTAAAGGAGACAAATTAATTAAGTCCACCGTTGTCCTCATTGCTTCACCCCAAAATGATTTTGGCAACTTCGCATGAGAGAGCATACATCTCATTCTCTCCAGTATGGTGTGGTTCATTCTTTCGGCAATACCATTTTGTTGAGGGGTTTTCTTGACGGTCTTTTGATGTCTAATTCTTTGGCTATAACAATACTCTCCACCTTTATCCGAGCGCACACATTTCACCTTTTTTCCAATCTCCCTTTCAACTTTAACTTGAAAATGCTTAGACACATCTAAAACTTGATCTTTAGTCTTTAAAGCGTAAGCCCAAACTTTTCTTGAACAATCATCAATAAAAGTGACAAAATAAAGTGCACCACCATGAGATTTAATTTTCAAATGATCACATACATCGGAATGTATAAAATCTAGAATATTAGATTTTTTAGTAACAAGTTATGTACGAAAAGGAGCTCTACGTTGCTTACCGGCCAAACAATGAACACAAGTTTTAAAAGAAGTACCTTTCATTCCAGGTAGAAGCTTCTTTTTGAACAAAAATTGCATTCCTTTTTCACTCATGTGCCCACGCTGCTTATACCACAAATCGGTGAAAAAGTGATTCTCAATTGCATTCACAATATCATTACCAATTTTACCTTGCATCATATAAAGTGTACCAGTCTTCTTACCTTTAGCCACCACCAAATTACCCTTTGTGAGCTTCCATTTTCCATCACCAAAATGGTTGTCAAAACCTTCATCATCAAGCTTTCCAGTAGATATTAAATTTAGCTGAATGTCGGGTACATGTCTCACATTTTTTAGCACCAACTTGCATCTTAGATTTGTTTCTAAACAAACATTTCCCATGCCAACAATTTTTGAAAAACCTTCATTTCCCATCCGAATAACTCCTTAATTTCCTTTGAAACAAGAAGTGAAGAAATCTTCTTGAGAAGTAACATGAAATGATGCACTGGAATCAATAACCCAATTAGTCTATTGACTTGTCAAATTAATGCAACTTTCATCACAAACAACCATAAAATTATCATCAGATGCAACTGAAGTTATGTCTTCATGTTTTTTCTCAAAATTTTTTTCTTTGTTTTGCTCCTTGAATTTTAATTTTTTACACTCCTGCTTCATATGTCATTTCTTATGACAATAGTGACACTCAATATCTTTTTTCGAAACTGAGTTGGACCGGCCTCTTGATTTATCATTACGGTGAGAAAACCTACTTTTGTTTCTGCCTCTCCCCCGATTTTCTTTCACAAGTGCCTCTGAATGAGAAGCCAAGTGATTTTCTTCTAATTTCTTCATTCAACAAGTTGTTAGTTATTTGGTTTATTGTAACAATTCCATTGGGAGCCTAAATTACTAACTGTCACAACCAAAGTCTCCCAACTTTCCGATAAAGAGTTAAGAAGCATTAAGACCTGCAATTCATCATCAAAAACTATTTTCATAGTAGCAAGTCGATTAATAATATTTTTCATCTCATTCAAATGCTCGGTAATAAGACTGCCATATTTATATTTCAAATTCACCAATTTTCGGAAAAGAAAAAATTTATTTGTAGCCGACTTTCTATCATAAAGACCCTCTAATTTTTTCCACAATTCACATGCCGAAATTTCAGTATAAACATGATGAAAAACACTATCATCAATCCATTGCCGAATGACACCAACGATTTTTTTATTAAGCCTATTTCACTCATCATCACTCATGTCTTTAGGCTTTTGGCTATTGCCCTCAATAGGCCCATCCAAATCTTTACAAAATAAAAGGTCTTACATTTTTGTTTTTCAAGTTACCCAATTGCTTCCATTGAAGCTAATCATGTGACCAACATTACCATCCATGATTTATACAAATCTAATGCGTGCAAATAACTTGGTTCTGATACCACTTGTTCGGAAAAATAATTATACGAATATATATGAACCAATTCCCACAAGTAAATCAATGGAGTAATGCAAAATAATAAATAAAAATGAGACGCAAAATTTAACGTGGTTCTCTCAAATGTTGAGGTATGTCCACGAGGCACAACAAACCAAATCTACTATCACCAAAATGTTCATACAAAGTAGAGTCTTGCAAATACACAAGAGTGTATAAACAAATATAGCAAGATGGAGATGTCTAAACAAAACTTTAAAGAAGAACCAACCAACCAAAGTAGAGCACAATGAAATACCAATATCCTGTAAATAATCTACAGCCGGAATCACACGAAGAAGAAGAAGGTAGCAGCAGGTTGCTGTACTGGAGAGATGACTGGCGCAGGTGTGGACTTGCTGCAGGCGCTGGCTACAGGTGCTGGCTGCAGGCAGTAAAGGCTATATGAGTGAAAAGCCAAAAATGGAGAAAAACTGAGGGTTGTCCGAACTGCTTGCTACGTGTGTGGAGAAAATTCAAATTGGAGGGACAGTTGCTGCGCATAATCTTTGATTTTGAATTTTAAAATGGAATCTCCCGATTTTGCTCTTACCGGGAAGCTAACAAACATTTGAAAATAAGACATTTTCAAGGCATTGGGCCCCATAGGAGGGAAACCCAACGGATTAGACACCCTTGAATACTTGTTTGAGTCCTTGAGCTAGAAACAATACTCCAACTTCATGAGTACTGTCTTTGCAGTAGTGGGAAAAATTATGAATGTGTTTGAAAGAGGAAAATGAATGAGAATTGGGAAATTTGCTTATAGCATTGCTCTGGGGTTGTAGTTTTGCTTGCAATAATTGTGTTATGCAGACACATAGACATGCGCATGCATGAAATTGCTCATATATATATATAAGAACTAAATTTTCTTTTTTTAAGGTGGGGCTAATGAACTGCCTCTCTTTTCTCTTAAAACCAAACTATATTTTGGGAGAAGAAAAATCTTCAATATTCCTTCACCATTTTTAAAGTGAATTAAAATTATTTTAATTTTAAAGAAATTATTTTAAGTTATGGTTTAGAACAACCTTAGAAGTAATTTGTATAAATAAATATGCCTAGTGGTTGAGTTGCATAGTGAAGCAACAAATTAAGGTTAGGAAATAAAGGAATAGTGTGACAAACATGGATTTATATTGGTTCGACCACTAGTTAGTCTTATCTCAACTCACCGCCTCGAGGATTCTATTATTTCATTGTTTGTTTGAAGTTCATTAAGGGGTCATTTGATAAAATTAATGCTAAATGTAAAGTATTGAATGTATTTTTGAATGTGTGAACTACGTTATGAATGTAATTAGAGCAATCTTACTATTTAGGCCGTTTGATAAATATGCATGTGAGATACTATTTTGGAGATTAGGAGAAATTTGTTACGCAGTATTGTAAATTTTACATTTTTAGGATGCAAAAATGTCCAACAAAGTCTCTGAATGGATCTTTTACAAAATCAGTATCAGAAAAATCTCTAATTGAGTAAGAGGTGATCCAACTTGAATTAACAAGTTTTACCAAACAAACCCGATTCATTGAATTTTAAACAATTAAGAAATCACACTCTATCGAGAAACAGTTTAATGCAAACAAACGTGGCTTAAATCTCTTTTGATTTTTCCTTAATGTTCAAAATGAGATGTGTTTCAAGGACACCTTTTACAAATATTCTATATAATATTCCTTTTGAAAGCTCTAGCAAATATTAACCGCTAACTTGTAAGGGATTTTCTTAGTCAAAATAATTTTGTTTAGTAGGAGTTTAATTAGTTTGATTTGATTGGTTTTTAAGGATTTACATATATAAACTATTTTCTTTTTTCAATTTTTGAACTGCGTAAATTGATTTAAATTAAACCAAACCAAATCTCTTTAAATTAAACTTTGTAAGCATGTTATAAATAGCTCCATCCAAGGCATTTTTATGAAATTGCAAGACATTTTCATGGGCTTTTTCTTTTCTTTTATTTTCTCCCTTACCATTTTCTTCCTTAACTTCTATAATACCTCCAAACTTCTTTCACCTTAATTCCCATGTGTACTTTTCATCTCCCAATCAAAATATCAAAAAAAGAAAAAAAAAAAAAAAAAATCTCGATTTCCCATAAATGAAATTTGGTTCTACCTTAACCTCAAAAATTATTTCCTTGATGGTTGCCTATTTCGCAATTTAAGAAATATGTAAAATTCCATCATGCTTCACATTCATTCGTTTATAATTTTTTGTTTTCCAAACAAAGTACCCAAACTATAAAAACAACACATTTCTTAAGAAAGAAATTGCTATTTTTGGCTTTACTTTAACCTCAAAGCTTATCTTCTTGATGCTTCCGCATTTTCCAATTCAAAAATATCTAAAATAACTTTGTGAGTTATCATTTTTCAGTAAAAAAAAGAGGAAAATTAAATTATTAAGAACATGTCATGCTGTTATATTTTTAAGTTCAAAAACTAATTTTCTTAACTATCATTTCCCCTTTCCCATTCAAAATACCAAAGTTTGCGGTCTTTAAAATATAGGTCACCTTGATTTTCTTAAGAATTTAATTTTCAAAGCTAAATAGAAGTCGAGACTTGAGCATGTGAGGTGAGGCAGGATGGGGCAATGCAAGATAAAGGATAATGCAAAGGCCCTCTCTCTAGTCCACCTTTGGAAGATGTCAATCATAGTTTGGCATTATATATATAAAGGGAGAACTCTTCTCATAGCATACTCACTCGCATGGCTCTATCAATCCCCAACATAATTCAAGTTGAAGTTGCAAGATAGTGAAATGGAATGTGGGCTCTTGGTATCGTATGGACTTGAATTAGAACTGTGTTAGAAGATAAAATTTTCAAAAAATAGGTAAAATGAATATTTTTGAACCTGTAACTGCATTTGAGTTGAGTCAAGTCGATATAGTAGAATACTCGAAGTCAACTTGATTAAAAAAATTTTGACCGCTAAATTCAACTTGAATTTGATCAATCTAAAATTTGTTTGACTTGCATTCAATATAGATGCAAGTTCGTAAAGCTTGAGATCAATTTAATTAAATTAGATTTAATTATAAGTTAGAGTAAAAGACACTAACCTTCTTAGAAGTTTAGTAAACAGATATTAACCTCTCTTGAGGTTTTAAATTTCAAAGACTTCTATGAAATTTCAAGAATTTCACAAACCTTTCTTGAGGTTTGGTAAAAAGACACAGAACTCCCTTTGCATTTTACGAAAAAGACAAGTCTTTTGAGGGGTGTATATGTCCCAAAAATCAAAGTTAGGGAAAGTTGTGTCATTTTTGAAACCTTAGTGGAGGTTCTTGGAATTTTTGAAATCTCAAGTGAGGTCCTTATCTTTTTGTCAAACATCAGGGGAGGCCAATGTCTTTTGTCCTATAAATTAACATTAAATACATATATAAAAATATAAATGTGTAGTTTTAAATATATGTATAAAATATATATTAAAATATGACATATATAATATAAAATAATAAAATTACAAAATTTGATAAGACTCGCAACTAAAATTACAAAAATCAAACTTGTTTCATTAAACTACTTGAATAGTTCAAGCTTGATTTAGATTCGAGTAGAATCTAGTTGATTTATAGAGTGATTCACTTGCACCCCTATCTAGATACCTTAATTGCAAACACCAATGGATATTAGGTCTAAGTTCTCAAGTTGACACATTTTCTCGATTGTGCCCTTTGTCTAGATAAGATATAAGGTTCTAGAGAATTCACAAAAGTCTCATAATGGATTGTTAGCATTTCAAATTTTGAACAACACTATTTATGCTCCAGTTTTCACTTATATCCCTTAGCTCACTTCTTTTAACTATTTGAATGAATCTTTTTGTCCTTACTTTATCACTCTACAACTTTGCTACATATTTTCCATGGTTATTTACTCATCTTCGCTCGAACTCCCTCAGTTTTGAATCTTTGTATACTAATATCAATTCTCATTGTGTGTGTCAAAATGAGTTGTCAAACAAATTATAATGTCCATAAAAAAATGACTTGTTAAAATGAGAATTTTGTAGAGATACAGATAACCTATGTCCATCAAACTAGCTTATTAGTATTGAGAATTTACAATCAAGATGGTACATTGAGAAAATTTTTGGAAGAACTTGTAATTAATACCAAAGACAAAGCTTGTTGAAACTTTTGCCTTTAGGTCAACATGTGGAGCTATTGATTCATAAGCTTCTTGTTCTAGAGCATGCATGGTACAAAAAATCAATCAAGAATTCAAGATGGATCTTATCATAAACAAGGGCTATAGATACCTAACCATAATATGCTTTCTAAGTTCATCTCCTTGAACCATATACGCACCATTAGTTCTTGTAAGGACATGTCCTAATGCTTGTGTTTTAGGGGGTCATCTTATAGTCCTTTCAAGACATTGGCAATAATTTTATTTGTGCTCTACCTTGAAAACTCCCATCTATGTTGGTTCTTTCCTTTATTACATCATTTATAAACCTTTGGTATTCCATGATATGTTGTGAGACTGACTTGTCATCTATCATGTTGAAGTCCATGAAATTGTTTACTGCAAATTATTTTGAGACCACATTCTCAACTACATATTTCTTCACTAGTGGTGAGGAGTCCCAAATCCATTTTTCTATTTTGAGGGTGTAGTAAATATCATAGAACTCATTGGCTATGCCACATTTAGGTTTATCCCATAGTTGGACAGAAGCAATTCATAGAATCAAAGGCAATAAAAGGCTTGGACTTCCAAATCAAAATGTATACTTTCATGATTTCCAAAATAAATAAATAAAAAGGAGTTTGGAACTCCATCTCTAGTTGTTGGTACCATCAAAGGGTTGCAACTTGGTTATGTTTGGGGCTTGAATAACAATGTCTTTTACAATCATTATGCTTAAAAAATTAGCTAGAAATCAATTTTTACAATTTTGGAAAATATTTGATTATGCTAGAATTAATCACAATGATAGAGTATGGGTTTTGTGTAAAATTACAAGCGGAAAGATAAATAAAGGAAAATGAAACTATAATTCATAATTGTAGGGGTTGCAAGTTGAAGTACATGACCTTGTTGTCATAAAATTGAATTCATCACCTCTAAGGTTGAGTTAATGTTTGAAGTTTGGTCTCTAGAATTCGACAAAACATGCAATTGGAACCAATATTGAATAAAGTTAGCCCATTTTTGGCTCAAGTTGGAAAATTTTAATAGAGGAAGCATCAGAGAATAAGGAAGATAGTTGTTATAGTAGGAGGGAAAAAGCAAAGAACGGTGTAGACACCATATTTTGCCCGATCATTATATAGAAAAATTTAGGATTTTTTTTACCTTATTTTCATTGCAATTTAAGGCATTTTGTAATTTAGTTTTTGGAGCATGCATATGAGTTCCACTTAAGGTCTTTTCCTAAGTGCGGTCTCTCATTTCACTCAACCTCATCGTCCTATTTAGAATTTTCATGCATTAGGCTAATTGTAAAATATTTCATTTACAATTTAGAGTAATAAATACAACTAGAAAAACAAAAAAAAGAAAAAGAAAAAAATGACAGTAAAAAGGCAAAATTAACTTGACTTTGAGCTTCAAATTATTGTAGTGAACATTTGTAGGTTAGTCAATGTATTTAGAATTTCTGGGTCAAGATGATGACCCCCTAAAGTTATATATTTATACTCCAAAAACTATTTTTTAATAAAATATTTAGACACCCCCCCCCCGGCCCACAACCAAAATGAGAAAAGTACAATTTGTCTATGGATCATCAATGAGAGAAAGTCTATTTTTTAACGGAAATAGAAACTGACCTTCCTAAGGTTGAACAAAGAGACAGACCTTTTTGTAAGGTTTCAAAAATCTTAAGGACTTGTCCTAAAATTTCAAGAATTTCACGTACATCTCTTAAGATTTGTCAAAAAGACATTAACATGCCCTTGTATTTAAAGAGATAGGAGTTTTGAGGGATGCAAGTGTCCTAAAATTTAAATGTCAAGGAGGTCTATGAGAGTTTTGAAGCTTTAAGTGAAGTCCAATATGAAATTTTTGGAATTTCAAAGAAGGTTAGTATCTTTTTACAAAATTTCAGGAATGTCAATAACTTTTATCCTTTTTTAATTTAATATCTCTTTTCATTCCATTTAAACCCAGAATCTATAATACGAAACTATCAAGCTCTTGACTACTGGAATGTGAGTACTTGCTCTCATATGCTTACAATGTGGCATCTCCACTCCCAAAATTCTCCCTCCATGCAGCACACACATTAATTAGTGCAATATGCAACACTATATAGTCACTAAGCGCACCAGCATCAATTCTATAAACATCTCACGTCTCTTTCTCCCTAGGTGTATTATATAATGGTTTTTGAATGATTGTGCGAGTATTGGGTGGACTACTATTTATTCGGCAATGTGGATTTGGGTATTATACTATGGCCGAGTCTTGCTGCTTTCCATACTACTTGGACTGGTGGCCCATTCCCTCTTTTAACTCTTATTTCAAAGACTCCACAGAGGGCCTAGTGCTCCCTCAACTAATCCAACAATCAACCTGTCCATTGGCCAATACTTGAAACCTGTGGGGGCGGATACTGTGCAACTTGTCCTATAATTGAATAACTCGTGTAAGTAGAACTTGAACTCCCCCTTTCCAAACATCACAATATACTTATTTTATCACCAAACCCAAGCTTTATAAATACCCCATCCACCTCCCCAGGTTTCAACTCATGAACTTGCTTGCTAGCTCTTCCTCTGGAACTATACTGAGATCAATTTAATTTGTCATCAGCAATGGCTACTGCTCTCCTCAGCCTCACTGCCATTCTTCTCTCCCTTGCCTTCCCTCTTATGTCACAAGCAGCCTCGCCCTCTCCTATGGCCTCTTTGATGACCGACAACCCTGAAGACTATGAAGAGTATATAATTGATGCTCCGTTTCTCAACACTGGGTCGTTAAGGAGTCGATTTCTCACAAGTATTGTAAAGAAAGGCGCACATTGTGATGCTGTTAAAAACAATATTTGTAATGGAGTTTCAGCAAACAACGGAGAGAGCCGTCTTTCATGCTGCAAGAAGCATTGTCGAAATGTCCTCGGAGACAAGAATAACTGTGGGCAATGTGGGCACAAGTGCAGTTTCGGAGAGCGTTGCTGTGGGGGTACCTGCACCAATGTTACCTTTAATGCATCTCATTGCGGTCAGTGCAACAACGCATGCACTTTGGGGGTTAAATGTGAGAATGGTTTATGTGGATATACTTGAACCGTTCATATCCTCCACTATAAGTGAGAGGTTTTCTAATAAAGTTAGGAGGTGCTTCCCTCTTTTACTAAAACATATATATATATATATATATATATATATATATGAATTTACTTCCAAAAAGATTTTATAAACGTAGAAGGAACTATATGCGTGCATGCTTAGATGTGTCATTATGAGTATTTTTTTTTCTTTTTTATTTAAAATTTATAGGTGGAGTGTTTGTTTCACCTTAGTTATTTAATCGCTTGAGTGGATGCATTACATTACTTAAAGAGTGTTGTCCATATGGAAATATGATCAAATGCTTGTCAAAGATATTCCTAGTTTTTAGACTCTTTCTTTATTTCAAATAATCAAGATATATTAATTTCTAAGCCGAGTTCTTCTTTCCCTCTCCTTTATTTTCTTCAATTGTTTTCTCCCCCTTTTAACATTGAGATTGTTGTATGAACTATTGACTCTTTCCCTATGTTTGAGAGATCTTTGATTTGGACTTCTATCGGAATTGGATAAAATGTAATAGAAAATTATATTGAAATTTGTCTAAGTCCACACTCAAACCCAAATCGAAGATATGAAATTCATGCTCTCAAATGCAATGCTTAGATAATCTCTTCCCAACAGCAATACCTCCTCCAAAATACGAAAGAAAAAGGAAAAAGGACGATAATAATCATGTCAATATCCAATGAATGATCGATTTTATATATTGTGTTTTTTATTTGCCCAACTTATTTATAGATAATTTATTTCACTACAGACATGGGTGTTTTATTTATTTTAAATTATATAGGTGATTGATTCTATTATTAGTTGAGGGTTTATATTATTCTACCTCTCTACCTATCATTTCTCCCACTTTATTAAGTAACCTAATTTATTTTTCAGCTGGAGGATTAGACAAGTGGATCAAGTTGACATTCTTTTCACGAACTTCAATAAAAAAATATGTAAAATTTTTATCTTTACTTCATTTTTGTTTGAAAAAAAAAATGATTATAACTTTTTTTGTTTTATTTTTATAGAAAATATGATAAAATCGATGACATTGCAAATGTTTTTTTTTTTAATTCTTAAAAGTATTTTTCTCCGTGATATTGATGATATCAAGACAATCATTGAAAATATTGCGATAATTTATATGCAATATAAAAAATAAATTGGTTATTATATAATTGAAAAAACATCAAATACTAACCAATGCAATATTGTTAACTACTTGCCATAGTGTTACATCTCATATGGCCTATAGCAATGCCCATCATTAATTATATATGTACTATCTAATGGAAAACTACTATTTGAGCATGTTGACCATAGCTATACTACACTATGGTTGGCTTCATCATTGTAGCTAGATCAAATAGACAAATTAATGCTAAGTGTTAGCTTTATATTTATTTTAGCCTAGTTAAGTGGTTGGCTTCATTAATTTGTGCATAGTCTGAGCAAGCAGTGGCATCATATCCTTTTTAGTCAAATTAATTAAGAACTTGGATCTTCATTTACATTGGCAATCTATTTTCACCACTTTTGCTATTATGATACCTTACCATGCTTATTGTCAAGTGACTAAGTTTCATTA
This sequence comes from Malania oleifera, assembly GCF_029873635.1. NCBI lineage: Eukaryota > Viridiplantae > Streptophyta > Magnoliopsida > Santalales > Ximeniaceae > Malania > Malania oleifera. Next base: position 134,214,409 of record NC_080417.1, read on the forward strand.
TACTTGAACTTGAATCATTTGAATAGTTTGATGAATTGAGAAGTTTTAGTTTTGCAACACAATGGTTCGGCCAAACCTAGCCTACGTTCTCACTTTGGACAAAACACCCAAGGATTCCACTAATCTGCTCCTTAAACCCGGATGGAGCTTCCCGTTACAAATCGTTGCTTACAAGAGACATAACTTCCTCTTACTCCGCTACTTACAAGAGACACAGCTTCCTTTTACTCCGCTGCTGACAAGAGGCACAGTTTCCTCCTCCCCGGTTCACAACCCGAACCATTAATACAATAAATTGATAAAATTTCTAAACACTCAGATGCTTTTGAACAAGCTAATGAGTATAATAAAATTCCTAAAACACATTCATAGGATATAACTTGAAACTCAATGAATGTATGTGATGATTTCAATAATAATCAAATATATGATCTTTGTATATAAAAATATGTATGATGAATTTTCTCAAACACCCAATGCAAATATCTCCAAAAATTTATTTTTCAAATATTATGTGTTGGAGATTTAGGGTTTTCTCAAATAACTTTCGGCACAAATAAAATAATATTAAATTTTTGAATAAAAATAATATCAAGAATGCTTCAAAGATTTTAAAGTCTTAGAATGAACTTTTCTCACAAGATTTTTCAAACAAAAATATAAAACTTAAGTTTCTTGCTCAATAAAATATTAAATAAAAATATAAGAGAAGAAAAACTTTTACAATGAAGATTAAATGCCCAAATATAAAACCTTGTATACAAACCTCAATATCAATCGTGCTACGGTGCTAGCAAGATGTGTGCGTGAATGCCCTTTGTGAAGTTGAGAGAATGCCCAAAAGATGTTTGAACTTGATAGAGTGTAAGCACAGTATGTAAAAGTTTGGCAATCTATTCAAAACTCTCAAGAGGTAGGCAAAAACTCATGCTCTAGGGTTTAAAGGTCATATTTAAAGGTTTTCTTAGCTTTAGGTTAAGTTCTAGCCGTTGGATCAATTTAATCAAGAGAATTCTACGTGTATCTGTGCTTAATCGACGTTCTGCGCGAGCGACTTTTAGTGTTTTGGAAATAACTTTTACTATAAAACTCCAAATTAGACGTTATTAATGTCAACAAAACGTTAAGAGAAAATCTCACAACTTTTATGTTGAACACATTTTAAGATAAGAAGTTATAGATTAATAAAAATGTCCATCAATGTGACATAAGAAACATGATGGGAATTTTTCTACTACGTATACCTTTCAGTGTTTTGGCCATAATGTTTTCTATATGATTCCAAATTGGACATTCGTAATATCAACAAAAAGCTAAGAGAAAATTCCACAACTTTCATGTTCAATAATTATTAGGATAAGAAGTTATGGATTGAGAAAAATGCTCATTTATACTATCCAGTTGGCTGGTTGGTCAACTAACGTCTTTGTAAAAATTAGTTTTTGCCTTCTTTTAACTTTAAAATCATTTTGAAACATTTGTATAAGTTAGACATTTTATGAAAAAAAATTTTCTTGTTACTTGGAGATCCTATGGTTAATCTAAGGTCATATTTGAGCTCCCACTTATATCTTATGAAATATGTAAATACAAGTGGGACTAAACACACATTACAAATGAAAATCTGAGGTATTTTCATCCTTTTATTCTTTTAATTTCATGGAATATGTCAAGTCATATGCGCTTCAAGTTTCTCATGGCTTCCATAGCATTCGTATCATCCGTGCGTGCTAAATAATGATTCTACTAAAAAGGCTCAATGCACAGATGAGATAATTGTATTTTGTCATTATCAAAACGGGATTGACCTCAAAAAGTCAACAATTTTTCCCTTTTTAATGATGACAAACGCAAGAGCAAAATGCATAAATTTCAAAATAGACATATTAATTCAATTATATCCAGAAAGAAGACATTAAGATATTTCAAGTAAAGAATTTTAAGTTCAGCTCAATATGCATTTAGATAAAGCAATCAAGCATATGCACATTAATCCTCTCCCCCTAAGCCAAGGAGTATATCATTTTGCTCATTAATCTTTTCTCCCTATTGGCATCAACAAAAGGGTTAAGTTAAATAGAAAATATATATATTTTTTAAATTTTCTTAGCTTTAAAAGGATAACTCTCCCTTTTTGAAAAATTTCCCCCCCTTTTATTTTTTATTTTTTTTAAGCTCATACACATTGTAGACCATGTAATTTTTTTAAAAAAATATCTCTCCCCCTTTTTATCTTAGAAAAAAAAAAAAAATTCTTTTCCCCGTTAGATCTGAAATAATTTTGCTCTAATACATTCCGAAAAGAAATATAATCAGAAAAATTAATCATACATACTTTAATTATATCAATGCATTTTTAAACAAGATCATATAGTTAACTCAAGAAACTTGTGGTAAAGCAATATATTTTTCATGTAGAGTATTCAATAGGGTCATCATAATTGAGTACATGCCACAGAAATTTTAATACACAGCTAAGCATAAAATATTGGTGAGCATAATAAGATAGGAAATATTTTTCCAGAAAGCTCCCCTTATGAGTTTGAATACTAGCTTAGATGAAATGAAATGCTTATATTTATCAATGATTAATTTCACTAATCATACCAAGCAGTATAATTATTTCTGATCTTTAGAACAACTATACTGGATATAAACTAATTCATTTCTCACAAGCAATCAGTATAATTATCCATTTTTTACCACATTAATTTGTATAACCAATAATAGTTTATGATACTAGATACTTACTATCCATTAAAGAGATTCGATTGTTTAACAGAATATGAATGGTAAGTTGTGGTGCTGTACTTGCATATGCATATGGACATAAGTAAAGTAAGATCATGAGAACATCTAATTTATATAATCATGAAAGAGAGATGCTCCCCTTCAATTATGCACTTATCATCGTCTTATATATATATTTTAATCATTCTTCACCAGTTTAGCCGAGTGTTCTAAAATTTTCAATGAGTGGACAATATTCAAAATATTTCATGGAAGCGAATATATCCAACTACTTAGGCAAAGAGCAATTTGGAAGAATATTAATTTTTGAATACTGCTCTTTGGGCATTTTTGATTATCCCACCATTGGATGGTATCCCACAAGTATGATCCCAATTTTAAGTAAGGGAATGAGCCATGGATAGATGAATCTTTATCGGATATGATTATGGTATGGTAAAGATTTCTTGTGGAGGAAATGACTTAATTATAAATCAAAATTAGGGAGTTTTACATTTTAAGCACAAAGGGAATATTTATTAAAAATGTCTTGATAAACAATTTGAATCCCTTAGAGAATGCCCCTGATTTGATTATAACAAGATGTCATTTAATAAGCACTTGATAGATATGGAATTTATGATTATTAGTGCTTATGGCTAGAGTGATGACTCATATAGGCATTTAAGGCTCCAAGGATGAGTTTAGGATTAGATGATGCTTAGTATATGATTTATTTCCTAAGGTTCAGTCTTATGCAATGGACATGATCTGCTTAACTTAAGATTTTAATATTTAAGCATGGGTTAAGAAATAAGAATTATTTGCTAAACAACGATGCTTTAATCCATTTGGAAGTGTATTTATTTTTTAATATTATGATTTATGTTACTCATTGCAAAGATATAAGGTTCCTGATGTTTTAGCTAGTTAAGTCTTCAACCTTTTACTTTGAACAAATCGAAGTTAGCATGCTTTAACCAATATTTTATATCTTACTTGATCATTATGATATATATATTCATTAAGTTTAGATTGGATAAATTACTTATAAGAAATCATATTGGCTTGCTTTTCCAAGATTCTTAGTACTTAAGATTTTATATAGTAAGTGCATATACTAATTTTTGACTTTTTAGACACTAACCATTTCTAAGCTTTTAGTCATCACCTACCCTATAACTAGTCCTAAGAACAAAGAAAGAATTAAATGATCATGTAATTCCAATTGGAACCTTTCTTGATTACCCATGTCATTTTCTTATCTTTGTCTGAGACACCTCTAAATGGACACTTATATTGGGTTTGCCCTTTCATTTTACAAAATAAACAAGTTTTGTATATTTGTGGGAAAGTATATTTATTTCTTTTCTTCTTGCTTAATAAGGCATAGATATGGAATTTTTTAGATACATCTGAACCCTTTTTGGAAATATAATTTCTTTTAACTTCTAAGGGTTTATTTGAACTATCTTCACTTGTAACCCTGGAAATTGTTTCACGATGTTCATATCTTTTTCTATCTAAACAGGTGATCTTCAGAATCTTCATGATTTTATTCTTTTCTAGAATATAATGATAATCTTTTAATTCTTCTAATTGTTTAGCTATCCTTTCATTTTCATTTTTCAAACACATTTTCTTCTTAAATATCCTAACTAGAAGCTTATGCATTTTAACTAAGGTTTTTTCTAGATCTCCATATGAAGGCATGCTTTCATTATACAATTCAACACGTGATTCAATATAAAATTTATTATAATAAACATCACATGAATCATTGCAATTATTAACGGAATTATCAATAGATGATTCAACACATGATTTATTACAAGAATTGTCATGATATCCATTAAATGTTTTAAACTAAAAGCCCATCCAAACGTTTTAAAACTGAGGCTTGACTCCATTTGCGAAACCCATTTCATAAAACTCTTTGAATCCCATTTTTGATTTTATTTTACCCTGAAGCCCGTTTTGAACTTTCAAACCCCAAAGCCCATTTTTAACTTTCAAACTAGAGCCCATTTCAAAACCTGCCCCAAGCCCATTTTAACAAAAATAAACCCTACCCCCATTTGAAAAATCACCTTGAGGCCTGACCAACCTTTATACCCCAAGTCCATTTCAAACCCAAGGACCCATATGTGCTAACCCAATCCCACTTGTGTCTAAGCCCACTTGGACTCACCCAAGGTCATGTGACCCACTAGGTTGACTCGTGTGAGTCAACTCGACGCTACTCACTGAGTTGAAGACGATTTGACTCATCTTTGTCGCTGACCTTGCAACGGAACCCTAACCTCAACAGTTTCACACACAAGACACTGCAAGCACGACTCGTATCTCAAATCACTAAAGCCAGGATGATATCGTTCATAGACCATACTCAAACCATATGAACAAAAAAAAAAACAATAAGAAGGGAAGAGGTGCTTATCTGCTTGACTTTCTTCGAGGGTCAAGCGAACTCTTACCCTTTAGACCACAAACTCGTTTGAGCTTAGGAGGAACTCGGATCTTCAAGCTTGTCTCGCAATGACCAGAGAGGCTACAACCCTTTTGAAACCGGGAAGAGAAATGACCAGGGCTTCTGGTGTTGGTTTTCCAATAAACAGAGAGAAATTAGCGACTTGGTGATCTGAGGGGGTTGGTGAGTTTCTGAGGAAGAAATAGAGGGCTAGAGGAGAAGTATGATTAGGTAGTCGAATGAGGAGGTTAAAGAAAAGAGAGAGATGAAAGACAGAGGAGGGACTAGGGCTTGGATCCATCCAATTGCAAAAAAAGACACTTAAAAAAACCCTAGGGTATCATCTGGAGGGGGTAGGAGATGATAGGAAAGAACAAGAGAGGGGGAATAGTTGGCAAGAATGAGGAGAACAGAAAGTGCCAAAAGTAAAAATTTTAGGTTTAAGTTTGGTTACCCTCGAAACCGTCCGATTGGAACATTGAAATTAGGAATAGCTTCCCAAGAGGGGAGGTGAATTAGCTTTTTAAAACTTTCTCTTTAGTTCTTTTAAAGTCCTTAACTTCTTTTAATATTTAACTAATTCTTTGACTTGTTTATTTATTTTGTCAATCAAACAAGAACTTGATTTCTTTTGAACAATCAATCAACAACACAATTAAACACAATTAAACATTCAATCTTCAACCACACTTTGAAAGTAAAAACAATCAAACAATTAATCACAATTTCGAAACCAATACAACCACAATTTATTTACCAAATATAAGTTCACTGCAGCATTATTAGATTGATGAAATCATTCAAGATTTAATACTCTTGGAATATAAAACAAATCTTTATACCATCCAATCACAATCAATATAATATATGTAACTTTCAGCTTTTGATGTTTTAGCCCTGTGGTGAATGTGAGTTTTGAACAAAGCCTTGTTTATATGAAATTTCTACTTCAATATGATGTTCAATATAAAATTCAATTACTCTTTCCAAACTTCAAAACTCAAATAAACTCTTAAGTTAATTTATCTTTGGGATGTTTAGCCAAGTAACGTACTCTCGTATGATTTCCGCAAAGAATGGTTCAACCAACATACTCCCTTTCGGTTTCCTCAACCCAAATCAAAATCAAACTTTAAGGTTTACTTGATTTCCAAATATACATAGTTTATATGATTTTAAATTTAAACCATCAACGCAATTTAAATATGTACTGATAATAAAGAATAGGGAAAGAGAGAGTGAAACCGAAATTTTTACGAGGTTCGGCTTATACCCAGCCTACGTCCTCGCCTTTGGTAAACCATCAAAGGATTCATTAAACCTGTTCCTTTAACGGGCGGAACAAACCTTTACAACACTCCTTGGGTAAGATTAAAGCATGCCTTCTCCAAACAATATTCCCTCATCTGGTCACACCTTAACTGGGCTAGAGCTCGCCTCTCTAAGCAATATCCCCTTGCTTAGCCAATGATCCAAACAACCCTTGGAATCATAAATCTATAAGATACAAATCAAATAGATGCATACAAAGAACTTGCTCCTCAAAGAGCTAGTTAGTACACCAATTACAGCACAACTAATATATTTCGAAGTAAACAACAATATGGAAATTAACTTGAAGCTCAATGAAGTATATCACCGATTAATTCTTTCAATGATTGAAAGGTTTAGAATTTGTAACACAATTCCGATGGAAAAAGATTAACAAAATTTTAGTTGAATTCGTGCACAATATGTGAGCTTGAGAGCAAGAGAGATCCTTGAGAATTTGGGAGCAATTTGAGAGAGACTTTGAAATTTTTCAGAATTTGAATTCTTTGTGCATTGATTCAATGATCTTTTAGTCTTATTTATAGACTTGAAAAGGTATATAACTTGATCCCCAAGTGGCTTGAAGTATTCCCCAAGTTTCCATAATTTTTGAGCCACAAGTAAACTCATTTAAAAATTTGACCGTTATGAGAAAATTCAAAACAGATGCGTGGCAGTAGACTATCCATTTTGGGCAGTCGTCTGTCCAGTTAAAGCAAAGGGGCAGTAGGGTGTCAGTCATCTGTCTGAACACACACAAATGCCTCAAAGTTGCAGTCGTCTGTCAAGTTCTTGATAGTTGTCTGTCAAGCTGTCAGCTTTGAGCACTTTTTAGTATTTTGATCATAACTTTTTATGTTTAACTCCAAATTTGATGATCTTAGTGTCAAAAAAAAGTTAAGATAAAATCCTACAACTGTCATGTTGAACACATTTTAAAATAAGAAGATTTTGATAGAGAAAAATGCACCTCAATGCAGATGTAAAAAAATTGACAACATTTGAAAAATCCTCTTTTTGGTACTTTTCATTCCAAAAATGATTCTAACATTTTTAAAACAATTTTTGACCTTATAAAAAATTTTTTCAAGTATGTTCAAAAGTATCTAGGTCTAATAAATTAACCTAATATTTTCATGCATCCATATTGAAATTCCTTGAAGTACTTACATGAAATTTCCTAAACTTTTTCAATTCTTGAATTCCTTGAGGCCTTTATACTTCATCTTTCTTTGAGCTTTCCATGTTGATCACTTGGACTTTTATTCTTTGAAGCTGTTTCTTTAATATCAATGCTCTCATGATTTTCAGGTTTTAAACTTTAAATCCATGCTTCAAGCTTGATATAATCATCCTTATCTGAGGTACAAGCTCTCATGAACTCTTTAGCCTTACATTTTTCATTTAGTCATGAAAATACATCACTTAACATAGCATGTTAAGATCCACTTGTTTGTTAGCATCAAAATAAGATGTTAAGCCTTATAAGGTCAACAACGTAACTTCACCTTGAAAGTCCGATCAAGAGAGTTACGTGGCCTCCTAACTGCCCTCGGAGCGTCGTCCCCATTAACGGTTAAGATCCTCATGTCAGAGAGCAATTATTGTGCCTATACCCTTTCTTCCGCCTGTCACCCCGTGGCACTGGCGCTAGGAGATGCTTTTTCTCCCGGTCGTTCAATCACTCGAGCTTCAAAGGTCCCAATTGCCCTTGTTAGGATCATTAAATGCCATCTATTCTCCCCTCATAAGTTGCTTCCCTAACTTTCCAATTAATTGGTAACACGTGGCACCTTTGTCACCTCTGCGATCAATGTTGGGGGGGCCTTCAGATCGGCCACCGTTCAATCCTGCGAGGCTTCAACGAACATTATCGTTCATGTTAGAAGCATTGATCATGTCCCATCCCCCGGCGCAACACATGGCAAACATGTCACTATCATCATCAACGCGTTCAGAAGCCCACGAACCTTTTCCCAGAGCCATCGGATCGTCCTCCCATCCTACGGACGAAACCACACCACGACATTGCATCTACGGCCGGGGTTCTCCACACGTCAAGCAGGAGTTTTTTCCCGTTTTAACTTTTTTTTAAAAAAATATATTAAATAATACCTCATTCTGGGAAGTATTTCCCAGAATGACTCTGACGTAATCTCGCTAGTCCAAGTAGCGATTTTTAACCAAATCTCGCTACTCCAAGTAGCGAGATTTACACGTGTCACTGGGGTTTATTTTTCATGAAGAACAAATCTCGCTACTTGGAGTAGCGAGATTTGGTTAAAAATCGCTACTTGGACTAGCGAGATTACCACGTGTCAGTGCAGATTATTATTTGTAAAAGACAAATCTAATTATGTGTTGTAAAAAAATATTATTTAATATATATATTTTAAAAAATGAAAAAAAAAAAAAAACTCGGTTCCTTGTGTTGTAGTGTTTTTGGCTCGTTGAATGGATTGTCTCGGGTGGACAGCCCCAAAAATGATAAATAAAGATGCAGTCATCGATTCTCCTGAGAGGCCGTGAGTAAATATTGATGACAAATGACGCATTTTTTATACTAATACTTGTACTTGCTCCGCTATTCAGCCCAAGCCTGGCTGAGGAAGAGTTACGAGACATAAAACAAAAAAAATATGCAGATTGGCTCGTGCATACTATATTGAATATAATGATTCCATCATTCATGATAAGATCAATAATAAGATAAATAAGTGTTGGAATATTACTTCAAGAATTGAACAGTTGGAACTGAAATCCAAAGCTACGCAAGTTAAATTAGAAGAAGAGAAGATTAGCTAATTAGTTAGCCTGATTAGTTAGTTTTCTTTATTCTTGATTCTTGTATTATATAAATACAAACATATACTCTGTATTTGAAGCAGATTATAGAGAAAAATTTTTCAACTTATGTAAAAACTTCACATGGTATCAGAGCACTTGCTTCCCTTCCGCAATTTTTTTTAATTTTCAAGAAACCACGAAAGCTCTGTTTTTAGCCAGACTGCGCCTCAAAATTCTGAGCAGTACGAATATTCAGAAAAATTCGGACGCTGATCAAGAGAAGCTGATAGATTAGTATTTTGTATCGGCATTATTCTAGTATCAAATTGCAAAGCCTCAAGTGAATTGCTTTTATCTTTGGTCTTTACAAAGAAAAATTCGTTGATCTGCAAATTTTTTATATTTCTTCGATAAATTCCATATATGACTTCTGCTGATAATTCTACCAGTTCTCAAAATTGTCATCGTATGATCAATCTTTCTGATGATTCATCCAGTCCATATTACTTACATCCAAGTGATAATCCTGGTGCATTACTGGTTTCTAAAATTTTTAGTGGTGATAATTACATTGCATGGAGTCGGTCAATCACCATTGCTCTAACAGTTAAAAATAAGGTAGCATTCATTGATGGCTCGATTCTTGCTCCTTCTATAAATCAGTGTTCTCACCATACTACATGGCTGCGTGCAAACAATCTAGTTCTTTCATGAATATGTTTTCCATTTCCAAGAAAATAAGAAATAGTCTTGTCTATGTTACATCTGCTGTTGATCTTTGGAATGAGCTGAAAACAAGATACTTACGAAGTGATGGTCGCAGAGTTTTTCATCTTGAAAAATCTCTTAGTTGTATTACTCGGGGTTGTTTATCAATTACTGAATATTTTAATTCATTCAAATCATTATGGGATGAATATATTAACTACCGACCATTCCCTACATGTAGCTGTGGTAAAATGGCAACTTGTACCTGCAACCTGTTTGATTTTTTGTTGGTTAGACAGCAATCTGATTATGTGTTGAAATTTTTGATTGGTCTAAATGAATTCTATGCTCCAATTCGAAGTAAATTGCTTATGATTTCGCCATTACCAAGTATGGCGAAAGTATTTTCTTTACTACTTCAAGAGGAAAGTCAAAGACAACTAAATAATGTTGTCAGCAGTGAAACTCATGCTTTGATTGCCAAACAAAAGATTCATCCATCTGGTTTTTTGAACTTCTCAAAGGATAAATAGAAGAGATTTTCTCTATACTGTACACATTTGTTGATACAATGGGCATACAATAGAAAAATGTTTTCATCTTCATGGTTTCCCTCCTAATTAGACTGGACCAAAAGGAAAAAGGAAGCCACCTACTGCACATGCTGCCATGACAACTCCTGAGCTTTCTCTTCAACAGAGTAATGAGGATCCAAAGTTTTCTTTTACTTATGAGGAATTCAATAAATTGCTAGCACTTGCAAATTCTACTTCATCTCCAATATCTCATCAAACATCTTCTCCGGCTGTTAACATTGTTACTTCTCAATTTTCTTGTAACCGTTCAAATTTTTTTTATTTAGTTTCTTCATCTCTGCAGAATGTACATTCATGGATTCTAGATATAGGTGCAACAGATCACATGATATGTTCACCTTCATTATATTCTTCTCCACCTACACCAATCAACACTTCCATAAATTTGCCAAATGGAAACTCTTTTCCAGCTTCACATTGGCAGTATTTGCATTTCAAATATACTGTCTTCACATAATGTGTTGTGTGTTCCCAGTTTTTCATTCAATCTGTTGTCTGTTTCTAAATTAACAAAACAATCTAACATTTGTGTTTCTTTCTTTAACTCATATTGCCTTCTACAGTACCAATTAAGAAAGAAGATGATTGGGACCAATTAACTTATATTGCCTTCTATAACTCATATTGAGAAACATGGACTGTACCATTTATCTCAAGTTCCTTCAAAGGCTGCTACTCACAATCAAGCGAAGTTTCATTCTTCATCTTTGGCTTCAACCATTACCCAAAATCAATTAGATACCTGACACTACAGACTTGGTCATGTTTCCAACTCAAGGTTACCTTATCTTAAACAGCTGGAGTCATCTATATCTTTTAATACCACACATGTTTGTGATGTATGTCATTTAGCAAAACAAAGAAAACTCTCATTTCCTGTATCTTAGTCTAGTTCAAAGAACAGATTTGATTTGATCCATTGTCATATATGGGGACCATTCAATGTTGTTTCCTATTCTGGTTTCAAGTGTTTTCTTACTATAGTTGATGATCATACTCGTTGTACTTGGGTATACATGCTCAAGATGAAATCTGAACTTTCTTCTATCGTTAAAAATTTTTGCACAATGGTAGTAACCCAATTCAATGTTCCTGTTAAAATAGTGAGATCAGATAATGATCCTGAATTTCTTTTAACTCAATTCTATAATGACCATGGCATTATACATCAAAGATGTTGTGTACAAACTCCACAACAAAATGGTGTCGTGAAAAGAAAACACCAACATTTGTTCAACACTGCCAGGGCCTTATTGTTTCAAGCAAATCTGCCTTTACCTTTCTGGAGTGACTGTGTCTTAACTGCAGCTCACATTATAAACAGAATTCGAACTCGAATTTGATCAACACTTACAACCCATAGACATAAATCGTATTTGGTTGCCTTTGTTTTGCATCAACACTTACAACCCATAGACATAAATTTGATAAAAGATGTACCAAATGTTTATTCTTGGATTATCCTTCTAACATAAAAGGTTACAAATTAATGGACCTTAATACTAATAAATTTTTCATCTGAAGAAATGTAGTTTTTTCTGAAACTATTTTTCTTTTGAAGGTTTTTTCACCTAATCCTGAATCACATTCTTTGTTATTCCCTCCATCAGCTTCTACATCTGATTTTTTTTATTCTTCTAATAAAACTCCTCCATCCTCTTCACATTCAACCAACAATCACCTAACATCTTTGAACAATGTTCCCATCCCAGATATTATTTCACCACAACTCAGAAAATCTTCAAGAATTACATGACGACCAAGCTATTTGCATGATTTTTACTGTGGTACAGCTTCCAAGGTTTCACTTGCAACTTCTTCATCTTATATCGCTAATTGTTTTTCTAATAAAGGTATTATATATCCCATCTCTGATTATCTTTATGAAAAACAATTATCTCCTTCTCATAAAGCTTTTCTAGTCTCCATTTCAGCTTCTAAAGAACCCAAAACGTACAAATTAGCTACTCAAATACCTGAATGGCAAGCTGCAATGCAAAATGAATTAAATGGCTTGGAATTAAATAAAACTTGGGAACTTGTAACTCTTCCTCAACATAAATAGACTATTGGTTGTAAGTGGGTATTTCCAATTAAGGCAATGAGCTTTTGGAACTATTGAAAGGTACAAAGCTCGATTAGTAGCTAAAGGTTACACTCAACAAGTAGCCTAATTTTTTTAAAACATTCTTCCAATACAGTTGATACCAGTATGTTCACAACATTACATTCACGAGACTTATATACATTAAACATATCAAAATAGTATACTAATTTCGGCAGAGTCCTGTTTAAAAATTGAGCATATCCATCCACGCACCTGTGCAAATATAACATTCTTCCAATACAGTTCATACCAGTATGTTCACAACATTACATTCACGAGACTCGTATACATTAAACATACCAAAATAGTATACTAATTTCGGCAGAATCCTGTTTAAAAATTGAGCATATCCATCCACGCACCTGTGCAAATATAACATTCTTCCAATACAGTTCATACCAGTATGTTCACAACATTACATTCACGAGACTCGTATACATTAAACATACCAAAATAGTATACTAATTTCGGTCACCTGCTCCTGTTTAAAAATTGAGCATATCCATCCACGCACCTGTGCAAATATAACATTATTCCAATACAGTTCATACCAGTATGTTCACAACATTACATTCACGAGACTCGTATACATTAAACATACCAAAATAGTATACTAATTTCGGCAGAGTCCTGTTTAAAAATTGAGCATATCCATCCACGCACCTGTGCAAATATGACATTATTCCAATACAGTTCATACCAGTATGTTCACAACATTACATTCACCAGACTCGTATACATTAAACATACCAAAATAGTATACTAATTTCGGCAGAGTCCTGTTTAAAAATTGAGCATATCCATCCACGCACCTGTGCAAATATAACATTCTTCCAATACAGTTCATACCAGTATGTTCACAACATTACATTCACGAGACTCGTATACATTAAACATACCAAAATAGTACACTAAATTATACCTGCTTGTCACTTTACCTATTGCTGCTCTATAGATTCAGAATTAAGTAAATTACATTATGTACAAATGATACTCCAAACAATTACATTATGTACAAATAGATGCTGTACAAATGAAGTCATTAGTAAATGAATAATGAATAAATACGTTATGTACAAATGAAGCCGTAAACATACATCTGATGTACAAATCAAATTATGAACTAATTCACAACTACATATATCGGCTACTCGGTACCGCATGGAGGTCGTCTCCGGTGTCGGGGTGGCTGCCGTCTGTGTCTGCCCTCACCTGGCTGCTCCTCCGCGTCTGGTGTCCGGTTACGTCGAGCGGCTACATGTCTGTCGTGTCCGCCCACACGTACTGGAGAATCCCTCTCTAGGTGAAGCTGACGAGGAGCTATGTCGTATGTAGTCTCTGGACGACTCCGACCTGGTAAGCCGGGTGCGTCCACCTCCTCCGCATCGAGAGGGTCGTCCAGTAAGTACGACATCGACGGCGTCGCGGCAGAGTCAGATCGATAATCGGCCGGTCTACTGGAGGGTCCCGCAATATCAGCAGCGGATGGCCCAAACACATACTCCTCATGTACAATGGGTGGTGAGAAGGTCGGACTCGATGGACGGCTGGAGGTAGCTGCTCTACCCCCTCGTACTGGAGCTGCTCGACCACCTCGTGGAGCCGGCGTCCGGCGCGGGGTAGGGATCCGTCGCCCGTCCTCATAGACAATCTCCAAACCAACTCTCGCTAAATCGCTCACAACAGGGTCTGATGATAGCGACTCCACCTGGTGTAATACGTCAGCCTGCATCATACGAAAATAGTGTTTAAAACATTGAACTACTAATCAACACGGTAACAAATTAGGTACACGTTTGAGTAAGCGTACGAGGCTCATGTAGACCGCCGCAGTCCTATTTACGAAGCGACGTGTGCTCGACCTGTACCACGCATAATATGGATCCTCCGGACGCATCGGGCCATCTGCCCGGACTCCCTCGACAATGTAGTCGCGCCTATGTACCCACATACTCACGTACATGGCGTGCTCCGCTGCCCAATCTGTGTTCCCCCGACCGCGACCATCAATCTCGTGCAAGTCCTCCCCACGTACATCCACCCCTGAGGTACAGAAGCGACCGGGAATGCCCTGTCGAAAGCCAAACTGGCGCATCACTCGGTCTGGGAGATGCCACTCGACAATATGAAAACATATGAGTGGCACTCGGGCAACCCAGAGGTCTGATCCAACTGCATAACCAGGTGGTAGGCCGGCAACAATGTCATCCGTGTAGGGCGTCCATACGAACTGCGCGTAGACATATAGTAAATGTTAGAGCTATAAGTGTGTCCCTGTCGGTAATCAAACGCAAAGAACACAGAAACCAATTCCATGTGTCGAGGCTTTCCTCTTGCACAATAGCGAATGTAAGGGGAAATATTTGCCTATTTGCATCGGGGCACGTTGCAATAAGGAGTTTGCCCTTGTACTTACCGTACAAGTGTGTCTCGTCGACACATATAACGGGAGGGCAGTGACGAAAACCCTGAATAGATGCTGCAAATGACCAAAATATAGATATGAAGGTAGCGCTGTTAGTGCTACCTGGAAGCGGAGTTGACCTCCACCTGACTGTAGTCCTAGGATTGTACGCGCGCATCGCTTCCATCCACTTTGGTAACGTTTCATACGATTTATCCCAATCACCGAAGACTTGGGCTATTGCCTTCTGTTTGCCCAACCAAACCTTCTTATAAGATATTGAATACCCGAATCGACGATCAATGAACTCCTTCAATGTAGCGATCGACGTCGACGCATCTCCCCTGATCATACTCACTATCTCCCCAGCAATGAGGGCCGACGTGATTTGGTTATGGTCCTGCGATATAAGCTCATTCAGACACGTATGCGGACCACTATATTGGGTGATTTCAAAAAAACGGTGTATCATCCGATACATGGCACGCAATCTCCACGCGCAAGCGTGGTCCTTACACCTAGCAACCCACAACTCAGGAGTAGATCGCACCACATGGAAGTCATGGTGCGTGCGAGCGTGATATATTCGCACTGCGACGATCAGCTGATCCTTCGAACCGAAGAGCATCCCCTTACTCAACTCAGAGGATTCTTCCCAACGAGTGACGTGTATGGGAAGCTCATCGACCGCAGTTAAATCTGCAGCACCTAGGTCAATTTGACCGTACATCGGAAGCTCGCCGATGAATTGCGCGTCAAACGTTGCGTCGCCCGTGTCATGATGAGGTAAGTTCACATCATTGGGAACATCATTTAACCCTTCACCCATTTCCTGCTCGTGCATGTGTTCGTCTTCAATATGAACATCATTTGTAATGTTCATGCCCTCGTCCAATGCGTCGTTCGCAATGGCAAACAACGATGCTGGTACCGCACTCGGCACGTGTTTGCAACCTGCCGGCGAAAACGTGTGAGGAATAGGTGCTTTGTAATCCGACGGCTGGAATGACGATCCCGAATATTCATTAAAATCGACCGTGGACATAGCACGAACCTCCCCACCAACATCGACCTGATGTGTTTGTTCGGTGTCTTCACCGACTTCACCCAATTGCTCCGCCGGCTCATCTGGTTGCCCAACTGCAATTACACCCACTTGAGGAATAGTCTCGACATACAAGTGCATCGTCAAATATGTCTCACCGACACAGTGTGCGTCCAATACAATACGCAACCCATAATCATCTGATATCGGAACAGCCTCGTAGAACGCTGTATTATTTAACTCGCGCGCAGGGTATCTTGCGGTCACCCGCAATGCATATTGATCTGGATCGATATGCAAATATTTATATATCTTCGTATATAATTTACTTAATTTACACCTACGACCAATTCGAATAAGTCGAACTGGCCGACTACTATACCTAACACCATCTAATGCGGTTATGATGTTCCCCCCTATATATAAAAATACCGTGACTGGATTACTGCTTGAGCTTCCTGCCATTTAGATCGGCGATCGAGAAATAAAACAAACCTACGCAACACAAAATTGTATGTATAAGTGATGTGTAAATGAAACGAAATAACTAATAACTATAAACCAAATAGATGTATACAAATTCTAATGAATGAATGAACTTAGAGTTTGGACTTAACTTTCCCCCTCTAGAAAATAAATAGATGAATTCAATGTCTATGAATAAATAACATGAATATGTTTGATTTTCCCCATATGACATATACTTCGGATTTTCGGAAAATTTGTGATTCAACTTAGAATCCAAAGAACTATTAAATGGTGCTCTTAAGAGTAATTTTTTCAAACTGGTACTTCGTACTCTGCAGTGCTTTAAAATGTGAACACTACATTTATATCGATATATTGGTGAAAAATACGCTCGAATCAGAGGAAAAAAAACTCATTACTCTCCTATAATAATGTGACCTTTTAGCTATCATCTCTACAGTGTTCCCAGTCAGCGTCATCGACGGTGACTAGTCGAGGCCGTGGCCTCCTCATACCATTGGATCTTTAATGGTGCTCTGTCGACTGTGGCCTCCTCAGGCACCCCCCCACCCTAGGATCTTATACATATGGGGCTTTTTTCATGGAATTTTTTATTTTGGTCATGATCCCTAAGGAACCGCATTTTTTAGAACTGCTGCACCCACCAAATAACTCGGGTAATCCAACTAATTGTCTTATGCTACTTTAGGATTGTAATGATAGTAAGCTATTCAAGCGCCTTTCTTGTTTGGCATTTTCTGTGCAGTGTAGCAGTTGCCTCTATTTATATATTGGTTGAAGTCATTGTTCTATTACATAGGATGGACTAATGACAGAGGATGAGTGAGATAACCTTTCATAGCTAGAGCTGTGATTATGTGAACATTGCCTCTGTGTATGTGATTTTGGGTGAGTTAGAATTGAGTAAATTGTTGGAAACCAAGTAGTAGGCTTGTGAGTATTGGTGAACAAAATACAAAAGAAATTTAGGCTATGAGCTTGGAGAACTAAGAAAACTCTTCACTCAAATAGAAGTTGTCAAACAATACGAAAACAAGATCATCTGAGTCTAATAGAGGGATAACTCATTGATGTCCATACAGCAAGTCACATTATAGTTGGATTCTTGAGTAGGCAGACAAAGAGGTAATAAATTTTCTTTCATTTTCATAGCCTACACACACACACCCCAAATACTAGTGTCAAAAACACGTTTTAACATTCTTCTCAAGATGGGTTAAAATTGGAGTCTCATGTATGAGAGAGAGATTATTGGAATTATTGTGAAAGGTACTAAAAATCAATTATTAAGTATTTGGAAAGATTAATCCTATAAGTTAACTTTTGAAATTGAGAAGACGTAGCATCCAACAATATATATATATATATATATATATATATATATATATATATATATATATATATATATATATGCATCATTGTGCTGTGCTAGCCCTAATTTTTTTTTTATTAGTTTCTTGAAGAACTAATTCATAAATCTAGAACTAAAATAAATTATTTAGTTAAAGATTAGAAAAGTGAAAAAGAAAACATATTATATAAATATGTTTCTTTATGTAGTCATTTTTCATTTTTAATTTTCAATTTTTAACTATTTATGAAAAAAATTTAAATAGAATTCAAAGTTATATATCTAAAAAATTATAAAAGCAATGATATAATATTTTTCACAATTTTTCAAATGTCATGTAAAAAAAAGATTTTATTATCAAATAAATTTGGATAGTACAACAATTAATTAAACTAATTATAATAAACTGTATTTTTCTTTTTATAATATTTTTAATATATATTCCGCAAATATTTTATTTTTTAATTATATATTTAAAATATCAATTGATTTAAAAATAATACATAAATATTTTGTAATTACAAAATTTAGGTTATATTAATTTTCATAAATATTAACCAAACATATTGTCAAATTTTAATTTTTCAAATAGCCTTAAATTAACTGGAAAAAATAAAAAAAAATAAAGGGAAGAGAAAAGCCTAACGATGTGTTCAATGTTTAGAAAATAATTCTCAATTTTTAGATTCTTTTTTTATACATTATAAAAATATCACCTTTTTTTTTTTTGTTCTTCAGCATTAATATAACAGTCGGAATTTTTTTTTTAAATTTTCAACATAATTATTAATAACCCGAAAAATAAGGTATAAGATCCTAAGATCTTATACATATGACAATACAATTTATAATTATAATGTACACTCACATTCATTGAAAGCATCAATTAAAATCATATAATTTACATGTTATGTTCACAACTTTAGTGCATGTGCCAAATTATATTAAAAACAGTACAAGAAAATTTAAGAATTGAATAACAAAATTTCCCATTTTGAAAGTAAACCATATGATCTAATTATAATTGCACAATTATTCAAACGAGTAGAAGGAAATTTAACTAATTTTGTGAGTGGATGAAACTTCAAAAATTTCTAAGGCATGAAAAATAATGCATTTTGCAATGAAACAACAATCCAAAATAAATATATAAATATTGAACTACAATTTGAATGGAAAAAATAAAATATTATCAGCAACAAATTAAATTCAAATACCCAAACAAAAAAATATTATCAGCAAAAAATTAAATTTAAATACCAAAATAATGAAATACAAACCTTAAGAGCAGTGTTTGTCCACGATTCTTTTAACACAAATCACAAATTCTCTCTCGGATTATCAAAACTTTCGATGAAATAAAAATAACGTAAAACAAATACTGAAGATGAAAAACATAACTTACCCCATCTCCTTATATAACTTGTAATGTGATGAAGTCCCAACGGTCACCTGCTCGGCTGTCTTCCTTCAACGGTCACTGCTCGGCTCTGCAACAGTCTGTTCGCGCAAGAAAGGAGGAAGAAAGAACTGGCCAAGTTATTCCGAAGCAAATCTCGCTACTCCAAGTAGCGAGATTTGCCACGCGTCGACATCCGGCTGGAGGTAATTCAAAAGGGGTTGACAGAGCATTAATTATCAGATCAAAATCTCGCTACTTCGTGTAGCGAGATTTGCCACGCGTCAAATTCTGGTTCGCAGACAGTTACACGCGTCCAAACGTGGCTGCCGGAGTGTTGCTTGTCCCAATTAAATCTCGCTACTTGGAGTAGCGAGATTTGGTTAAAAATCGCTACTTGGACTAGCGAGATTACGTCAGAGTCATTCTGGGAAATACTTCCCCGAATGAGGTATTATTTAATATATTTTTTTTAAAAAAAGTTAAAACGGGAAAAAACTCCGTCAAGCAGCCTCAAATGTCAGACCACTCCTCCTCTCGCTTGATGCCACATGTTGACATGTTTCCCTACACGCGTGGGCATGTACGTACACTATGCTTACCCCACCCACACGCATGTACCCATTCCCATTCGTGCATGCACACGTTCATGCATGTGCTCATCCACGCATGCACCCGCACTTACCTCCATGCGCACAACTCACATGCCCATATCTCATGCACATGAACACCCATCCATGCGCTCAACATCCATGCTCGTGTCCATAAGACATACTCTGAACCCGATGATCTCGACCAAGACATTAAATTGGTTCTTTCCCAGATCGGTTAGTGCTTAACCAACTCCTTCCCCGAACCGGTTTACCCCGATTTTCTTCATCTCACTTGTTTGTTATTATTTAGATATTCAAAAAATTCACAAAAAATCACAAAATTCTTAGAAAATCCCAAAAATATTTTCATACTTTGATTTCCATGGTTTTTAGTTGTGCTATTTTGAAGTTTGGGAAAAATATTGAAAATCACAAAAAATTACAAAAAAAAATGTTCACACTTAGAAAAATCACAAAAATATTTTTAGGCCCAAAAAATCATTTTCATCCCGAACAAATTCCAAAAAACCTCCCGAAATAGTATTTTCCTACTTAGAATAACTTATAAATTTAAAAACTCCAGGGAGCGTACTTCATACCCTATTTTCTCGATTTTTTGTACCGATGATTGCAACAAAGGGCATGAACTCTTCAGAGTATTGGATTGTCCCGATTCTGAGGGAGTACCTATATAGTATCTATTTTGTGCATTTTCTTTGATTTTTGGAAGGAAGTAATTTTGAAAGGCTTATTAAATTTATTTTGGGATAATTTTTGATTAATTTGGTTTTGTTCGTAAAGAACGGGCACGTAGGGGGTGCTAATACCTTCCCCTCGCATAACTGTGCTTCCAAGCCCGACTCTGGTCATGCAGACTGATTCTACCCCTAACGGGGTAGCAATCAAGTGTTCCCAAAAGGTTAGTTGCGATTCCATCACACATTATTTTTTCACGAAAAATACTTTTCAAAATACACATCCAATTTTTCCCAGTTCGCAGCCGCACCCCCATTTGCCAGAGTGGTTCTCTGGCAGGTTCAGGACGTTGCAATAGTTTGGCGACTCCGCTTGGGACGCTTGAGAATTGAGCCAGTAATTAGTTGAAAATTATCCCAAAATCCAAATTTGATAAGCTTTTGAAAGCACTCCTTTCGTTTTTGTACAAATTGATAACTTGGTTGCATATATGTGAATAATTGTGTGTATAAGATTAATTGTAATGCTTTGCTTGTTTTGATACTTGGATAAGCATGTGATTAGTTCTGATTGCTTTATTTCCATAGCTAAGCATGCGATTAATTATGAATATCTTGAATAAGCATGATGTTTTGTTTCCTTTACTGTTTTGTTAAAGCATGTGATTAGTTGTATCTTGAATAAGCATGATGCTTTGTTTCCTTTCCTATTTTGTTAAGCATGTGATTAGTTCTATCTTGAATAAGCATGATGCTTTGTTTCTTTTGTTGTTTTATTAAGCATGAGTATTGTGTTCAAGCAAGCATGTGAATAAATGTGGGGTAGAGGGTGTAGGCTGGAACCGATGAACTCACACACCCTCACAACTCTATACCCGGGCTTTTCCTCTTAGGATTAGATAGGGGTGTAATAGCGTTTGTCCTTTCGTAGCTAAAACTTGATGGGACTCGTGAACCACTCTGCTTAGTGCGAGCTTTGTCCGTAACTCTGTGAGGGAGGATGAAGTTTCAATCTGAGAACCTATTGTCAATAAGGATTAGAGTCTAACCACACATGATTGTCCATAATCTCTTGCCTAGGGTAGAGCCTCAGAGAACCCCATGTACATACCTTCCCTTGGGTTGGGACAGAAGCCACATCTTTCTCCATATGTTGTAATCCATGTCTGTTGTATATATGTTTTGAAATGCTTTGTGTTGTACATCCTGCATCCATATCAGGCATCCATATCACTTGGCCAACGTTTTGTGAAAAACCTAATTCATTTAAAAGTCAAGCTCTATCTATTAAAGTACCCTACCCAGGGGAAAATGGATCCTTCATGGGATCATTAAGGTTTTTCCTGGAACTCTGGTTGAATGATTGTTTAGGTTGCATTACATGCATACATGCATGCATGTTCTTCTCCAATGAGCTGGTAATCACTTTCTGACTTCCTGTTAGGATAAATTAAAATCCAGAATTCCAACATTGAGCCCACCTTTACTCACCCCTACAACACCAGGAGTAAAGCAAAAATCATGGCTAAACAATTGGAAGGCAGAGTCCTAGGAATAGAACAGTGGCAAGAAGAGCTGAATAGTAAGATGAATAAGCTTTTGGACCTAATGATGAACAAGGGTAAGACTGTGCAACCACAAAATGATGATGGGGAGTCAGACCCCACTTACCCTCCGAGATTTACCCCAGTACATGGACAAACCTCGACACAACCTTCGATCGCCGTAGAAAACCCCCCACTAAACAGTGCTTTATGCATTCCTACTGCACCGACGCTATGAGTCCCAGCAATCGGAGTACCCCCGATAATGTTGATAGATGTTGAGGCAAATAAAATCACAACTGAGTGTCGTTGTGACGTACTTGAAGAATGGTTAAGGGTCATGGAAGGGTCCAATTCATTCGGTCCCATTGATCCGAAAGACCTCTGCTTGGTGCCAAAGATCACTTTAACGCCGAAATTCAAGCCGGACTTTGAAAAGTATGACGGAACCCGGTGTCCCCAAGCCCACTTACTGATGTACTATCAAGCGATGATAGCGTACTTTGATGACGGAAAGCTAATGATGCATTGCTTTCAAAGCAATTTGACCAGGTCTTCTATCCATTGGTACATTTAGTAAGATAAGGCCCGGGTTCGCACTTGGAAGGACTTGGCCAACGCCTTTGTCACTCACTACCACCACGTGACAGAGATGGCACCTGACTAAATGACTCTGCAAGAAATGGAGAAGAAATCCACTGAAACGTTCAGAGAGTATGCTTATAGGTGGAGGGATATGGCGATCCAGGTGGATCCCTCAGTAAATAACCAAGAGGTCATTTCTTTGTTCATGAGCACACTAAAAGACCCCTACCGCACGCACCTTCGAGGAGCAACTCCCCATAATTTCATGGATATTGTGGCTACAGGAGAGACAATTGAAGCCGACATTAAGGCAGGTCGCGTCAGAGATGGTGGAAACCAGGCCAGTTCAGGAAAAAGATAGATAGGTAAGAAGAAGGATAAGGAAGCTCATATGGTTCAGGGGCATTATTATCAAGGAGGTGGAAATCGGTGGTCTACGAAGAATTTTTCTTTTAGACCCACCGTTAATCAGATTGCGCAAACAGGCATGAGGCCTCAAAAGGCTTCTCCCGAGCCAATGCCGCCCATCCAATTAACCAAGCACGGGAAAGGGGCGTTGTAACAACCCAAAAAATAATGGTAATTAAATAATAAGAAGAAAGGGAAATGGAAATAGGAACAAAAGGAGGCAGCCGACTTCGTCGATGAATATAGGGGTTTCGTCGACAAGGGTTCTTTGGGATCTCGTCAAAGAAGTTTCGTCTCGTCGACGAGAAGATATCGAGAGAGAATTTTTGGAAGTCTAAATTCATTGACGAGGGTTTAAGTTCATCGACGAGTCTTCTTCTTGGCCTCGTCGACGAGATGACGTGGCTCGTCGACGAAGGCCACAGTTTAAATAGGCCTAAAATCCATTTTTGGCCGAAATTTTCTATGCAGAACCTCTCTCTCTCTCTCTCTCTCTCATCCTTTGGTTCTCCAACCTTCTCTAAAGCCACCATGATGCTCTTGGAAAAGTTCTCTGCAAGTCTGCTGGGGCGGATCGTCGGTGGGGCTGAGTTGGAAACCATCCCAAATCCAGGGTAAGACTTTCTACTCAGTATTTGCCTATTTGACAATTTTAGAAAGCGTAGTATGCGTAGAAGTACTGAACTTTAGTTTTGGGAAATATCGTTTTCAGGGTGTTAAGTAGGGAACCCTGCAGGTGTAGGAGTATCTCTCTTAAGGGCTTTTCAAGACTCAAGTAAGGGGATAAACTAAGTGAGTAATTTTGTGAAAATATGTATATTGTTACAGCATTTGATTTTAGGAAAAATAAATATATATTTATATATGATTTATATTTGGGAAACATTGCTGAAAATGATGGTATGTTAGATATATTAAAAACCTATTTCGTGTGGTATGAGTAGAAATTATAATGAAAAACTGTTTTTGGGAATGTGTTAATGACACGGATTTTTATAATGGAAAACCGGCGTATGGGCCAAGATTTTGATATATTTGCCGGCGTACGGGCTGAGCTATGTATGTGATTTGCCGGTGTATGGGTCGTGCTATGGATATGATTTTCCAGAGTACGAGCTGAACTATGGATATGCTTGCCAGCGTATGGGCCGAGCTATGGAAATGATTTGCCAGCGTACGAGCTATGCTATGGATATGATTTGTCGGCGTACGAGCCGAGCTATGGTAAAATGTGAAATACTGGCATACAGGACAATGATTTTCATGATATACGTATATATGAAAAATGATATGATTGATTTGATAAGTAATGATATGAAATATCCATATATCACAGTTTCAGTATATGTTATATAATATCAGAACCTAGTTGGCTTGGTCTAGGCTGGCACTTGCACGGTACTGTTGCTATGTGTCCATGGTCATCATGATCATGATATTTGTGTTAACGCCGCTGTATGGAGTGGCATAAGATTGGATGGTCGATGTGGTTTTTAAGAAGTGTGTAAGCGCACCTGGTGTACGGACCAGGTCTGGCAAACCCATCAGACTTACATACTATACTTTTGACTTGGCAGTGGTCATCCAACCATTGTCAGGTCCCGCCTTAGGGCCACATAACCCAGGCATGTAGGGGTAATACATGACAACAGCCAGCTAACCTACCAGGATTTTTTTTGTATTATTATTTATATGAGATGAATTATGTTATGGAAACCATTATGTTCTTCCATGTTTGATTATACAACCCAGACATTTGGGGGTAATACATGACAACAACCAGCTAACCTATCAGGATTGTTTTCGTATTATTATTTATATGAGATGAATTATGTTATGGAAACCATTATGTTCTTCCATGTTTGATTATACATGTTTTCCCAAAAATGATGTATAAACAGTTTTACTGATTATGTTTATGATTATATGTATATCACAGAAATGGTTATGTTGCCACACACTAGTATTAGTTTATTTCCCTTACTGAGAGGTGTCTCACCCCAAAATTTTATAAACATTTTAAGAGCCCCTAATAGGAGAGCGGGTAAAGCCCCGATGATATAGTACTATCAATCTGTCCTTCCAGAAGGGTAAGTATTTTGATAGGGTCGGATGTATTTTGTGGGATGGCCCTAAGATATCTTTTGGGATGTGTACTGTGTGTATATAAATACCATGGTTGTAGTAACTCTAGTATTGTGATGGATGATTCTGTATTTATGATATTAAGATTACATGTTTTCTGCTGCTTAGGCTTCCGTTATGTGTTCCGATGTATCACTGGTACCCATGGGTCTAGGTGGATTATGATCTGTTGAGTTTTGTGATATTGATTTTATTATATTATGGAAAAAAATATGTGGAAATGAAGCAGGTCGTCACAGTTTGGTATAAGAGCCTAGGTTGCTAGGTTTCTGTAGACTTTAGAATGCAGCGGAAACAATTTGGAGATAGGACTTTGGTGGTAGTTTCTATGTTTTTTTTGGGTGACGATTTCAGGAAAACCATAGTAAGTTATTGTCGGGTTGTGTTCCTAGAATGTAAGACTGGGGAATAGTAATAAGTTGGAAATATTAAGATAAGTGGTGAGGATAGGTGGGTAAGTTATAAGGATAGAATTTCTAAGTTGCGTTTGTTGTTTTCAGGATGGATCCAGGAGGAAGTAGTGCCCATGCGAGTGGCAGTGATGGAACAAGGCCATCAGGTGCAGTTGGGACCGACTCTGACGCGGTATTACGTACGTGGCTCAGCAGGTTATGATTGAGATCGCTAGGAGCTCTAGGGAGCAAAATGGTTCATCAGTTGGCCATGGGTGCACTATCTAGAAGTTTACGAGGATGAATCCTTCGGCATTCTCAGCGGGAGTCGATCTTGTAGCTGCTGAGAACTGGATGCAGGAGACCGAGAAAGTTTTGGCTGTGTTGCAGTGTACTGAGGAACAGAGGGTCTTCTTTGCCACTTATAAACTGATGAAGGAGGCCGAGAAGTGGTAGACTGAGGTGAGATTGCTGGAGCAGGAGAGGGAAACTCCGATAGCCATGACATGGGACTGGTTTAAAAAGTTGTTCTTCAATAGATATTTTCCAGCTACTATCAGGGAGGCTAAAGTAGAAGAGTTCCTGAGTTTGAAGCAGGGACAGTTATCTCTCTAGTAGTATACGGTGCGTTTCATTGAACTTTCTCATTTCGCCCCGTATATTGTTCCTGATGAAGTGAAGAAGGCGAGGTAGTTTGAGAGAGGCTTGAGGTGGAGTATATTCAAGCAGGTGGTGGTGCTGCGAATCTAGGAATTTGTTGAGTTAGTCGACAGGGCAGCCTTGGCAGAGATTGGTGAGCATTTGGATGTAGAGGAGCCAAATCAAAGGAAGAGATCTGCATCTACGAGCTACCAGCAGGGTCCTAGATAGAACCAGTGGAGGAGAGGTAATCATGGCAGAGGGCGGAGGCAGGAGGACGCGAGATGCAAGCAGGGCAGGGTCCTCTGGTCTGTCAGATTTATGGTAGGAGACACTGGGAGAGTGTCGAGCAGGAAAGGTGGTGTGCTATCGCTGCGTTAGATCGAGGCATATGGTGCGAGACTGTCCTACCCCACTAGATGCAATTCCAGCTCCTAGACCATACCTGGGAGGTTATCGGGTGCCACATGGGGGGCTCGCAGAGGAATATTGCTCCAGCCAAGGTATTTAGTCTGACGCCGGGTGAGGCTGAAACGACAGGTGACATGGTGACAGGTATGGTTATTATGCTTTCTTTTAAAGTTATTACATTGTTTGATTCAGGAACTACACACTCGTTCGTGTCTTTGGGGTGTGTTAAACTATGTGGAGCAGAAACACAGTTGTTGAATGCTGAATTGTTAGTGTCTACACTGACTGGATCTTTAGTAAGATGTAGTAAAGTACTCCGAGGTTGTTCAATTGATATTGAAGGGGAAATTCTGTTTGCTAATCTGATAGTGCTGGACATGCACAAGTTTGATGTTATATTTGGCATGGATTGACTAGCAGCTAATTTTTCCAACATAGATTGCCGAGCACTAGAAGTGATATTCAGACCTCCGAGGAAAGCGAAATTCAGGTTTGTAGGATCGCAGGTGCAATCCCTGCCTTAACTAGTTTCAGCTATCCAGGCCAGGAGACTACTGCTGAGTGATTGTCAGGGGTTTGTGGCAATTGTGAAGGAGATATTAGAGAATGAATTGAAATTTGCTAGCATGCCTGTAGTAAAGGAATTTACAGATGTTTTCCCAGACGAGTTACCAGGCTTACCACCCAATCATGAGGTAGATTTCCCTATTGATCTACTTCTAAGTACAACACTGATTTCTAAAGTACCTTATCGGATGGCGCCAACAGAATTGGCAGAATTGAAGGATCAGTTGCAAGATCTACTTGATAAGGGCTTCATACGACCCTGTGTATCTCCATAGGGAGCTCCATTTTTATTTGTGAAGAAGAAAGACGGGTCTATGAGGATGTGTATAGACTATAGGAAGATTAATAAAGTGACAATCAAGAACAAATATCCTCTACCCTGTATTGACGATTTGTTTGACCAACTCCAAGGTACACTGGTGTATTCGAAGATTGACCTCAGATCTGGCTACCATCAGGTAAAAGTGAAAGTAGAAGACGTCTCGAAGACAGCCTTCAAGACCAAGTGTGTGCATTACGAATTTCTTGTTATGCCATTTGGTTTGACGAATGCTCCTGCGGTATTTATGGATTTGATGAATAGAGTCTTCCACCAATACCTAGACCAGTTTGTTGTTGTTTTTATTGATGATGTACTGGTCTATTCGAGGAGTTATGAGGAGCATGAGATGCACTTAAGGCAGGTTCTGCAAGCGCTTCGGGAAAAAAAGTTGTACGCCAAGTTCAGTTAATGTGAATTCTGGCTTGAGAAGGTCATGTTCTTGGGGCATGTTGTGTCTAGAGATGATATTTCTGTGGATCCTAGTAAGGTTGAGGTCGTAGTGAATTGGGCTAGACCACGGAATATCTAGGAGATCAGAAGTTTCTTGGGGCTAGCTGGGTATTACCATTGTTTTGTAGAGGGATTCTCAGTGTTATCAAGGCCTTTGACACGACTGACGAGGAAGAATGTCAGATTTGAGTGGGATGATAGCTGTGAGAAGAGTTTTCAATAGTTGAAGCATAGGTTTGTCACAACACCAGTATTAGTCATCCCGTGAGGAGGTGGGGGGTATGTTATTTACAGTTATGCGTCCTTGAAGGAACTTGGCTGTGTATTGATGCAGCATGGTAAGGTAATGACGTATGCTTATATACAGTTGAAAGAATATGAAAAGAACTACCCTACCCATGATCTTGAATTGGCTGCAGTTGTACATGCACTGAAGATTTGGAGGCATTATCTGTATGGCGAGCAGTGTGAGATCTTCTTCGACCATAAAAGTTTGAAGTACTTTTTCACTCAAAAGGAACTGAATATGAGGCAGAGAAGGTGGTTGGAGTTAATTAAGGATTTTGATTGTACCATCAGTTATCACCTAGGAAAAGCAAACGTGGTATCTGATGTGTTGAGCAAGAAGTCCAGGGAATCAACGTTGGCAACTATGAAGATCTAGTATTTGATCATGATGGATCTGGAGAGACTCGACATCGAATTAGTTGAAAGTGGTTCTTAGGCTCACATTGCCAGTTTAGTGGTGCAACCTATTCTACAGGAGAGGATTAAAGCCACCCATAAGGAAGACCCAGAGTTAGCAGAGGTGATAGACAGAGTACAGAGTGGTTAGGAGGAGGAATTCAATATTGCAGATGACGGGGATTTGTGGTTCCATTCCAGATTATGCGTTCCTGCCGATACTAATATCAGAAAGACTAGTTTAGAGGAGGCTCACAGATCTTTGTATACAGTTCATCCCAGTAATATGAAGATGTACAGGGATCTACAAGAGTCGTACTGGTGGAGTGGTAAGAAGAAAGAGATCGCCGAGTATGTAGCCCAGTGTCTGACATGCTAGAAGGTAAAGG
This sequence comes from Malania oleifera, assembly GCF_029873635.1. NCBI lineage: Eukaryota > Viridiplantae > Streptophyta > Magnoliopsida > Santalales > Ximeniaceae > Malania > Malania oleifera. The sequence continues at coordinate 134,243,630 of NC_080417.1, forward strand.
CTGAGCACCAAAGGCCAGCAGGGCAGTTGTAGCCATTATTTATCCTAGAGTGGAAGTGGGATCATATATCTATGGACTTTGTGTCAGGATTGCTGACGACGTTACATGGTCAAAATGCCATTTGGGTGATTGTTGACCGTTTGACTAAGACTGCCCATTTTTTACCTATCAAGATTAGCTACTCCCTTAACCGTTTGGCTGAGATTTACATTCAGGAGATAGTTCGTTCTCATAGGGTGCCAATATTGATTGTATCATTTTGAGACCCGCATTTTACGTCACGTTTTTAGAGGAGTTTGCAAGAAGCACTAGGGTCTCAGTTATCGTGTAGCACGACATTCCATCCTCAGTCAGATGGGTAGATTAAGAGGACGATACAGACATTAGAGGATATGCTCCGAGCGTGTGCATTGGATTTTGGGGGTAGTTGGACTCAGTTAATGCCGCTGGTGGAATTTGCGTATAATAATAGTTATTAGACCAGTATTGGCATGACTTCGTTTGAGACTTTATACAGTAGGAGATGTCGTTCTCTTTTATATTGGGATGAAGTGGGAGAGCGGCGAGTAGTAGGGCCAGAGCTTGTTCAGCAAGCGTGTGATAAGGTGAGCTTATCAGAGACAGAATCAGTGCAGCTCAGAACCGACAGAAAAGTTATGCTGATAATCGCCGTAGGAATCTGGAATTTGATGTGGGTAATCATGTGTTTTTTAGGATAGCTCCGTTGAAAGGGGTTATGCGATTTGGGAAGAAGGGTAAACTTAATCCTAGGTTTAACGGTCCATTTGAGATTCTATATAAAGTAGGACCGGTAGCCTACAAGCAAGCTTTGCCACCTGTGTTGTCCAGGATCCACGACGTATTCCATGTTTCTATGTTGAGGAAATACGTCCCAGATCCTTCTCATATCATCAGTTATGGTGAATTAGAACTCAATGATTCATTGGTGTATGAGGAAGTGCTGGTACAGATTCTGGATAGGAAAGTGCAGGAGTTACGTAACAAGGAGATTCCTCGGGTAAAAGTTTTGTGAAGGAATCATACAGTTGAAAAGGCTTCTTGGGAATCTGAGGAGCAGATGAAGCAGAGGTATCCGCATTTATTCCAAGAAGTCTAATAAGGTAAAATGTAAGTAGTTAGATAGTATATCTTTTGCAGGTACATGTAAAGGTTAATTAGTAAGTGGTATTTTAGTTTTGGGGGAATTTTCTTTTGTATATGTAATCTCCTAAGACTCGGAATGTAACCATGGTATTCTTCCACCATAAGTGAGGGTAAGTAATAAAATAAGTAGACCATTTTCCTGTTAAGGGATGATGAGTTACGTGAACAGTAAATTTCGAAGACAAAATTTTATAAGAAGGGGAGAATGTAACAACCCAAAGAATAATGGTAATTAAATAATAAGAAGAAAAGGAAATGAAAATAGGAACAAAAGGAGGCAGTGGACTTTGTGTTCATCGACAAAGTTGCATTTTGGATGGGATAATCCCAAGAAATTTTCCGGGCCTCGTCAATGAACACAGGGGTTTCGTCGACGAAGGTTCTTCAGGATCTCGTCAACGAAGTTCCGTCTCATCGACGAGAAGATAGCAAGAGAGAATTTTTGGAAGTTTGAAATTCATTGAGGAGGGTTTAGGTTTGTCGACAAGTCTTCTTCCTGGCCTCGTCGACGAGATGACGTGGCTCGTCAACAAAGGCCACAGTTTAAATAGGCCTAAAATCCATTTTTGGCTAAAATTTTCTGCGCAGAACCTCTCTATCTCTCTCTCTCTCTCATCTTTTGGTTATATACCCTTCTTTCTTCGATTTTGGGCCGGAATTCCGCCGGTTCGAGGATCTGAAGCCACCACGACGCTCTTGGGAAAGTTCTCTGCAAGTTTACCGAGGCGGATCATCGGTGGGACTGAGTTGGAAACCATCCCAAATCCAGGGTAAGGCTTTCTACTCAGTATTTGCCTATTTGACAGTTGTAGAAAGTGTAGTATGTGTAGAAATACTAAACTTTAGTTCTGGGAAATGTCGTTTTCAGGGTGTTGAGCGAGGAACCTTGCGGGTGCAGGAGTATCTCTCTTAAGGGCTTTTCAGGACACAAGTAAGGGGATAAACTAAGCTAGTAATTTTGTGAAAATATGTATATTGTTACAACATTTGATTTCAGTAAAAATAAACATATATTTATATATGATTTATCTTTGGGAAACATTGCTGAAAATGATGGTATGTTAGATATATGAAAAACTTATTTCGTGTGGCATGAGTAGAAATTATAATGAAAAACTATTTTCTAGGAATGTGTTAATGATACGGATTTTTATAATGGAAAATCGGCGTACGGGCCGAGATTTTGATATATTTGTCAGCGTACGGGCCGAGTTATGTATGTGATTTTTCGGCGTACGGGCCGTGCTATGGATATGATTTGCCAGCGTATAGGCTGAGCTATGGATATGTTTGCCAGCGTACGGACCGAGCTATGGAAATGATTTACCACCATACGAGCTGTGCTATGAATATGATTTGCCAGCGTACGGGCAGAGCTATGATAAAATGTGAAATACCGGTGTACGGGCCGATGATTTTCATGATATACATATATATGAAAAATGATATGATTGATTTGATAATTAATGATATGAAATATCCATATATCACAGTTTCAGTATATGTTATATAATATCAGAACCTGGTTGACTTGGTCTAGGCTAGCATTTGCACAGTACCGTTATTATGTGTCCATGGTCATCATGATCATGATATTTGTGTTAATGCCGCTGTACGGAGTGGCGTGAGATTGGATGGTCGATGTGGTTTTTAAGAAGTGTGTGAGCGCCCCTGGTGTATGGACCAGGTTTAGCAGACCCATCAGACTTACAGACTGTACTTTTGACTTGGCAGTGGTCGGCCAACCATTGTCAGGTCCCGCCTTATGGCGACACAACCCAGTCATGTGGGGGTAATACATGACAACAACCAGCTAACCTACTAGGATTGTTTTCGTATTATTATTTATATGAAATGAATTATGCTATGGAAACCATTATGTTCTGCCATGTTTGATTATACATGTTTTCCCAAAAATGATGTATGAACAGTTTTACTTATTATGTTTATGATTATATGTATATCACAGAAAAGCTCATGTTGCCACACACTAGTGTTAGTTTATTTCCCTTACTGAAAGGTGTCTCACCCCAAAATTTTATAAACATTTCAAGAGCCCCTGATAAGAGAGCGGGTAAAGTCCCACTGATTTAGTACTATCGATCTGTCCTTCTAGAGGGGTAAGTATTTTGATAGGGTCGGATGTATTTTGTAGGATGACCCTAAGATATCTTTTGGGATGTGTACTGTGTGTATATAAATACCGTTGTTGTAGTAACGCTAGTATTGTGATGGATGATTCTGTATTTATGATATTAAAATTACATGTTTCTTGCTGCTTAGGCTTCCATTATGTGTTCTGATGTATTCCTGGTACCCATGGGTCCAGGTGGATTATGATCTGCTGAGTTTTGTGACATTGATTTTATTATATTATGAAAAAAATATGTGGAAATTAAGCGGATCGTCACGGGCATCCAAGTAAATGTCAGCAAGATAGACCCCATTCCAATGGCTGAACCTATTCACTCAACTGAAGGAACGAAACATGGTTACAAGCATTCTGGGGATTCCTGTCTTACCCCCTTTTCCGCGTTGGTACGACCCAGATGTCCGATGCATTTATCATGCCAATACTCCTAGGCACTCCATTGAGTGCTACTAGGCATTCAAAAACAAGGTGCAGACGTTGAGGGATGTAGGGTGGTTCGATTTTAATGATAAGCAGTTTGGAATTTAGAGCGATCATTTATCAGACCACAGGGAAGGCAGCAACAAGTGAGGGTTTGGGAGCCAAGAAGGGGCAGAGAGGCTTGCTGATGACAAAAATCCCGCCACAACCTGAACAAAGTAATTTGCTTTTCAACCACCAGATTAGAGAATCTTTGGCTATTCAACTTAGTTCATGTGATGCTTTTGTTATTTTTGTTTTTCTCTTGTAATCCTTTGACAATTCAATGAAATTATGCATTTTCATTATAAGTTCAACTGCCAAGATTTTGTTTTCTTGTGTTTCATGCTAAGATTAGGAAAACAAAAATACCAGTATTCATGAGCCATGAAAATGATGAGAACCCAAAAAGGGAGGATGAATAGATGAAACAATTTCCCTCGCCAAGAAGCATGAAATAGTGTCGTTTGTTCCATAAGTTTATGATGCTCACGACTTATATTTTGATCCAACGACAGATGGCCATTATTGGCTGACCAATCTTCCCACAAAAAACCTAAGCACTGATTTATCGCTTGTTACACCACTTGAGCCTGGATGACAAAACATTTCTTCTAAAAAGTCATTTTCCTAAAAATTAAACTAGGTTCGGGGTTTCAGGAGTCTGGAAAATTACATGAGACAATAATTGACTACCCAAAATGATGGGAGGTCATTTTTCTGCTACCTAGAAAGAAGATTGAGGAACGAAAGATTCCTTTGATAACCCCTTTGAGCTTAAAATATTCAATTCTTGTTTTAACTTGTCAAAAGATCACACCCCACCCTGGGGCAATTTTGAAAGGTTTAGTCCCAAAAGGAGATCGAATGAAAATAAAGTTAAAATTCTTCCATAAAAGAAAAAGCAAAAAGAAGAGCATGCAAGAAAAAAGAAAGAAAGAAATTAAGTGACATACATCACATGTGATCTTTGACCAATGATTACCTTTGATAATATCAACAAAATTTGAGCCTTATCATACCGTTTTCTTCAAAAACCTTTATTCCTAAGCCTACATTACAGTTCAAATGAAAGTACTGATCAGATTGGTATACATTGTTGTCTCAAATGATTTGTCAGACTCAATATCGGGTCTGAATTATGTAATGACCTGATCCTGAAAAGGTACGTAGGCAGCTTGTTCAAAAGGATAAGTTTGATCAATACTTTGCAACCCCGCCACAAACTGGGGCAAAAGATATCATTTGGGGAAGAGAATTTTGAACCTTAGTTTCCTTATTTTTCCAAGAACTCGTATCTTGAGGCCTACGTTTCATCCTGAGTCCTAAAGTCCATCTCGAGATCAAAATAGAGGTAAAAACTTCATTAAGCTATGGACAACGACCAGAACAAGGAAGTGTCAATGGTTCCCCATCAAAATACAAAAGGGGAATATTTCCTTCAACAAAATTGGGGCAATCAACAAAGAGAGAAAGTCAGTCATCCAGGCTGAAAGACCAGCATCAATATCACATGGCTTTTGAATAATGGTATAAAATTTTCCTCTCAGACATGAACATAGTAAAACATCTATCGTGTGCATATCCCCTTTTGACTTTGCAAATTGATTTCCAAAATTCATGATTTTTCATCGACAAAAACCTCTTCCGTCCTTCAAAAGCCCCAAAAGATGATCGGACAATCAAAGAAGTATCTCGCAAAGCTCGCTGATCTACTTGAGTCAATTTAGATATTTGTTTACTCAAACAAGATTTGAAGAGAAGGCCAGGAACAGTTACAGATGCATGTAATTGGGGCAAATCCCGTGAGGAGCTTCATTATAGTTAGCTTCGGTGTAACGACCTGCTAAATAATTTTCTTTTCTAATATACATATAAACTGATATTTACACTGCTCTATTAGCTGCTGATATAAATCTAGCTATAACCTAAGCAGCGAGAAGCTGAGTTCACATGAATTCACAACCACATATATACAATACAATACCAAAGTGCTAGACTATTCTCAAAATACACATATACCACTGAACAAGGCTATACAAAAATACTCTCTTCCTTAAAAGGACTCACCCTACTGACAGGGCAACACTGTAGCCCTTCTACCTGCGAGCCTAGTCTGCTCGCCTAACTAGATCACCTGAAAAATGTCAATCTATTAGGATGAGACAACGCTCGGTAAGACAAAATATACTATTGCTAGTGTATGGCAAGTGAGCTACATGCTTGTAAAATCTAATTTAGGAAAATACCATAAATAACACAACTAAATAAAACCTATATACCTGCTGCAAAATAAATCATACCTAGGTTGCTTAACATAAACTGATTTTTCTGAATATTTTATTCATAATACTGCTAATATCTATAGGTATGACTATTTTCTAAAAATCAGATCATACACATATATAATAACTGAAAAGATTCCTTGGATGGATAATTGAAAGTCATGATCTAACCCCTTATGACAGGGTTATGTGACCCGAAGGCGGGACCTAACCTATCTGGCCGACTAGGGTAAGTCAACTAAACTTCGACAGTCAGATTGGCCCCCTCAACCTATATCTGATGGGGAGCCTGTCCACAACATAGGCACGATCAATTTCTGAATACCGCATACTATCTAAGTAGTGATTGCACTCTGAATCTATTTATAGCTACGGTACCGTGCTCTGCTGGCGGAATATGGTCCATCAGGGTCTGATACTATATATAAATAACTGATATTTCTAAAATACTGCTTTTACCATGATTTTGTCACAACTGAAATAACCATAACATTATATAAACTGATCTGAATAAACTATAATAACCGAATATCTGAGGTGTCTGCATAACTAAATAACTGAAATATTTGATTAACTATAATAACTGAATGTTATGGTTCTGAAATTAGTATATCATAAAAATATAGGTTTCTATACGTATACTGTAAATCATGTTATTCTGAAAACTGTATAAATTATGTGCTGATCTAATATTAAACTCATGTCACACAACTAAATATCCATGTTATCGGCATTTGAAAACTATATTTATGATCTGAATAATAATTCAATGAAAACATATAATTTGTACTGAAATCATAATAAGGTTTCCTAGCATAGCATATTTCCCTTACTTGATTCATACTAAAATCCCCTACTGCGACGGGTCCTACACCCGCAGGGTTCCCCACTCAACACCTTGAAAACAAAATTTACAAGAACAAAATATCACTATTTCTTCGACTACTACATTTCCTATAACTGCTAGAAAGCCAAATATTGCATAAAAGACTTTACCCTAAATTTAGGATGAAATTCAACTTCGTCCCACGAACGATCCGCTCCGGCAGACTTGGAGAGAACTTTCCCAGGAGCGTTGTGGTGGCCTCAGATCATCAATCCGATGACTAACGGGGCCCAAATCGAAGAGAGAAGGGAAAGAAACCGTAGAGGAGAGAAAAAATAAGAATTTTGCTGATAATTTGAGTAAAAATTTGAGTTTAGGGCTATTTATACTATGGGCTTTGTCGACGAGTCACGTCACCTCGTCGACAATGTCAAGAGGCAATTCGTCGATGAACTCTCCCCTTCGTCGACAAAATTCATAGTCGCCCAAAACATCCTCTCGGTATCTTCTCGTCGACGAAGCACGCCTTCTTGACGAGCCTATATTGCCATGAAGCATTCGTCAATGAAATCTGCTGCTGCCTTTTTATTATTCCCATTTTTCCTCTCTTAATTATTTAAATACAATTATTCTTCGAGTTATTACATCCGGTGCCTTCGCGTCAGAATAGGAGTTAGAGGATGAAAGCTTGGCCATGATCAGCGGCAACTAGGGAAAATTTTGAGTTGAGCCTTACTATAGTCAATCCTGGTATCTTCACATCAGGGTGGAAGTTGAAAGAATGTTACTGGGGCAAATGACGCGTCGAATCTTTAACAAACCAATTCAGGGACCCTCATCTTGGATTGGAATTTAAAATGGCCAAAGTAAGAGTTGAGTTTGTCGATTATCGGTGCATTGGAAAAATAAAGTTTATGCTTCAACGTGCATTTTATGCATTGCATAAAGTAAATATACACTGCATACACATGGTGTCGTTCAACATGCATACGTCCTCGCATTCTAGATCACCGTTGGCAACATGCATACATATAGTCATAGAATACCATGCATTCATATTTATCCTATTAAATAGGTTTTTTTTTAAAAAAAAATTCTTCTGCATCCTTGTTTGAGTCATCCTTGTTTTTAGAATACTTGAAACTAGGGCAATTGATCTCAGGCATAGAATAACATACCTAGAAGCTGGGGCAATTGACCCCTGGCACAGAATGACATTACTTGAAACACCACTTTGAGACAGAGGCATAGGTCTCCGAATCCCAAAATACGTCATCAACATTCAAATGATCTTTTCTAGAATTTTCCCCATTTGCTTTAGTATTCAAGTTCATCCTGGTACGAGTTTGTCATTTGCTATAGTATTCGGGTTCATCTTGGTACGAGCTTGTCAATTGCTATAGTACTCAAGTTTATCCTGGTACGAGTTGTCACCTGCTATAGTATTCGAGTTTGTCCCAGTACGAGCTTTTCATTTGCTATAGCACTCAAGTTTATCTTGGTACGAGGTGTCACCTGCTATAGTATTCGGGTTCATCCCGGTACGATCTTGTCACTTGCTATAGTACTCAGGTTCGTCCTGGTACAAGTTGTCATTGCTATAGTACTCAGCTTCAACCTGGTACAAGTTGTCATTTGCTATAGTACTTAAGTTCATCCCGATACAAGTTGTCATTTGCTATAGTACTCAAGTTTATCCTGGTACGAGTTGTCACCTGCTATAGTATTCGGGTTCATCACAGTATGAGCTTGTCATTTGCTATAGTACTCAAGTTTATCTTGATACGAGCTGTCACCTGCTATAGTATTCGGGTTCGTCCCGATACGAGTTTGTCACTTGCTATAGCACTCTGGTTTATTTTGGTACGAGTTGTCACCCGCTATAGTATTTAGGTTCGTCCCGGTACGAGCTTGTCACTTGCTATATTACTCAAGTTTGTCCTAGTACAAGTTGTCATTGCTATAGTACTTAGGTTTGTCCTGGTACAAGTTGTCATTTGCTATAGTACTCGGGTACATCCCGGTACAAGTTGTCATTTTATATAGTACTCAGGTTTGTCCTGGTACAAGTTGTCATTTTCTATAGTACTCGGGATCGTCCCAGTACGAGTTGTCATTTGCTTTAGTATTCGGGTTCGTCTTGATATGAGTTTGTCATTTGCTATAGTACTCAGGTTCGTCCTAGTACGAGTTCTCATTTGCTATAGTACCCAGGTTTGTCCTGGTGCGAATCATCATTTACTATTGCACTTGGGTTTATCCCAATATGAGTCATCATATTCTCAAATCCAATACATCATAAAATTCACCCGACAAATCATTCCTAGCAAAAAAAAAAAAAAAACCTGATGATCAATTTGCTTTGGCCTAATAAAAATTTGCATCTTTTATCTTTATAGCCATGTTACTCTAAAATAATAGAGGAGCAGTCTCCACTGTTATTTTTAAGCTATAGTGTCTATAAAGAGGGGCAACTGTGGACATCCTAATTTTTACCAGGCCTTCTTGAAAAGACCTGGTATTGTAGGTTTGACTTCAAGTCTAAATTGGAACCCCAGTTGTTTCAACTTTGAGTCCTTTTCAAGATTAGAATCCCATTTTGAAATCCAGATAATCTCAAGATAATCTTGTAGTTTCAGGATTGATTCTCTATATTCTTGGAAAGTTTTGAGTCCCCTCTATGCTGAGCTTTTATAAAAATTTCTTTAGTTGTAAAATTAATCTCCCTTCTTAAATTTGAGGATCATGAAATAAACCGTGTATTTTCAAAATCAAGTCCAAATGCCAAACATTCTTAAAATGAGCCTTTTTTGTCTTAGAGTCAATTTCATTTTTCAAAATAAGTCCCAACGATCCAAATGAATTTTAAGTTTTTGAGGTCCTTAAATTAAATCCTTTTATTCTTTTCATTTTTGAAATGGGTTGCTCGATTTCAAATCTTTATTAGGTTTTTCAAATTTTGATGTTTAGATTTTTAATTTCAAAAAATTGAGTATCGTGTTTAATCTTGAAGTCACATTTTACTAACCGGATGCTTCTTAAAGGGGGTTTTGTCAACAGTGACATTTGGCTTCTAGGTTAAAATTGCAAACCTACAGAAGTGATGTCTCGTTTTTTTATTCATTTAGAAAGAGGGACACGTACCCCAACTATAATGTAGAGTACATGCATACAGGAAAAAATAAAAAATAAATAAAAAGATACGAAATATAAAATAAAATTCAGGGAAATAAAATGAAGGTGATACAGTAGGTTTCAGTACAGAACCATGTGTGGTACATCACAATGCTGGAAAATACAAAAAAACAAAAAAAAAATTACAAAAAAAAAAAATGCTCAGCAAATGCTTTGCCCCTCCATCCCTAAGATGCCACCTGGATTCTCCAAAGTTTCCTGTGCACAAAAGAGATAGCATGGTGGGTTGTTAAGAAAAGAAAATTAAAAAATAATAACAAAAATGAAGTCACATGGAGAGAATTGAATTATTCCCTGACAGTTTGTTGGTGGGGAAATCTGTTGGAATAATCGACGCTGGTGGGGGAAAATTGGCGCCAAATACCTCCCAAGCCTCCCTATAAATGTTGAAAGAAGAGAGTTATGGCAACAAATGGAGGAGTGCCAATCAGATTTTCCTTGGTTGGTCCTGGGTGATTTTAATGTTATTCAAATGGATACCGAAAGAATTGGTGGAAATCCAAGACCAATATTACCTATGAGGGAGTTTAATGACTGCTTACATCGTTGTAGTCTTTTTGATTTATCAAACACATGCTCATGTATGTCGTGGTGCAATGGCCATGAAAGGGTGGCTTGTAGTTGGGCTAAGCTTGATCATGTTCTTATTAATAATGTTTTTCCCAACCTATATGGTTCGGTTCAATTCAAATATCTGGGTCGTAAATCCTCAGATCATAGCCCTATGGTGGTGTATACAAATACATCATTCTCTATGTATGGCTCTACCCTATTTTGGTTCTTGAATATGTGGAGCTCATATGATATGTTTTTGTCATGTGTCAAAGATTCCTGGATCAGGAATGACTCGACTTCGGGTCTTTTGAAACTTGCTATTCGCCTTAAGAAAACTAAAGTTGCATTACGTGCATGGAATAAAAATGTTTTTGGGAGAGTGGGAGAAAACTTAAAAGCTCTCAAGGAAAGGATGGAATATCTAGAAAATTAGCTGCAAGTAGGTTTTTTTTTAGGACGTCCAAGCCGATTACTTGACTACTAAGTTGGAGATTCAGGTGTGGGAGAATAAGGAAGCATCTCGCCTATGACAAATTGCAAACAAAAAAAGGTTGATTGAGGGGGATTAAAACTCAAAATTCTTCCATTCAATTATCAATCAGAAGCGAAATAAGAGTCATATAGACCGTATGGTTCTAAACAACAGGAGGATATTGGAGGGTGCGGAAGCAATTCATAATGAAGCAGTTGTTTTTTTCCAGAATTTTCTTTCAGAGTGTTTAGCGGTTAAACCATGCGATCTCTCTGAGTTAATTCAAAAGCAAATTTTAGATGTTGATAATAATTTCCTCTGTGTCGAACCGACAGAAGAAGAAGTTAAAAGAGCGATGTTCTCTATTCCCAAAGAAAGCAGTCCGGGATCGGATGAATTTGGCTCTGAATTTTATAAATCTTGCTGGGATATTGTAAAATAAAAAAAGATGTCTTGGATGCGGCAAAGGATTTTTTTCAGGGCACTACCCTTTCCAAGTTTTTTTTCTCTTCGTTTATTGTTTTAATTCCAAAGGTGGATAATCCTTCTAACTTTGATAAATTTCAGCCTATTAGTTTATGCTCTGTGGCTTATAAAATTCTTTCCAAGATTATTTTTTTTTAGACTAACTGAGGTTGTTGATAAGTTGGTCTCGCATAAACAAGATGCTTTTATTCCCGTGCATAGTATTTTTGAAAATATTACGCTTGCTCAAGAAATGATTCAGTCTTTGCACAAAAAAAATGGCTGGCGGCATTGTGATGGTAAAACTCAATATGGCTAAGGCTTATGATAGAGTGAATTGGAATTTTCTTCTGGAGGTTCTTAAGGTTTTTGGTTTCTTTGAGAGGTTTTGCAAGCTCATAAAAAATTGTGTAGAGCCCCCTTGGTTTTCTGTTATGATGAATGAAACTTTTAAAGGATTTTTTCAATCTACGAGAGGCTTGTGGCAAGGGGATCCACTCTCTCCTTATTTATTCATCATAATGGAGGAGGTTTTAATAAGGTTGCCTGGGAAAAACTATGAGACAAGTTAGATTGGTCAATTTAATCATCTGATTGGGGCCCCATTGGTTTCACATTTGTTATATGCGGATGATATTCTTATTTTTGCGAATGGTGGGAAGAGGTCTATTAGAAATTTAGTTTACGCTCTGGAAATGTATGAGAAGTGGTCGGGTCAAAAAATCAGTAAGACAATGTCAGCATTATTCCTTTCGAAATACATCACTCCTACTCGGAAACGTGGTTTATTGAGAATCACGGGTTTCATGAAAAGTAAATTTCCAGTTACATATTTGGGTGCGCCTTTGGTTTCTTGAAAATTGTCTTCTAGGACATTGGAGCCTCTTGTGGAGAAGATTAGAAAGAAAATTGTAGGGTGGAAATCTAAGTTGCTCTCGCAAGGTGGAAGATTGATTTTATTAAGACATGTATCGTCTAGCATGCTTATTCATTTTATGTCTGTTATTAAGGTTTCGCAGGTCACTTATTCTTACATTAATTCTCTTCTTTCTAATTTTTTATGGGGAGAGGTAAAAGATAAAAAGAAGATTCATTAGCGCTCTTGGGGGAAAATTTGTAAACCTACCTCTGAAGGGGGTATGGACCTGAGAGATCTTAAGGAAGTTCAGAAATCTCTTCTCATGAAATTTGCCTTCAGATTGCTCACCTCTAACAATCTATGGGTAGGTTTTTTCGAGAACAAATATTGCAAAAATGATCATCTATTAACAAGGAAGGGGAGACCAAATGACTTTCGGTTCTAGAAATCAATTATGGCCATCATTCTAGAAGTTATGGATAATGTTAAAATTTTGGTGAGAGGTGAGAACTCTTCTTTTTGGTTCGACAGGTGGCTGTCATCAGGCCCGTTATCTATGAGTATTAATGATATTTTGAACAAGAAACTGTGTATTAAGGATTGCTAACTGACTAATAATTGGAACTCTGATATATTACTGGAATTGGTTGGTGCCGATAAAACAATGGAAATTTTACATCAGGCGTTGATTGGTAAAAGTGGGCAGGATATTTTTTTTCTGGAAGCCTACCCCTGACGGTAATTTTTCTACAAAAATGGCTTGGGAGGTAGTGAGGAGCAGAAGTGATAATTTGTGTGGAATGACTGGTTTTGGCATTCTTTATTACCCAGAAGAATCTCAATGTGTTTATGGAGAGCCTGGTTTAGATGTTTGGTTGTAAATGATAGAATTCAGGCCAAAGGAATATCGATGACTTTGGCTTGTGATTGCTGCGTTCAGAGAAGTCAAGAAAACATTGATCATATTCTTTCTTTAGATGAGGTGGCTTCAAAGGTTTGGCGTCGGGCTGGTGTGGTGTTGGGGATTCCTTTCCAACGTTCCCTTCCTTGGAAAAATAGAATGACAAATTGGTTTCACTGTACTAAAAAATCGTCTATTAAAGGTATTTTAATCGAGTTGATTCCGTGTTTGATTACGTGGTGCCTCTGGAATCGAAGATGTAAAATAAGAATGGAAGGAGTTTATCAAAGTGCAAATCAGATGTGGAAAAGTGTTCGATTATGGGTTAGTTTTATAGCTGAGAGCACCAATTCTTTTCAAAAATTAAAGAAGTCGGACATTACAATTTTGAATGAGTTTCAAATTAAGCACTAAGGAGTTTGCGACAAGCCTAGAAAAATTATTTCGTGGGTTAAACCTATAGTGATCCTAAATAATAATAATAATAATAATAATAATAATAATAATAATAATAATAATAATAATAAATTTTAAATTAAATTAAATTAAAATTAAAAAAGAAATTAATTAATTAATATTATTAATTAAATAATATAATATAATAATAATATAATATTATAATGATATAAATATATATATATATATATATATATAATTTTATAATGGTATAAGCTTCCTGGAAGCTTCTTTGTTTCACCTTCAAATCCAATCTGAAATTGGATTCCTGCGTAGGCGGAGCTCTTAATTTCTCTCTTAGGCTCTGTTGCTTCTTTAGCTCCTCCGTTCCTCTCTCCCACTCTCCTCCACCACGTCTCCGATATTCAGTTGATCAAAAATTCGAAAATACCGTTGGACTCTGCTCCCTGCTACCGACATTTCTACCGGAGCGGATTTGTCGTGGGAGCGACGTAGGTATATCTCCTAGGGTAAGACCAAATCTCAAACTTATCTCAATTTCTCTTAAACTCTAAGCCCCATTAACGAACGAAAATTGTCAGGAGACTCGTGGAGAGATTCTCTACAATCTAACCGTAGCGGGTTTTCAAATTGGAGTTCCAGAGTACCAATCCTAAATCGGGGGTAAGTTTGATAATTTAGGCTTTTATTAGGCTATTTAGGGTATTCAAAACTTAGTAAAAGTTATTCTAGGAATTATGATGAATAATATGGTGAAATTTGAATTTTAGGGTTTAGGGGTTTTTGAACACCTGGGACGTAGGCCAGGGTGTTAGCGGGCTTTTTCAGGAATCAAGTAAGGGGATTAAGTTAAGTCAAAAATTTTATTTAATTTGAACCGATTAAATTAATTAATTAATTTATTTGTTTGTTTATTCATTTGGGAATTTAAATGCTATTTTGAAAACCAACCGTTCAAAATGGATTTTACAAACTTAGGATATATGGTATGATATTTTTGAATAAAATGAACGGTGGAAAGCTTGTTTGTTTATATGGATTTGTTAAAATGTGAAAAATCGTGTGGCAGATAATTTAATTTGTATGGATTATTGTATATTTGGATTTGAGATTTTGAAATACTGAATTGTCTGTGGAATACAAAATTGTTTGAGAAATACTGAAAATGCTTGTGAAAATACTGGAATTATTTATGAAATGTAGGAGTTTGAACTAACGGCCAATGGCCGGGTGTTATTTGATTGGCCAAGGGCCAGAATTATTATTTGACGGTCGAGGGCCGAGTTTTAATTGATGGCTATATGCCGGGTTATATTTCGTGGCCAAGGGCCAGGTGTTTGGAATAACAAAAAATATATATGAATTAATATTTTAAACGGTGATTTCTATTATCTAAATTGCATGATATGCTTTAGGAACCCTGGGGACTAATGTATTATGAGTACGGTACCGTTGCTAGTTAGACCATGTGCACCCACACTGTCTAGATATAAGTGTAGGGGATCCAACCGACTGCCTGCGTGAGGTTGAAGTAAGGGCGTCGGACCTACAGCGTTGTTGTGGATGCCTGCAGATGTGTTTGCAGAGGATGTTGTATTTGACTTTGTTTGGGATGATCACGTAAGTTTAGTCCAGCCTTCGGGCCATGCCATGGGGAAAGTAAATGACGTGCTTGTCACAGGGAGTGTCTTATATGCATATTTGTTAATTTATGTGAATACGAATAATTAATAAGATAATTTAGAGCGCTTGTTGAGAAAGGCGAGTGCCCTAATAGCAGTAATGGTATTAGAGTAGAGGGAAGCTACTTGTATGAGCGGGTAATCTTCCCTATCCTCGACTAATTAAGTGTGTGAGCTAAATGCATGCTAACCACACACTGACATTAACTTAGTTTTTCCCTTACTGAGCTGTGTCTCACCCCTACTTTATAAATTATCTTTTCAAGAAATCCTAGAGATCGGGTCTAGCAGGCTAGAGAAGCCGGGCTAGAGGTGTAAAATTAAGTAGGTGGTGTGTAGATAAAGATTTTATTTTTGTTTAGTTTTATGGGATGCAATTATGTGAAAATGAATATATTTGTGTATAAAGATAGTTAGAACTCTAGTAATGTAATTTGAGGATTTTATATTTTATTTCTACTACGTATGTATGTTATATATTTGATGAATAAGGTATCAGATACACTGACGTCACTAAAGTAGCACTTCGGTCCCACATAATGGGTCGGGGTCATTACAAAACCTCTAACAGGATGGATAAAACTTAATTGTAATGGGAGTTGTAGGGGCAATCCGGGTACTTCAGGAGGTGAAGGAATTATTTGGGATTGCCATGACATGGCAAAAGTTTCAAGTTATTTTGATAATGGTATGAATAATAATGCAAAATTAAAAGCAATTAGGGAAGGAATTCCTTTGTGCAAACGTTTGCATTATTTAAATGTGATTATTGAAAGTGACTTGCAAATTGTAGTTGATTGGCTTCGGAAAGGTAGATGTACTTTGTGGTATCTTTGAGATTTTTGAGAGAAGCTTGTGGTGGAGTTAGAAGGAGTGAACGTCATGGTGATACATCAATATAGGGAAGGCAATAGTGCGGTTGATTTTCTTATTAAAGAATGAGATATGGAAAACAATGTAATCGGCAATAGTGTGGTTGATTTTCTTGTTAAAGAAGGAGAAATGGAAAACAATGTAATCTACGAATAAAAAAACCTTCTACCACGTTATATGAAAGGTATTTTCCAGATGGATAGGTGGCGTCTCCTTTTCGTTCGTCGTTAGTTCAACTCTAGAGTTTTGTTTGGTGAATTTTGATTTGTTTTTTGTTGTATTTATGTTTTTATCTTCTTTGTTAGTTATGTTTTGTTTTGTTGTCCTGATTTGGTTGGTTGCTGGTGTTATTTTTTGGGAGGGTTTTTCTGTAATCTCCCTTTTGCTTATCTTGTAACCACGATATTTTCCGCCAAAAGCGAGGGTATATTAATAAATAAATGGAGGTGCCACCATCTTTTAGTAAAAAAACAAAAATAAAATAAAATAAAAAGTGTGAACTACATATTCTCCGTGGTCTTGGGCGTTGTTTGTGACACAAGAGGCCATTTTTGGAAAAGTTGAGGTGAGTAATGCTAGAGGGTGGGAAGGAGGAGAGTGGCAACCATAGCCACTGCTCACTACAGAAAGTTGGAGGGGCTGTGCGGTGGCCGGAGAAGATGGAATTAATATTGATTAGGACCAGGAATATTGATTGAATATATTTTAGTTGGTTGGTGATGCAAAATTTTTGGGTAATGAAAATTTTTGAATATTGTAAAGTTTCATATTTTGTTTAGTATGGATTGTATAGTATTTTTTTTACAATATTTCAATTTTTGGTTTTTAATTTCTTTTTTTTTTTTGAAAAATCTAATGAACTCATAATATATAAGAACTAACATTTTAGAAGGATTCATATTCAGATGTCTAATCTGAATAATTGTTAAACAAACTTTAAGTATTCAATACGAATAGTTCAATCTGAATTTCAATTGTGTTCACCGATTCAAAACTTAATTCAGATTTCATAACTAAATACTTAACTTTATCAAATAGCACCTTTTTTTCTTAATCAAATCAATGTATTTACGTAACAAATTAAGGTACATATAATATATACTAGCCCACTAAAATTAGACAAAAAAAATGACAATAAAAGAAATCTTTGTGCATGGACTCCTAGTCTATACGTATAAATGTTTTAGTGAATTCATGAAGCATATCCACAAGAACTGTTCTCACATTTAACTCCCGGAGCGCATGCTTTGTTGCACTTGCCACAGTGAAGAGGATCGAAACCTACGTTGGTGCATTTACCCCCACAGCAAAGTTGTCCAAAACCACACTTGTGCCCGCACCTTCCGCAATTGTTCCTGTCTCGAAGAACATTGCGGCAATGACTCTTACAGCAAAAAAGACGGCTAGCACCATTGTTTGCCGAAATCCCATTACATATGTTGTTACTAACATCACAGTGTGTACCTTTCTTTATGATACTCGCTAAAAATCGACCTCTCAAGGATCCAGTATTGACAAATGGAGTGTCGATTACGTACTCTTCATAGTCTTCGGCATCGGCAGCTATCAAAGAGGTCATTGGAGAGGGGGAGGCTGCTAGTAATGTGAGAGGGAGGGTAAGGGTGAGAAGGATGGCTGTGAGCCGGAAGAGAGTGGCAGCCATATTCACTACTGAAAGTTTTTGGAGTGGTGGTGAGCTTAATTGAGGAGATGGAGGAGAATGGTTATTGTGTTTTTCCAGTTGGTGGGTGTAAGCCAAGGGGAATGGTGGGTATTTAAAGCTTGAGATTTTGGGATAAAAAATTTCCTCTTGGGAGGGAATTATTGGGAAGTGGTAATTCCACGAGTTGCCAAGTATCCCGGAGGCCAAGTGGTCGTTGCATTAGTGAAGTATAGTGAGTGGGGTTTGGCAATTTGCAGAGCTGCACATTCTTGGTCAACTTCAAAATCCAAAAGCCTTGGTTAAGTTTGCTTGTGCTTTGTAAGAACAACATGTGCTCTACTGAATTATTGCGTGTGCTTTTATATTTTTGTGTTTCGGGTTCAAGTTTGTGTCGTTTTGAATAAAGTATACTACAAAATTATGCTAATTTTTTTTTAAACGTAGAAAAATATAAATTTAAGGCTTGAAATCTATATTTCTAAACATTATCATATTTTTTTTGGTTTAGATTTGAATTTTTATAGAATTGGACAAACTCAATGCTAATTTACTTTAAAATTTGTCCAAATATATGCAAATTCAAATTCATAACCAAAATCCGTGATTATAAACATACTTTATATTTGGATTGCCTTTGGATTTGAATAAAATATAATACAAAATTGTATTATCTGTTAAAAGAGATGGTCAATGATTGCATATATTGATAGAAAATGATTTATATAGTAGACCCCACCTAATGAGACTTAAGGTTTGGTTTTGTTGTTGTTGTACAAAATTATTTTAAACTTTGTTTAAATCCACCTAAGAAATATGGTAAGAGAGATATTTCATTGCTTATAACATCTCCCTTATTGCTTTTTAAACTTTTATCATTATTAGATTACAATATCTAAAAGTTTAATTAACTCTTAGTTAGGTTGTGGGTCTTAACAATCCCCGCACGTGCAACTTGACAACACGTGAAGTGATGAGCCAATAAATAAAACTCATTACAAGAAAGTATATTAAATTTTGAATGTCATACAATAAAAACTGGCGACAAAACTAAAACCTAAGATCTCTTGGTAATGTAACTCAAATATTATGTTAGATTCCCACTTTACCTAAAAGTTCATATTTTGTTGCACTTGTTACTATAAAAAAATCATGTTTGGTGTAAGCATTTCCGCAACAAAGTTATGAAGTCACACTTGTGTTTGCATTGGCAGTAATTGCTCTGGTTTAGAAGGAGATTCCAGTAATGATTCTTGTAGCAAAATAGGTGGTTTGCTGGCCAGCCTAGCCTAGAGGTTGTTTTGCGCGATCCCATTGCATATATTATTATCAAAATCACAATGTGCGTACACCTTTTTTTCATAATACTCATTAAATTTGATCCCTTATGTCCATTTCGAACTTGAGAAAATATCAGGAAAAGGAAAAAAAATATCAATAGCCTACTAAGAGAAATGAAAAAGAAAATAAAAGATATGTCAAATTTGTAAATAAAAATTTAATTTTACACATCATTAATGTTTCATTTTTTTTTATTTTTAATCATTTTTGTTGCAACGTCCGGGAGAAGGGTCGTGAATGGTAAGAAATAATAATATTGAAAATTTGATGGAATCGTCACTAATCTGTCATTTACCTAGGTGTGGGTAGTTCATCTAACTACTACTTGTTAGTTGGTCTCTAAACTAATCATAGGCTAAGGAACCAGTAGTTTCGGTGTGCATTTACTAGAGTTGGGATCAAGAGTTCAGTTACATGAGGGTAAGGTACTAAAACCCCTTACACACTAGTTCCACGAATAGTGTTTAATTAATTATGAATTATCCTTAAATTGTATCTAATGGTCTTTAATTAACTGTAAAAAAAAAAAAACAAATAAATAAAAATTTAAACTAAAAATGAAAATCATAATGCGACTTAGGAATGTCTAATAATTGTCGACACCCCAATTTTAACCAGGCCTTTCCGAGGAGACCTCATGTCAAAACCTTTCCACATGGTTTGTGGACCCCACTTCTCCTGGTACGCTAGCTCGGATTCCTACATCCGATGCACGTTACCTCTTTTGGCATGCTTGTGCCTGCTAGCTCGGGTCCCTATAACCCTTAAATGGCTTGTGGACCCCACACATCTTTTTAGGTCCCACATGGCTTGTGGGCCCCACATATCTCAAATTGGGCCCCACACGGTTTGTGGACCTCACTTCTCCTGGTACGCTAGCTTGGATTCCTACATCCGATGCACGTTACCCTCTTTGGTACGCTAGCTCGGATTCCTACATCCGGTGCACGTTACCCCCTTTGGTACGCTAGCTCGGATTCCTACATCCGATGCACGTTACCCGCTCTAGTACGCTAGCTCGGATTCCTACATCCAATGCACGTTACCTCTTTTGGCATGCTTGTGCCTGCTAGCTCGGGTTCCTATAACCCTCAAATGGCTCGTGGACCCCACGTGGCTCGTGGGCCCCACATATCTTCATTGGGCCCCACATGTTTGGTGGGCCCCACCTCTCTTGGTACGCTAGCTCGGATTCCTACATCCGATGCACGTTACCCTCTGGTACGCTAGCTCGGATTCTTACATCCGATGCACGTTACCCCCTCTGGTACGCTAGCTCAGATTCCTACATCCGATGCACGTTACCTCTTTTGGCATGCTTGCGCCTGCTAGCTCGGATTCCTACATCCGGTGCACGTTACCCCCTCTGGTATGCTAGTTCGGATCCACATATCCGGTGCCTTGCTAGCTCGGGTTTTTGTAACCCTTAAATGGCTTGTGGACCCCACACATCTTTTTAGGTCCCACATGGCTTGTGGGCCCCACATATCTCAAATTGGGCCCCACACGGTTTGTGGACCCCACTTCTCCTGGTACGCTAGCTTGGATTCCTACATCCGATGCACGTTACCCTCTTTGGTACGCTAGCTCGGATTCCTACATCCGGTGCACGTTACCCCCTCTGGTACGCTAGCTCGGATTCCTACATCCGATACACGTTACCTGCTCTGGTACGCTAGCTCGGATTCCTACATCCGATGCACGTTACCTCTTTCGGCATGCTTGTGTCTACTGGCTCGGGTTCCTATATCCCTTAAATGGCTTGTGGACCCCACACATCTTTTTAGGTCCCACATGGCTTGTGGGCCCCACATATCTCAAATTGGGCCCCACACGGTTTGTGGACCCCACTTCTCCTGGTACGCTAGCTTGGATTCCTACATCCGATGCACGTTACCCTCTTTGGTACGCTAGCTCGGATTCCTACATCCGGTGCACGTTACCCCCTCTGGTACGCTAGCTCGGATTCCTACATCCGATGCACGTTACCTGCTCTGGTACGCTAGCTCGGATTCCTACATCCGATGCACGTTACCTCTTTCGGCATGCTTGTGTCTACTGGCTCGGGTTCCTATATCCCTTAAATGGCTTGTGGACCCCACACATCTTTTTAGGTCCCACATGGCTTGTGGGCCCCACATATCTCAAATTGGGCCCCACACGGTTTGTGGACCCCACTTCTCCTGGTACGCTAGCTTGGATTCCTACATCCGATGCACGTTACCCTCTTTGGTACGCTAGCTCGGATTCCTACATCCGGTGCACGTTACCCCCTCTGGTACGCTAGCTCGGATTCCTACATCCGATGCACGTTACCTGCTCTGGTACGTTAGCTCGGATTCCTACATCCGATGCACGTTACCTCTTTTGGCATGCTTGTGTCTACTGGCTCGGGTTCCTATAACCCTTAAATGGCTTGTGGACCCCACACATCTTTTTAGGTCCCACATGGCTTGTGGGCCCCACATATCTCAATTGGGCCCCACACGGTTTGTGGGCCCCACTTCTCCTGGTACGCTAGCTCGGATTCCTACATCCGGTGCACGTTACCCCCCTCTGGTATGCTAGTTCGGATCCACATATCCGGCGCCTTGCTAGCTCGGGCTTTTGTAACCCTCAAACGGCTTGTGGACCCCACATGGCGCGTGGGACCCACACATCTCCAATGGGCTCCACACAGCTTCTAGAACCCTCATATTATTATTATTATTATTATTATTATTATTATTATTATTATTATTTATTTATTTATTTTAATTTGTCAAATGCAAGCATACTTTGTTCCCCCATCATCACTCACCACATGTCATGTTTCCTCCCTTTATCAATCTTCCCATACTATATTCCCTTCATAATTCTTCATCCCATACTTTGTCCCCCCATCATCACTCACCACATGTCATGTTTCTTCCCTTTACCAATCTTCCCATACTATATTCCCTTCATAATTTTTCATCCCATACTTTGTTCCCTCCATCATCATTCACCACATGTCATGTTTCTTCCCTTTATCAATCTTCCCATACTATATTCCCTTCATAATTCTTCATCCCATACTTTGTTCCCCCATCATCACTCACCACATGTCATGTTTCTTCCCTTTACCAATCTTCCCATACTATATTCCCTTCATAATTCTTCATCCCATACTTTGTCCCCCCATCATCACTCACCACATGTCATGTTTCCTCCATTTATCAATCTTCCCATGCTATATTCTCTTCATTATTCTTTATCCCATACTTTGTTCCCTCCATCATCACTCACCACATGTCATGTTTCTTCCCTTTACCAATCTTCCCATACTATATTCCCTTCATTATTCTTCATCCCATACTTTGTTCCCTCCATCATCACTCACCACATGTCATGTTTTCTCCTTTTATCATTCTTCCCATGCTAATTTCCCTTCATCATTCTTCCTCCCATACTTGGTTCCCCCCATCATGACTCCCCTATGTCTTCTTTCCTATGCTTGCCCCAAGCTAAGCCTATAAATAGCCCTCTCATTTCAAGCACAAAGGAGGAGCTCTTGGTGGTGGTAAGGAGAAGATTTCAAATATTGAAGTTTTCTATCACAAGTTTGTGAAGTTAGTCTTTTTTTTTAGTAAAAATCAAGAGGTCGACTAATCCCGTTTCCTATCGGTGTTGAGTCACTCCATTTGAAGAAGGCACCCCGTAGTGCCTCAAATCAGAGCTCAAGAACAACTCTCGGGAAGACGTTGTAGAGCGGCCCTAGTAGACTCATCAACAGGAAAAGAAGACCGGAGCAGAGGAAAACGAAAGAAGATCAAGCGATCGATTGATCCCTTTTCCTACCGGTACCGGGTCACTCCATTTGAAGAAGGTATTCCCTAGTGCCTCGAGTCGGAACTCAAGAACAACCCTCGGGAAGGCGCTGTAGACTAACCTTGCGGATTCACAGACAGGAGAAGAAGACCGAAGGAGAGAAAGACGATAGGTAAGACCAATGAACTTTCTCTTCCTATGTTACATTTCCATCCCCCTTTCCCTAATCGGCCTCTGTTGGTTTATTTGACTTATTTCACTTTTCTTTACTTTAAATAGCTTCCTTTTAACTCATAAAAAAAAAATAAAAAATAAAAAAATTTTCATAAAAGACACAAAAATTCAGAAAAAATTTTCAAAGAAAATTCAAAAATTTTTAAAGCTTTGAAACTTATTTACCTTTGAAAATTTTTGAAGAAAATCCAAGAAAGTTTCTAACATGTTTGGCAAAGGTTAGATTTGTTTCCCTACATTCAAGATTTTCAAAAATACATTCTAAAGGCATATCTTTAAAACCATGACTTTCGTGATTGTTGTCTAAATTCTGTTGTATTCGGAAGGACATTGGAAGATTCCGGAAAATCATTGGTCTCGACCAAGACCTTAAACTGGTTTTTCCCCCCCCACACTGGTCAACGTTTGACCGGCTCACCATTCCCAAACTGGTTCACCCCAGTTTTCTCCATTTCGCTTGTATATTATTGTTGTATCCCTCAATTCACAAAAATCATGAAATTTTCAAAAATTCCAAAAGTATTTTCACATTTTGGTTTCAATTGATTTCATTTGTGTTATTTTGAAAATTCGGGAAAAATATCAAAAAATCATTTTCACACTTAGGAAAAATCACAAAAATATCTTTTTAGGCCAACCAACACGTGGCTCTTCTCATTCGCCCCCAACACAGCGCAAAAGTCCGACTTTGGGCCACCCGCAAAAGGACAACTGATCACCACACTATTTGTTTTATCCATATACGGATCACACTGATTGGTGCCTGTCCAAAAAAAATTGATCCAGGTCACATGTTGACCAAGCCACTGTCGGTGGAAGAAAGGCCACTAAACACTGGGCAGCGGTCCTCAACCGCGGACGATTGTTAAAGTTGGAATTTTAAAATTAATCCGCAAGGATGGAGGCTTGGATTTGGCCACGTCATTGATCCCATAGCCCATACACCACAGCCAGCAAATCGGACACACTGAGCAAACGTGGCACCGCGGTCCTCAACCGTCACCCTGACAAAAAACAAAAGAAAAAAGAAGAAAAAAAAAAAGATTTGTGTTTTCACAAATGAAAAAAAATGGCTTGATTGGTCCACGTCCTTTGATGCGGCCGGTCACATTTATAGACACAGCCACTCGTCCACTGGACGGACGTTCAGCCAAATGCCTGCAACCTCGCTATTGTGTGTGTGTTCCAAGTATGGGCTTGGATTGGGCCACGTCATTGATCCACATCCACATACACCAACCACTCAGTCACTGACACGTGACACCCCTGATCACCGCACGATCTGTGTTTTCCAAGGACGGTCAAGATTGTGCCATGCCTTGATCCGGGTCGCGTTTGACCAGCCAATCAGTCACCAACACGTGGCTCATTTTCCCCCCACACACAAAAAGTCTGCGTGGCCACCCTGATCACCGCACGATCTGTGTTTTCCAAGGATGGTCAGGATTATGCCACGCCTTGATCAAGGTCACATTTGACCAGCCCCTCAGTCACTAACACGTGGCACCCCTCCTCAACCATTCGATCTATGTTTTCCCAGGATGGACTAGATCATGCCAGGTCTTCAATTCGGGTCACCCTCCATCCTCCTACTTAGCACATGACTCTACTCAGAACACGACATGTGGTCAGTTGTATGGCCTGGCTAAAATAGGTGTCTTTTATCTTTATAGGCCTGTTGCTATAAATAACGTAGGAGAGTTCCTACTGTTACCCCAAAGCAACAAGACCTATAAAGAGGGGCAGCTGTCGACACCCCAATTTTAACCAGGCCTTTCCGAGGAGACCTCATGTCAAAACCTTTCCACATGGTTTGTGGACCCCACTTCTCCTGGTACGCTAGCTCGGATTCCTACATCCGATGCACGTTACCTCTTTTGGCATGCTTGTGCCTGCTAGCTCGGGTCCCTATAACCCTTAAATGGCTTGTGGACCCCACACATCTTTTTAGGTCCCACATGGCTTGTGGGCCCCACATATCTCAAATTGGGCCCCACACGGTTTGTGGACCTCACTTCTCCTGGTACGCTAGCTTGGATTCCTACATCCGATGCACGTTACCCTCTTTGGTACGCTAGCTCGGATTCCTACATCCGGTGCACGTTACCCCCTTTGGTACGCTAGCTCGGATTCCTACATCCGATGCACGTTACCCGCTCTAGTACGCTAGCTCGGATTCCTACATCCAATGCACGTTACCTCTTTTGGCATGCTTGTGCCTGCTAGCTCGGGTTCCTATAACCCTCAAATGGCTCGTGGACCCCACGTGGCTCGTGGGCCCCACATATCTTCATTGGGCCCCACATGTTTGGTGGGCCCCACCTCTCTTGGTACGCTAGCTCGGATTCCTACATCCGATGCACGTTACCCTCTGGTACGCTAGCTCGGATTCTTACATCCGATGCACGTTACCCCCTCTGGTACGCTAGCTCAGATTCCTACATCCGATGCACGTTACCTCTTTTGGCATGCTTGCGCCTGCTAGCTCGGATTCCTACATCCGGTGCACGTTACCCCCTCTGGTATGCTAGTTCGGATCCACATATCCGGTGCCTTGCTAGCTCGGGTTTTTGTAACCCTTAAATGGCTTGTGGACCCCACACATCTTTTTAGGTCCCACATGGCTTGTGGGCCCCACATATCTCAAATTGGGCCCCACACGGTTTGTGGACCCCACTTCTCCTGGTACGCTAGCTTGGATTCCTACATCCGATGCACGTTACCCTCTTTGGTACGCTAGCTCGGATTCCTACATCCGGTGCACGTTACCCCCCTCTGGTACGCTAGCTCGGATTCCTACATCCGATACACGTTACCTGCTCTGGTACGCTAGCTCGGATTCCTACATCCGATGCACGTTACCTCTTTCGGCATGCTTGTGTCTACTGGCTCGGGTTCCTATATCCCTTAAATGGCTTGTGGACCCCACACATCTTTTTAGGTCCCACATGGCTTGTGGGCCCCACATATCTCAAATTGGGCCCCACACGGTTTGTGGACCCCACTTCTCCTGGTACGCTAGCTTGGATTCCTACATCCGATGCACGTTACCCTCTTTGGTACGCTAGCTCGGATTCCTACATCCGGTGCACGTTACCCCCTCTGGTACGCTAGCTCGGATTCCTACATCCGATGCACGTTACCTGCTCTGGTACGCTAGCTCGGATTCCTACATCCGATGCACGTTACCTCTTTCGGCATGCTTGTGTCTACTGGCTCGGGTTCCTATATCCCTTAAATGGCTTGTGGACCCCACACATCTTTTTAGGTCCCACATGGCTTGTGGGCCCCACATATCTCAAATTGGGCCCCACACGGTTTGTGGACCCCACTTCTCCTGGTACGCTAGCTTGGATTCCTACATCCGATGCACGTTACCCTCTTTGGTACGCTAGCTCGGATTCCTACATCCGGTGCACGTTACCCCCTCTGGTACGCTAGCTCGGATTCCTACATCCGATGCACGTTACCTGCTCTGGTACGTTAGCTCGGATTCCTACATCCGATGCACGTTACCTCTTTTGGCATGCTTGTGTCTACTGGCTCGGGTTCCTATAACCCTTAAATGGCTTGTGGACCCCACACATCTTTTTAGGTCCCACATGGCTTGTGGGCCCCACATATCTCAATTGGGCCCCACACGGTTTGTGGGCCCCACTTCTCCTGGTACGCTAGCTCGGATTCCTACATCCGGTGCACGTTACCCCCTCTGGTATGCTAGTTCGGATCCACATATCCGGCGCCTTGCTAGCTCGGGCTTTTGTAACCCTCAAACGGCTTGTGGACCCCACATGGCGCGTGGGACCCACACATCTCCAATGGGCTCCACACAGCTTCTAGAACCCTCATATTATTATTATTATTATTATTATTATTATTATTATTATTATTATTATTATTATTATTATTCTTTATTTATTTATTTTAATTTGTCAAATGCAAGCATACTTTGTTCCCCCATCATCACTCACCACATGTCATGTTTCCTCCCTTTATCAATCTTCCCATACTATATTCCCTTCATAATTCTTCATCCCATACTTTGTCCCCCCATCATCACTCACCACATGTCATGTTTCTTCCCTTTACCAATCTTCCCATACTATATTCCCTTCATAATTTTTCATCCCATACTTTGTTCCCTCCATCATCATTCACCACATGTCATGTTTCTTCCCTTTATCAATCTTCCCATACTATATTCCCTTCATAATTCTTCATCCCATACTTTGTTCCCCCATCATCACTCACCACATGTCATGTTTCTTCCCTTTACCAATCTTCCCATACTATATTCCCTTCATAATTCTTCATCCCATACTTTGTCCCCCCATCATCACTCACCACATGTCATGTTTCCTCCATTTATCAATCTTCCCATGCTATATTCTCTTCATTATTCTTTATCCCATACTTTGTTCCCTCCATCATCACTCACCACATGTCATGTTTCTTCCCTTTACCAATCTTCCCATACTATATTCCCTTCATTATTCTTCATCCCATACTTTGTTCCCTCCATCATCACTCACCACATGTCATGTTTTCTCCTTTTATCATTCTTCCCATGCTAATTTCCCTTCATCATTCTTCCTCCCATACTTGGTTCCCCCCATCATGACTCCCCTATGTCTTCTTTCCTATGCTTGCCCCAAGCTAAGCCTATAAATAGCCCTCTCATTTCAAGCACAAAGGAGGAGCTCTTGGTGGTGGTAAGGAGAAGATTTCAAATATTGAAGTTTTCTATCACAAGTTTGTGAAGTTAGTCTTTTTTTTTAGTAAAAATCAAGAGGTCGACTAATCCCGTTTCCTATCGGTGTTGAGTCACTCCATTTGAAGAAGGCACCCCGTAGTGCCTCAAATCAGAGCTCAAGAACAACTCTCGGGAAGACGTTGTAGAGCGGCCCTAGTAGACTCATCAACAGGAAAAGAAGACCGGAGCAGAGGAAAACGAAAGAAGATCAAGCGATCGATTGATCCCTTTTCCTACCGGTACCGGGTCACTCCATTTGAAGAAGGTATTCCCTAGTGCCTCGAGTCGGAACTCAAGAACAACCCTCGGGAAGGCGCTGTAGACTAACCTTGCGGATTCACAGACAGGAGAAGAAGACCGAAGGAGAGAAAGACGATAGGTAAGACCAATGAACTTTCTCTTCCTATGTTACATTTCCATCCCCCTTTCCCTAATCGGCCTCTGTTGGTTTATTTGACTTTATTTCACTTTTCTTTACTTTAAATAGCTTCCTTTTAACTCATAAAAAAAACAAAAAATAAAAAAATTTCATAAAAGACACAAAAATTCAGAAAAATTTTCAAAGAAAATTCAAAAATTTTTAAAGCTTTGAAACTTATTTACCTTTGAAAATTTTTGAAGAAAATCCAAGAAAGTTTCTAACATGTTTGGCAAAGGTTAGATTTGTTTCCCTACATTCAAGATTTTCAAAAATACATTCTAAAGGCATATCTTTAAAACCATGACTTTCGTGATTGTTGTCTAAAATTCTGTTGTATTCGGAAGGACATTGGAAGATTCCGGAAAATCATTGGTCTCGACCAAGACCTTAAACTGGTTTTTCCCCCCCCCACACTGGTCAACGTTTGACCGGCTCACCATTCCCAAACTGGTTCACCCCAGTTTTCTCCATTTCGCTTGTATATTATTGTTGTATCCATAAAATTCACAAAAATCATGAAATTTTCAAAAATTCCAAAAGTATTTTCACATTTTGGTTTCAATTGATTTCATTTGTGTTATTTTGAAAATTCGGGAAAAATATCAAAAATCATTTTCACACTTAGGAAAAATCACAAAAATATCTTTTTAGGCACAAGAAAAATTCATTCCAATCCCGAACCAATCTCAAAAACCTCCCGAAATAGTATTTTTGATACTTAAAAAAAAAAAACCTATAGATTTCAAAATCCTCGGGAGCGTATTTTGTATCCTATTTTCGATTTTCCTTCCCGATGATTGCCAACGAGAACATTGACTCTTCGGAGTACTAGATTGCCCCGGTTCTGAGGGAATACCTATATAGTATTTTCATTTTGTTTTTGACTTTTGAAAGGGAGTGATCTTTAAAGGCTTATTACATTTATTTCGGGAAAACTCTTTATTAATCTGGTACCATTCGTAAGAACGGGCGTGTAGGGGGTGCTAATACCTTCCCCTTGCGTAACCATACTCCCGAGCCTAACTTTGGTGACGTAGACCGATTCTACCCCTAACGGGGTAGTAATCAAGTGTTCTAACCACACTTCAAAAGGTTAGTGGCGACTCCACCACACATCGTTTTTTCACGAAAATTCACATTTTCAAAATACACATTCATTTTTCCCAGTTCGCAAGCCGAACCCATTTTTAAACCAGAGATTGGTTCTCTGGGTCGGGTCCGGGACGTCGCGACAATAATATTTCTAAACAAGGGGATCTTTTTAGATAAATCTCCCTCTAAACTAATATAGGTGAGGTCTAAAATACTTCTCATCCTTTGTTAAATCATTGGGACGCACACATAGAAAAATCAATTGAAATCATCAAATTTTAAGCAAAAGAGTTTTTTAAAACATTCCTAGATTTTTCTAAAATTTTATTTTCTAAAATTTTCCAATATTTTTCTAAAATTTTTTGAGATTTTTAAAGACTTTTTCTCACTTTTTTGGTATTTTAATTTTCCATTTTTTTATTTATTTGAGTCAAAATAACTCAAATATATTTTTTTCCTATTTTTTATTTTCACTATTTTTTCCCAATTTTTAAAAATTAAAAATTAAAATAAAGATAAAATAAATAAAACCAATGGTTTAGAAATCATACCGATTCAACCAGTCATAACTAGGTTTAACCCGATTGGGCTTTGTGGGCCACGTGGCTCACTTTATTTTCTTTTTGTCAAAAAAAAAATTTACTATAGTAGGACGACGTCAACATGACGTCACTCGCTACAAGGCGACTTCTTGTTTTTACTATCTCGGGCCTAATTGGCCTTTGGACCATATACATGATCAATAGTTAATGGACCCAAGTCTAAATTGGACCTGAGTTTTCGATTAGTGAACTGGATCTAATCCAATGGGTCATGGGTCAATGGGTTGGGTCCAACCTAATGGGTTGGATCCAATCCAATGGGTCGGATCTGGATTGGCTTCAAAACAAAATTTGGAAATTCAAATCACTAGATCTTTAAAAATGTGTGCAATTTAAAAGCAAAATTAAGTACAAAAACAAAGACGAAACCAACTTTAGTCTTCAACTCCTTCGGTCTTCATCAAATTCAATATGAGTCCTTCGATTCTTCTTTGACTCTGTCTTCAATCCTAAAACCTCAAATTCTGACTTTCAAATTCCAACCAACTTCTTTCTTTCACGATATCTCCAACTCCCAAGCTCTATAGCTCACCCTCGGTCAGAACTCTCTAATTTTCTCACAATTGCGTCTATGAATGTGTGAATGTTTCTCGGAGAAAACCTCTATATATAGGTTTGGGATCATTGATCAGCATTGAATTTTATTGATAAATCAATATTTAAACTTAATAAATCAAATTTAAAACGAATCAATCAATCTTTATTGCTGATTTCCTAATGGCTTTTTCGGTTATGTGTTTGTCTTTTTCATCTTAGAAAGCTTCAATTTTATAGGTTTGGGAGCATTGATTAGCATTTAATTTGATTGATAAATCAACTTTTAAATTTATCAATCAAATTAAAAACGAGTCAATCAAATTTAAAACAAATCAATCAATCTTTATTGTTGATTTCTTAATGGCCTATTGTAACGACCTGCTAATAAAATAAAAATTTTTCCCCTATTTTAATATCAAACATTAACCTAAACAGCGGAAAGCCACATACAGAAGCATAACAATATAAATTACAATACCAGAGCGTCTAAATATCCCATAAATTATACATATATCACTGTTCTCCTCAAAACTATTCTGTACTGAAATCAGGGCATACAAAAATACTACCCAAAAATACTACTCACCCTTAACAGGGCAGATTAACAGTCTCTCTACCTGCGAGCCTGATCCACTCGCCTAATTGGTTCACCTAAAAAATAATTCAACACTGGGGTGAGACGACGCTCAATAAGACGAAACATGTTATTACTAGTGTGTGGCTATTGATATATATTTCTGTATAAATAATCTGATTTAAAAATAATATCATTAGTAACTGATATTGTAAATGTTGGTATAAATAACATATATTAAAACTATATAAATATACTTTTCATAATACTACTACTATTTCTGAAAATCTTCTTATACTTATAATATCTGAGAAAATTTCCCTGGATGGCTATATGTCATGATTTAACCCCTCATGACAGGGTTGAGCGGCCCAAAGGCGGGACCTATCCTGGCTGGCCGACTAGGGTAAGTCAATTGAACTTCAACAGTCTGATCAGCCCCTTCAATCCATATCTGATGGAGAGCCTGTCCCAACGTAGGCACGATCGACCTCATACCACTTACTGTTTGAGTAAAGTGGTTGCACTCTGAACTGAATATTTATAGTTACGGTACAGTGCTTTGCTGAATCTGATCCATCAGGGCCTGTTGCTATATAGGTAGCTGATATCTTTAACATACTATTTTACCATGATTTATGAAATAACCATAACCCCATAGAATTTATCTAAAATTCTAAATTAACTAACTGAAAATCTAATTTCTGTATAACTGAACTGTTATCTATATAACTAAATATCAGGGCGTTATGGTACTGAAAAACTGATTATTCTGAAATTACTAGAAATACATTTTTCTGAGTATACTGTATACTGAAAGTCCTTTATTCTCTAAGCATATAAATATTATGGTATTTCTGTTCATAAATTGTAAACATGGTATTCATGGTTTGTATAAATACGGTACTGTACTCTAATCAACTCAAGCCACACTAATAAATATTATCATTATCAGGCTCTGAAAACCGTATATATAATTTGAATAATAATTTGATAACAACTTATAATTTGTACTGAAACCATAATAAAGTTTCCTAGTATAGCATATTTCCCTTACTTGACTACTAGAAAGCCCCTACTGAATATCGGTCCTACACCCGCAAGGTTTCTCACTCAATTCCCTGAAAACGATATTCATCAGAACAAAACGTCATTATTTTTCTGTCTACTTCATTTCCTACAACTGCTAGAAATACTAATTTCAAATAAAAGATCTTACCCTGAACCTGGGGAGAAATTCAATTCGATCCCACCGACGATCCGCCCCGGTAAACTTAGAGAAAACTTCGTCAGGAGCGTCATGGTGGCCTTAGATCGTCGATCCAAGGACTGACAGGGCCGAAATCAAAGAGAGAGTGAAGAAAAACCGTAGAAGAGAGGCAGGGGAAGATTTTCGCTGAAGGTTCTGCGATTAAAACCAGTTTAGGGCTATTTATACTGCGGCCTTCATCGACAAGCCGCGTCATCTCGTCGACGAGGTTCAGAAGGAGGTTCGTCGATGAATGTCATCTCCTCGTCGACGAAATTCGAAAACAGCCGCTCGATATTTTCTTATCAACGAAATGCTTCCTCGACGAGGTCCTCATGTACCCTCGTCGATGAATCCCCTAGGAAAATTCTTAGGTTATTACACCTATTGTTTCATGTATGAGTGCATTGTGTTAGCGTGGAGAGTTGAAAAACTTAGACACCCCGCTTTTATTTTTTTCCTTTTCTTTTTTATTTTTTATTTTTTAAAGCTCATTTTCCTGTATTTATAAAATAAAATCTTATTAAATTTTGTTATATGATCCCGGACAAATTGGGATGTCTACAATATTAAAACAAGCTTTCATTATTAGTAATATTTAATATAGAAAGAAAATTACAATAATAAATGAGTTTTATTTTTATTTTTCTTTCTTTTTCTTTTTCTAAATAAAAAATTCTTAATCTAAACAGACCATTAATGATTCAGTAATGAGAAATATTAAAGTGTGGACTGCATATTCTTCATGGTCTTGGGCCTTGTCTGTGACCCAAGAGGGCATTTTTGGAAAGGCCAAGGTGAGTAATGCTAAAGGGTGGGAAGGATGGTAGTCTGCTGGAGGAGAGTGGCGGCCATAGCCACTGCTCGCTACAGAAAGTCGGAGGGGCTGTGCGGTGGCTGGAGAAGATGGAATTAATATTGATTTATGACCAGGAATATTAATTGAATATATTTTAGTTGGTTGGTGATGCAAATTTTTTGGGTAATGAAATTTTTTTTGAATATTGTAAAGTTTCATATTTTGTTTAGAATGGATTGTATATATTATATTTTTACAATATTTCAAATTTTGGTTTTTAGAATGGATTGTATATATTATATTTTTACAATATTTCAAATTTTGGTTTTTAATTTCATTGTTTTTTGAAAAATCCAATGAACTCATAATATATAAGAACTAACATTTTAAAAGGATTCATATTCAGATCTCTAATCTGAATAATTGTTAAACAAACTTAAGTATTCAATACGAATAGTTCAATCTGACTTTCAATTGTGTTCACTGATTCAAAACTTAATTTAGATTTCATAACTTAATACTTAACTTTATCAAATAGTACCTTATTTTCTTATCAAATCAATGTATTTACGTAACAAATTAAGGTACATAAAATATATATTAGCCCACTAAAATTACACCCAAAAAAATGACAATAAAAGAAATCTTTGTGCATGGACTCCTAGCTATACATATAGATGTTTTCGGTGAATTCATGAAGCATATCCACAAGAATTGTTCTCACATTTAACTCTCGGAGCGCATGCTTTGTTGCACTTGCCACAATGAAGAGGATCGAAACCTACGTTGGTGTATTTACCCCCACAACAAAGTTGTCCAAAACCACACTTGTGTCCGCACCTTCCGCAATTGTTCCTGTCTCGAAAAACATTGCGGCAATGGCTCTTACAGCAAAAAAGACGGCTAGCACCATTGTTTGCCGAAATCCCATTGCATATGTTGTTACTAACATCACAGTGTGTACCTTTCTTTATGATACTCGCTAAAAATCGACCTCTCAAGGATCCAGTATTGACAAATGGAGCATCGATTACATACTCTTCACAGTCTTCGGCATCGGCAGCTATCAAAGAGGTCATTGGCGAGGGGGAGGCTGGCTGCTAGTAATGTGAGAGGGAGGGTAAGGGTGAGAAGGATGGCTGTGAGCTGGAAGAGAGTGGCAGCCATATTCACTACTGAAAGTTTTTGGAGTGGTGGTGAGCTTAATTGAGGAGATGGAGGAGAATGGTTATTGTGTTTTTCCAGTTGGTGGGTGTAAGCCAAGGGGAATGGTGGGTATTTAAAGCTTGAGATTTTGGGATAAAAAATTTCCTCTTGGGAGGGAATTATTGGGAAGTGGTAATTCCACGAGTTGCCAAGTATCCCGGAGGCCAAGTGGTCGTTGCATTAGTGAAGTATAGTGAGTGGGGTTTGGCAATTTGCAGAGCTGCACATTCTTGGTCAACTTCAAAATCCAAAAGCCTTGGTTAAGTTTGCTTGTGCTTTGTAAGAACAACATGTGCTCTACTGAATTATTGCGTGTGCTTTTATATTTTTGTGTTTCGGGTTCAAGTTTGTGTCGTTTTGAATAAAGTATACTACAAAATTATGCTAAATTTTTTTTAAACGTAGAAAAATATAAATTTAAGGCTTGAAATCTATATTTCTAAACATTATCATATTTTTTTTGGTTTAGATTTGAATTTTTATAGAATTGGACAAACTCAATGCTAATTTACTTTAAAATTTGTCCAAATATATGCAAATTCAAATTCATAACCAAAATCCGTGATTATAAACATACTTTACATTTGGATTGCCTTTGGATTTGAATAAAATATAATACAAAATTGTATTATCTGTTAAAAGAGATGGTCAATGATTGCATATATTGATAGAAAATGATTTATATAGTAGACCCCACCTAATGAGACTTAAGGTTTGGTTTTGTTGTTGTTGTACAAAATTATTTTAAACTTTGTTTAAATCCACCTAAGAAATATGGTAAGAGAGATATTTCATTGCTTATAACATCTCCCTTATTGCTTTTTAAACTTTTATCATTATTAGATTACAATATCTAAAAGTTTAATTAACTCTTAGTTAGGTTGTGGGTCTTAACAATCCCCGCACGTGCAACTTGACAACACGTGAAGTGATGAGCCAATAAATAAAACTCATTACAAGAAAGTATATTAAATTTTGAATGTCATACAATAAAAACTGGCGACAAAACTAAAACCTAAGATCTCTTGGTAATGTAACTCAAATATTATGTTAGATTCCCACTTTACCTAAAAGTTCATATTTTGTTGCACTTGTTACTATAAAAAAATCATGTTTGGTGTAAGCATTTCCGCAACAAAGTTATGAAGTCACACTTGTGTTTGCATTGGCAGTAATTGCTCTGGTTTAGAAGGAGATTCCAGTAATGATTCTTGTAGCAAAATAGGTGGTTTGCTGGCCAGCCTGGCCTCGAGGTTGTTTTGCGCGATCCCATTGCATATATTATTATCAAAATCACAATGTGTGTACACCTTTTTTTCATAATACTCATTAAATTTGATCTCTTATGTCCATTTGGAACTTGAGAAAATATAAGGAAAAGGAGAAAAAAAAATATCAAGAAAATCACATTTTCATTAGTCTACTAAGAGATGAAAAAGAAATTAAAAGATATGTCAAATTTGTAAACAAAAATTTAATTTTACACATCATTAATGTTTCATTTTTTTTGTTGCAACGTCTGGGAGAAGGGTCGTGAATGGTAAGAAATAATAATATTGAAAATTTGATAGAATCGCCACTAATCGTTCATTTACCTAGGTGTGGGTAGTTCATCTAACTACTGCTTGTTAGTTGGTCTCTAGACAAATCATAGGCCAAGGAACCAATAGTCTCGGTGTGCATTTAGCAGAGTTGGGATCAAGAGTTTAGTTACATGAGGGTAAGGTACTGGAACATCCTACACACTTGTTCCACGAATAGTACTTAATTAATTATGAATTATCCCTAAATTGTATCTAATGGTCTTTAATTAACTCTAAAAAAATAACTTTAATGATGGTAAGCCTTGGTTAAATTTGCTTGTGCTTTGTAAGAACAACATGTGCTCTACTGAATTATTGCGTGTGCTTTTATATTTTTGTGTTTTGGGTTTAAGTTTGTGTAGTTTTGAATAAAGTATACTATAAAATTATGCTAACTTTTTTTTAAACATAGAAAAATATAAACATACCCTATATTTGGATAGCCTTTGGATTTGAATAAAATATAATACAAAATTGTATTATCTGTCAAAAGATATGGTCAATAATTGCATAAATTGACAGAAAAACCTCAAGATTTGATTTTGTTTTTGTTGTTGTTGTTGTTGTACAAAATTATTTTAAAATTTGTTTAAAACCACCAAAGAAATAGTGTAAGAGAGATATTTCATTGCTTATAACATGTCCCCTACTGGTTTTTATACTTTTATCATTATTAGATTACCATATCTAACAAGTTTAATTAACTCTTAGGTTGTGGGTCTTAACACTCCCTGCAGGTACAGCTCGACAACACGTGAAGTGATGAACAAATAAATAAAACTCATTACAAGAAAATATATTAATTTTTGAATGTCATACAATAAAAACTGATGACAAAATTAGAAACTAAGATCTCTTGGTAATGTGACTCAAATACCATGTTAGATTTTCACTTTACCAAAAAGTTGAAGCTTTTTTACACTTGTTACTATAAAAAAATCATGTTGGTGTAAGTATTTCCACAACCAAGTTATCTGAAGAACTTGTGTTTGCATTGCCAGTAATTGCTTTGGTTTAGAAGGAGATTCCAGTAATGATTCTTGCAGCAAAATAGTTGGCTTGTTGGCCTAAAGGTTGTTTTGTGCAATCTCATTGCATATATTATTATCAAAATCACAATGTACGTACACCTTTTTTTCATAATACTCGTTAATATTTGATCCCTTATGTCCATTTGGAACTTGAGAAAATGACAGGAAAAGGAAAAAAAAATATCAAGAAAATCACATTTTCATTTAGACCATTAAGAGAAATGAAAAAGAAAATAAATGATATATCAAATTTAAAAACAAAAATTTAATTTTACACATCATTAATTTTCATTTTTTTTTTACTTTTTAATCATATTTGTCGCAACGTCCGGGAGAAGGGTCGTGAAAGGTAAGAAATAATAATATTGAAAATCTGATGGAGTCGTCAATAACTTGTTATTTACCTAGGTGTGGATAGTTCACCTAACTACTATCCGTTGGTTGGTCTCTAGATTAATCATAAGTCAAGGAACCAGTAGTCTCGTTGTGCATTTACCAAAGTTGAGATCAAGAGTTCAGTTACATGAGAGTAAGGTACTAAATTCATCTACACACCCGTTCTACGAACGATGCCTAATTAATTATGAATTATCTCTAAATTGAATCTAATGATCTTTAATTAACTCCTATAAAAAATAAATAAAAATTTAAATAGAAAATGAAAATCACAATGCAACTTAGGAATGTCTAATAAGATCTTCAAACAAGGGGATCTTGTTAGATAAACTTCCCTCTAAATTAATATAGGTGAGGTCTGAAATACGTTTTACCCTTTGTTAAATCATTGAGACGCATACACACAAAAATCAATTAAAATCATCAAATTTTAAACAAAAGAGTTTTTTAAAACATTCTAGATTTTTCTAAAATTTTATTTTTTAAAATTTTCCAATATTTTTCTAAAATTTTTTGAGATTTTTAAAGACTTT
The DNA here is from genome assembly GCF_029873635.1 of Malania oleifera. NCBI lineage: Eukaryota > Viridiplantae > Streptophyta > Magnoliopsida > Santalales > Ximeniaceae > Malania > Malania oleifera. The sequence continues at coordinate 134,281,735 of NC_080417.1, forward strand.
TTCTCACTTTTTTGGTATTTAATTTTCCATTTTTTTATTTATTTGAGTCAAAATAACTCAAATATAATGTTTTTCCTTTTTTTTTTTAAAAAATTTTACTCTTTTTTCCCAATTTATAAAAATTAACAATCAATTAAAAATTATAATAAAGATAAAATAAATAAAACCAATGGTTTAGAAATCATACCGGTTCAATCGGTTGTAACCGAGTTTAACCCGATTGGGCTTTGTGGACCACGTGGCTCACTTTATTTTCTTTGTGTAAAAAAATTTTCCTATAATAGGACAACGTCAACATGACGTCACTCGCCACAAAGCGACTTCCTGTTTTTACCATCTCGAGCCCAGTTGGCCTTTGGACCATATACATGATTAATAGTTAATGGACTCAAGTCCAAATTGGATCTGAGTTTTCGGTCAATGAGTTGGATCTAATCCAATGGGTCATGGGTCAACGGGTTGGGTCCAACCTAATGGGTCAGATCCAATCCAATGGATCGGATCTGGATCGGCTTCAAAACAAAATTTGGCTATTCAAATCACTGGATCTTTAAAAATGTATGCAATTTAAAAGCAAAATTAAGTACAAAAACAAAGATGAAAGCAACTTTAGTCTTCAACTCCTTTAGCCTTCATCAGATTCAATATGAGTCCTTCAATTCTTCTTTGACTCTGTCTTCAATCCTAAAACCTCAAATTCTGACTTTCAAATTACAACCAGTTTCTTTCTTTCACGATATTTCCAACTCCCAAGCTCTATAACTCACCCTCGGACAAAACTCTCTAATTTTCTTATAATTGCCTCTATGATTTCTCTCTGTGCTTGTGTCTCTGTGAATGTCTCTCTCAGAAAGCCTATATTTATAGGTTTGAGACCATTGATCAGCATTGAATTTGATTGATAAATCAATATTTAAACTTAATCAATCAAATTAAAAATGGATCAATCAATCTTTATTACTGATTTCCTAACAGCCTTTTTGTTTATGTGTTTGTCTTATTCATCTCAGAAAGTTTCTATATTAGGCTTGGAAGCATTGATTAGCATTTAATTTGATTGATAAATCAACCTTTAAATTTATCAATCAAATTAAAAACGAGTCAATCAAATTTAAAACAAATCAATCAATCTTTATTGTTGATTTCTTAACGGCCCATTCTTTCATGTATACGTGCATGTGTCAATGTGGAGAATTGAAAAACTTAGCCACCCCCACTTTTTTTTTTTTCCTTTTTTTTTTTAAAGCTCATTTTCCTATATTTTCCCTTCTTAAAAAATAAAATTTTATTAAATTTTGTTATATGATCCCGGACTAATTGGGGTGTCTACAATATTAAAACGAGCTTTCATTATTAGTAATATTTAATATAGAAAGAAAAATACAATCATAAATGAGTTTTCTTTTTATTTTTCTTTCCTTTTCTTTTTCTAAGTAAAAAATTCTTAATCAAAACAGGCCATTAATGATTCAGTATTGAGAAATATTAAAGTGTGGACTGCATATTCTCGTGGTCTTGGGCGTTGTTTGTGACCCAAGAGGCCATTTTTGGAAAAACTGAGGTGAGTACAGCTAGAGGGTGGGAAGGATGGTAGTTTGCTCGAGGAGAGTGGTTGTAGGAACCCGAACCCGAACCCAGAAAATAAAATAAAATAATAAATAAATAAATATAATAATACATATCTTGTAGGAGATATTTTTAGATATTTATATAACAAATATCTTGGAGGAGATATTTTTAGATTTTTTTAGATATTTATATATAAATATCTTGGAGGAGATATTTTAGTTACTTAAGAGCTAAGTTATATATATTTTTATATATAACTCTCTCTCTCTCTCTCTCTCTCTCTCTCTCTCTCTCTCTCTCTCTCTCTCTCTCTCTCTCTTCGATCTTTCGCCGATCGTTGCCCGGTTCAATGATCGGAAGTTACCATGAGGATCAAGGAGTGAATATCTACAAGTCTAGTGGAGCAGATTCTCGAACTCGGGAAAAAGCTAGTGTTTGGTTTTCGAGCATCTCGGGTTGTTTTTCATGAAATAGGTAAGACGATTTGTTTACATCATTTAATTTAGAAAACTAAACTGGTAGAACTGTAGCTTATGTTTATATGTACATCATAACTGTTCATTTGAGAAATTCCACTGAGTAAAATGGTCGTTTTTACGATTTTACGGTTTTGGTAAAAACTAGGGTTTTGGCGTATGATCTCCAAACTTCTCAGAACTCCTTTATTTGCATTAAACTTAAATTAGGAGATACTAGAAACTCTTGTTCGCAGTTTAATTGATATTTTACGAACCATTTTACTGTGTATTGTATACTTAACCAAATGAGTGTGGCATATGATATGAAATAGGAATGTATTGAAATGAAAAGCATGTTTATGAAATATGGGAACTAGAGTTCCAAATGATTATCAGGAAATACATAAAAGAGATGTCAGTTAGATACCAAGCGCTATGTATGCAAAGGTTAAACCAAGAGTACGTGTGCCGGTTTATACCACAAAATGAATGTATGAAAGAATGTATGAATGAGTTTGTGAAAAATACTGGAATTGCTTAGATGATTTATGGAATGAAACAAGTTAATATGCTTTTATTATAAATTGTATATATGATGTTGGAATCACCTTAGAAAGTTTGTTACTAATAAAGCTTTAAATAAGCTTATTATCAGAGAGCCTAAAAAAGCTCGTTATTATCAGTAAGCGCGGTACTGTTGCTAGAATATAAGGTACAGTGCAACCATACGACAGTTTCTTTGGTGTGAGTATCGAGACTTAAGGGCCACTGGTTGACTTAAGGGCTGGGTGGTGATGGCCAAATCAAACTGGAGAGAAACATGATGTCTGACAATGTCTACACGAACATGGCTAGATCAGAGCTTTATTATTGCACAACCCTTACCATGGGGGCAGTAGATGGCTTAGTTATAATGTTTCAAAGCTGGGATGAGTTCAATATACATATACATGATTTAAAAACTAAATTGGGCGAAGTCACAAGTTTGAATACTGAGCGGAGGGATTGTACAGTGTATGAGCTTGTACCCTACACTAACCTCGGGAACTCTTGCTTGTAATGATGCTGAATTATCTATTGCAGGAATTAAATATATAGCTCCTATATTACATGATTGAGAATGATTTAAATGTTTAAATTCTTTTTACTGGAATAAACTCATGTTATCACACACTGATGTAATATGATCACCTTACTGAATAGTGTCTCACCCCAATATACAACCTTTGTTTCAGGTCCTACAGGAAATTGATCCTAGATTTCTAGAGGAACCTTGGAGCGTAGTGTTGTTTTAGTTTATGTAAGTTTTGTAAATGTACTAGATTTTTGGTACGTATGAATGTATGTAAGAAACATTTAGATACTCTAGTAGTCTATCAGAAGATGTATGAACTTTTATGTTTTCCGCTGCGCATGAGAATACAGATCAGTATGATACACCCGTATTTCCCTTATTAGGGCGGGTAGTTTGTATTTATTATCAGAGATATGCATGTTATATATGTTAGTTGCACTCCAGGGCTGCTTAGAGGGTCGGGGCTTTACAGTGGCAGCCATAGCCATTGCTCACTACAGAATGTTAGAGGGATTGTGCGGTGGCCGGAGAAGATGGAATTAATATTGATTTAGGACTAGGAATATTAATTGAATATTTTAGTTGGTTGGTGACGCAAAATTTTTGGGTAATGAATTTTTTTTTTAATATTGTAAAGTTTCATATTTTGTTTAGAATGGATTGTATAGTATATTTTTACAATATTTCAATTTTTGGTTTTTAATTTCTTTTTTTCTTTTTTTTGAAAAATCTAATGAACTCATAATATATAAGAACTAACATTTTAAAAGGATTCATATTCAGATCTCTAATTTGAATAATTGTTAGACAAACTTAAATATTCAATACTCAACAGTTCAATCTGACTTTCAATTGTGTTCACTGATTCAAAACTTAATTTAGATTTCATAACTTAATACTTAATTGTATCAAATAGCACCTTATTTTCTTAATCAAATCAATGTATTTACGTAACAAATTAAGGAACATATAATATATACTAGCCCACTAAAATTACACAAAAAAATAACAATAAAAGAAATCTTTGTGCATGGACTCCTAGTCTATACATATAAATGTTTTCAGTGAATTCATGAAGCATATCCACAATAACTGTTCTCACATTTAACTCCCGGAGCGCATGCTTTGTTGCACTTGCCACAGTGAAGAGGATCGAAACCTACGTTGGTGCATTTACCCCCACAACAAAGTTGTCCAAAATCACACTTGTGCCCGCACCTTCCGTAATTGTTCCTGTCTCGAAGAACATTGCGGCAATGGCTCTTACAGCAAAAAAGACGGCTAGCACCATTGTTTTCCGAAATCCCATTACATATGTTGTTACTAACATCACAGTGTGTACCTTTCTTTATGATACTCGCTAAAAATCGACCTCTCAAGGATCTAGTATTGACAAATGGAGCGTCGATTACATACTCTTCATAGTCTTCGGCATCAGCAGCTATCAAAGAGGTCATTGGCGAGGGGGAGGCTGCTAGTAATGTGAGAGGGAGGGTAAGGGTGAGAAGGATGGCTGTGAGCTGGAAGAGAGTGGCAGCCATATTCACTACTGAAAGTTTTGGAGTGGTGGCGAGCTTAATTGAGGAGATGGAGGAGAATGGTTATTGTGTTTGTCCAGCTGGTGGGTGTAAGCCAAGGGGAATGGTGGGTATTTAAAGCTTGAGATTTTGTGATAAAAAATTTCTGGAAAGTTGTAATTCCACGAGTTGGCAATTGTCCCTGAGGCGAAGTGGTCGTTGCATTAGTGAAGTATAGTGAGTGGGTTTTGGCAATTTGCAGAGCTGTACATTCTTGGTCAACTTCAAAATCCAAAAACCTTGGTCAAGTTTGCTTTTGCTTTGTAAGAACAGTATGTGCTCTACTGAATTATTGCGTGTGCTTTTATATTTTTGTGTTTTGGGTTTAAATTTGTGTAGTTTTGAATAAAGTACACTATAAAATTATGCTAATTTTTTCTTAAACATAGAAAAATATAAATTTAAGACTTGAAATCTATATTTCTGAACATCGGTTTTTTTTTCAGGTTGACGGATTGCTAATTGCGTTGATTTCACTAAGTTGTGTTTAGAAGTATGAGTTTTGGGCTTTAGATTTGAATTTTTATAGAGTTGGACAAGCTCAATGCTAATTTACTTTAAAATTTGTCCAAATATATGCAAATTCAAATCCGTACCCTATATTTGGGTAGCCTTTGGATTTGAATAAAATATAATATAAAATTGTATTATCTCTCAAAAGAGATGGTCAATGATTGTATACTGAAAATTATTCATATAGTAGACCCCACCTAGTGAGACTTAAGGTTTGGTTTTGTTGTTGTTATTGTACAAAATTGTTTTGAAATTTGTTTAAATCCTCCTAAGAAATATGGTAAGAGAGATATTTCATCGCTTATAGCATGTCCCCTACTGCTTTTTAAACTTTTATCATTATTAGATTACCATATCTAAAAGTTTAATTAACTCTTAGTTAGGTTGTGAGTCTTAACACCCCCCCGCATGTGTAGCTCGACAACACGTGAAGTGATGAACAAATAAATAAAACTTATTACAAGAAAATATATTAATTTTTGAAAGTCATACAATAAAAGCTGGCGAAAAAATTAGAACCTAAGATCTCTTGGTAATGTGACTCAAATACCATGTTAAATTCCCACTTTACCTAAAAGTTCATTGCACTTGTTACTATTAAAAATCATGTTGGTTTAAGTATTTCCACAACAAAGATATCTGAAGTCAGTCTTGTGTTTGCATTGCCAGTAATTGCTCTGGTTTAGAAGGAGATTCCATTAATGATTCTTGCAGCAAAATAGGTGGCTTGCTGGCCTGGAGGTTGTTTTGCGCGATCCCATTGCATATATTATTATCAAAGTCACAATGTACGTACACCTTTTTTCCATAATACTCGTTAAAATTGATCCCTTATGTCCATTTGGAACTTGAGAAAATCAGGAAAAGGAAAAAAAAATATCAAGAAAATCACATTTTCATTTAGACTATTAAGAGAAATGAAAAAGAAAATAAAAGATATATCAAATTTGTAAATAAAAATTAAATTTTACACATCATTAATGTTTTATTTTTTTTTTTTTAATCATATTTGTCGCAACGTCTGGGAGAAGGGTCGTGAATGGTAAGAAATAATAATATTGAAAATTTGTTAGAATCGCCACTAACCTTTTATTTACCTAGGTGTGGGTAGTTCATGTAACGACCTAATTTTCATGCCATTTTTTGTATATATACCATATATTATACTCCTCTCATACCTTGTATAAAATTTATAACGTCATCCCGATCCAAGTTAGGATCGGGAAGCTTGAACATCCGTAAAATTTCCTATGCAACAATAAACAAAAAGGCATACATCCACATTTACAATACCAGAGTTTCAGTATTTCCAAAATATACATATAACATGAACATTTCCAAAAATCATACATCTGATCTCCTAGAGACCATTCAAAAATGCATCTTTCCCAAAAATACTCATCCTACAAATAGGGCAAAACAGTAGTCCCCCTACCTCCGAGACTATACTGCTCGTCTATCTGGTTCACCTTAAAAGTGATAAATTACTGGGATGAGACAACTCTCAGTGAGACGAAATATGCTATTACTAGTGTGTGGTAAATGAGTTTGTGCTAGAATTGATGTATTCCCAAGAGGGGGGTGAATTGGAATTTAAAACTTTTTCTCCAAGGTAAATCTATCCAATAACGGTATATACACAACCTAGGGTCTGTCTATGCAATTTTCAAATGGTACAGTGATTATGCTTTCATGTAAAGCATATGTGTACCCAGTTACGTTCAATCACATATACCACCAATGATATAATAAGTAAGCTCAATGTGGTCTAATATATCAACTCTCAAATATATTTACTATCGATGTAATTAGTGCGTGAGAGTGCAAACCTATATGATCTTTGTATCACTAAATATTCAATCTAAATGTTCAAACAAAGATGTCAATCAAGTCTCAAATATTCAAATCAGCAGAATATCTCAATCGTGCAAATATCAAATAATGTATATGCTTGGTTTGCAAAATATATTTAATCTTTGTATCAGCAAATAATGTGTAAGTCCATGAATATTACAACAAAGATTTCTATCTCATAAACAAATATCTCTTCAAATATATTTTTCAATATAAAACACACTAGATATTTGAAAATGATTTTAAAAGGATTTTGAAAACAAAAACAAATACAATCTTCTCATGTTGCAATGAAAGTGCAATCTTAGAAGATCTAACAAAGTCTCCTTAGGATAGACTTATTAACAAAGCTGTAATGCCCCGAACCCTTAAACCCGGGTCTGATGCGTTATACCTGATCATATCCTCATAAATCATATTCCATAACATACGCAGTGGAAAATATAATCATAATCTTCATATAACATCATACTAGAGTTTACTAATTCTAACTATAATCCATATTAAATTATCAATCACCTGCATTTCCATAAATCTGCATAACTCCCAAAATAATTCAATATTTTCTCAATCATTCCTTATTCAATAGCCTCAAAACATAAAGACACAAAACTTAAATATTTACTTTCTACAAAAACATCATTAAAATGTTTATACCCTTTTTCTTATATCTCCCAATAATGCTATAAAAACCTTGAGCTCTCAAAGGTCGATCTCGAGGAAATCCTGAAAAAAAAAAAAAAAACATTCATATTCGGGTGAGACACATCTCAGTAAGGGAAGAAACCATATATTAAAACAGTGTGTGGCCAACATGAGTTTATATATAACATAATATTTAACATTTGAAAATCCTTAACATAATTTCCGAAATCATTCACTAATCCTAATCAAATACATGCAAATGTTTAACCCACGAGATTACCCTAGGATAGGAGTGATTACCCGCCCATACAAGTAGCACCCCTCTACTCTGATATTTAGGCAACCCAAAGGTCGCAGCTAAAGCATACCAGGACACTCACCTTACTCAGTAAGCCTTCAAATGATAAATTAATCTCGTACTCATGCTGTTCAAAAATAGCTTACCGGCAAAGGCCCTAAGGATAGGGAAATCTACCCGCCCATACAAGTAGGTTCCCTCTGCCCTAGTACGTTATGCGGCTACTGCCACATCTATAGCTACTAGTGCACTCGCCTTACTCAGCAAGTCCTTAAGCGAAGAGTATGCCTCGCCCAATCGTAACATGTTCTATGTACATACATACTTCTATTATCATAATACATCATTCTTTTCTGTCATTATACATTCATGCATATTCATTCATGTTCATAACTTAACTTTGCATTTCGTTTCACTTTAAGTGACTCTTTCCCATTTACATCATTTACCTTTGTCATTTCATTTCATTGTCATTTCATCGTCATTTCATTGCTTAACATTTCATTTCATTACTTCGCACTACAGCTGGTCTTTAGCCATCATCAGTTAGTCTACGTAGAAACGCGTTAGATCTGCTAACACAGCTCCTTTTAGCTGTCATCAGTTAGTCTACACAGAAGTGTGCTAGATCTGCTAACATGGCTGTTTTTTAGCTGTCTTACATTTACATGGTTGCATTTAACATACACAGGCAACATTGTCCATATCATATTTTATTTTCATTGTTTTACTTACTTAGCTTGCATCTCATACATTTAACATATATTTGCACAGAATTTTATGCCATATAATTTAACAATAAAATTCATACATTGCCTGTAAAATAAGCTAACCAACATTTAATGTTTATATACTGAAAATACTTTTCATTTCTTACTTAATTATCCTTAAAATATTTCTCACTTTTATCAGTTCATTTTTGCATATACATATCTAATAAACAACCCTAAACTCGAAGGAAATATAATTTAAACAATTGGCATTTTACCAATACCGAAACATATACACGTACATATAACACAATTTATTTTTCCATTAAATTCATAAAAATTCTAATTTAATATATATTTTTCCCCTTACCTGATTTCTTGAACTACGCCAATAGGGACTCCGAAAAATACATGCGGCACTCACCCGGACCCTGAAATTAAATTTCTAGTTCTAATAAATTATTCTTGAATAAAATATTATTTAAATATTTCCTAGGGCCATAATTCCTAAATAAATAACAATATCCTTAAATTTAACCAAATTCTCAAATCTCACTCTCGCTTTGGAGTAAGGCTTAGAAAATACCTATTGAAAAATTACCTACGCCAAAATGACGATGACGACGACTAGGACCCCGTGGTGATGTCCGATCGTTGATTTAACCGCATATTAACAGCAAAATTGAGAAAATGGGGAAATTTTACCTTTCTCCAAGAGCAGTGCCTAAGCCGTTCCCACAACAAATCTGCTCCAGTAGAAATGTCGGCAGCGGAACCAGGATTCCAACGGCACCTTCCGTTTCCCAATCCGTCGCAAACTAGCCGAGTAATTGAGAGAGAAGGAGAGACGAAGACGGAGGTGGCTGGCGCGCACGCAGGAAATTTTTCAGAGGGGCGGGGGGCGTGCTGCCTGCTCTAGGTTTTTCTTCTTTCTTCTTCTTCTTCTTTCTTCTTTTATCTTCTGTCAGATACTTTATATATATATATATATATATATATATATATATATATATATATATATATATTATATAACTTACTTATATATATCATTCTAATTAGTTTTTTTAGTCCCGGGAGCGCGTGTGCCCCGAGCGGCAAACTAAAAATCAACTTTAATTTTCAATTAAAAATAAGGATATCGGAGTCGCCACTAACCTTTAGTGCGGTTAGAACACATGATTACTACCCCGTTAGGGGTAGAATCGGTCTACATTACCAGAGTTAGGCTCGGGAGTTCGGTTACGCGAGGGGAAGGTACAAGCACCCCCTACGCGCCCGTTCTTACGAACGGTACCTAATTAATTTGAAATTATCCCTAAATTAATTTAATAAGTCTTTAAATTACTCCTTTTTATGAATTTATAAATATAAATAAATAAATAAATAAATATAATATAATATACATATATTCCCTCAGAGCTTAAAGGTACGTGAAGCCCAAAGGCTAATACCCCCCGCAATAAAATCATAGGGATTAAAATCAAAATTATTTAAGAAAATACGCTCCCACATTTTAAAATTGTAAGTAAAAGTTTTATAGGAAAATATTAGTATGGGAGGTTTTAATAATAGATATAATAATTTAAACATAATAAATAAGTAAATAAAATAGTAATAAACTAGAATATTAGGATACCAAAATACATACTAATCAACATATATAATAGAAGCTAAAATATCTAACAAACCAATAATAGTAGAATATAAACAATAATATAGACTAAGATAATGAGCAAATATTAAAATACTACATGTGCGTTATAAACAAAAATACTTAAACATACCATAATACACATAATTACGATAATAATAATAATAAATATCCACAAATAATATAATACGTAATAGATTACTATAATACTATATATACTAAACATACCATATAATAGCATGATACCAAAACACAAAGAATATTACCCAAAATATTAAACTTACCATAATAATTAATACCTTGTATATTAACATACTAAAAATATAATAATAATATATAATATTACCTAAAATGTTATATTACTAAATGTACACGGTCACCTAAAATACTAAATTAAATGTATAATGCTACTTACAATTCTAAGTTGCTAAATATAAATATCATTTATTCAAATAAATATTATAGCATTAAAAATTCTACAACAATGTTATGAACACGACAAAATGATAATACAATCGTATACAAGAAATAAATAAATAATAAACAATAATGAACATCAATATATACGCAATAGCAATATATATACAAAATAACATTAAGAAGAAAAAATATATATATATATATATAAACAAATTACAAAAACATCACACGTGCATGTGTGTGTTTGTGTGTGTGTGGACAAGTTGTCCAAGAGATGAAACTCAAAGAAATTAATCAAATCAGTAAATATTAACAAGGGAGAGTTAGAAACAACCGAGTAAGGTTTCAGATTGATCAGATAAGAAATCGCCGCTCGATTGGCTTCATCTAGTTGAATGCGCATACACCGATGATTCCACTGCTGCGGTGGTGAGACAGCTGTGTAATAAATTAAAATGAAATTGTAAAACTCAAAATAATAATCTGAATGGTGAGAATTAAGATAAAAGGGTCAGAAACAACCTGGTAAAATTTCGTATTGATCGGATAAGAAATCGCCGCTCGATTGCCTTCGTCTAGTTGAATGCGCAGACGCCGATGACTCCACTGCTGCGGCGGTGATACGACTTTGCAAGAAATTAACACAAAGGGAGAAAACTCAAAAGACGAATTTGATTGGCTTCGTCCAGTTCGATGCGCAGACACTAATGATTCCACTGCTGCGGCGGTAATACGGCTGTGCAAGACATTAACACAAAGGGAGAAAACTCAAAAGAAGAATCTGAACGGTGAAAATTAAGATGAAAGGGTTAGGAAACACCTCATAAAGTTTCGCATTAATCGGATTAGAAATCGTTGCTCGATTGGTTTCATCTAGTTGACTGCGCAAACGCCAACGACTCCATTGCCGCCGCACAAGACTGCAAGGTAAAATTTTTCTTTCTTTGGTCTGTGCCTCCTCCCCTTTAGCTTGGCTATGCCCCCCTTTTATAAAAAAAATTCTGTAAACCCTAAAAAAAAACTTCCTTTTTGATTTTCTTTTTCTTTTTCTTTTCTTTTTTTTGCTTTTACTATTATGGTAATAATGAAAATAGTAATAGTAATAATAATTATTATAATAATAATAATAAAATCAATAAGGTAATAATAATAATAATAATAATAAATAATTGTAGTAAAAGTAAAAATAATAAAGATACTATCAATAAAATAATAATAATAAGACTAGTAATAATAATAATACTAATAGTAATAGTAAAAATGACAATAATAAAATAATAATAATAATAATTATAGCAAAAAAATAAAAATAAAAATAAAAATGAAGTAATAATAACAATGTAAATAATAATAATAATAATAATAATAATAATAATAATAATAATAATAATAATCATATCGGGCCTGGGTAAAAATGGGGTGTCTACAAGATACTTTATATATATATATATATATATATATATATATATATATATATATATATTATATAACTTACTTATATATATCATTCTAATTAGTTTTTTTTTAATCCAATGTAAAAAATATTTAATTTAATAACTAATTATTTAATTATTTAATTTATCTTAATTTAATTTAATTTCTTTAATTTTATTTTTTTTCCTTTTCCCACGCCATTCCTTTCATTTATTTATCTGTTATTTTTTTATATTTTTTTCTAAATTATTTTAATCCTTTTAAATTTTCGGGTCTTTACAAAAGCCCCCTAAGAATCCTTAAGGTTTTGCTCTCAATAAAAATAATATCAATCAAGTAGAGCAAGGAGAGCATACCTATAGAACAACCACGCTTAAACACACTTATAAAAAAATTTGAGTAGTAAGATCAGCTAAGAATAAGTGTAGCAGGCTCAAAAATGAGTATTATAAGTTTTGGGATTTTCATGGAATTTCTCCTAATCAAGATTGCTAATCCTCTCCTAATCTTTGCAAATGATGGGCTATTTATAGAGAATGGAAGAATTATAGCCGTTGGGGACCTATTGGGCAATATTAGGAAAGTTTTAAATCATTTTAAAATAATTAACCCTATTTAAATTATTTAACCACGGTAAAAAATTCAGGGCACCTGAGAGGTCCGGTTGACCAGAACCATTTCGGTCGATCAGAGTTCATGTGGTTCGGTCAACCAGGACACTTTTGAACTGGAGACTCGATCGACCAAAAGTGCCTGTCCAAAGGGCAATTTTCCATTTTACCGAGATTCGGTCGACTAGGCCATTTTGAACCGAATGGTTCGGTTGACCAGATAGTTGGGACTTCTCTCGAGGACCCTCAGTCGACCAGGTAGTTGGTGTACAAATTTGACTCAGCCGACCAGATGGTCAATTTGTTGACCTCAGGAGGTTTCGGTCGACCAAGGGTTTTGAACTACACTGGTTCAGTCGACCAAGACCTTGGTCAACTGTTGACCTAGACCTGTTTTGGTCAACCGGGACAGAATGAACTGCCTTGGTCAGTTGACCGAAAGTGCACAATGTGTGCATTTCGGTCTTATTTTGAATCACACAAACCCTATTCAAGTGCCTAACATTCATAGGTGCAATGGTGTCTTTCATAGGGTCATTTATATCCAATTAAAGACACCGAAAAAGTCCAGTGTCTAATCCCTAAGGTCTTTCCAAGGTCATTTTCATTTCGAGCTTACACATTACATCATGCAGGTGATGCATGCAATTATTTCAATCAAAGCCCTATTTTTTAATTACAGACCCTTTAAATGATAATGAAATAGAGTACAACATGTATTGGGTCTTCTAACTTTAAGCTTTCACGTGCCGTCAATATATCTGCTAATATAAACCTGCACATGATCTAGATATCCATTAAATACATGAGTATTTGTCATTATCAAAACCGGAATATGACCCATGGGGTTAACAATCTCCCCCTTTTTGATGATGACAAATACATCAAGGAAAAATATGGGTATAGCCTAAGAAGGCTTCCCCGATCAATAAAAACCAATTTTAACCCAAATATTTTTGCCTCTTCATCTCCCCCTTTTGGCAACAGTAAAAAGGGTCATATGAGTTAACACTTTAGGCAATGGGTAAGTGTTACATTTATACATCATAAGTCTTGGAAAGATTTTGAAGAAAAAAATTTGGCAGAGTACCTTTTGAAAATTGGACTTTCCAAAACAAATCTTGTATAACATGTAACCTGTTTGAGTTTATATATCCTAACGGTTTATTCACAACTACTCAAACAGTTCAGTATGATCCAACCAATAGAATATAAAGCTCATTAAGATCATGCAATAAAATGTAAAATCCAAGGGCATCATGGAGTAGACATACGAATTATGCACACAAGCAACAATCAATAGTCACAAAATCTAAGGCAATAAAACATATCAACTGTAAAATTTGTTTCTTAGACTTGTAAATTTTACTTGAGAGCTCTCCCTAAATTTATGTAAACTATGAAATGTCTACGAAGCATCTACTTATACTGACATTAATTATGAGAGTTCATTAAGTTTCTAATACAGTATAAGTAATGAAACAAATCGGACTCAAAAAGTTAAAGCCAATTAATAGTATAGGTCCACTAAGCTTGGTGAGTTATAATTCTCTTCTCAAGGATGGGGCTTAATCTCCCCAATATAGTCTTGGGCATACATAAGTGCGTTAACGCTCAAGAATGAATTTCATTTAAGCACATCCATCATATGTTCATTCTTCTAGATATTACTTAGCATGCAAGAGATTTTAGGCATTAAGTTCTTACTGATTTATTCTAAGATTGGGATCTAAATTCTCATGTATATTTGCAAGCACGCTTACTTGAATTAAGCTCAAGGATGATGTTCTCTTGAGTGCATTTCTTATATACTCATCCTATCAAATAAATTTAGCATGCAATAAATATTAATCATTCAGCGCATATGCATGACATATTGCATTTCATTTTAAAAGCATGATAGTCAATTAAGACTATACTCAAAGTTATGCAACTTTGAAAGACATGTATGTATATAATAATAATGAGGCAAAAGGAAAAAGAGTTTGTTTTGAAATTTGATCTTGCCAAAAGTTCATGTAGATAAATATATATATATATATATGCGTATATAATTGTAGTATACATCCCCTTTTTAATGTTTGCAAAATAGTGCAGGGGGTTGCTTGCTGGAAAAATAAGATTTTAATTTAAAGCAAGCAAGCAACAAATTTTATGGTTTGTCAATAAAGCACATACTAAAGATAACCAGAAAACCAAAACCATAATGATCCTAAGAGTTCAACAATCACATGCAAGATCATATGGCAAGTACAAATAGTTGTGGCAATATAAACATGCTTCAGATTATGATTTTCAATAAAATCTTTTCATTCAAGTGCATGTCACAATGAATTCATTCAAGATCTAAGCTAAACATATGGGTAAGCAAAACAGGGTAGTAATTTAATTCTAGATGCTCCCCCTATCAATTTGAATATGTGCTTAGATTCTTTAACTACTTATACTAACCAAAGATTAATTTCATTATGCTTAGTAGTATAAGTCATCAATCCAAATCTTTAAAATCAACTATATTGAGTATTTTTCAATTATATGTTATCATTTGATTAGTATAGTTGTCCCTATAGACCATGGATGCATCAGAAGATATATATTAAGGCATGCAATAGTGTTCATGACCCAAGAACATTTCATATCAAAACATAAGCATTTAAGCACTAGATATAATGTTTTAGGTATTCTCAAGAGCCTCGATATTCAATAAATGAAAGTGATGCATATGGATCATTTATGCGCTTCCTATAGGGATGGATCTGAACCTTTCTAAACAATTGATGATTATGCTAGGATGAAGATTAATTATCTATTTGAGTTTTCACTTATCCTTTCAAAAATATTTTATAGTTAATTTCATCATAATCATCTTTAACACAAGGTTTTGGTTTGGGAAAAATCCTATCGAAATTTCAACAGCATGTCGTCTGTAAATCGGACATTTCCCAAATTTTCATGCACCAAACCCTGATAGATTCAAACAATCAATTCAAAATAGTATTTTGAGCATGCAAGAACCTATAATCCACTACCAGCATGCAATTGTCATCAACTGCATCCGCCATGCAGGAGGATTTCAACACAGGCATGCAATCTAGTAGTATAATCAACAGATGATACAAAAGATAAACTATCCATTATAAGGTATACTCATTTAACGCATAATGAATAGTAGGAATTCAGTTTTTTTCATATGAAGGCATATGGGCATGAAAGACAAAAATTCATGAGAGCATTTAATGTATATATATTCATGAAGAGAAATGCTCCCCATGAGTTATGCACTTATTCAATTTATGCCTTTTTCATTTCTAGTTCTTTAGCCAAGTGCTTTAAGATTTTTGATGATATATGCTTGGCTTTGGATAAATAGGCTTAAAGGACCAAACAGTCACAATAGATATTTCTTTAAGTGAGCTAAGCCAGTATTGCCTCTATTGATATGAATTTCGATATGTGTGAGAGGTACAAGTTAGAATGACTTTCAATTTAAAAAATACATATGCATAGGTCTACTTGAATTTTATGCATTCATCTAGATTGAGACCTAGGCAATCAAGTTAGTCATTCAACTCATCTCTAAGTATATAAAGCTCTAAAAGATATGACTTAATAATTTGAGAGCTTGTGAAGTGAAAATGAGTAAATACTCTTTACAATCAAATTATCATTTAGTTCATAAGAGTATTTAGAATAAGTGGACATTTTCAAAAATGTTTTTGTGCTTAGTAATCATGTCCATGCTTGGGCAAAGAGCATATAGGATATGTGAATGTTGTGAACAATGCTCTTCGGAGAATGGAAAGTATCCTATGAATATAATTACAATCTAAGCAAGGATACAAGAAGATAGGTGAAACCTTACCGAATATGATCATGGTTTGGTAAGGATTTCCTATAGATAAGACAAACTAAAATTAGAAGATTTTTGTATTTTTGGTTCAAAGGGAATATTTTGATTTTATCAATGAAATGTGAATCCCTTAGTGGTTGCCTCTAATCTTGATTGAGAATGATGACTTTTAATAAGCACACAATAAATATGGAATTTTAATGAATAGTGCTTATACCTAAGGTGATGACTAGAGTTTGGTTGATGAGATTAGGGTTAAAGATATATAGAATATATAGGATGAGACCCTAAAGTTCATTTTTGTGCAATGGGCAATAGTTGTTTAACTTAAGATGTTTTGTTTTAAAGTATGAGTTAAGCATTTTGGAAATATTTGCCTAGCAATGATGCCCAATCCATTTGGATGTGGATCAAGATTCTTAGTATGACTGGATAGTGTTTAGTGAGTGCATATACTAAGATTTTCATTTCAAGCAACAACCACTTCCCAAACCTACAGTTGTCACAACTCCCTAAACGTAAACCTAAGATCTAAGGAAGCATTAAATAATTAAATAGTATTAATTTAAATCCATTTTCCTTAGATCCTACGGGGTTCGCTTTGCTAATTATCCATTTCATTTCTTTTTCTAAGCCTCTGGTACTTTTAAGTAAACAATTAAACCATACGTGCCACATAGTTTTGCAAAATAAGCAGGTATTGCATTTTCGTGAAGGGATATGCTTATT
Organism: Malania oleifera; assembly: GCF_029873635.1. NCBI lineage: Eukaryota > Viridiplantae > Streptophyta > Magnoliopsida > Santalales > Ximeniaceae > Malania > Malania oleifera. The sequence goes on from NC_080417.1 coordinate 134,299,129, forward strand.
TATTCTGTTTTTACTCAATGAGGCATGAAAATTTTGATGACAATGGAATTTATAAATTGAACCCTTTTTAAACGATTTATTTCTTTTAACTCCAAAGGGTTTATTATGATTATTCTTCTCATTTTTAGCTTTGAGTGTAAATCTAGAATAATCATCTATTTCTTCATCTAAGCATGCAATTTTCAATATTTTCTCAATCTTTTTTCTTTTCAAGAATAGCACGAGAATTTTCCAACCCCTTTAATTGTTTTGCTATTCTTTTGTTCTCACTCTTCAAAAATATTTTTTGCTTAGAAACTCTAACTAGAAACTTGTGCAGTTTCACTAAAGTCTTTTCTAATTTTTCATGCGACAACATACTTTTAATATTTAATTCAGCACATGATTCATCAAAAGATATGTCATAGTTATTATATGAATTATTGTATGCATGTTCAACAAGTTCATCATAGGGAATATTTGATGATTCATCATATGACATAACATAGCATTCAACATAACAATCATCACACACATCATCACAAGAATCATCAAACGAGCGAGAGTGAGAATTATATACCTCCTCGTTGATTTCTAGCACATGATTTACCTCCTCCTGATCATTTGAGCTTAGAGCATTCGGAAGAGTTACGATCTCCATCTCTTGGGATTCTCCATATTTCTTTTCTAGTTCATCCCAGATTTCCTGTGCACTACAACATGTCATGATCTCAAGAAGCATGTTAGAGTCCAAAGCACAATATAATAGTTCCATGGCATATGAATTTACTTGCATCGAGATATTATCATTTTCGTTTACAGGCATACAAATTCCTTTGACGATCACCTACCAAGCCCTCCAACTCATAGATTTTATAAATATGCTCATTCTAATTTTCTAGGTGGTGTAATCAACACCACAAAACAATGGAGGACTAGTAGGTGATTGTCCCTCTCCGAATGGGGATACACCAATTTGAGCCATTGTGATCTTTTTGTAAAAACTTTTAAGTCTAGTGCAACAAGGCTCTAATACCAATTGTTAGAATTGGTAATTTCCCAATAGAGGGGGTGAATTGGAATTTAAAACTTTTTCTCCTAGGTTAATTTATCCAACAACAGTATATACACAACCTAGGGTCTGTCTATGCAATTTCCAAATGCATAGATAAATATAATGTGGAAATTAAGTCATACGCATCATTCACTCCATAACATACATGTACGGTAAATATAAAGTGCAGAAATATAAACAAGGTACACGATTTGTTATCGGGGTTCGGCCAACTATGCCTACGTCCCCGCCTCTAGCTCGCAAGTCCGATGATTCCACAAACAGCTCACTTAAGGGTGGAGCGGCATCAATTACAACTAAGTAAATTATCACAGGGCTGACCTCAACCTTAACTAGGTCAATTAGTGGGGCTGACCTCAACCTACACGCCTTAACAGGATGGCGCACCTAGCTTTCCTAACCGGGTCTAAGTCAGTTCGGGACTATTCCAGGGCTAGTCTCCCTCTTCATGCTCATGCCTGGAACTACAACAGATGTGTATTACAATCAAATGGTACAGTGATTATGCTTTCATGTAAAGCATATGTGTACCCAGTTACGTTCAATCACATACACCACCAATGATATAATAAGTAAGCTCAATGTGGTCTAATATATCAACGCTCAAATATATTTACTATGGATGTAATTAGTGCATGAGATTGCAAACCTATATGATCTTTGTATCACTAAATATTCAATCTAAATGCTCAAACAAAGATGTCAATCAAGTCTCAAATATTCCTATCAGCAGAATATCTTAATCGTGCAAATATCAAATAATGTAAATGTCTGGTTTGCAAAATATATTTAATCTTTGTATCAGCAAATAATGCGTAAGTCAATGAATATTACAACAAAGATTTTTATCTCATAAACAAATATCTCTTTAAATATATTTTTCAATATAAAGCACACTAGATATTTGAAAATGATTTTATAAGGATTTTGAAAAAAAAAAAAACAAATACAATCTTCTCAAGATGTTGCAATGAAAGTGCAATCTTAGAAGATCTAACAAAGTCTCCTTAGGATAGACTTATTAACAAAGCCCCCTAAGAATCCTTAAGGTTTTGCTCTCAATAAAAATATTATCAATCAAGTAGAGCAAGGAGAGCAAACCTATAGAACAACCACACTTAAACACACTTACAAAGAAGTTTGAGTAGTAAGATCTGGTAAGAATAAGTGTAGCAGGCTAAAAAATGAGTATTATAGGTTTTGGGATTTTTAGGGAATTTCTCCTAATCAAGATTGCTAATGCTCTCCTAATCTTTGCAAATGATGGGCTATTTATAGAGAATGGAAGAATTATAGCTGTTGGGGACCTATTGGGCATTATTAGGAAAGTTTTAAATCATTTTAAAATAATTAACCCTGTTTAAAATATTTAACCACGGTAAAAAATTCAAGGCACCCAAGAGGTCCGGTCGACCAGAACCATTTTGGTCGACTAGAGTTCATGTGGTTAGTCGACCAGGATATTTTTGAACTGGAGACTCGGTCGACCAAAAGTGCCTGTCCAAAGGGCTATTTTCCATTTTACTGAATTTAAGTCGACCAGCCCATTTTGAACTGAATGGTTCGGTTGACCAGATAGTTGGGACTTCTCCCGAGGACCCTCAGTTGACCAGGTTGTTGGTGTACAAATTTGGTTCGGTCGATCAAATGGTCAATTTATTGACCTCAGGAGGTTTCGGTCGACCAGGGGTTTTGAACTACACTGGTTCGGTCGACCAAGACCTTGGTCAACTATTGACCCAGGCCTGTTTCGGTCAACCGAGGCAGAATGAACTGCCTTGGTCGGTCGATCGAAAGCGCACAATGTGTGCATTTCGGTCTTGTTTTGAATCACACAAACCCTATTCAAGTGCCTAACATTCATAGGTGCAATGGTGTGTGTCCTAGGGTCATTTATGTCCAATTAAAGACACCGAAAAAGTCCTGTGTCTAATCCCTAAGGTCTTTCTAAGGTCATTTTCATTTCAAGCTTACACATTACATCATGCAGGTGATGCATGCAATTATTACAATCAAAGCCCTATTTACTATTACAGACCCTTTAAATGATAATGAAATAGAGTACAACATGTATTGGGTCTTCCAACTTTAAGCTTTCACGTGTCATCAATATATCTACTAATATAGACCTGCACATGATCTAGCTATCCATTAAATACATGAGTATTTGTCATTATCAAAACTAGGATATGACCCATGGGGTCGATAGTTTGAATAATTGTAATATCTGATTTAAAAGTACTGTATGTTGTAAACAACCGAGTCTAAGAAAATGCATATAAATATACCATAGTATGACTCACACCTATGTTTCTTAACTTAAACTGTTTTCCAGAATATTCTATTCAAAATACTCTTAATATCTATAGGTATGATTGCGGTTTCTGTAATCTAGATATATAGTAATAATAACTGAGAAAACATCCCTAGATGGATAATTGAAAATCATGATTTAACCCCTCATGACAGGGTTGTGCGGCTCGTAGGCAGGACTTAACACTGGTTGGTTGATTAGGATAAGTCAACTGAACTCCGATAGACAGATCGGTCACCTCAACCCTAACTGATGGGGAGCCTATCCACAACAAAGGCACAATCGATTGCTGAAAATCCACATACTGAAACAGAGTATGCAGCAGATGGAATTTAAGCAAAGGAGAAAGCTATTTTCTGTTATTAATCCCATACCATTTTATAGACTGAAGCCTCTGTATATATAACCAGAGGAAGAAGATTAAAAAGAAATAAAATAGAAGAAACATGAAAAACTGAATGAAAACCAACTAACAAAAGTAATATAACTGTTACATTGTGCTGTAATAGTCCCCCTCAAGATGATGTGTAAATATTGTGCACATTCATCTTGGATAAAAGTAATGCAAAAGCTTGATAACCTAAAGGTTTAGTCATTAAATTTGCAATTTTATGAGTAGAAGAAACTTATAAAGTAGTAATGAGACCCTCTTGCAATTTCTCTCGAATCAAATGGCAATCGATTTCAATATGTTTAGTTCTCTCATGAAAAACGGGATTAGTTGCTATGTGAAGTGCTGCTTGATTATCACAAAATAAGAGAGCTGGTTGATGATGGGAATTATGCAAATCAACTAGTAAATTTTTTATCCAAATAATCTCACAAACTGTGAATGTTCAGCTTCAGCTAAAGAACGTGAGATGGTTTGTTGTTTTTTAGACTTCCATGAAACAAAAGAATCCCCAATGAAAACAAAATATCCACTGATGGATATGCAAGTGTCCAAACAGCTAGCCCAAGCCGAGTCTGAAAAAGCTTTTATATGAACCTCTGATGAAGATGGAAAAAATAAACCTTGACCAGGAGCAGATTTTAAATACCGCAAGATTCGCATAGCAACATGTAAATGAGGAATGTGAGGGGTATCCAAGAATTGACTAAGATGATGCACAACAAACAAAATATCTGGTCTGGTGTGAGTCAAATATAACAACCTTCCAATAAGTCTTCGATAAGCTATAATATCATCTACCAAATCACCAATATCTTTAGATAATTTGGTATGAGGATCCATAGGAAATGAAATAAATCTTGCAGCTAGCAATCCAGCATCTGAAATTAACTCTAAGAAATATTTTCTTTGAGACAAAGATATGCCTTTATTCGATTAAGCTATCTCCATTCCAAGAAAATATTTTGCAGACCCCAAATCCTTCAACTTAAACTCAGCACTTAGTGAGCTTTTAACCTGTTGAAGAAGAGCAAGATTGCTAGCTAAGAGTATATCATCGACATTCAGCAGTGAGGCAATGAAAGAATTTCCATCTTTCTTAATGCATAAAGAATAATTAGCCTTAGATTGTGAAAAACCCAATGTAAACAACACAGAAGTAAATTTAGAATTCCACTGCCTTGAGGCTTGCTTCAAGCCATACAAAGATGAAATAAATTCCAATTGTGTATCGCAGCAAGTGATAAGATACACCTTACAGTAACCATTCTTGCAACAGGTGAAAAAGTCTCAAAATAATCCAAAGCTTCCAATTGAGTATAACCTTTAGCAACCAATCGTGCCTTATGTCTCTCTATTGAACCATCAGAATTATATTTTGTTTTATAAACCCACTTACACCCTATAAGAGTTTTATGAGGTGGTAGTGATGTGAGAATCCAGGTATTATTCATTTCTAATGCAGATAATTCTACAAACATAGCATCTCTCCAATGAGCATGCTGAACAGCTTGATGATAAAATTAAGGTTCAAAATGAGAAGAAATACCAATTGAAAATGCTCTATGTGAATTAGATAATCTGGAATAAGAAAGAACTTTAGAAATACTATGTGTAGAACCTGAAAAAATAGCAGGATCCCTGGGAGATGATTGAGAAGCAGAAGTAGCTAAGTTGCAATGATATGATCGCAGATAACCAGGATTTCTATGCTGTCGAGTGGATTTTCACAAAGATGGAAATTGATTTGCATCATGTAAGGGTATATTTGTATTGGAAGAAATAGGAGAAACAGATGGAACAGGAGAGATATTGCTGATGACAGTGGTTCAGGAAATGAAATATGGTCAGAGAAATCTGAAACTGGCTTAATGAGAACATGAATTTGATTTTCTAAACTTGTTTTTGACAGAATTGAAATGTCATGTCTATAAGTCCTATTGAAATCAGAAGAGAAAGGAACTATAGATTCATGAAATATGACATCTTGAGAAACAAAAAAAAAAAAATTTGTTACAAGTCATATAGTTTATAGCCTTTTATACCAAATGGATACCCTATAAAGTTACATTGTAACGTCCCCCTTAACTTATCACATAATAAACATAAATAATAATAACATCAACCTGAACCCGTGGGTAGCGGGGATAGCCTGACATAAACAGCGGAAACCTAAGCAGCAACAAAATAATTTACATTCATCAAACCATTAATTACATAATACCAGAGTCTACTACATCATCAAAATACTGTAACAATATACAACCTCCAAAATATCAAAATAACCCTAGGATCAAACAATAAAATCTCCTGATCCTAGATCAAAATCTTACCCTCCTAGTGGGGTATCTCACTAAGCTCAACGGCGGCCACGACCCGCCGGTCTCTCGAGGTCCCCTGAAAAATTAATTAAGTTTGGGGGTGAGACACTTTTCAGTAAGGGAAAATAAACTAAATACAGCTGTGTGACAACATGAATATATAATGTAGTTATACATATACAGTACATTTCATATATTTGTAAACATTCATCATAATATACTGAATCATCAGATACTTTCATATTTACTAATAATTCATATAGTTCATAAAACATCTGTTACACTGATAATACTGAAAACATACCCAGGATGAATAGTTAGCTGATGTCATGTATTACCCCCCATGACGAGTTGTGCAGCCCGAAGGTGAGACTCGACAATGGCTAGCCGACCACTGCCGAGTCAAAAATGTCTGTAAGTACGATGGGCCCGCCACACCCTGGTCCGGACTGCCAGGTGGACGTCCATACTCTACTGAAAGCCACATCAACTATCCATCTCTCACCCCCTTGTGGGGTGGTTAGCACTAATCTGAGCATAGATATCTGATCTATATATAACTACGGTACCGTGCTCCTGAACTGAACTAAACTAACATCCGGGTTCTGATAACATATAGTACATGATAATATCGCATCTTTCATAATTTCATAAATACGGCCTCGCCCCAAACATTTCATAACTACAGCCTCCTGCCGATCCTTTCATAAATACGGCCTTGCGTCGAAATCATACATAAATACGGTCTCGCGTCGAAATCATACATATATGTATATCATTCTGAAAATAATCAATTTATCATGTATTTTCAACACCATAATGTACTGTATTCTTTCATAATTTCTCAAAACATACTTCATTCATATCATTATCATATCATGATATTTTTCCACGTAAAATAATATTCATACCACACACTTGCTGTATAAAACCATACATTGTATTCTAAAAATCATGAATTCTAGCATCTCATACATATATACAAGTTTCAACATAATAGCAGTATTTTTTCCCAAATGTGCATTTATTCCATAATATTCAAATATCGTACATATTTTCAGGAAATCAATTTGCTCGTAAATAATAGTAATTTGCGTGAAAAATAACTATTGTTTATTCCCTTACCTGACTATTGAGAAAGCCCCTTAAAATATCCTGGTCTAACACCCGTAGGATTTCCTGATTAATACCCTGAAAATGAAAACTCTCAGTATTAAACTTCAGTATTTTCGCATGTATATCATTTCCTATAACTACCACAAGACCAAATTTGGCTTAAAAAGCTTTACCTCAACTCAGGGATGATTTCCAACTTACTTTCACCAACGATTCGCTTCGGCAGATTTAGAGAGAACTTCCCCAGGAGCATCGTGGTGGCTTCAAATTGTTGATCTGACATAAATTTGGCCTGAAATCGAAGAAAAAAGGAGAGAGAGCCGAAGGGAGAGAGAGAGAGAGAGGGTGAGAGATTGCTTAGTTTGGAAGTTAAAATTGGGATTTTGACTAGATTCGTCGACAAGCCACGTCATCTCGTCGAAGAAACCCACTCCTCGTCAACGAAATTCAGTCGGCTCAAAAACCTCTCTCGGTATTTCCTCGTCGACAAAATTTGGCTTCGTCGATGAGGCCCTCTTATGCCCTCGTTGACGAATCCCCTATGTTCATCAACGAGTCCTCTGATAATTTCTCTTCCTCTTTATTATTTTAAATACCATTTTTATTCGGGTTGTCACATTTTCCCCTCTTTATAAAATTTCGTCCTCAGAATTTACTATTCACATAATTTATCATCCTTTAGTAGGCAAAATGGTCTACTTATTTTATTACTTACCCTCACTTATGGTGGAGGAATACCGTGGTTACATTTTAAGTCTTGGGAGATTACATATACCAAAATAAAATTCCCCCAAAACTAAAGTACCACATACTACCTAAAACATTACATGTACCTGCAAAAGGAATATTACATTTTTACTCACATTTCTTAATTACGTATGGACTTCTTGGAACAATTGCGGGTATTTTTATCTAATCTGTTCCTTGAGCTCCCAAGAAGCCTCTTCTATTGCGTGATTCCTCCACAGAACTTCTACCAGAGGAATTCTCTTATTACATTGTTCCTGTTCCTTTCGGTCTAGAATCTGCACTGGTACCTCCTCATAGACTAACGAATCACTGAGCTCTAACTCACCATAGTTGATAATATGAGAAGGATTTAGGACGTATTTCCTCAACATAGATACATGGAATACATCGTGAATCCTGGATAGTGTAGGTGGTAAAGCTAACCTATAGGCCACTGGTCCCACTTTCTCTAAAATATCAAACGGGCGGATAAACCTAGGGCTAGGTTTACCCTTCCTACCAAACCTTATAACTCCTTTTAATGGAGCGATCTTCAGAAACACATGATCACCAGAATCAAATTCTAAATTCCTACGGTGATTATCAGCATAACTTTTCTGTCGGCTCTGAGGTACACTAATTATTTCCCTGATAAGTCGAACTTTATCGTACGCCTACTGTACCAGCTCTGACCCACAACTCGCCGCTCACCCATCTCATCCCAATACAAAGGATATCAACATCTCCTACCATATAGTGCCTCAAACGGTGTCATGCCAATATTAGATTGGTAATTGTTATTATATGCAAACTCTACCAGTGGCATGAACATAGTCCAACTACCCCCAAAATCTAAAACACACGCATGAAGCATATCTTCTATTATCTGTATCGTCCTCTCAGTCTTCCCGTCTGACTGAGGATGGAATGTCATGCTGAAAGATAGCTGAGACCCTAAAACTTCCTGTAAGCTTCTCCAGAACCATGACATGAAACGCGGGTCTTGATCTGACACTATAGATATTGGCACCCCATGAGAACGAACTATCTCCTGGACTTAAATCTCAACTAAACGATTGAGAGAATAACTGATCTTAATAGGGAGGAAATGGGCGAACTTCGTCAACCGGTCTACTATCACCCAAATCACATTCTGACCATGTGATGTCGATGGCAGCCCTAAAATGAAGTCCATGGAAATATAATCCCACTTCCACTCGAGGATAAACAACGGCTGCAACTGGCCTACCAACCTCTGGTGCTCAGCTTTTACCTGCTGCCACGTCAAGCACTAGGCTACATACTCGGAAATCTCCCTCTTCATACCACTCTACTAGTAAAACTCTCGCAGATCTCTGTACATTTTCGTACTGCCAGGATGAACCGTATATGAAGATCTATGAGCCTCATCTAGAATAGTCTTCCTGATGTCGGCATCAGCAGGAACACATAATCTGGAACGGAACTGCAAAACTCCATCATCTAAAATGTAGAATTCCTCCCCCTGACCACTCTGCACTCTGTCTATCACCTTTACCAATTCTGGATCTTCTTTCTGGGCAGCTTTAATTCTTTTCTGCATAGTAGGTTGTACCACTAAGCTGGCAATACATACTGGAGTATTATTCTCTACCAGCTTTAAACCGAGTCTCTCCAGATCCATAATAATCGGATGTTGGATCTCCATAGCAACTAACACTGGGCTAGCGGTCTTCCTGCTCAATGCATCGGCTACCACATTTGCTTTCCCTAGGTGGTAACTAATAGTACAATCAAAATCTTTAATTAACTCTAACCACCTTCTCTATCTCATATTCAATTCCTTCTGGGTGAAGAAATACTTTAAGCTCTTGTGGTCAGAGAAAATCTCGCACTACTCACCGAACAGATAATGCCTCCAAATTTTCAATGTGTGTACCACTACAACCAATTCAAGATCGTGGGTAGGGTAGTTCTTTTCATATTCTTTTAATTGTCTGGACGCATATGCCACCACCCTGCCATGTTGCATCAATACACAGTCAAGTCCTTTCAAGGACGCATCACTGTAGATAGTACAACCCTCACCCCCAAATGGGATGATCAATACAGGCGCTGTGACTAACCTCTACTTCAGTTCCTAAAAACTCTACTCACAGCCGTCGTCCCATTCAAATCTGGCATTCTTCTTAGTCAGTCATGTCAAAGGCCCTGATAAAGCTGACAACCCCTCGACAAAACGACGATAATATTCGGCTATACCCCAAGAAACTCTTGATCTCCTAGACGTTCCTCGGTCTAGCCCAATTCACTACCACCTCAATCTTACTAGGATCTACAGAAATTCCGTCTCCTAAGATAGCATGCCCCAAAAACACAACTTTCTCGAGCCAAAATTCACATTTACTGAATTTTGCATACAGCTTCTTCTCCCTAAGCATCTGCAAAACTTACCTCAAATGTATCTCATGCTCCTCAAAGTTCCTCGAATAGACTAGTACATCATCAATAAAAACAACCACAAACTGATCTAAATATAGATGAAAAATCCTATTCATAAAATTCATAAATATCGCAAGAGCATTCGTTAGACCAAATGGCATAACCAGAAACTCATAATGCCCATATTTGGTCCTGAAAGCTGTCTTCGGTACATCCTCTGCTCTCACCTTTACCTGATGGTAGCCTGACCTGAGATCAATCTTAGAATATACTCATGTACCCTGGAGCTGGTTAAATAAGTCATCGATATAGGGTAGAGGATACTTGTTCTTAATTGTCACTTTATTAATCTCCTTGTAATCTATACACATCCTCATAGATCTTTCCTTCTTTTTCACGAACAGTACTGGAGCTCCCCACGGAGATACACTAGGTCGTATGAAGCCCTTATCAAGCAAATCCTGCAACTGATCTTTCAGTTCTACCAACTCCGTTGGCGCCATTAGATACGGTGCTTTAGATATTGGCGTTGTACCTGGAAGTAGATCAATAGGTAAATCTACTTCGCGATCAGGTGGAAAACCTGATAATTCATCTGGGAACACATTTGTAAATTCTTTTACCACGGGTGTATTAATAAGCTTTAATTCATTTTCTAATATTTCCTTCACAAAAGCCACGAATCCCAAACAACCACTCAGGAGCAGTCTCCTCGCCTGAACAGCTGAGACCATCTGAGGTAAGGATTGCACTTGTGACTCTGTAAATCTGATTTTGGTTTCCCTGGAGGTCTGAATATCACTTCCTTTGCACGATAGTCTATAATAGTAGAATTAGCTGCTAGCCAATCCATGCCGAAGATGATATCAAACTCGTGCATATCCAGCACCACCAAATCAGTAGATAAAATCTTCCCCTGAACATCAACTGGGCAACCATGGAGTACCTTACTACATCTCACCGCTAACCCAGTCGGTGTAGCCACTAATAACTCGACATCTAGTAGTTGTGTTTTCGCCCCACATAATTTTACACACCCCAAGGACACAAACGAATGTGTGGCACTAAAGTCAAAAAGTGCAATAACTTTAAATGAAAATATATTAATCGTACCTATCACCACATCGCCAACTGTCACAGCATCACCCGGCGTCAAAGCAAAAACCCTAGCTAGGGCCATATTCCTCTGCTGGCCTCCACGTGGTGCCTGATAGCCTCCTCGAGTAGGTCTAGGAGCAGGAGCAGCACTAATCAGTTTCGGACACTCCCTTATCATATGTCTTGGCTCTCTGCACCTATAGCAGACACCTCGCCTGGAATAACACTCCCCCAGGTGTCTCTTCCCGTAAGACGGGCAAGCTGGAGATGGCTGCACACCCTGGAAACCGCAATTCTTGGTCTCCTATCTCCGGTCTCTATAATAGCCACCTCTTTTCCACGAAGCACGACCGACTCCCTGCTGGGAACCGGAAGGTGTGGATCTCTTCTTCTGTCTCAGCTCCTCGGCCTCCAACCGATCACCAATTTCTGCTATAGTGGCTCGGTCAACCAGCTCGGTGAAGTCCTGCAACTTCAGTATCGATACTTGCTTGTATATTTCTCTTCTCTGGCCTCTTTCAAACTGTCGTACCTTCTTTACCTCATCTGGAATGATGCATGGGGTGAAGCGAGATAGCTCGATAAACCTCGCCGTGTACTACTGCACTGACATCTGTCCCTCCTTCAGATTCAGGTACTACTCAATCTTAGCCTCCCTAGACGAGGCTGGAAAATACCCATCAAAGAATATCTCCTTAAACCGCTCTCATGTCATCTCCATAGGTACTGTCCTCTGCTGCTCTAAGAGTCTCACTGCCGACCACCATCTCTCAGCCTCTCTAGTTAGTCTGTAGGTGGCAAATAGTACCCTCTGCTCCTCTGAACACTGCAATACTGCAAATATTTTCTCTATCTCCTACACCCAGTTTTCAGCGACCGCAGGATCTGTCCCTCCTGAGAAAGCAGGAGGACTCATTTTAATAAACTTCTCGATCGAGCTACCGTAGCTTGCCAATGGACCATCCTGTTCCTTCAAACTCCTAACAATATTTGCCATAACCTACTATGCCACGCTGCATAAACCAGCATCTGAATCACTACTCGCAGCACCTGAGGGTCCAACACCCTCACTCCCACTAACGTGGGCACTATTGCCACCAGGGTCCATCCTAAAAACAAATAACTTAATTCAGAACCCCCTTCTTTATACATATCATCCAACTTATATAATATATTTTCCCAATTAATTCATCTCTCCTGATCTTAATTCAAGGTTCAATCCTGCAACCTAGATACCTAACCCGACAATAGTTTACCATGACTTTCTTGAAATCATCACCCTAAGAAAATCACACAAACCACCACAGAAGTCACTAGACCTCAAATTCCCTTATCCCTTACTCTGGTATTATTACTACTGCACTCTAGAGTCCACAGAACCTAGTATCCTAGGGTCTGATACCAAACTATAACGTCCCCCTTAACTTATCACATAATAAACATAAATAATAATAACATCAACCCAAACCCGTGGGTAGCGGAGATAGCCTGACATAAACAGCGGAAACCTAAGCAACAGTAAAAATAATTTACATTCATCAAACCATTAATTACATAATACCAGAGTCTACTACATCATCAAAATACTGTAATTATATACAACCTCCAAAATATCAAAATAACCCTAGGATTATACAACAAAATCTCCTGATCTTAGATCAAAATCTTACCCTCCTAGTGGGGTATCTCACTAAGCTCAACGGCGGCCACGACCCACCGATCTCTCGGGGTCTCCTGAAAAATTAATTAAGTTCGAGGGTAAGACACTTCTCAGTAAGGGAAAATAAACTAAATACAGTTGTGTGACAACATGAATATATAATGTAGTTATACATATACAATACATTTCATATATCTGTAAACATTCATCATAATATACTGAATCATCAAATACTTTCATATTTACTAATAATTCATATAGTTTATAAAACATCTGTTATAACTGATAATACTGAAAACATACCCAGGATGAATAGTTAGCTGATGTCATGTATTCCCCCCCATGACGGGTTGTGCAGCCCGAAGGCGGGACCCGACAATGGCTAGCCAGCCACTGCCGAGTCAAAATTGTTTGTAAGTATGATGGGCCCGCCACACCCTGGTATGGACTGCCAGGTGGACGTCCACACTCTACTGAAAGCCACATCGACTATCCATCTCCCACCCCCTCGTGGGGTGGTTAGCACAAATTTGAATATAGATATCTGATCTATATATAGCTACAGTACCGTGCTCCTGAACTGAACTAAACTAACATGCGGGTTCTAATAACACATAGTACATGATAATATAGAATCTTTCATAATTTCATAAATATGGCCTCGCGCCGAACATTTCATAAATACGGCCTCTTGCCGATCGTTTCAAAAATATGACCTCGCACCGAAATCATACATAAACACGGCCTTGCGCCAAAATCGTACATATATGTATATCATTCTGAAAATAATCAATTTATCATGTATTTTCAATATCAAAATGTACTGTATTCTTTCATAATTTCTCAAAACATACTCCATTCATATCATTATCATATCATGATATTTTTCCACGTAAAATAATATTCATACCACACACTTGCTGTATAAAACCATACATTGTATTCTAAAAATCATGATTTCTGGCATCTTATACATATATACACGTTTCAACATAATAGCAGTATTTTTTCCCAAACGTGCATTTATTCCATAATATTCAAATATCGTACATATTTTCAGGAAATCAATTTGCATATAAATAATAGTAATTTGCATGAAAAATAACTATTTTAGTTTATTCTCTTACCTAACTACTGAGAAAGCCCCCTAAAATATCTTGGTCTAACACCCGTAGGATTTCCTGATTAATACCCTGAAAATGAAAACTCTCAGTATTAAACTTCAGTATTTTCGCGTGTATATCATTTCCTATAATTACCGTAAGACCAAATTTGGCTTTAAAAGTCTTACCTCAACTCAGGGATGATTTCCAACTTACTTTCACTAACGATCTACTCTAGCAAATTTGGAGAGAACTTCCTTGGGAGCATCGTGGTGGCTTCATATTGTCAATCTGGAGTAAATTTGACCCGAAATCGAAGAAAAAAGGAGAGGGAGCCGAAGGAAGAGAGAGAGGGTGAGAGATTGCTTAGTTTGGAAGTTAAAATTGGGATTTTTGATATTTATAGGACTGGATTCGTCGACAAGCCACGTCATCCCGTCGATGAAACCCACTCCTCGTCGACGAAATTCAGTCGGCTCAAAAACCTCTCACGGTGTTTCCTCGTTAATGAAATTGGCTTCGTCAATGAGGCCCTCTTATGCTCTCATCGATGAATCCCCTGTGTTCGTCGACGAGTCCTCTGATAATTTCTCTTCCCCTTTATTATTTTAAATACCATTTTTATTCGGTTGTCTGTATGACTTGCTCTTGAAGAAAATTTTGATCTAGAATGGGTATGAGTTGATGCATAACATAAACATCCAAAAACTTTTAAATGTTTATATGCTGGAATCGAATTATACAAAACTTCATGCGGAGATTTGTTTTTCAAAATTAAGGGTGGAAGTCTATTAATAAGATATGTTGCAGTGAGTATGCATTCTTCCTAGAAAATCAAAGGCATGTTTGATTGAAATTTTAAAGATCTTACTACATTTAAAAGATGTTGATGCTTTCTCTCAACTATAGAATTTGAAATTGGGAATAGCTTCCCAAGAGCGGGGGTGAATTGGATTCTAAAAATTTCTTTTAATTCCTTTTACGATACCTTAAACTTCTTTTTATTTCTTTTAACCAATTCTTAACTTGTTTGTTTAATTCTTTAATCAATCAAGAACTTAGTTTTTTTATCCAATCAATAACACAATTAAACAACCAATCAATTAAACACAATCTTCAAGTCAAACAATCAATTTATTTGCTAAGTAAAAGTAAAACAACAAACAACCATACCAAGATATAAAGTATTCAGCACTTTGGTAATATAAGATCTTGAGATAGTTTGTTTGTTGATATAAGCCCTGTGATTATAAATTTGAAAACCTTGTGAAGAACGTAATTTAATATTACACAATAAAGCTTTTGTTGTCAGCCCTAGACATAAATTTGAATCAAGCCCTGTATATATGGATTTGCTTAATATGATCTTCCATACAACATTCAATCACTTTTTCCAAATATTTAAAACTCAAATAAACTTTCAATTAATTTATCTTTGAGTGTTTAACCAAGAAACGTACTCCCGTATAGTTTCCGCAAGATATGGTTTAACCTACGTACTCCCTTTCGGTTTCCGCAACCCAAATCAAAATTAAACTTTAAGTTTACTTGATTTCCAAATATGCATAGTATATTTGATTTTCAATTTAAACCATCCACGCAATTTAAATATGTACTGAAAATAAAGAGTAGAGAAAGAAAGAGTGAGACGGAGATTTTTAGGAGGTTCGGCTTATACTCAGCCTACATCCTCACCTTTGGAAAACCAATAAAGGATTACTAAACTTGTTCCTTTAATGGGCGGAACAAACCTTTACAACACTCCTTGGGTAAGGCTAGAGCCCGCCTTCTCCAAACGATATCCCCTCGTCCGGTCACTCCTTAACTAGGCTAGAGCCCGCCTCTCTAAGCAATATCCCCTTGCTTAGCCAACGATCCAAACAACCCTTGGAATCGTTAATCTACAAGATACAAATCAAATAGATGCGTACAAAGAACTTGCTCCTCAAAGAGCTGGTTAGTACACCAATTACAGCACAACTAATATACATCAAAGTAAACAACAATATGGAAATTAACTTAAAGCTCAATGAAGTATATCGCCGATTAATTTTTTCAATGATTGAAAGATTTAGAATTTGTAGCACAATTGCGGTGGAAGATGATCAGCTAAAAGTCAGTTGAATTCGTGCACAATATGTGAGTTTGAGAGCAAAAGAGAGCCTTGAGAATTTGAGAGACTTTGAATTTTTTCAGAATTTGAATTTTTGGTGCATTGATTCAATGATCTTTAAGGCTTATTTATAGACTTTCAAAAAGTTTATAACTTGATCCCCAATAGGCTTGAACTATTCCCCAAGTTTCTATAAGTTTTGAGCCCCAAGCAACCTCATTTAAAAATTTGACCGTTATGAAAAAAATTCAAAATAGCCACGTGACAAATGACTGTCCATTTTGGGCAGTCATTTGTCCAGTTAAAATAAAGGGGCAAAAAGGTGGCATTCGGCTGTCCAAACCCAAACAGATGCCTCAAAGTGCACTGGTAGTCGACTGTCTAGTTCTTGACAGTCGTCTATCAAGTTGTTAACTTTGAGCACCCTGTAGTATTTTGGTCAAACTTTTTCTGTATAACTCCAAATTTGATGATCTTGGTGTCAAATGAAAGCTAAAAGAAAATAATAAGACTTTCATGTTGAACACATTTTAAAATAAATATTTTTTGATGGAGAAAAATGCACATCAATGTAGATGTAGAAAAATTGACAACACATTCCAAAACTGATTCTAACCTTTTTAAAACAATTTTTGACCTTATAAAAATATTTTCCAAGTATGTTCAAAGGTATCTAGGTCCAAGACATTAACCTAAGAGTTTCATGCATCCATATTGAAATCATTTGAAGTACTTACATGAAATTTCCTAGACTCTTTCAAATTTTCAATCCTTGAATTCCTTGAGGTCTTATGTTTGCTTCATCTTTCTTTGAGATTTCCATGTTGATCACTTGGGCTTTCATACTTTGAATATATTTTTTTAATATCAATGCTCTCATGATCTTCAGGCTTTAAACTTTAAATCCATTTTTGAATCCATGCTTTAAGCTTCATATTGAATTCCTTCTTTAAAGTACAAGCTTTCGTCAATTCTTTAACGCTCTATCCTTGAGTCCTGAAAATACATCACTTAAAAAAAAGCATGTTAAGTTTTAGTTGTTTGTTAGCATCAAAACAAGATGTTAAACCTTGTAAGGCCAACAATCTCTCCCTTTTTGACGATGACAAACAAGAAGCAAAAATTGGAGTGAGTTTTAAAAAGACTCCCCCTTTTAACAAGCATCATCTTAACAATATTTGCAAGATCAATATCAATTTCAAAACCTCTTTTACAATCATGCCCATCACTATCAAATACTTCTCCTTTTGATATATATTATGTCCATGCTCAGTTTTTGAAATTTGCAATACTTTGCTCAATTTTTGCTTAAAACTTCTCCCCCTTTTGACATCAATCAAAAAGAGAAAAAAATAATTAAGTTCAAGTAAAATCACATTTTGAGCATATTATCAAATATGTGTATCAAACATATGTACACACTCAATTTGTTTTTCAATATAGCATGTGTAGTGTGTTTTAATAGTCATATCTTTACTAAAAACTTTTTCTTCCTTTGACATTATTGTTGATTTTATAATACCAATTTAAAATTGAATTCATCATATCTATTTAAAATTCATGATACCAATTGAGAATTGATACCAATTGAAAATTTAATTCATGATACCAATTAAAATTTTTAAATGTGATACCAAAAATATTTGTGGATACCAAAGACTTTATAGATACCAAAGTCATTATGACATTATACACAGCTCATGGATACCAATATAACCATTATATCTCTTATAACTCATGGATATCAATATAAAAAACAATAAGTCTATCCATGTAATTCATCAATAACATGCATGATCAAGAATTAATCTCATATCAAAATTCATGCTTACACTCAATAATTTCATGTTCAAATTTTCAACATAGTGAACCATAAATTTTCAATATAAGTCAAGTATATCATGTAGCATAGGCATGCAAGCATGTAGCATATAGCATATCATATAGGCATGTAAGCATGGAGCATATAGCATTTCATTCTCAAATAGCTTTAAAAAAAATTATGCAGTCGCCTGTCAATAGGGGGCAGTCGTCTGTCACTATACAACCAGGTTTTTAAAAATGAACAGAAGGGTGATAGTCGTCTGTCCATATGATGACAGTCGACTATCCATGAATAAATCAGTTTTTCAATATACACAGAAGGTTGACAGTCGTCTGGCAGAACACTCACAGACGGCTCACTGGTCACTGGCAGTCGTCTATCCATTACTTGACAGTCGTCTGTCAGTCTTCTGACTTGTGTTAAAAACACTTCAAAAAAATGCCAGTCGTCTATCACTAGACAGACAGTCATCTGTCAGCAGGATTTTCCTCATTTCAACATGTTTTTGAATTCTCTCTTCTTTGCTCATTTAGACTTAAAATCTCAATTTGTTCTTCTTTGAAAAATAAGTTCCAAGACTTAAAATTAAGGTCTCTAAGTCTCTTTGCCTAGTGAGCAAAAAAAAAAAAAAATCATGCTTGAATTAACTTGAAGTACTTATGTAATAAGCTCAATTTGATATTTTCTTAATATTTTCTTAAGTTAAGCTTTGTAAAAAAAATCATCCTATGATTTTGCCAATAATGTCATTTTTGAATTTGTTATAATAAGCTCTTAAACTCATTTGTTGATCATGAATTAAGTTACTTTCTCAATTTTTAAAGGGGAATGACTTAATCCATGGAGTTTTGCATTTATGAACCAGTCTTTCATCTTGGAACCTATACTTTCTTGGGTCCGATTGGTTTGATAAAGGATGTTTCTTTAACTCTCCATATTTATTTAGTTTTCACTTCTTTTCTCTTAAATGGACATTCAAACTTTATATGCCCCTTTTCTTACATTGATAGCATATAGTGTTGGTGTAAGCATTAGAGGATGTGCTAGCATAATTTTTGGATTCTTTTGAAAAATAACCGATATAAAGATTCTTTTTTTCTCATATTTTCAATTCCATTAAAACCAATGCCTTCTTTTTTTAGAGACATTCTTTGGGAGCCTACCATTTTGTCAAAGTTTGTTTTTCCTTTTGTAAAATTATAAATGATTCTTTCTTTATCTTTAATCTGATTTTTTAGACCATTTAACTCTATCTCTTTATTATTATCAACCTTCTTTTGAGATTTCTCTAACTCTAGAGATAATTTTCTTATTTTATCATCTAATTAAGAAATATATATATATATATATATATATATATATATATATCTTTCTTATATTCTATAGAGGATAGGGATCGAAGTCTTCTATCATCTTTTCATTCTTGTTTTCTAATTCTTTAATTTTCAAATCTTTTTTATTTTCAGCAAGATTTTTAGATTCTAGCTCCTTTGTCATGGCTTTATTGTTACTTTCTATTTTCTTGATTCTTGAATCCTTTTCTTTTTCAGATTTTCTAAATGATTTGAACTCCTTCATCATCCCTTCATTCTTGTTTTTCAATAATGAGTTTTGTTTGGTTACTTTAATTAACATCTTATGCACCTTGAATAAGTCATTTTGAAGTTTTTCATAAGATAGCATGCTTTCATCATTGGATTCATCACTACATGAATTATTTGAAGATTTAGATGAGGAGATTTCCTCATCATCCCAAGCCATAAAGCACGTATAAGCAACCTCTTGGTCACTTGATTCAATTTCAGAACTACTTGTACTCATCATGTCCCAAGTAGTGGCTTTCATGGCCTTTTTCTTTTTCTTCTTAGACTCTTTCTTTAGTAGTGGACATTCTAGTTTTATATGTCTAGCTTTGTTGCAATTGTAACACGTAGGAGTTTTATTCTTTGATTTCTTGCTAACTTCTTCTTCTGATTCATCTGATTCAGATTTTTGATTTCTTCTCTTGAATTTGTTTCTCCTTCTTAGTATCCTTGCTAGCTTTTTAGATATGAAGGCTTCTTTATCTTCATCCATTTCACTACTTGAGTTTTCTTTTAAGGCTTTAAAGGCTATTGATTCTTGGGCTTTGGTTTTTCCATTCTTTTCATTCATTGTCATTGCATATGTAAGGTGAGAACCTATAAGTTCATCTAAGTAAGTGTTTTTCAAATTTCTTCCTTCGATTATGGCAGTGGCTTTTGGTTCCCATATGGTTGGTAGCCCTTTAAGAATTTTCCTTATCATTTCATAAGTAGTCTAGGTTTTTCCTAGTGCATTTAGGGAATTTATTATGTGAGTGAACCTAGTAAACATATTAGTTATGGATTCATCCGGGTTCATCTTAAAAGCTTCATATTCACTTGTGAGCATATTGATCCTATTATCCCTAACATCTATAGTGCCTTCATATGTTACTTCTAGCTTGTCCCATATCTCTTTAGCTTATTTGCAAGTCATTATTCTATTAAATTCATTGGCATCTAAATCACAATATAAAGCATTCATGGCACTAGAATTTACTTGCAGCATCTTATAATCTAAGTCTGTCATATCAATTTTCTCCTTAGGGACTTGTTTTCCATCAACTATCTTAGTGGGAATTTGGTCACCTTCCATGACAACCTCCCATGCTTTCCAATTCATAGTTTGGAGATATACTTGCATTCTTTTTTTCCAGAAAGTATAGTTCAAACCACAAAAGATTGGTGGCCTAATTGAAGATTGTCCCTCTCCAAAGGGAGCTACGCCTGAGTTAGCCATTTCAATCTTTTTATAGCTTCTAGTTAAGACTTGCTATAACCCCGCTCTGATACCAATTGAAATTAGGAATAGTTTCCCAAGAGGGGGGGTGAATTGGATTCTAAAAATTTCTTTTAATTCCCTTTAAGATACCTTAAACTTCTTTTATTTCTTTTAACCAATTCTTAACTTATTTATTTAATTCTTTAATTAATCAAGAACTTAGTTCTTTTATCCAATCAATAATACAATTTAACAACTAATCAATTAAACACAATCTTCAAGTCAAACAATCAATTTATTTGCCAAGTACAAGTTAGACAACAAACAACCAAACCAAGATATAAAGTATTCAGCACTTTGGTAATATAAGATCTTGAGATAGTTTGTTTGTTGATATAAGTCCTGTGATTATGACTTTGAAAACCTTGTGAAGAATGTAATTTAATATTCAACAATCCTTTCACAAACACAATAAAGCTTTTGTTGTCAGCCCTAGACATAAATTTGAATCAAGCCCTGTATATATGGATTTGCTTAATATGATGTTCCATACAACATTCAATCACTTTTTCCAAATATTCAAAACTCAAATAAACTTTCAGTTAATTTATCTTTGAGTGTTTAACCAAGAAATGTACTCTCGTATAGTTTCCGCAAGATATGGTTTAATCAAAGTACTCGCTTTTGGTTTCCGCAACCCAAATCAAAATTAAACTTTAAGTTTACTTGATTTCCAAATATGCGTAGTATACTTGATTTTCAATTTAAACCATCCACGCAATTTAAATATGTACTGAAAATAAAGGGTAGGGAAAGAAAGAGTGAGACTGAGATTTTTATGAGGTTCGACTAATACCCAGCCTACGTCCTCACCTTGGCAAACCACCAAAGGATTACTAAACCTATTCCTTTAACGGGCAGAATAAATTTTACAACACTCCTTGGGTAAGGCTAGAGCTCCCCTTCTCCAAACAATATCCCCTCATCCGGTCACTCCTTAACTAGGCTAGAGCCCGCCTCTCTAAGCAATATCCCCTTGCTTAGCCAATGATTCAAACAACCCTTGGAATCGTCAATCTACAAGATCCAAATCAAATAGATGCGTAAGAAGAACTTGCTCCTTAAAGAGCTGGTTAGTACACCAATTACAGCACAACTAATATACATCAAAGTAAACAACAATATGGAAATTAACTTAAAGCTCAATGAAGTATATCACCAATTAATTCTTTCAATGATTGAAAGATTTAGAATTTGTAGCACAATTTTCGGTGGAAGATGATTAGCTAAAATTTAATTGAATTTGTGCACAATATGTGAGCTTGAGAGCAAGAGAGAGCCTTGAGAATTTGAGAGACTTTGAATTTTTTTAGAATTTGAATTTTTGGTGCATTGATTCAATGATCTTTGAGGCTTATTTATAGACTTTTAAAAAGTGTATAAGTTGATCCCCAAGAGGCTTGAAGTATTCCCCAAGTTTCCATAAGTATTGAGCCCCAAGCAACCTTATTTAAAAATTTGACTGTTATGAAAAAAATTCAAAACAGCCGCATACAGATGACTGTCCATTTTGGGCAGTCATCTGTCCAGTTTAAACAAAGGGGCAGAAAGGTGGCAATCGGCTGTCCAAACCCACACAAATGCCTCAAAGTGCACTGGCAGTCAACTGTCCAATTCTTGACAGTCGTCTGTCCAGTTGTCAACTTCAAGCATCCTTTAGTATTTTGGTAATAACTTTTTCTGTATAACTTCAAATTTTATGATCTTGGTGTCAAATGAAATCTAAGATAAAATACTAAGACTTTCATGTTGAACACATTTTAAAATAAAGATTTTTTTATGGAGAAAAATGCATATCAATTCAGATGTAGAAAAATTGACAACATTTGAGAAATCCTCTTTTTGGTGCTTTTCATTCCAAAACTGATTCTAACCTTTTTAAAACAATTTTTGACCTTATAAAAATATTTTCCAAGTATGTTCAAAGGTATCTAGGTCCAAGACTGTGACGACCTGCTTATTGTCCACATTATTTTTAATAAAATTCAATAAAATCAATATCACCAATCTCAGCAGATCATAATCCACCTGGACCCATGGTACCAGGGATACATCAGAAATACAACACGGAAGCCTATGTAGCAGGAAACATAATCACAAAGACCTCATTATACCATACATTACAATACCAGAGTTACTACAATCACTATATATATATATATATATATATATATATATATATATACACAACACTCAATCCAAAAAAATGTCTTAGGGCCATCTCCACAAAATACATCCGACCCTATCATAATACTTACCCTTCTGGAAGGGCAGATCAACCATACTAGAGCAGTGGGGCTTTACCCGCTCTCCTATCAGGGGCTCCTGAAATATTTATGAAATTCGGGGTAAGACACCTCTTAGTAAGGGAAATAAACAAATATAAGTGTGTGGCAACATGAGTATTCTGTGTTATACATATACCATATAGAACATATTTTGTAACTGTTTTGTCAAATTTAGGAAAACGTATATATCATCAAAACATGGCAGAACATACTGCATTTTCATAAACATATTTCATCTCATATAATAATAATAATACAAAAACATTCCTGGTGGGTTAGCTGGTTGTTGTCAGGTATTACCCCCACATGACTGGGTTGTGTGACCCGAAGGCGGGACCTGACAATGGTTGGCCGACCACTGCCAAGTCAAAAGTATAGTCTGCAAGTCTGATGGGTCTACCAGACGTAGTTCGTACGCCAGGGGCGCTCACACACTTCTTAAAAACCACATCGACCATCCAATCTCACACCACTTTGTACAGGGGCGTTAACACAAATATCATGATCACGAAGACTATGCACACATAGCAATGGTACCGTGCAAGAGCTAGCCTAGACCAAGCCAACCAGGTTCTGATATCATATAATATATACTGAAACTGTGATACATGGATATTTCATATCATTAATTATCAAATCAATCATATCATTTTGCATATATATGTATATCATGAAAAATCATCGGCCTGTACGCCGGTATTTCACATTTTATCATAGCTTGGCCCGTACGCCGGCAAATCATAGCACAGCCCCTACGCTGGCAAATTACATCCATAGCATAACTCGTATGCCGACAAAATATATCCATAACTTAGCCTGTACGCTAGCAAATCATACACATAGCACGGCCCGTACGCTAGTTTTTCATTATAAAACTCCATATTATAGTCACATTTTCAGAAAACAGTATTTCATAACAATTTCTACTCATGCCACACTAAATAGGTTTTTTCATATATTCAATATACCATCATTTTCAATAGTGCTTTCTCAAATATAAATCATATATATGAACATATTTACTTTCCTGAAATCAAATGCTATATATATACATACATTTTCTTAAAAAGAAATAGCTTAGTTTATCCCCTTACCTGATTCCTAAAAAGCCCCTAAGAAAATCTGTCCCGCACCCGTAGGGTTCCCAACTCAACACCTTGGAAACAGCATTTCCCAGAACTAAAGTTTAGTATTTCTACGCATATAACTATTCCTACAAGTGTCAAATAACCAAATATTGAGTAGAAAGCTTTACCCGGGATTTGGGATGGTTTCCAACTCAGCCCCACCGACGATCCGCTCCGACAGACTTGTAGAGAACTTTCCCAGGACCCTTGAACAGTAGAAATCCAGCTCAAAATCAAAGAGGGAAGGGGGAAGGACCGAAGGATGAGAGAGAGAGGGTTTCTGCGCTTAATTTCCATAAAAAATCCAAGTTCTTCACTATTTATAAGGCTAGATTCGTTGACGAGCCACGTCATCTCATCGACGAGTCCTTTCGACAAAACCTTCTCCTCGTCGACGAAATTCAAACTGCCCAAAACCTCTCTCGGTATTTCCTCGTCGACGAATCCTCTGTGTTCTTCGAGGCCCTGATAATTTCCTTCGGTTATTCCTTCCAAAGTGCAATGTCGTCGATAAAGTCAACTGCCTCCTTCTATTTTCGATTTCCATTTCCCTTTCATTTTATTATTTAAATACCATTATTCTTCTGGTCGTTACAAAGACATTAACCTAAGAGCTTCATGCATGCATATTGAAATCCTTTGAAGTACTTACATGAAATTTCCAAGACTCTTTCAAATTTTCAATCCTTGAATTCCTTGAGGTCTTTATGCTTGCTTCATCTTTCTTTGAGCTTTCCATGTTGATCATTTGGACTTTCATTCTTTGAATATATTTCTTTAATATCAATGCTCCCATGATCTTCAGGCTTTAAACTTTAAATCCATTTTTGAATCCATGCTTTAAGCTTCATATTTAATTCCTTCTTTGAAGAACAAGCTTTCATCAATTCTTTAACGCTCTATCCTTGAGTCCTAAAAATACATCACTTAAACAAAACATGTTAAGTTCTACTTGTTTGTTAGCATCAAAACAAGATGTTAAGCCTTGTAAGGCCAACAAAATTTTGTTAAGGTGTTACTACACATGATACTTGATGCAAAATTCCTTTTGAATGAAAAAAAATTTATCATGTTGAACTCTAAACCATTGTCAGATCTTACACATTTTATTTTTGTCTTAAACTGTGTTTCAACCAGATTATAAAAGGCAATAAAAGTATTTTGAACTTCAGATTTCTTTTTCATTAAGTATGTCCAAGTGAATCTAGAATAATCATCCACTAAAGTAAGAAAATATCTAGAACCATTATGAGTTGGAACAAAAAATGGTCCCCATATATCAGCATGAATAAGATTGAAAGAAGAACTTTTAGTATATGAATGAATCTCAAAAGGAAGTCTTTTTTGTTTAGCCATAGGACAAATTGTACAATGATCAATAGTTTTGTCTAAAAAACTAATATCTGATACATGTTTTGAAAGAAAATTCAATCGGGACATGGAAGGATGTCCTAATCTGTTATGCTGGACATTGGAGTTTATGACAAAATTTACAATATTGGATGTTGGTGAGGATTCAACAGTATTAACAGTCGAGTGTTGCAAGATGTATAACCCAGTAGATTTTCTAGCAATCCCAATCATCCTCCATGGGGTACATTCCTCAATGAAACAAACATCAGGTAAAAAAATAAAAACACATTTCTGAGATGAGGTAAGTTTACTAACCGAAATCAAGTTATATGAAAAAGATGGTACACAAACATTTCTAAGATGAGGTAAGTTTACTAACCGAAAGCAAGTTATATGAAAAAGATGGTACACAAAGTACATCTTTGAGAGTTATACTTTCAGACGGGTTAACAGTGCCAAGATGAGTAACTAGGACAATGTTTCCATTTGGAAGCATAACAGTAGTGTCCAAAAGCTTTGTTATAGAAGTAAAAATATCAATAGAATGAACAATATGGTCTGTAGCACTAGTGGCTACAATCCAATGATTCTGAGATGTTGATGATGTCACGCCCCGAACCCTGAAATGGGACCCGGAGGTGAGAATGTAACCTAACATGTCCCTGTATCATACAAATCATCACAGATACAGTACAAAGGATGAGGATCCGACCCCGTGGGGTTCCCAGGCACCCTAAACATATCCAATCATAATCATATACGCAGTGGGAAAAAGTCATTCTATATCAACATATGCAGTACCATACTAGAGTCTATACAAGAGCAGAACATGGTTCTAACAAAACGTACAAACTGGGTTGCCCAAATACAACTCAAAATGGCAACCCAACAAAACTACAGTCCTAGCACTTACCCAAGCGATAACGCAGTACACCGGCCACTACGCTCCCTACACCAGGACGCTAGTTCCAGTTACCCGAAGGATCTGTAAAAATGTACGTACAGTAGGAGTGAGACACCTCTTAATAAGGAAGAACACAGGTTATATCGGTGTGTGGCATTTGAGTGTTATCATGATACAACATACACGCAGTTAAATGCATTCCAGTACTAATTTACACAGTGCATACACGCACACATACGGCGGCCATTTATACGCAGCCCCATCACAATACATACACATGATCCTCAGTGTCGTCACACTCTTCGGTCCGAAGCCAGCTCGCGACATACGGCATTGGCCCGTAGCCAACCCGCAAACACAGTGCCACCGGCACATGGCTAGTCCCCGACTCCCATGGCATCGTACCGGCGCTAAACTAGTGGATCCACACCCTTCAGCCTGATCTGCCGGAATAGGCTCACACCCTTGGATATAGAGCCGGACACTCTTGCCTACATGGCAGGCGATAACACGCCCTCGGATATAGAGTCGGACACTCTCAGTACCTGAAACAATTTCGAAACCGCGTTCCTACTAACATTTCAACATATCACACACACATGCATGCTCATATAACCAAAAAAACCACACTTATTTGGTAATCTAAATCATGGTTTTCTGAAAAAATACAGTTTAAACAAAGTCAAGGCACGGCCATCCCAATTTCATAGTATAAATCACACATATACTCGATTTTCAACAAAACCCGGGATTCAGCCCGTTACCCCCTTTTTCCTAAAACTGTAATAATGAAAAACCCATAGTTTTTCCCGTTAGATCCCCCCAAATGAGTAGCCAAAACACACACAGAATCGTGGACCACAGTTCCGCCGAGTCTGATTTCAAAAATAACTAATATAAACATAGTTCTCCTTACCTTAACCCCGTAAGCAAATCCAAAACTCCAAGGTCCCTAAACAACGAACTGAATTCCAAAACCTACAAATCACAGTACAAAATATGTTCACAAGACAATTACCTAAAAATCTACCGGATCAGAATTGAAAACCGAGCCTTACTTAGATTTTATGCCGAAATCCGAAAATCTCCGAAACAAGATTCCGATCCGTAGAAGTTGTAGAGAATCCTTCCACAATCCTCGTGGTAGCTTCCATTTTCCGATTCCGTCAACGATCGGGGAAGAATTCTAGAGAGAAGGAATAGGGAGAGGTTTAGAGAGAGAGAGAGAGAGAGAGAGAGAGAGATATTTGAGATTTCTTAATGAGGAAGCAAAGGAAATTTCCTTTTATAGCCCTTTGACCTAGAAATTTCCAATTTTGCCCCTCTCTTAATATTTAAACCCATTTTTCATATTTTGGGTTCTTACAAATGAAGTTACTAAACAATTTGAAGAAAAACTAGAAAGTATCATACCTTGAGTATTCTGTGGAGGATTAGTAGAAATAACATTGGTTGTTTGATGGCTGATGGGTTTATCAGGTTGTGAGTGGATTAAAGCTAATAATTTCTGACAGTCCTCTTAAGAGAAGGGCAAGTTATTATAAGACTCAAAGGTTGTATTAAGGATGGCTTGTAACTTGATTAGCTGATGAAGATTTTCCTTTCGATCGAGAATTACTGAATTTAAAACCTGGAGGATAGCCATGTAATTTATAACATTTGTCCACTATGTGATTATTCAAACCACAATGAGTGCAAAATAATTTTTCTCTCCTTGATTGCTAATTTTCATAAGCAAATTTGTGGCCTAAAAAATTCAATTTTGGCATTTTACTCATAAGAGCAACTGTGTCAAAGACCCCAGGTTTGCAGACTTCTCTTTGTTTTTCTTCTTTGACCATTGAAGAAAAAATTTTATTTATTTCAGGTAAGGGTTCCATCATTAAAATCTGCCCTCTAATGTGAGAAAAACCTTCATTCAATCCCATTAAGAACTGAATGACATGCTGTTTATCTTGAT
Organism: Malania oleifera; assembly: GCF_029873635.1. Classification (NCBI taxonomy): domain Eukaryota; kingdom Viridiplantae; phylum Streptophyta; class Magnoliopsida; order Santalales; family Ximeniaceae; genus Malania; species Malania oleifera. The sequence goes on from NC_080417.1 coordinate 134,327,750, forward strand.
ATTTCAAGAATTCCCGAATGGCATCACAAGTACATGTTCTTAGTACACCAAAATCTGATTATAGTCAGCTCATTCGTCCCATAAAGACTTAAATTTTGTATAGTAATCTTTTATCGACATGTTTTCTTGAACTAACATTGATAAATCCTTTTGAAGTTGAAAGATTCTTGGCCCATTTCCTTGCGTGAACTTGTTCTTGAGCTCCTACCACATATCCGTGGCAGTGTGGGAGCAAATGATGCTGGCTCCAATTTCTTTTGATACTGAGTTGATAATCTAAGAAGAAACCATGTTATTGCATCTTTCTCACAGAGAATTTGAAGCATCTGTTGAAGTTGGATGAATTATTGTTCCATTTACAAAAAAAATCTTTTTCTTTGCCTTCAAGGCCATCATCATGGATCTACTCCATGTATGATAATTTTCCCCAGTGAGGACATTTGAAACTAGCATTGTTCCTGGTGAATCACCACTCTATAAGTGGTACAGATTGTTTTCTTCACTTGTATTATTCATTGAAATGGAAGAAGTGGACATGGCAATGATGCTCGCAGCTTTCTTTTTCTCTCTTGCTCTGATACCATGAAATAGAGTATGCAGTAAATGGAATTTAAGCAAAGGAGAAAGCTACTTTCTGTTATTACTCTCATACCATTTTACAGATTGAAGCCTCTGTATATATAACCAAAGGAAGAAGATTGAAAAGAAAGAAAATAGAAGAAACAAGAAAAATCGAATGAAAACCAACTAACAAAACTAATATAACTGTTACACTGTGCTGTAATACATACTATCTAAGATATGTGGTTGCACTTTGAACTGAAATAGCAATGGTACCATGCTCTAAAAACTGATCTAGTCCATCAGGGCCTGATACTATATATACATATAACTGATATATCTATATTGCTGGTTAACCATGATTTTGTTTAATTGAAATAACCATAACGCTGTAATAACTTATCTGAATAAACTGATATATTTGAGTGTTATGGTTCTGTAATCTAAATATCATGGTTTACTGAAATTGAATTTCATATTTCTGTATAAGCTGTAAAAATTATAATATGTATAAATCATAATTCTGGCTAATACTGTATATCGTGCTTTCTGTATAAACTATATAATCATGGTACTGAGAAAACTAAATATTTTAACTATGTAAAATCACATAAATTCTAATAACATGAAAGTTGTATAAATTATGTTTTATACTCATAATTTCTCATGCCACACAATTAATTAAATAAAACACATATACTGAAATCTGTGAAACTATATAATTTTCTTACTTTGAAAACACTCATAATCATATATCATATTTTACTGGTAAATAATTCTAAATCAGCTGACATAGCATATTTCTCTTACCTATCTGACTGGGAGGCTTGCCTCCAATTCAACCCTCACGCACTTGGCATACAAATCTCAAAATCCTACAATTACATATATACAAATTTCTCAGTAAAACACTGAATTTCTTGGAAAATCATCACACTCATATTTCTTGAACCTGCCTACTCGTAATTTCCTAAACTATAATTTGTATGGGTTCCTAGAAAAATATCCACTGGGGTCCTTAACCCATGCCTATAGGGTCCCAAAAACACCCTAACCATGAAATTGTGACATCCTGATTTTACTCCACAAATCACCAGTATATTCTCATACAACACAATTTGGGCTCAGATTAACCTGGTAAAACTAGAAATACCTAAATGATCTACTTACCCTGATTTTGGGATGGTGCCCAAGTTAGCCTAACCAATAATCCACTCCGAAAAACTTGTAGAGAATCTCCCCAGGATCAACATGGCAGCTTTTGATCGTCGAAACGGGGAGAAACAAAGCTAGAATTGTAAAGAGAATGAGGGATAACCGAACTGGAGAGAGAGAGAGAGAGAGAGAGAGAGAGAGAGAGAGAGAGAGAGAGCTGAGAGATTTTGATTTATCTCACTGAAATGTCATTTTCAACTATTTATAGAGTGCTGTCAATGTGGCCTCGTCAACGAGCCACGACACCTCGTTGATGAGTCCAAGAAGGAGGTTCGTCGACGAACACATAACCCTCGTCGACGAATTTCAAGCCCTGAAATTAGCCCCCTCAGTAAGTTCTCATCAATGAGACACATGTTCACGTCAACGTGCCTACGAAGACTGCTTGTTGACGAACGCTTTGCGTTCGTCGACGAGACCCTGCTGAGGCCCCCTTTTGAAATTTCCCCTTTCGCTCTTTCTTTTTCTCTTTTTTTTATTCAATTGCTATAATTTCCCAAGTCTCTACAGTTCATCTAACTACTACTCATTGGTTGGTCTCTAGACTAATCATAGGTCAAGGAATCAGTAGTCTCAGTGTGCATTTACCAGAGTTGGGATCGAGAGTTCAGTTACATGAGGGTAAGGTACTAGAACCCCCTACACACCCGTTCTACGAATGGTACTTAATTAATTATGAATTATCCCTAAATTGAATATAATGATATTTAATTAACTCTAAAAATTAAGCAAATAAATAAAAATATAAATGAAAAATGAAAATCACAATGCGAATAAGGAATGTCTAATAATATCTCTAAACGAGGGGATCTTGTTAGATAAACCTTCCTCTAAACTAATATAGGTGAGGTCTGAGGTCTGAAATACCTCTTACCCTTTGTTAAATCATAGGGGCGCACACACATAAATATCAATTAAAATCATCAAATTGTAAGCAAATGAGTATTTTAAAACATTCCTAGAATTTTCTAAAGTTTTCCAATATTTTTTTAAAATTTTTTGAGATTTTTAGAGACTTTTTCTCACTTTTTTGGAATTTTAATTTTCCATTTTTTTTATTTATTTGAGTCAAAATAACTCAAATATAATTTTTCCCTATTTTTTTTATTTTTACTATTTTTTTCTCAATTTTTAAAAGTTAAAAATCAATTAAAAATTAAAATAAAGATAAAATAAATAAAATCAATGGTTTAAAAATCATATCGGTTCAACTGGTTGTAACCGAGTTTAATCCGATTGGGCATGGTGGGCCATGTGGCTCACTTTATTTTCTTTTTGTCAAAAAAAAAATTTACTATAGTAGAACGACGTCAACATGACATCACTCGCCAAAAGGTGAATTCCTGTTTTTACTATCTCGGGCCCAATTGGCCTTTGGACCATATACATAATCAATAGTTAATGGACCTAAGTCCAAATTGGACCTCAGTTTTCAGTCAGTGAGCTAGATCTAATCCAATGGGTTATGGGTCAACGGGTTGGGTCCAACCTAGTGGGTCAGATCCAATCCAATGGGTCGGATCTGGATCGGCTTCAAAACAAAATTTGGCAATTCAAATCACTAGATCTTTAAAAATATGTGCAATTTAAAAGTAAAATTAAGTACAAAAACAAAGACGAAACCAACTTTAGTCTTCAACTCCTTCAGTCTTCATCAAATTCAATATGAGTCCTTCAATTCTTCTTTGACTCTATCTTCAATCCTAAAACCTCAAATTCTAACTTTCAAATTCCAACCAGCTTCTTTCTTTCACGATATCTCCAACTCCCAAGCTCTATAGCTCACCCTCGGTCAGAACTCTCTAATTTTCTCACAATTGTCTCTATGAATGTGTGAATGTCTCTATGAGAAAGCCTCTATTCATAGGTTTGGGATCATTGATCAACATTGAATTTGATTGATAAATCAATATTTAAACTTAATCAATCAAATTAAAAACGGATCAATCAATCTTGTAAGCAGCAGAGTAGGAGGAAGTTGTGCCTCTTGTAAGCAGCGGATTGTGAGGGAAGCTCCGTCCCACTTTAAGGAGTGGGGTTTTAGTGAATCCTTGAGTGGTTGGTCAAGGCGAGGACGTAGATCAAGTCGGCTGAACCTCATAAAATTGCATTTGTCCTCTCTCTTCCCTTCACTCTTTATTTTCAACATTGCATTTAAATTGTGTATATTCCATGCATAGATTGAATAGCCGTACACATACATAATTGAGTAACAAGAAGTTGTTGGTAAATTTATAAGAAGAGTTTAAGAGGTAACTAAGTGCCCTAGAATTTTTTTAAATACCCAATTCACCCCCCCCCCTCTTCGAATTACACCTAATTCAACATTTGGTATCAGAACGGGTTTACATAGACTTGATAGTTAATATGTAAAATGATCACATGGCACACATCGGTGTAACTCCATTCGGTGAGGGACACTCATCCACTAAACCACCCATTTTCTGTGGTGTAAATTACACCTATTGGAAACGTAGGATGAGCATATATCTACTGAACATAGATTGGAAGGTTTGGAAAATTGTGACTAAGGAAAATCACATTCCCATGAAAGTAATTGATAAGATTAATGTACTTAAAACTGAAGATGAATATACTGAAGAGGATTGGAAGTCAGTTCTAATTAATGCCACTGCCATGAATATACTTTTCTGTGCATTAAATGTCAATGAATTTAATAGGGTAATGGCATGTAACTCAGTTAAAGAAATTTGGGAAAAATTAGAAGTTACATATGAAGGCACTAAGGAAGTCAAGGATAGTAGGATAGACATGCTCACTAGTAAATATGAAGCATTTAAAATGATGGTTGATGAATCCATACAATCCATGTACACTAGATTCACACACATCATTAACTCTTTAAATGCTTTTGAAAAAACTTACTCTACTTATGAGTTGATCAGGAAAATACTCAGGGGATTACCTCCAGTGTGGGAAGCGAAAGTTACGGCAATAGCTGAAGGGAGAAATCTCAAGGAGATGTCGGTGGACGAACTCATTGGATCACTCCTCACCTATGAGCTGGCAATTAACGAGAGGAAAATGGAGCAAAGCAAAGCTAAGAAGGTCACTGCACTTAAGGCATCATCAAGCTATTCAAGTGAAGGAAGTGATTCCGAAACAGATGATAACATGGCTTTGCTAACAAAGAAGTTCGAGAAGTTCTTAAAGAAGAACAAAAAGTTCAACAGAAAATTCCGGAACTCTAAATCGGAAAGAGGAGATCAAAACATGAAGAAAAATAAGAAGGATCCACCAACATGCTACAACTGCCGAGAAGTTGGACACATCAAGCCTGAGTGCCCCAAGCTCATAAAAGTTTCAAAGAAAAAGAAGAAGGCACTGAAGGTCGGCTGGGATACACATAGCACTAGCAGTTCAAAATCTGAATCCAGTGACGACGAAGTTGCCAATCTGTGTCTAATGGCACATGATGACCTTAAGATTTGTTTAAGATCCACATCGTCAAAAGATAAATGGTATATGGATAGCGGATGTTCATGCCACATGACCGGAGATAAAGCAAAATTCACATCCATCATACTCAAGGATGGAGGGTTTGTTACTTTTGGTGATAATGCTAAGGGAAGGATCACAGGTGTCGATAAAGTCAGTAATGATTCTTCACTCATTATTGATGATGTTTTATTAGTTGAAGGTTTAAAGCACAATTTATTGAGCATAAGTCAACTATGTGATAAAGGCTACAAAGTATCATTTGAACATGACAAGTGCATGGTTGAAAACAAAACTGAAAATAAAATAATGTTCATTGCTAAGCATCATGAAAACATATATACAACAAGCTTTGATAACTTAACTTCACAGAGTGTGACATACCTATCTGCTATGAATGAAATAAGCTGGATTTGGCATAGGAGACTAGGACACGCAAACATGGATTTAATCTCAAAACTAGTTAAGAAAGAATTAGTTAAGAGATTGCCAAAGACTAAATTTGTGAAAGATAAAATTTGTGATGCATGCCAACTAGGAAAACAAGCAAGAACTAGCTTTAAGAAGAAGAAAGAGATCTCCACTACTAGGCCACTTCAAATGCTACGCTTAGACCTATTTGGACTAAACCCAATTCAGAGTTTAAGGGAAAAATCATACGTGTTTGTCATAGTTGATGACTTTTCATGATACACATGGGTACTATTCTTAGGTCATAAAGATGAAGCATGTGAAAAATTTATAAGCCTGTGTAAGAAAGTACAAAATGAAAAGGGATACACCATTACCAAAATTCGAAGTGATAGGGATAGAGAATTTAAAAATCAAGGCATGGAAGAGTATTGTAATTCATTAGGAATTGCCCATAATTTTTCAGCTCCTAGAACACCACAACAGAATGGTGTAGTTGAAAGAAAGAATAGATCTATTCAAGAAATGGCCAGAACGAACATAAATTACCTAAATACTTCTAGGCCGAGGCAGTGAATTCCACCTGCTATGTGCTAAATAGAGTTCTGATTAGACCATCACTTAATAAGACTCCTTACGAATTATGGAATGGTCGTAGACCAAACATATCATATTTTCATGTCTTTGGCTGCAAGTGTTTTGTGCTTAAAGACAATGAGCATCTAGGAAAGTTTGATGTGAAATCAAATGAAGGTATCTTCTTAGGATATGCTTTAGATAGTAAAGCCTATAGAGTGTATAACAAACGAACATTGATGGTCATAGAATCTATTCATGTAGTGTTCGATGAGTCAAATCCATTCTCTAAAAGAATTGATGAAGATGAAATTGAATTAAACAAGGAACTAGAAGAACTATCAATTGAGAATGATTCAGAAAAGAAAAATGAACTTAAAGAACCATCCATTGAAATTGATCAAACTACAAATGAGGTTAATGAACCACCTAGAGAATGGAAATACATAAAGAATCATCCCATAGATCAAATAATAGGTGAACCATTACGTAGAGTATCCACTCGCTCCTCTCTTAGGAACATGATGAGTTATTGAGCATTTTTATCTCAAGAAGAACCTAAGAATGTGAGTGAAGCTATAGAGGATGAATCTTGGGTATTATCCATGCAAGAAGAATTAAATCAATTTGAAAGAAACAAAGTATGGACTTTAGTTCCCAGACCAGAGGATAAGTTAATCATAGGGACCAAATGGATATATAAGAATAAGAAAGATGAACATGGAGTAGTTATGAGAAATAAGGCTAGATTAGTAGCTCAGGGATATAATCAAGAAGAAGGTATAAATTTTGAAGAAACATTTGCCCTTGTAGCTAGGATGGAAGACATACGAATACTGTTAGCATATGCAACTTTTAAGGATTTCAAGCTATATCAAATGGACGTCAAAAGCGCATTTTTAAATGGCTACATAAATGAAAAAGTGTATGTAGAACAACCCCCAGACTTTGAAAACCATAAGAATCCAGATCACATGTATAAACTAACAAAAGTCTTGTACGGCTAAATGGTTTTCTATTAGAAAATGGATTTATAAGAGGAAAGATAGATACAACCCTGTTCATAAAGGCTAAGAAAGATGATATTCTCCTAGTGCAAGTATAAGTAGATGACATCATCTTTGGTGCTACAGATAAAGAATTATGTAATGAATTTGCGAATACCATGCAAAATGAATTTGAGATGAGCATGATGGGTGAACTAAATTTCTTCCTAGGACTTCAGATCAAACAAGCAAATCATGGAATATTCCTAAATCAATCAAAGTATATTAAAGACCTACTCAAAAAGTTTAACATGGAAGACAGAAAAATACTAGGTACACCTATGAGCGCTTCATTGAAATTAGACAAAGATGAACAAGGTATACATGTAGACGTCAAGCTATATCATGGAATGATAGGTAGCTTGTTATACTTGACTGCCAGTAGACCAGATATAATGTTTAGCATATGTTTGTGCGCAAGATTTCAGTCTGCTCCAAAAGAGTCTCATTTGCTAGCTGTTAAATGGATATTTAGATATTTGATAGAAACCGTGGACATTGGGTTATAGTATCCTAAGTACACATCATTTGAAATTCTTAGTTATTCAGATGCTAATTTTGCGGGTAACAAAGTGGATAGGAAGAGTACTAGTGGTACTTGTCATTTATTAGGACACTCATTGGTCTCTTGGTTTTCCAAGAAACAAAATTCAGTCGCTTTTTCCACAGCTGAAGCTGAATACATAGCGGTAGGTAGTTGTTGTGCTCAAACGCTTTACATGAAGCAACAATTGAAGGATTTTGGATTAAGTTATGAAATAATCCCCATAAGATGCGATAATATGAGTGCAATAAATATCTCAAAGAATCCCATATTACATTCACAAACTAAGCACATAGAAATACGACATCACTTTCTTCGTGACCATGTACAAAAAGGGGATGTAACACTAGAGTTTGTATGCACGGATGAACAATGGGCAGATATATTCACGAAACCACTTGCGGAGGATAGGTTTATCCAAATTAGGCGTGAATTAGGTCTCATGCATAGTCGAGAGGTTGCTTAGAATCATGTTAGATGATATAATTCAGGGGGAGAAACATCTCTTGTGATATAATCACCTGGTATTGCATTGATCAACAATTGGACACATTCAAAACCTTTAGCTCTCTAAGGGGAGAAGAACATAAGGGTACATCTACTCATCCTCCATTAGTTTACACCTTTTTGTTGATGTCAAACGGGGGAGAAAGTTTGGAAGCAAAAATAATAAAATGGAAGCAAAGAGTGTTGGTAAAACTAATTGCAAAGGGTGAGATATACAAAGGGGGAGAAATCTAGCATATTTGATTCATTATGAGCATATTTCATATTTCATTTGGATTCAGGCAAAACACTTTGTGCATGAATATAAGCATATTGTCATTCATTAATTATTTGATGCATTAATTGAGGGGGAGCCTTGTTTGGGTGTAACCCGTTACATATTTTTGCTCGTGCATTTGTAATCATCAAAAAGGGAGAGATTGTTGACTCTACGAGTTCAATCCTGTTTTAATAATGACAAATCACTTAATATTTGATCTGTGTATTGAGTTTGTGAACAGGACTTATGCTAAGCATGCACGGAAAGATAACGAGTCATGGAAGCCAAAAAATAAAAATGATACATTTTAGAAAACACCATGGAACTCAAAGAGTACGAGAATCAAGATGCAAGCGACAAAGTTCAAGAATATTTTGGGAATGGGTATTTAGAACTCATGTACTTACGTTTTCGTATGATTTAATTTAAGGCTCAATATAACTTAGAATGATTTTAGGATTCATGCATTTCATGTACATCATTAGGAAACTCTCATGGACTTAGAAATGTTCTTAAAATCATGAAAAATATGTTTTATAAAAGACCTAGGAAAAGGAGCAAAACATAATTTTAAATTAGAAAAGAAAATTTGAGAAAAAGGGGACTTCGGTAGCCTGAACTCAACCTCAGGCACATGAAGAATTTCTTCGGTAGCCTAAAGATTAAGTTTGATAGCCTAAAGAATTAAATGGGAAAGACAGAACCTGGCAGAGGTACTTCAGTTGCCTGACCCTAGAACCTCAGGCGCCTGAAGTTCTCACTTCAAAAGCCTGAACCCCACTTCGGTTGCCTGAACCTGTGGGAAACTTAAAATTCAAATTTTTATTAAAAAGACTTGCGAGCTATTTTATTGATCCAACGGCTGAGATCAATCCTAAGGGTAATATACTATATATTCTGAATATCTAAACCCTAGAGAAGAGGTTAGACATACAAGAAAGAGAAGAACACACCTTGTTGCAAGAACGTTGAAAATCTACTCCTAGTGCTATACGATTGCCTACACTTCAATCTCTATTCTTCAAGCTTGGGCAAATCAACTCAGATTCTCAAAGGGAACTTGTTTACTCTACTATACTTCAATCTAGTATTGAGGTTTGATTTTTCAAGTTATTAGTCTTACGAACTTTTCATCTCATCTCATTGCTTGTTTTTTACTAGTATTGGAAAAGTTTTGATCTTGAGTGTGCCCATTCATATAAAAATTAATTTTTGAAGAGATCATTACTTGAGAAAGGTTATTTAACTTGGTTGATTGAATTTTGATTCAAGAGCATATAAATATACATATATTTTTCAAAGAGCTTATTATTGAAAAACCTAGTTTGATTAGAAAGGTGATCTTGAAAGTATCTATACATATACATAGCTATTTTAAACAAGATCATTATCTGATTTAAGTGTGTGTTTTCTAAAAGATTTGTATTTTAGATATATTAAAGTTTGATTAAATATCCTTGATACTTATAACCATACAATTAATTGAAGGATATTTTCTGAAAATTAATATACTCAAATTGTGATTGAATACATCAACTAAAACTTTGTGATTTTGATTGAGTTTGTATTCAAGACAAAGTTTTTTTTTGTTAACTAGCTCACATCAAACATACTTATGCATCTTTACAAAGTGAATCAAGAACCCTAGTTGACTCCAAGGCATTTCAAATATCTCTTTACTTGGAAGTTGTGGTTAAATAGGGATTTGTGTGTTGAAGCATATCATACATAAAACGATTGTATCGTTTTTCATATATTCAAGAGCTTCAAGTTATATCATATGTTAATGTGCTAGGAAATTGAATTGTACTCACAAGCTTTTGTTAGGAGCATTGTTTTGAGTGTTGTTTTCCAGATTCTATTGTATACACGGTTCGGTGTGTGAACCAGTGTGTGAGGAGAGAGTTGTATCTCTTGTAAGGAGCGGAGTAGGAGGAAGTTGTGCCGCTTGTAAGCAGCGGATTGTAAGGGAAGCTCCGTCCCACTTTAAGGAGCAAAGTTTTAGTGAATCCTTGAGTGGTTGCTCAAGGCGAGGATGTAGGCCAAGTCGGCTGAACCTCGTAAAACTGCGTTTGTCTTTTCTCTTCCCTTCACTCTTTATTTTCAGCATCGCATTTAAATTGTGTATATTGCATGCATAGATTGAATAGCTGTACACATACATAATTGAGTAACAAGAAGTTATTGGTAAATTTATAAGAAGAGTTTAAGAGGTAACTAAGTGCCTTATAATTTTTTAAATACCCAATTCAACCCTCCTCCGGTCTTGGGATTACACCTAATTCAACAGAAAGAAAAATACAATAATAAATGAGTTTTCTTTGTATTTTTTTTCCTTTTCTTTTTCTAAGTAAAAAATTCTTAATTTAAGCACACCATTAATGATTCAGTATTGAGAATTATTAAAGTGTGGACTGCATATTCTTCCTGGTCTTGGGCATTGTCTGTGACCCAAGAGGCCATTTTTGGAAAAGCTGAGGTGAGTAATGCAAGAGGGTGGGAAGGATGGTAGTCTGCTGGAGGAGAGTGGCTGCAAGAACCCAAGCCCAGAAAATAAAATAAAATAATAAATAAATAAATATAATGATACATATATTGTAGGAGATATTTTTAGATTTTTATATAATAAATATCTTGGAAGAGATATTTTTAGATTTTTTTTTAGATATTTATATATAAATATCTTGGAGGATATATTTTAGTTACTTAAAAGTTAAGTTATGTATTTTATATATATATATATATATATATATCTCTCTTTGATCTTTTGCCGATCAGTGCCCGATTCAACGATCGGAAGTTACCACGAGGATCAAGGAGTGAATATCTACAAGTCTAGAGGAGCAGATTCTCAAACTCAGAAAAAAGTTAGGGTTCGGTTTTCGAGTGTCTCGAGTTGTTTTTCACGAAATAGGTAAGGGGATTTGTTTACATCATTTATTTTAGAAAACTAAACCGGTAGAACTGTATCCTATGTTTATATGTACGTTATAATTGTTCATTTGAAAAATTCTACAGAGTAAAATGGTTGTTTTTTCGATTTTACGGTTTTGGTAAAAACTAGGGTTTTGGCATAAAATCTCCAAACTTCTCAAAACTCTTTTATGTGCATTAAACTTAAAGTAGGAGATACTTGAAACTCTTGTTTGCAGTTTAAATGATATTTTACGAACCATTTTACTATGTATTGTATACTTAACCAAATGAGTGTGGCATATGATATGAAATAGGAATGTATTGAAATGAAAGCATGTTTATGAAATATGGGAACTGGAGTTCCAAATGATTATCAAGAAATACAGAAAAGAGATGCCAGTTAGATACCGAGCGCTATGTATGCAAGGGTTAAACCGAGAGTACGTGTGTCGGTTTATACCACAAAATGAATGTATGAAAGAATGTATAAATGAGTTTGTGAAGAATACTGGAATTGCTTAGATGATTTATGGAATGAAACATGTTAATATACTTTTTTTATAAATTGTATATATGATGTTGGAACCGCCTTAGAAATTTTGTTATTAATAAAGCTTTCGATAAGCTTATTATCAGATAGCCTTAAAAAGCTCGTTATTATCAGTAAGTGTTGTACTGTTGCTAGAATATGAGGTACAGTGCAACCACACGACAGTTTCTTTGGTGTGAGTATCGAGATAGTCGATTGGTATGAAGGGCCACTAGTCGACTTAAGGGCCAAAGTGGTGATGGCCAAATCAAACTGGAGAGAAACATGATGCCTGTAACGCCCCAAACCCTTAAACTCTGTCTAGTGCGTTATACCTGATAAAATCCTAATAATTCATAAAACAATACGCAGCGGAAAACATAAACATAATCTCCTTATAATATAAAAACCATAGTCAATAATACCAGAGTTTACCACCCCTATATAACATCCTTACTATCCATCCAACACTTGCATTACCATAAATACATACCTCTCCACACATTCCAGTATTTTCACAATCCATCATTTCTCAACAAACTTAAAACGTAAAGACATAAAACATAAAATGTTTACATCCCCAAACTATTTTCAGTATATACCTTTTCTTTTAATACTTCCCAAAAAGTTTAAAAACCCTCGAGCTCCCTAAGCTCGATCTCGAGAAAATCTTGAAAAAGATAAATTCATATTCGGGTGAGACACATCTCAGTAAGGGAAGAAACAATATATTAAAATAGTGTGTGGCTAACATGAGTTTATAAATATCATTTTAGTAACATTTGCAAAACATTATCATAAACACTGAAATCATTTTCTGAAGCTAATCAATCACATGCAGAGATTTAACCCACGAGATTACCAAAGGATAGGGGTGATTACCCGCCCATACAAGTAGCACCCCTCTGCTATAATACTTAGGCAACCCAAAGGTCACAGTTAAAGCATACCAGGGCACTCACCTTACTCAGTAAGCCCTCAAGTGAGAAATTAATCTCATACTCACATAGTTCATACAAAAGTTTACCGGCGAAGGCTCCCAAGAATAGGGAAATCTACCCGCCCATACAAGTAGTTTCCCTCTGTCCTAATACGTTATGCAGTTACTGCCACATCTGAAGCTACTAGTGCACTCGCCTTTCTCAGCAAGCCCTCAGGTGAAGGGTTTGTCTTGCCTAATCGAAACATGTTCTACATACATAAATACTTCTTATAACATAATACTTTATTCCTTTCTGTCATTACTCATTCATACACATTTGTTCATGTTCATATCTTAAACATTGCATTTCATTTCACTTTAAGTGACTCTTTCCTATTTACTTCGTTCACATTTGTCATTTCATTCCATTGTCATTTCATTGTATAACTTTTTCATTTCATTCCTTTGTACTACAACTGATCTTTAGTCATCATTAGTTAGTTCACATAAAAATGTACTAGAATCTGCTAACAGTTAGTCCACATAGAAATGCGCTAAAATCTGCTAACACGACTGTCTTTCAGCTGTCTTACATTTACATGGTTGCATTTAACATACACAGGCAACATTGTCCATATCATATTTTATTCTCAATACTTTGTTACTTAGCCTGCATCTCATACATTTAACATATATTTGTACAGAATTTCATGCCACACAATTTAACAGTAAAATTCATACATATTCTTGTAAAATAGGTCAACCCACATTTAGCATTTAATTACTAAAACTACAATTTCCATTTCTTACATAATTATCCAGAAAATATTTTTTACTTTCATAAGTTCATTTTCGCATATACATATCTAATAAACAACCATAAACTCGAAAAAACATAATTTAAATGGTTGGCATTTTAAACCCATACTGAAACATATACACGTATATATAACACAATTCATTTTTCATTAAATTCATAAAAATTCTGATTTAATATATAATTTTCCCTTACCTGGTGTCTTGAACTATGCCAATAGGGACCCCGAAAAATACCTGCGGCACTCACTCGGACCCTGAATCAAAAATCATAATTCCATTAAATTAATCCTAAATAAAATACTATTTTAATATTTCCTAAACCCATAAATTCTAAATAAATAAATATACCCTTAAATTTAGCCAAATTTTCAAATTTCCCAAATTTCACTCTACTTTGGAGTAGGGCCTAGAAAACCCCAATTGGAACTTTACTTATGTCAAAATGACGACGATCACGACTAGGACCCCATAGTGGTACCTGATCATCGATTCAATAACAGATTTAACGAGAAATTGAGAAATTAGGGGAAAGTTACCTTACAATAGGAATGGTGCCTACGCCACTCCCACGACAAATCCGCTGCAGTAGAAATGTCGGTGGCGGAACTAGGAATCCAATGGCACCTTCCGTTTCCCAATCGCTCGAATATCCGTCGAGAAATAAGGGGAGAGAGAGAAGCAGAGACAGAGAGGCGACGGAGAAGGAGACTGAGAGCTGAGCTTTCACTGTTTCTCCCAAAAGCTTCAAGCTTCTTTCTTTCTTTCTTTCTTTCTTTCTTTTTTTTTCTTTTTTTTTTCTTTTACTTACTTTACATATAACATAATAATATTATATTATATATCTATATATATATATACATATATATATGTATATCATATTATTTATTTAATACATCATATTTAATAATACTTAATTAATTAATTAATTCATAATAATTAATCTTTAAAATTTCTATTATTTTTTTATTTAATTAATTTAATAATATTTAATTAACAAATTAATTAATTAATAATTACTCTTAACTTTTTTTTTAATTAATTTTTTTTTCGGGTTATTACAATGTCTAACAATGCCTGCATGAATATCAGAGCTTTATTTTCGCACAACCCTTGTCATGGGGGCAGTAGATGGCTTAATTATAATGTTTCAAAGCTGGGATGCATTCAATATGCATATACATGATTTAAAAACTAAATTGGGCGAAGTCACGGGTTTGAGTACCGAGCGGAAGGATTGTATAGTGTATGAGCTTGTATCCTACCCTAACCTCGGGAACTCTCGCTTGTAACGATGCTGAATTATCTATTGCAGGAATTATATATATAATTATATATATAGCTCCTATATTACAAGATTGAGAATGATTTAAATGTTTAAATGCTTTCTAGTGGAATAAACTCATATTGTCACACACTGATGTAATATTATCCACCTTACTGAGAAATGTCTCACCTCAATATACAACCTTTGTTTCAGGTCCTACAGGAAACCGGTCCTAGATTTCTAGAGGGACTTTGGAGCGTAGTGTTGTTTTAGTTTATGTAAGTTTTGTATATGTACTGGATTTTTGGTCAGGATGTCTTTTGGGGATTGTAATAACAAATTATGTTTTAGTACGTATGAATGTATGTAAGAAATAGTTAGATACTCTAGTAGTCTATCAGAAGATGTATGAACTTTTATGTTTTCCGATGTGCATGAGAATACAGATCAATATGATACACCCATATGTTCCTTATTAGGGCGGGTCGTTTGTGTTTATTATTAGAGATATGTATGTTCTGTATGTTAGTAGCACTCTGGGGCCACCTAGAGGGCCGGGGCGTTACAGTGGTAGCCATAGCTACTGCTCACTACAGAAAGTCGGAGGGGCTGTACGGTGGGCGGAGAAGATTGAATTAATATTGATTAGTATCACAAATATTAATTGAATATATTTTAGTTGGTTGGTGATGCAAAATTTTTGGGTAGTGAATTTTTTTTTTGAATATTGTAAACTTTCATATTTTGTTTAGAATAGATTGTATAGTATATTTTTACAATATTTCAATTTTTGGTTTTTAATTTCTTTTTCTTTTTTTTTTTTTGAAAAATCTAATGAACTCATAATATATAAGAACTAACATTTTAAAAGGATTCATATTCGATTGTCTAATCTGAATAATTGTTAAACAAACTTAAATATTCAATACTCAATAGTTCAATCTGACTTTCAATTGTGTTCACCGATTCAAAACTTAATTTAGATTTCATAACATAATACTTAACTGTATCAAATAGCACCTTATTTTCTTAATCAAATCAATGTATTTGCGTAACAAATTAGGGAACATATAATATATAGTAGCCTACTAAAATTACACAAAAAAAAATAACAATAAAAGAAATCTTTGTGCATGGACTCCTAGTCTATACATATAAATGTTTTCGGTGAATTCAAGAAGCATATCCACAAGAACTGTTCTCACATTTAACTCCCGGAGAGCATGCTTTGTTGCACTTGCCACAGTAAAGAGGATTGAAACCTACGTTGGTGCATTTACCCCCACAACAAAGTTGTCCAAACCACACTTGTGCCCACACCTTCCGCAATTGTTCTTGTCTCTAAGAACATCGCGGCAATGGCTCTTACAGCAAAAAAGACAGCTAGCACCATTGTTTGCCAAAATCCCATTACATATGTTGTTACTAACATCACAGTGTGTACCTTTCTTTACGATACTCACTAAAAATCGACCTCTCAAGGATCTAGTATTGACAAATGGAGTGTCGATTACATACTCTTCGTAGTCTTCGGCATCAGCAGCTATCAAAGAGGTCATTGGAGTGGGGGAGGTTGCTAGTAATGTGAGAGGGAGGGTAAGGGTGAGAAGGATGGCTGTGAGCCGGAAGAGAGTGGCAGCCATAGTCACTACTAAAAGTTTTTGGAGTAGTGGTGAGCTTAATTGAGGAGATAGAGGAGAATGGTTATTGTGTTTGTCTAGTTAGTGGGTGTAAGCCAAGGGGAATGGTGGGCATTTAAAGCTTGAGATTTTGGGATAAAAAATTTCCTCTTAGGAGGGAATTATTGGGAACTGGTAGTTCCACAAGTTGCCAAGTATCTCTGAGGCCAAGTGGTCGTTGCATTAGTGAATTATAGTGAGTGGGGTTTGGCAATTTGTAGAGCTGTACATTCTTGGTCAACTTCAAAATCCAAAAACCTTGGTCAAGTTTGCTTGTGCCATATATATGTTTGGAAAATACATACTTTTCAACATAAGCATGCTATATCGTAATAAGTTACTCTGTATATGTAAATCATTTGTTATATCTATACATAAAAGAATTTTCCCCTAAATTGACAATCATATAACATCATGTAATAACCCCACATGATCGGGTTGTGCGGCCAAAAGGTGTGACTTAGCAATAGTTGGCCTACTGCACTAAGTCAAACATAACTCATTTGTAAGTTTGATTGGCTACCCAGTTTGGTCTGGACTGCCAGGGGGGGTAACTCTACTCTTCACTGGCTCAGTCGACTATCCATACACCAACACATCCTGAATAGTGTGGTGGCACTGACTATATCATATTAGTTACGATATCGTGCTCTGAACATAATTGGTCCATCGGGACTCTTATACCATATAATATTGTTCATATATAATAAAACTGTAACTTGATCTCATTTTCATAAAACCTATCATATTAATAATTTGTCTGAATACTGTCATATCATAAATCTGGCTGAATACTGTCATATCATAAATCTTGCTGAATACTGTCATATCATAATTTCATAATATTCATAACATTTCTAGAAATCATTATAAAATCATACTTGTTCTGTATCTTCATAAAATATTCTAATAGGTTTATTTATGCAGTAACTCATTCATTACTCATGCCACACAATTTGAGTGATAATTCATAATATAATAATCTACCTGGCAAAAATATATTGTGCTAAGAAATAAACGTATAATCATTTGTAGGATTTATGTAA
The DNA here is from genome assembly GCF_029873635.1 of Malania oleifera. Classification (NCBI taxonomy): domain Eukaryota; kingdom Viridiplantae; phylum Streptophyta; class Magnoliopsida; order Santalales; family Ximeniaceae; genus Malania; species Malania oleifera. The sequence goes on from NC_080417.1 coordinate 134,345,503, forward strand.
ACCCAAAATACCTAACTTTCCAAAAACATACATATAATAATAATTCGAAATTTTCATTTTCATATGCCTAAATATTTAGAAATATATATATATATATATATATATATTATTCCTATAATCACATACTACAATTTAATCGATTAAATTTTCCAAAACTAACTGACATAATCTATTCCCCTTACCTTACTCCTGGAGTGATGCCTAGGATCCCCAAACAACGAATTCGCTCCGATTAAAATGCTAAGGATCAAAGTTGGGACCCTGTAATGGTGTTTGATTGTCAATTTAGTTGAAATTTGGGGAGAAATTGAAGAGAGAGAAAGAGAGTGTTCGCTACCTAGAGAGAGAAAGTGCAAGAGTTAGAATTTTTCAAAGAAAATGAACTAGAGTCCTATTTATAGGCTGTTGGCCTAGACGAAACCGTCGATGGTTTTCTCCAAGCTTACCAAACCATCGACACTTGGTCTACATCAAACCAAATTTTCCCTTTTTATGTATTATTTTTATTATTATTATTTTCCCGGGTCTTTACACAACGGCCACCACATAGCGGCCCCATCCCAAATTTTATTAATAACCCTCACTTATGGCGAAGGAATATTGTGGTTATAGATACGGCCTTTGAGATATTACAAATATTCAAAATATAAACTCTCGCAAAACGACTCTTAACTTAAAAAAATAACAGACAAATTCTAACTAAACAAATTGTTATACAATCTACACTGACCACGTCAACAACCAAAACAACCAAATATTTACCTGAATCGTTGCAATTGTCTAACTAACGCTAGGCTTTGCTGAATAAGTGTGGGTACTTCTGATGTATGTCCCCCTCTAATTCCCATGCATGAAGATTCCTTAACTGCGTGATTACGCCAGAGTACCTTCATTAATGGAATTTTCTTGGTACGTAGTTCCTGCTCTTTCCTATCTAGAATCCGAACTAGCACCTCATCATATGATAAGGTGTCTCTAATCTCCAAAGACTCATAGTTGATCACATGTGAAGGACCTGGGACGTACTTTCTCAACATAGACATGTGAAACACATTATGGATTCTAGACAGTGCCAGAGGTAACGCTATCCTGTAAGCAACCGGACCAACCCTCTCCAACATCTCAAATGGTTCGATGTACCTAGGGCTTAGTTTACCCTTCTTCCCAAATCTCATGACTCCCTTCATCAGAGCAATCCTAAAAAATATCATATCCCCCACATCAAACTCCAGCTCCCGATGGCGTATATCAGCATAGCTTTTCTGTCGACTCTAAACTGTTTTAATCCTTTCCTTGATGAGTCTAATTTTCTCAAAAGTTTGCTGTATAATTTCTGGCCCCGCAATCCGCTGTTCACCAACCTCATCCTAGTATAATGGAGATCGGCACCTCCGACCATATAATGCTTCATACGGTGCCCTCTCGATACTAGCCTAATAACTATTGTTATAGGTGAACTCCACTATTGGTAGATACTTAATCTAACTACCTCCAAAATCTAGCACACACCCCCACAACATATCTTCTAAAATATGTATTGTCCTCTCTGACTGTCCATCGGTCTAGGGGTGAAATGTTGTACGAAAAGTGAGGTAAGATCCCAATGCTTCCTGTAAACTCTTCTAGAACTGGGAGGTGAACTGTGGGTCCCAATCTAATACAATGGACACTGGTACACCATGCAACCTGACTATCTCCTAAATATACAACTTTGCTAGCATATTCAAAGAGTAGTTAACTTTAATCAGAACAAAATGGGTGGTCTTTGTTAGTCGGTCAACAACTACCCAAATGGCATCTTGCCTATGAAGTGCTGGTGGTAACCCCGTGACGAAGTCCACAGAAATATGCTCCTACTTCCACTCAGGAATGTTAAGTGGTTGCAACGGTCCTCTTGGTCTCTGATGCTCAACCTTTACTTGCTGACATGTCAGGCACTGCTCCACGAATTAGGCAATTTCTCTATTCATATTATTCCACCAGAAAGATTCCCGAAGATTCTTATACATCTTAGTGCTTCATGGATGCACTGTATAAAGAGAGTGATGTGCCTCCTCCAGAATAATTCTTTTAATCTAATCTTCATTTGGTATACATAACCTGGTACGGAACCTTAAAACCCCATCATCTAAGATATTAAAATCTGCCCTCAGTCCACTTTGCACTTTATCCGTAATTTCCACCAGCTCTGTATCTTTCTTCTGAGCAGCCTTAATCCTCTCTAGCAAAGTGTGTGACAACCCAAATAAAAATGATATTTAAAATAATAAAGAGAAAGGAGAATTATCATAGGCCTCGTCGACGAACACAAGGGATTTGTCGACGAGGGCATAAGAGGGCCTCGTCGACGAAGCCAAGTTTTGTCGACGAGGAAATACCGAGAGAGGTTTTGGAACAGCCTGAATTTCGTCGACGAGGAGTGGGTTTCGTCTACAAAATTATTAAAGGACTCGTCGATGAGATGACGTGGCTCGTCGACGAACCTAGTCCTATAAATACTAAAAATCTAGATTTTAACTTCAAAATTAAGAAAACACTCACTCTCTCTCTCCTCCCTTTGGCTCCCTCTCCTTCTTTCTTCGATTTCGGGCCAAATTTATGTTGGATCAACAATCTGAAGCCACCACGACACTCTTGGGGAAGTTCTCTCCAAATCTGTCGGAGCGGATCGTTGGTGAAAGCAAGTTGGAAATCATCCCTGAGTTGAGGTAAGACTTTTTAAGCCAAATTTAGTCTTGCGGTAGTTATAGGAAATGATATACACGCGAAAATACTGAAGTTTAATACTAAGATTTTTCATTTTCAGGGTATTGATCAAGAAATCCTACGGGTGTTAGACCAGGATATTTTAGGGGGCTTTCTCAATAGCCAGGTAAGGGAATAAACTAAAGCAGTTATTTTTCACGCAAATTACTATTATTTATAAGCAAATTGATTTCCTAAAAATATGTATGATATTTGAATATTATGGAATAAATGCACGTTTGGGAAAAATACTGTTATTATGTTGAAACATGTATATATGTATGAGATGCTAGAAATCATGATTTTTAGAATACAATGTATGGTTTTATATAGAAAATGTGTGGCATGAATATTATTTTACATGGAGAAATATTATGATATGATAATGATATGAATGTAGTATGGTTTGAGAAAATATGAAAGTATACGGTATATTATGATTATGACAAATACATAATAAAACGATTATTTTCAGAATAACGTATTTATGTATGATTTCGGCGCGAGACCGTATTTATGAAACAATTGGCACGAGGCCATATTTATGAAATGTTCGGCGCGATGCCATATTTATGAAATTATGAAAGATGCTATATTATCATGTACTATATGTTATCAGAACTCATATGTTGGTTTAGTTCAGTTCAGAAGCATGGTACCGTAGCTATATATAGATCAGATATCTATGTTCAAATTAGTGCTAACCAACCCATGAGGGGCTGGGAGATGGATAGTCGATGTGGCTTTCAGTAGAGTGTGGACGTCCACCTGGCAATCCGGACCAGAGTGTGGCGGGCCCATCGTACTTACAGACATTTTTGACTCAACAGTGGTCAGCCAACCATTGTCGGGTCCCGCCTTCAGGCTGCACAACCCGTCATGGAGGGTAATACATGACATCAGCTAGCTATTCATCCTGGGTATGTTTTCGATATTATCAGTTATAACAGATGTTTTATGAACTATATGAATTATTAGTAAATATGAAAGTATCTGATGACTCAGTATATTATGATGAATGTTTACAGATATATGAAGTGTACTATATATGTATAACTACATTATATATTCATGTTGCTACACAGCTGTATTTATTTTATTTTCCCTTGCTAATAAATGTCTCACCCCCGAAGTTAATTAATTTTTCAGGAGACCCCGAGAGACCGGCGGGTCGTGGCCGCCGTTGAGCTTAGTGAGATACCCCACTAGGAGGGTAAGATTTTGATCTAGGATCAGGAGATTTTATTGTATGATCCTAGGGTTATTTTGATATTTTGGAGGTTGTATATAATTACAGTATTTTGATGTTGTAGTAGACTCTGGTATTATGTAATTAATGGTTTAATGAATGTAAATTATTTTTACTACTGCTTAGGTTTTCGCTGTTTATGTCCGGCTATCCCCGCTACCCATGGGTTCAGGTTAATATTATTATTATTTATGTTTATTATGTGATAAGTTAAGGGTGACGTTACAAAGTGGGTTGTATTACCAGATTAGCAATGTACGCTTGATTATTTCCCTCTACTAATTCCTCACAAATTCTTTCTAGATCCTTCTTGATCTGGTGTTGAGCTACCACTGCTGATACTGATGCGCTCACTGAATTCCGACTCAACGCATCGGCTACCACATTAGCTTTCCCTAGGTGGTAACTGATGGTACAATCATAATCCTTTATCAGCTCCAGCCATCTCCTCTGTCTCATATCCAGTTCCTTTTGCGTAAAGAAATACTTAAGGCTTTTGTGGTTCGTAAAGATCTCGCACTTTCTATCATACAGGTAGTGCCTTCAGATTTTTAACACATACACCATTATTGCCAACTCCAAATCATGCGTCGGATAATTTTTCTCGTACTCCTTAAGTTTCCAAGAAGCGTATGCTACGACCTTCCCTTGTTGCATCAAAACACACCTAAGCCCTTTCTAAGGCACATCACTATAAATCACAAATACATCATCTCTTGATGGGATAGTTAAAATTGGAGCAGTGATAAGTCTTTGCTTCAATTCTTGAAAACTCTACTCACAATCGTCAGTCCACTCATACTTTACATTTTTCCTCGTCAACCGTATTAAAGGACCCGATAGTTTAGAAAATCCTTCCACGAACTGGTGATAGTACCCTGCCAAACCCAAGAAACTCCTAACCTCCTGAACAGTCTTCAGTCTTGCCCACTCCACTACCGCCTCTATCTTACTCGAGTCTACAGAAACACCATTCCTGGATATCATATGCCCAAGGAATGTAACTTTTTCTAGTCAAAATTCACATTTCCTGAATTTAGCATAAGATTTCGTTTCCCATAGCACCTAGAGTACCAACATCAAATGAGTCTCATACTCCTCGAGACTCCTTGAATATATCAAAATATCATCGACAAACACGACCACAAACTGATCTAGGTATTCATGGAAGACCTTGTTTATTAGGCACATAAATGTAGCAGGAGCATTTGCCAGTCTGAAAGGCATAACTAAGAACTCATAGTGACCATACCTTGTTCGGAAAGTTGTATTTGGAACATCCTCTAATTTAACTTTCACCTGATGATACCCGGATCGAAGATCGATCTTAGAATAGACATGTGTTCCCTAGAGTTGGTCAGACAGATCATCAATTCGGGGTAGCGGGTATTTATTCTTAATCGTCACTTTATTTATTTCCCGATAGTCAATACACATCCTCATCGACCCGTCTTTATTTTTCACAAAAAGCACTTGTACTCCCTAGGGTGACACGCTAGGTCTAATGAATCTCTTATTCAGTAATTCCTACAACTGCTTCTTCAATTCCTTCAACTCTCTTGGAGCCATTCTGTGGAAAGCCTTAGAGATTTGTGCCGTCCCTAGAAGTAAGTCAATGGTAAACTCGATTTCATGGTCGGGAGACAACCTAGGTAAACCCTCTGAAATACATCAGATAATTCTCTAACAATTGGGATATCTTCAAACTTTAATTCTCCCTTAGGTGCTTCCTTCACACAAGCTAGGTACCCCTGGCATCCCTCCAAAAGTAGCCTCTTTGCCTGAATAGCTGATAGTATCTGTGGTGAAGAACGCACGTACGACCCAACAAACATGTACTCCTGCTCCTCAAGAGGTCTGGACACTACCTATTTCTTATAACAATCAATAGTGGCATAATTAGAGGCTAGCCAATCTATTCCTAAAATCACATCAAACTCGCGCATGTCGAACACCACTAGATCAACAGGTAACATCCTTTTTGAATATCCACTGGATAATTTCTAAACACTTTTCTACATACCACTACTGTTCCTGTTGGTGTGGCCACATATAATTCGACCTCTAATAGCTAAGTTTTTATCCCACATAGTTTGATACACTCGAGAGATATGAAAAAGTGTGTTGCTCCTGAATCAAATAATATAACAACTTTATTTGAAAACATAAAAATAGTACCTGTCACCATATCACTTGCATTCTCTACATCCCCCAGTGTAAGAGTATAGATCCATGCTTGGGCAGTGTTCCTCTTATAGTAGCCTTGGGGCGCCTGATTACCTCCCTAGTATTGATTAGGTGGGGGTGTATGGTTCAACAGTATGCGAAAGTCTCGTAAAAAGTGGTCGGGTCTACCGCATCGAAAATAGGTACTTAATCCACTCATGTATTCCCCCGAATGCCTTTTGTTATATCTAGTGTAAAGAGGGTATGATGGGTTACCCTGCAACGCCTAATTTCCCATCTCCTGTCTATGGCCTCCATTGCTACCATGCCTCCTCCAAGGCCCCTGACTCACACTTGCATGAGAACCAGGAGGCATGGGCCTCTTCCTCTGGCTCTGCAACCCTACGCTTCTTTACCAACTTTTCTCTACTATGGTGGCTTTATCCACCAACTCCGAGAAATCCTACACCTATAAGACCGCCACCTGCTTGTAAATCTCCAATCTCAGGCCCTTCTCGAACCTCTGTGTCTTTTTGGACTCATCTGGAATCATATATGAGGCGAACTAAAACAACTCAATGAACTTGGCTGCATATTGCTTCATAGTCAAGTGCCCCTGGGTTAGGTTTAGAAACTCCTCCGCCTTAGCATCCCTAGTGGAGGCAAGGAAGTAATGATCAAAGAAGATCTCTTTAAAGCGGTTCCAAGTCAGTGTTGCAGTTACTGGCCTCTACTCCTTAAGTAGCTTCACAGCTAACTACCACCGCTCGACCTCTCCCGTCATCTTAAATGTGGCATAAAGGACTTTTTGCTCATCAGTGCAGCGCAACACTGCCAATATCTTCTCAACCTCCTATACCCAATTCTGTACAATAGTTGGGTTGGCTCCTCTTAAGAAAATTGGGGGATTCATTTGGGTAAACTACTCTATGGTGCAGCCTTGATTAGCTAGTGGGCAATCCTGATCCCTAGAGTTTCATCTCCGCCATGACCTGCTAAACTACACTACGCAGTACTTGATCAAAATCACTGCTACCCATGCTAAAAGCCTCCACGTTGCCACTACTTCCAACATTTGCGGTGTTATTCCCAAGGTCCATCCTGAAAATGGGATAGAAAACAATCTTAGAATCTTATATTATAACACGACTGGTACAATAGTTTAACTAAGATACTATAAAATACACTCTATCCTCATATTAAAATTCTCGAGCTATCCTAAGAACTTCCCTTATACAAACAAATCAACTTAGCGTTCAAATTTCCCATTTCAAGTCCCAATCTCACTGCTCAGAAACAAAAACCGTTGATAGTTTTCCATGACTTTCTTGAAACTGTTGTCTTAGGAAAATCACAAAAGACCATCACGAAATTTCTGCCTCCAGGCTGCGAGACAAACCCAAAATTCCACTTTAACCTCCAATTATGACTTACTATATTCATAATCTACCCATTTCCTACCCTCATCAAAATTTATTCCTATACTCTGGTATTGTTATCCGCTAAAGTTTGTAGAGCCTAGCAACCTAGGCTCTAATACCACAACTATAAAGACTCGAAAATTCTACTACTCTGATAACACAACTATAATGCCCCGAACTAAAGTGCTATTCCTCATAACATATGTCTCTGATACCATATTTATAACGACCTGAACCTGAAGTGGGGTATCAGGTATACCTGTCCATAACTCCTTATCAAACATGCAGTAGAAAACATAAATACCACAATAACTATACCAAAGTTCTAATGCCACCATCGTTATGCATATACCTCCAAAATCCTGATTATTTATATCCCAAACAGTTAAAATCATATTTACATACACATATCAGTGTCTCACCAAAACTTACCTACACAACACTAACTAATCCCGCCCTTAAGCTCTTTGGGCTTGGTTCTTGGTACTTCCTAAAATGTTGAAATTATTGGGGTGAGACACTTCTCAGTAAAACAGAATAGATTATTATCAATGTGTGGCAAATGAGTTTTTATGTAAGCAAAATATTATCATTTACTGAACTTTAACTAAAAAAGGCATTTATATACCATAACTCACACCTATACAATTTTAAATACATATTTTCTACTCAAACATACTTTAACTTAATAGATAATCATGGTTTCATAAATATACATATATATACATAAAAGAATTTCCCTGATGGAACTATCATATAACATCATGTATAATCCCCTATGATTGGGTTGTGCGGCCCGAAGGTTAGACTTAACCATGGCTGGCCTACCAGGCTAAGACGAAACTGTTATGTCTGTAGTACAATTGCCCACCTAACTTGGTCCAGACCCAGTGGGTAACCTGCTCCTACAATACATCACTTCAAGGGCCAATCGACTGCCATCCGCCAACACTTTCCTAATAGTGTAGCTGCACTACATGTAATACTAGTTACAGTACCGTGCTTTGAATCATAACTAGTCCATCAGGATTCTGCTACTATATAATACAATTCATATAATAAAACTATAACATGATCTCATTTTTATAAGTCTGTACAAAATCTGACATCTTCACAATTCTACATAAAATTTGTCATATCATATCTCTGTATAAAACTGTCATTTCATAACTTGGCATAAGACGTCTGAACTCAGCATAAAGCCATATGAACTGTCATTTCATGACTATATAAAAAACCATCATGTTTAATCATACAATAATAATTTTTCTCATGCCACTTGATTTGACTGATAAATCATAATATAATGACTGTCCGGGAAAATATATATTTTTCTGAAAACAAGGGTATGATTAATTTCACCTATTTAATTTAATTCCAAATTATTCCCAAAAATCTGATATAATAAAATCCCCGCAATTTAACTTAATTCCAAAATATTCCTAGAAATCTAATATAACCAAATCACTACACTTTAATTTAATTCCAAAATATTACCTAAAATATGATATAACCAAATTCCTGCAGTTTAATTTAACTCAAGCATATTTTTAAAATAAAATCTGAACATAGATATAATTAATTTCACACTCATTTTAAACTGGGCATATTTTAAATAACTCAAATCTAATTAAATTCGCGTACTCAAATTTAACCGTGAATATTTTTTTTAATATAAAACTTGACATAATCTATTCCCATTACCTTAACCCTGGAGTGGTGCCTACAACATCCAAACAACGAACTCACTCTAGTTAAAATGTTCAAGAGCAGAGCTAAGACCCAAATATGAAGTTCGTTTTTCGATTTGGTCGGGAAACAGCCGAGATGTTAAAAAGAGAGAAAAGAGAGAGAGAGAGAGAGAGAGAGAGAGCATGATGAGAGAGAAAATGGAGAGAGAGCGGAGAGAAATCCGTGAGGGGGGGGGGTTGGCTTGAAATCTAATTTTCAATTGAACCTGGATACTTATAGAAGCATCAAGGTTCCATTAGTATATATATATATATATAATATAATATTAAATTCTTATATAATTATATTATATGATATAATATAAATATAATTATATTATATTATATTATTTATTTAATAATAATAATTAATTATTTAATTTAATTTTTTTAACACTTCCATGCATATAATTTTTGGAGTCATTACAAAAATCGTTACTAAAAATTTGTTGGGGGAAATCAATATCCACAACCCGTCTCACTCCATCACTTTATCCCATCTTTTATTTGTGGACGATACTTTGATCTTCTGTAGTAACTCCTCTTCAGACCTTAGGAATTTGAGAGCAATCTTGCTTTGTTTGAGGTAGCCGCGGGATTAAAAGTTAACTTATCAAAAAGTCACATCTTCTCGATTGGAGCCCTTGAAGGCGTAAAGAAGAAGGTCGAAATCCTCAGTTGCAATCTGGAAGCTTTCCTACATCATACTTGGGACTTCTCATGGGAGTCAAGTCGAATGCTAGGTTTATTTGGGACCCAATGGTAGAAAAAATGGAATGGAAGCTGGCAACATGGAAATCAAAGTTTCTTTCAATGGGAGGTAGACTGACATTGATTAACTCTGTTATTTCCTATCAACCCATTTACTATATGTCTATGTTCCCCATGCAAAAGAAGGTGATTCGGGTTCTTAAGAGGTTGCAAAGGATTTTTTTTTTCTGGAAAGGAACATAAGAGAAATTCAAATCCCCTCTTGCGAAGTGGAGTTAAGTGTCTTAACCCAAATGCAATAGTAGGTGGGAATCAAACGCCTTGATACTATGAACAATTTGGGGAAATGAATTTGGCACTTTTACAGGGAGGAGAAGAGCCTCTAGAAATTGGTGATATGTATCAAATATAAGTATAGGTCCTCTGATTGGTTCCCGTCAAAGCACCTCGAATGCATCGGTTGGAGCTTATGGAAAAATTTCACAAAACTCAAGCTAACTATCTGGGAACACATGAAAATCAAAGTGGGAGATGGAAACATAACAAAGTTTTGGTTGGACAAATGGGCTGCTAATACAACCTTCCAGGATCTCTACCTAAACTTGTTCACTTTGGTTGGTCAGAAAAATGTTAGAGTGGCAAATGCTCTTAGTTTTCCTAACAATAGACCTCTCTAGTATATTTCTTTCAACAGGCAGGTTAGAGGCAAGGAGGGTGACCAAGTCATTGAGTTGCTCAAATTGGTCTGCGAAGCAACATTCAACAGGGGGGATTTCGATTCATGCTCTTGGGAACCCTCAAGTTCCCAAGCTTTCTCAGTGGCCAGTTGTTACAAACTCATTTAAAAAAAAAAAAAATCCATTACAACCTTTGATTGCTCTCCAATCAAATTTGGAACTCTTTCATTCCCTTAAACGTTAGTATTTTTTGCTAGTTGGGTATTAACAATATAATTCTAATAGCTGACAATTTACAAAAAAAGGGATGGAAGATGGCCTCAATGTGCATTCTTTGTAAGGATAAAATTGAAGGGGTAGATCATATTTTTCTCCATTGCCATTACTGTAGGAAGATATGGAATTTGGCTTGCAAAAACCTGCTGAATTATTTGCTTATGCCACAAAATCTCCTCTCCTTGTTCTCTTTATCGAGTTTCACAAATCTGAAGGGTTTCCTTAGAAGATTAAAGTGGTAGCTATCTATTGAGCAATATGGAAGGAACATAATGACAAAATTTTAGGGAAAAATACACCACGACCCAAGTTTTGTATGAAAGATGTCTTGCTAATTAGTTTCATTGGTCTAGATATAACTCCCTTTTATCTAATCTAGAATGGGAGGAGTTTAATTGTATTTTTCTCGAGCTGGTAGGGTGATCTATTCACTTTTTTTTTTTGTATCCTTCTTTGGAGGTTCCAAGCTTTTTGCTTGGTTCTCCCCCTATCAATTAATTTATCTTTTCAAAAAATATTTCCTTTAATTTTAGCATCTCAAGGGGAGTATTATTCTCACACCTCTATAATCAAAAGAGGATTCCAACAATTTTGATATTAGGCTAGCTAGCTCTCAACTATTCCTTAGATTGGAAATCTTCATCTTCATAACCTTTTTGTTGAAGAATATAATAGATTTCAATATCAAACTTTCATACCTCTTGGATGACATCTATTTTGAGGATTGAAATATTTCTTTTATTGCAATCTATGATAAATTAGTCACAATGAATTTTATGTAGCTTTATTAATATTCAATGAATAAAAAGACAAAACACGTTGACCTCCCTTAAGATTTGACAAAAAGATACATACTTCCCCTGAGATTTGACAAAAAGACACAAACCTTCCTTTAAAAGACTTGTCTTTTTGTAAAAATACAAGGGACGACTTGTGTCTTTTTGGCAAACCTCAGGAGAGGTCCTTAAAATTTTTGAAACCTCAAGGAAGGTCAATGGAATTTTTGAAACCTTAAGGGAAGTCTCTATCTTTTTGTCAAACCTCAGTGGAGGCGAACGTCTTTTGTCCTAAATAAAAATCTAGGTGTGTCCATAGAATATCTTTGTCTCTCATTTCTTTTTCCTATAATAACACCAAATTTTAACTCCAACATTCAATGACCTCAAAGAAGATTCTTGATAAACCATGAAAATAACAAGACTATTATTTCAACTAGTAACAATACAAACTCTAACACATGGTGACAAGTAGCATGAACATGACCATTAGCATCTATATTGCACAAGGAGCCCATGCAAATACTCCACCATCCAAAGCTACAACAACATTATCTAAGCCAAGAAGTGTTACCCTTCATGACAAAGAATAATACTTCACAATATTATACAAAACATCTAAAACAATTCAAGACCAAAATCTTTAATTCCCAAATTTGATGAAAAAGGTCTAAGCTCAAAATAGAGGAGAGTTGAGTGAAGTTTCATCTCATATTCTAGGTTTTCTTCTATTCAAGTAGATCACACATCGGGTATCAAGTAATGCCCTAAATTGGGTGCTAGCTCAACATCTATTGGCTTCTTATCTATTTAGTAGTTCTATGGTTGGTGGATCCCTAGTAATTGATCTCAAATTTCCATGTTACATAATTACCTAGCTGCGTATGTCTCTGTGTGTGTGTGTATATGAAGTGCCCATATGGGAAAATCGGTTATGGTATGTAAATCATTATTCTCTCTTTAGATATGATAGAGTTGATGAGATCCCATAAGAGGCATAAGTTAAAAAATTAGTAGAAATGAATAGACAAAGTTTAGGCTTGACCCTAACCTTAGTTATGCCCGAGTTTTTTACTAAAATATTAAAAGAAAAAATCAAAAAACACTTATATGAAGGAAATTGGGAAAAATTACACAAATGTACCCAATCGACTTTCCAAAAATCGGTTTGGGCTTTAAAAAAAAAAGCCAGCCACAATTGAGTTTTTTACCAAAATATTAAAAGAAAAAATCAAAAAACACAAATATGAAGGAGATTGAGAAAATTTACACAAATGTACCCAACCGACTTTCTTTGGGCTTTAAAAATAAAAAAAAGTCAGCCGCAATTCTTGATTGCCAAAATAAAAAAAAAAAAAGTTAAAAATTGAGAACCGACTTCCAAAAGGCGGTTTGGACTTTAAAATTTAAAAAAAAAAAAAAAAAAAAGTCAGCCGCAATCCTTGACTGCCAAAATAAAAAAGAAAAATTGAGAACCGACTTTTCAAAAGTCATCTCCCAAAAACCAAATTCCAACCCCCCATCCAAAATCAAATAATAAAATATATATTATTTTTAATTTAAATAATAATAAAAATATATATTATTTTTCAAATTTTAAGATTTAAATAAAAAATTGTAAATAAAAAAAATATTTTTAAGTGTCATTTAATATAAAAAATATTTTATATATTTTTCAAATGAATTAAAAAAAGTAAATTATTTTTTTAATTTCAAAATATGATATAAAAATGAATACAATAACAAAAAAAATTGAAATAATTTACTTTTAAGAATAATAAGACAAAAAGGACATCTTACTTCCAAATTACATAAAAAAAATTTATTTAAAAAAACTAACTTCCATTTTTTTCCCAAAATAGAAAATTTGTCTCTAATTTTAATTAATCTTTCCTTTCCCCACTATTCTACTTTTCTTTCGAACCAAATAGGACCAATGTACTACAATGGAATTTATCATCTCTTCTACTAATACAACCCAAAGGGAGCTGTGTGGGGCAACATCGTTTGGGTTCACTTCATCTCCAAGGACCTCATCAATTGGGTCACCTTTGACCTGACCATCTACCCGTCTAAGCCCTTCGACATAAATGGGTGCTGGTCCGGATCTACCACCATCCTCCCGGGCAACAAACCCGTCATCTTCTACACCAAACTTGACTCCTAGAACAGGCAGATCCAGAACTACATTGTACCTGCTAACCTATCTGATCCGTATCTCCGTGAATGGATCAAACCCGACGACAACCCCCTTGCAGTTCCCACCCTGAACATGAACACGAGCGCGTTCCGTGACCAAACCACGGGCTGGATCGGCTGAGACAAGCACTAGAGAATGGTCGTCGGCAGCCAAAGGAAGCACCGGGAAATGACTTACTTGTACCAAAACAGAGATTTTGTGAATTGGGTCAAGGCGAAGCACCCACTCCACTCTACTCCAAAACTGGAATGTGCAAATGCCCGAATTTTTACCAAGTTGCGGTGCGTGGGCAGCATGGGTTGGACACATCAGTGATGGGAGAACACGTGAGGCACGTGTTATAATTTTTTTATTTCATTATATTTTTCTTCCATTCCATTATTTCATTCTAATTGTTTTTTGTGCCTAAATTTTTGTGTAAGTTTTTTGTTTTGTTTTTTTTTTTTTTTAATCCAAGTCGGTTAGGTAAGAAATATTAAATTTTAAAATTTTCATATATAAAATATACATAAAATAATATGTTAAATAATTTTTCCATTCTTAATTATATATTAAATAATTTTTTTATGTAATTAGGAAGTAAAATGTCATTTTTTGTCTTAATATTCCCAAAAGTAAATTATTTCAGTTATTGTATTCATTTTTATATAATTTTTTGAAATTAAAAAATTAACTTACTTTTTTTAATTCATTTGAAAAATAAATAAAATGTAAAAAATATTTTTTGTATTAAATGACAGTTAAAATATATTTTTTATTTATAACTTTTTATTTAAATATTAAAATAAAAATTAAAAAAAATTTATGATTCTCACTTTCAAGGGGGGAGGCAGGGGCAGAACTGGGGGGGGGGGGGGGATTTGATTTGGGGAGAGGGAGGGAGGGAGGGGCAGAACATGGGGGACGGGTTTGTTGCCTGAGAGGATGGTGGCAGATCCAGACCAGCACCCATTTATGTCGAAGGGCTTGGACGGGTAAATGGTCGGGTCAAGGGCGACCCAGTTGATGAGCTCCTTGGAGATGGAGTGAGCCCAAACGATGTTGTCCCACACAACTCCCTTTGGGCTGTACTGGTAGAAGAGATGATAGATTTCATTGTAGTACATTGGTCCTATTTGATTCAAAAGAAAAGTAGAATAGCGGGAAAAGGAAAGATTAATTAAAATTAGAGACAAATTTTCTATTTTGGGAAAAAATTGGAAGTTAGTTTTTTTTAAATAATTTTTTTTTATGTAATTAGGAAGTAAGATGTCCTTTTTGTCTTATTATTCTTAAAAGTAAATTATTTCAATTTTTTGTTATTGTATTCATTTTTATATCATATTTTGAAATTAAAAAATTAATTTACTTTTTTTAATTCATTTGAAAAATAAATAAAAAGTAGAAAATATTTTTTATATAAAATGACACTTAAAAATATTTTTTTTATTTACAAATTTTTGTTTAAATCTTAAATTTTGAAAAATAATATATTTTTTATTATTATTTAAATTAAAAATAATATATATTTTATTATTTGATTTTGGGTGAGGGGTTGGGATTTGGTTTTTGGGGGTGACTTTTGAAAAGTTGGTTCTTAATTTTTATTTTATTTTTATTTTGGCAGTCAAGAATTGCGGCTGACTTTTTTTTTTTTTTTTTTAAATTTTAAAGTCCAAATCGACTTTTGGAAAGTCGATTCTCAATTTTTAACTTTTTTTTATTTTGACAGTCAAGAATTGAGTTTTTTACGGAAATATTAACAAAAAATAATAAAAAACACAAAAATAGATAAAATATGTAATATTTACCAAATTATACCCAACCGACTTTCCAAAAGTCGGTTTGCGTTTTGAATCCAACCCCAGCGGCAACTTTTAGCTTTAAAAAAATAAAATAAAGGGGTGGGGGAAAGGCCGTCAAGGAGAGAGGTTTTTTGGGTGGGGGGGGGCGCTGGGGGAAGGAAGATTGAGGGGACGGGAGGGAATTTTGATTGTCAGACAAAAAAAAAAAAAACACACACACACACACACACACAAGGGGGTGAGGGACTTGCGTGCATGCGTGAAGGGAGGGGAGGCGATTTTTTTTTTTTAATAAAAAAAAAAGACCAAACTGACTTTTGGAAAGTCGGTTTGGTGATCAATCTCACTATTTAATTTTAATTTTTTTTAGCAAAATAAATGTGAAGTCTTAAACTTATATATGTATAGATTGGTATGTTACTTAATATAAGTTTATATTTCAAAATACACAAATTTAAAGTTAAGATTTCAACTTCAATTTGCTTGAACAGTAACTCTGTATTTGAGAGTATAAATTTAAAACCTTATATGAATTCAAGCACAAATTTAGATAAAATATAATATAAATTTATATTATTTTTTAAAAAACTCACGAAAATATAATATAAAATTATATTAAGTAAGACCTAAGTGATTGGGATAGTTTATTTAGGTAAAAAGTCGAGGGCAATCTGAGGGCAAAATCGTCAGCGTTCACGTCAGTGTTTTAATTTGGATCGAAAGAAATCACACTTGTAGCAGTGGCTGCACATATTATGTGAAGCATAGGGAGAGAGGAAGATTAAAATAAGAATGATGCATGCAAATTTACTTATTTTTTGTAATAGTCACAAGATATGTACTAATTACAAATTTGAAATTAACAAGTTTTTGTTAAGTAAATTTTATTTTATTTTGGTAATTTTAGCAATTTGGTATATCGATTATATATTCAACTTTAACATTCTTTTCTTATCATTCATATTTCTTACCTTGTTCCAGTTGTTAATAATTTATTTTTTAAAGATGAGTCTTGTGATTATAAAGCTATGAGGGGACTTCTACATGCATGCGCGGGAGGGGCATGGAGAGAGGTGGAGCTAGGCCGAATTTTTTTTTTTTTTTTATAAAAAAAAAGGGAAGCATAATAAAAAAAAAAAGAAAAAAAAAGGTGAGGGATAGGTGTCGAGAGGAGGAGAGAGAGAGGAGGGGGGGCTCGCCTAACAGTTGCATGTGTAAGTACATGAATAGTGTGCAAACCGACTTTTGGAAAGTCGGTTTGGTATTAAAAAATCAATTTCTGCATTTGCGCAGGCATGAATAGTGTCCAAACTGACTTTTGGAAAGTTGGTTTGGTATTAAAAAATTAATTCTTGAAAATAGTGTCCAAACCGATTTTTGGAAAGTTGGTTTGGTATGAATAGTGTCCAAACTGACTTTTGGTAAGTTGGTTTGGTATTAAAAAAAAGTAATTCCATCGTGCATGCATGTGTGTGGGTATACGTAAAAAGATCAAAATTGACTTTCCAAAAGTCGATTTTGTTATGCTAGTCTCTTATATATTTGTTCATCATCCCTCAACCATTACTCAAGCTTTCTCCTTTTTCATTTATTTGTTGATCCTCCAACCTTCTTACCACCTTGCAGATAAACTCTACTTTTGATAAGTCATAATGACGTCAAATTCGTCAGCTAACAAAGTTACGGTCTTATTATACATTGACTGTGAGATTATTCATGGATCAACCAGTATTGAGTACAGCGCTGGGCCAACAAAAGCCATTCGAGTTCGAAAAATGATGAAGTTAGAAAGTTTGAAACGCAAAATATATGAAGGATTAGATATTGATCCAAAGGAATACATGTTAGAACTGACATCGAGATATCCGTAATGAGGGGGTGGTGGAAATTTGTTCTACATTGACGTCCTAATAAAAAATGATGCAGACGTCGTAATTGCGATGGACCCGCAGAGTTCTTATTAGGACGTATATGTCGTTGAGATTTTTGTTAATCGCAGTCCTTGAAGTAGTAGTATGGGCGGAGCCCCAACTTTGCAAGGGGGAGCATTCATCCATTCTCAACCATATACCGAATATGGTATCGATAAGACGAGCAGACTATTTGATCACCTTTCACAGGTGACTGCGGCATTAGATTTGAATGACATCCCCGATACATCATTTCAACCAGAATTCTTGACAACAGAGCTTTGACGTGAGGAGTCTACCTTGCAGGGATTCAATGTGGGAAGCAATTATTATCACGAAGCAGAACAATCAACAAAGTATAGGCATGACTGAAGTTCAACTGGAGCTGTGTCCATGCCAGACTTCCAAACAGTTCCATCTATTGTCATGAATGAGAGGGGGGCATACACGGTTCGGCCAATGTAACCTGATATGGACTACAACCGTGAATTTGAGGAAGAAGAGGATATAGAAGAGGATTTTGAAGAGGCAGGCGCAGGGGTAGATGAAGCTGGTGAACAAAATGAATATGGGGTTCACCATGAAGAATTTGTGATGCCTCCTCAGAACACACATGTTGGTCACAAGAGGGTATGCGATGTGCAGGTGTTAGCGTACATGGTTGATGTTGAATCCGGTCATATCAGAACTGAAGTTGAAAGTTCACTCGAGGGCACTCGATGGGATGGTGTATTGGAATTTGGGAAAGGTATGATTTTCAACATGAAGGATGACCTCATTCACTCCGTGCGCGTCCACCATGCGCAAACACACCACAACTTTAAGGTGGTGCAATCCACCCCAACAACGTGGATGGTTAGGTGCAATGCAGACGAGAGCTGTTTTTGGTGGTTGCGTGCAACTCAACGTAAAAAGCATGGGCTGTTTGAAATTACACAATACAGAGGGCCACTTACATGCATAAACGAGACTCTTTCGCAGGACCACCCACAATTGAAGTCTAGCTTAATTGCAAATGAAGTCGTAGAAATTATCAAAAGTGATGATGGTGCTTCTATTGCAGCTTTGCAAGCACACTTGAGGTCAAAGTACTAGTACCATGTATCATACAGAAAGGTATGGCTTAGGAAGCAAATGGCAGTTGCAAGGGTGTTTGGAGATTGGGATATTTCATATCAACTGCTTCCAAAATGGATGCATGCTATGTGTGAAATAAATCCCGGTACAAAGGTGAAGTGGGCGTGGACAGAAATCCCTGATGCTAACAACGCTGCTATTTTGACATGTGTGTTTTGGTCATTTGCAGCATCAATAGAGGGATTTCATCATTATCCTCCAGTTCTCTGTGCGGACGGAACGCACTTGTACGGCAAATATAAAGGTAAATTATTAATTGCAACGGCCCCTGATGCAAATCAACAAATATTTCCAATAGCGTTTGCCATCATTGAGGAGGAGAGTTTGTGCACATGGTCCTGGTTCCTTAAGTGCATTCGGGATGAAGTGACCGATCGCGATAATTTGTGTCTTATATCAAATAGACATGTTGGTATTCTTGCTGCCGTTCGTCAGAACGATGACTGGTAACCGCCGCGTGTGCACCATCAGTTTTGCTTACGTCACATTGTTAGCAACTTCAACCAGAGGGTGCACAATACAATGCTCAAGCGGATGGTTGAAATAGCTGGTAGGGAGCACCAAGTTAGGAAATTCAATAGTATGATGGAAAGAATCCTAACAGAGGGTGGGCCAATTGCAAAGTCCTTTTTTGAAGAGATACCTCCTCACATGTGGACGCAATGTCACGATGGTGGTCGAAGGTACGGAAACATGACCACAAATCTTATTGAATGTTTTAATGTCGTCTTGAAAGGAACTCGTAGTCTACCAATAACGGCCATTGTCCAGATGACATTTTATCGCATTGCACAGTACTTTAGTGCCCGATGAGAGGCATCTCGCCAGGCAATGGAGTTGGGGAATGGTTACACGCCACATATGTTGTTGCAAATGCAGAGGAGGGAGATGGTGTATGCTGGACATGAGGTTATCAACTTCAACATTGAAAGGGGGTTGTTCAGCATTCAAACTGCACCGCGGCCACCAAATAAGGGTCGAAATATTCAAACAGTTGACATAAAAGGACGTCAGTGTACATATGGGAAGTGGCAGAATCTACACTACCCTTGTTCTCACTTGTTAGCTATCTGTGGTGCAAGAAGATTGGGGTACAGAAGCTATATTGACCCTTGTTTCACAGTACAGGAGCATTGTGCGACATATGCGATGGACTTCATTCCCATCCTCCATGAACAATATTGGACGGATCCAGTAGTGCCAATATTATACGGTAATCGAAATTTGCTGCTTAGGTAGAAAGGACGCCCTAAAAGTTCGAGACTGCGTAACAAAATGGATATACGAGAGGGCAGTCGGAGGATGCGGAGCGGGTTTTGCCACGAAGAGGGTCACAACCGCAATCGATGTCCAAGGAGGACTGGAGGTCATGACAATGCTGGACCATCATAATACATTCAAAATATGTATTTAATGTGTAATGTACTTGAAATCTGTGAGTTGCCATTAAGCTTTTTAGCTTTTGAAATTAGTGAGTTGTACTCGAGTTCTATTTCGTTGTTCTTTTTTGTTATTAATTTATTTCATGGTCAATTTATAAATATAAATTTAAAAAAATTTCGTACAAAAAAGTTATATACAAATATTTTTTATTAAATATGATTATTATTATTCATTGCTCGAAAAAAAAACATTAAAGTATACATGCATAATAATCTACTCTTGCGTCACTAAGTCCCATATGGTCGCGGTCTCCTTTGTCTTGGCGGTTGTTTGCGTCGTTCTTGCGTAGGTTGACGTTGCCTTCTGCGATGTCCAGCTGCCCCTTCCACACCATCGTTACCTTCAGCTGTTGGAGGGATATGTTCCTCCAGTCTAGCATCAAGCGACCCCCCATCAACGAAAAGATCGATTGGGATCGGTGATGAGCTTGAAAATTGATGGTATTGCTGTTGTTCCCGATACATTGGAGGTGGGTCGCTTTGTATGGACTGCAGAGCCTCTGGATGGTATGGTGTACTGGTGGATGCCCCAGACTGATGCTGATAACCCCCATATGGCATATGGGAAGAAAAAGCCTCTACGTGCCACATTGAGGTTTGTTCCGGTGTGAACTGCAATGTTGATGCTCCCCAATCACTTTCTATCCACTGGGATGGTTGGGTGGGAGCCCCCCCCTCAACTCGAACACGCCCCCCCACGACTGCGGCGAGGTCCACCACGACCTTTTCTATGCGATGCCTGCTCAGTAGCTGTGACATCATCATCTGATTCAGGACCCTCCGCGTTGGTGTGGCTAGACCTATGAATTGATTGACGAGCTTCCTCAACCACAAAATGCATACATGCCTCTGCAATTGGTCTAGAGGGACATGTCGGGACATAGTCTGATAAGTGGATGGTCCCCATCATATGCTTCTACAAAAAAATACGTTGGACACAATATGAATAAGTTAATGATATAAAACCAGTATGTTTTTTACATGCATTTAGTTATTTTTTCACTCACCACTGTCATGTGTAAATTGGCGGTTCTACTCACGCAGCGAATCGTGATGGATCGGTACCAGTCATTATATCCATCTTCCGCCAATGGAGGTGTATGCTTAGGGAGTGGAAGCTCCCTAAGTATGTAGATGGCATTGTCTAGCTTGTGTTGCCACATCTGGAGGGTACGCTCGTACTTAGTGCGAAAGTTGATTTGATGACTGCCACACTGGTCACAGTCATGTAGATCCGAATGATGGTTGTTGGGGTCTTAACCTGTCTGAGCTGGACGAGGGATCTGTTGCCTCAGCCCGAATTGCCGCATTACACGATCCGGCAAGTGCCACTCCATGATCTGAAAGCAAATCATAGGAGTGCGAACAAGCCAAATTTGTACACCTATAAGGCATATATGGGGTAGATTCGCATAGACATCCGCAGTGTACGGCATCCATATAAACTGCTAACAATGAATTTATGTCAGAAAATTACTACGAATAGTAAACGTTCTGAACCCATATTGAACAATTCAAATGAAATAAATACGATATTACCTGGTCCTCACGCATCATATCAATGTCATATCGATAGGACCGCAGAGTATGTTGAGGGACATGTGCGGCATGAAATGAAGCTCGCTATCTAACCGCAAGTGGGAACGGGCCATCATTGACATCAGCAGGCAGATGTGGCATGCCAACTCTAATTGGAGCAAGAAAGGGCATGCGCTCCCATGCCCAAACCTGCAGGAGGAATAGAGCACCTCCAATTAATTGCGTCTGCATACGACCAACTTGACACATCTCTCTGTACAGCCATGCAAGTGCAGCACTACCCCAACTATACGTCGATGCCCTCTCCAAGTCACTCAACAGAGGGAGGAACATTAACGACGCATAGTGTTGCGACTTGTTCACGAATAACAAGCCGCACATTAAACGCAGTACCCTTGAGCGTCCTGCAATACGACCTCCTCAGATGCTTCATCAAGAAGATCAGGTAAGTTCCCGTCCATCCATGTCATAGACAAGGACGTGCCGTTTCGTCCGCTTCGGCTAGTGGGGGGGTTGCATCCGAGTAGGTTTTGACACATCATCTCCCACTCTTGCTGCATCATGCCCGTAACAACGTCACCATCAATAGGTAATCCTATGATGATTGCGACATCCTGTAACGTTATCGTTGCCTCGCCACAAGGAAAATGGAATATGTGTGTCTCAAGCCTCCAACGCTCCAACAATGCACTAATTAAATGATGGTCTAAGCGAATATACCGAATCTGGTACAGTGGATAGAACCCTACTCGTTGAATCCACAGAATGCTTTTAGGATGAGCATGCCACATGGTTTCTAATGTACGTACACACTGACGCCCTTTAAAGGCGTCAGAATGATCTTCCTCCCATGCCCTATAGGAAAGATGTATAATCCCCAATGTCAATATAGATGAATTAAGTGGACCAAACTCCATCTCTAAGTGTTAAATATAGTGGGAGTGTGCAAACAAAATAAATATCTTTGGCAAAGAAACTAATGCAAATAATGCAACTATAAAAGTGATAGTAGATGATAGTAGTTTAAAGATGATATGAATATATTGAAAAAATTCACCAAACCGACTTTTTCAAAAGTTGGTTTGGTCACTTTATAAAAAAAATTAAAATTAAAAATTTTGAACACCAAACCGACTTTTGGAAAGTCGGTTTGGTCCTTTTTAAAAAAAAAAAAAAAATTCAGCCCGGCCTCCCCCTCTCTCCTTGCCTTGCCATGCATGCAAAATTTCAATAAAAAAAAATTCGCCCCCCCTCCCCCCCTTTATTTTATTTTTTTAAAACTAAAAGTTGCGGCTGGGGTTGGATTCAAAACCCAAACCGACTTTTGGAAAGTCAGTTTGGTATAATTTGGTAAATATTACATATTTGATCTATTTTTGTATTTTTTATTGTTTTTTGTTAATATTTCCGCAAAAAACTCGACGAGTATAATGGTTCTAGCGACGAAAGATATGTCAAGAAAGATTCCTAAGGTGATGACGTTAAAACGACGTCGATTTGTCTAACTGAAACGAAAGTTGAGAGCATATTCCCTCGCAAATTCCCTGTGCACTGTTCGTTCGTCTGCTATTCTTCTCCCCCCTCCCCCACCGGGGTCTGCGCGACTCCCCTCTCAATAATCCCCACTGTGGCTCCTGAAATCCCTAACCGCCGCCTGCGACAGCCTCCAGTGCAAGCGCCTCCCCATGCGACCGCTGCTCGTGCCTTAGCCACCTGTAGCACCGCCCGGCAACCTCTGCTCGTGCGAGCGCTGCCTGCAATCGCTGCCCGTCCAAGCACCACCTGGAACCACTGCACCTCCGGTTAGCATTTTCACTCCAACAAAATTAAAATTTCACAACTCTTCACGTTTAATTTTAAGAGTAAGATAAGGTCTACGTTCAAAAAATGTTTAGGGGTTTGAGGTGATGATTTATAACTTTATAGCTACATGTCTTTTGGCCTATTTGATTTTCTTTTGCAAGTTTTTTAAGTTGGCACAAGAATTTATGTCGGCAAGTTTTTATGTTGGCACAAATGTGTTTTTTCTCCAAATGGCTTCATAGATTAGTGATAATTGGCAACTATTTGGTGTGTTTATTGAGATTAGTGCTATTCCTCCACACAGTTGCTTTATGTACTAAAAAGCTAACAGCCTATGGATGCTTGTTTATCAACCACCTGATTTCCTAAAATTCAATAGAAATGGAACTCCTATAGGTAGCACTTGATCAATTTTGTTGAAATGTGCAACAATGTACAGACAAAGGGATACCTCGTCCTCAAACCATTCTCAAATCCCTTAAGCATCACTGTCAACCGGTTCATGGATTTTGATCCTGCATTGATTTGCAGTTTAGAATATATGGATTGAGAATTTCTCTATCGATTCTACTAAACTAGATCAACAGTGAGCTCCATTAGCCTGCTAAGTAGCTAAAAGATAAATTCACAATGGACATGATTGGCATTAACTTACTGCTACTTTTACTTAAATTCAAAAAAAAAAAAAAGAAAAAAAGGAAAAACATAAAACTTGATAAAATTTTTTCACGATTACATGTGTGTGGGGCAAGATGCCATACACGTCTGTGCTTGGCCTAAGTACACTCTCTACTCACCTATAAAAGATAGAAAATAAGGAGTTTCTATATAAATTAAACAAACTTCTCAATCTGGTTTCTCCTATGCTGGATAATGTAGAACCATAAAACTCTATAGTTGAAGCCAATTTTGATTACACTAAGTATATCAAAACCAACAATAATGACTTGTAGCGGTTGGTACACTTTGTTTAGTGGTCAGTTTTTTCATATATTATTTGTAATAACATAAAACATGAATAGCAATAAGAGTAAGAATATTTATGCAATGTTTGGAAGCACTGAGTTCAACTCTTGAATTTAAAATTGTGTGGATTTGGATATACGCAATATGAATTTTATTTAGTTTTTTTGAATTCTACATAATTCCAAATTTAAAACTTGAACTCTATGCATTGAAATGTAGTGTTACAAGGGATTGAAATTTGCGTTTTTTTTTTTTTTTTCTTTGGGAATGAGGGGATTTTTTTTTCCCCCTTTTGCACTTATCTATATCATTTGTGTGCATTCAAAATGGGACCATGTGGAAGATGGAGTGATTTCTACATGGTAAGGAGCCCAAACAGAATGACCAAATAACACGATTAATTAGACACCCAATTAAGAGATAACCAAGGACTAGACTAATCTAACCTTGCATGAAGGGTATGTTTTGATCAACCAAGGTATAATCATTATCCAAGGTTCGATCATCATCCATTGGACACATCATCAAAACCAGTGAAGTTAGTTGAGAAATAGCTGCAATTGCGTCCTAGGAGTGAAAAAGTGTAGTGAGGTGTTTTATTTTAAATTGAAATGAACTAGGGGGTTTAAATTTTGGAAAGTAAGAACAGTTAACACTTTTATTTAACTTCTAAAGAACCATGAAGTATAAATCATAGGATAGGCATTGAATTGTTGAGACAATCTTTGCCCATGACTTTAGAAGCGGAAATGAGTTTAGGAAGCCTACAAATAGCCTTGTAACAATGAGAAAGAGACACATACACTATTATCAATCCTAATACAATTATCCTGACCTAATGTCATCCTTCCATCTCTTTTTATTCCCTTTTTATCTCTTTCTCTATCTCGATCTATCTCTACATCTATCTCTATCTTTACCTTTTATCTCTTTCCTTCTCTGTCTCTCTCCCTCTCCTAATCTAACTCTTTTCACCTTTCACTGTTCACCTTTCTCCTTCAATTCTCTAACTTTCTTTTGATTTTTTTTTTCAAAGGTTTTAACATATTCTATGATTAATATCATCCTTTCTTTTAAGGTTTAGCTCACTGATAAGATACCTACCCTTTTGAAGTGGGTGGCTTGATAATTTATGTAGAACTTTTCATTTTCATTGTTCCCAATTTAAAAGGATTTATTTTTTGGTATATAGGTCCATTGGAGGCTTAGTTAGCCTACGCCAAACAACAAGAAGTAGCCCATCTCCCATCTCATAGCCTTTCTTACCCGTAATAAGATTCGAACTCGAGACCTCCAAGATGGAAATCCAAGTTGCAACTGTTGGGATAATGTCCCCTGCAGGACTTTGCACTTGTTGAATTATATGATTTATCTGTACTAAAAAAACCACTACCATTCTCTGATTTAGAAAATCTATCCATCCGAAAAAAAAGAAGAAAAAAAAAGTAAGGAAGAACTCAATTTATAAAGAATTATAATTATTTCATGATTTAGAACGAATAACGAAATTTTCTACTATCTAAAAATTATTGTTTATGCATTAGCTTTTGGACTTTCATTCCCTCTTCAATATAATCCAATCAATCAATATATACATGTAAATAATTAAAGTGAAACAAACAATGTAACCAAAGAAGAAGAATAAGAAGAAGATGACGACGAAGAAAGTGAAATTCCAGTGTATGGACCGCTATATGTACAAATATTTTTGGTTTATTCATGAAGCATATCTGCATGAGCCATTCTCACATTTAACCCCTGAATTGCATGCTTTGTTGCACTTGTCACAGTGAAAAGCATTGAAACTGACATTTGTGCATTTACCCCCACAGCAAAGTTGTCAAAAGCCACACTTGTGCCCACACCTCCTGCATTTGTTCTTGTCTCGAAGGACATTCCAGCAATGGTTCTTAGAGATGACTAGTACCATTTTTTTGCCGAAATCCTATTGCATATGTTGCTACTAACATCACAATGTGTATCTTTTTTTATTATACTTGCCTGAAGCCGACACCTCAAGGATCTAGTGTTGAAAAATGGAGTATCGATTATTCACTCTTCATAGTCTTCTGCATCTTTGGTGATCAAAGAGGCCATGGAAGAGGGTGAGGCTAGTACTATTAGAGATAGGGTGAGGGTGAGAAGGATGGCTTTGAGCTGGATGAGAATTATAGCAATCATTGATGATATATTGATCTCTCAGTTCAGAAAGGGAAGAGCTGTCCAATGCTTGAGTTGAACCCAAGGGAATAGAGTATGTATTTATAGTTTGAAGTTTAGTAATAACTTGAGTGTTGTGGGGATAATTAGAAAGGGTCAGAAAGTTCAAGTTCCACTTCTGCCGAAGTCCATGTTTATTTTAAGTTTGTCAATAACTGCAGGCAAGTTGCATGCTGATTTTGGATAGACCAAGTTGTAAAATAGTTTCTTTTCCAGGTTTCAATTGCTTGCAAGCCAATGGCCAAGTTTTGTTGGGGGTTAGAGAAGAAATCAGATGGGGTTTGGTGGAGGACCAGACTCTGCGAGTCTGATAACACAACTTGGCCTGTAAAACCAGGTGGGTCTAGTTCAATTAAAATCTTAATTTAGTGGTCTTTGAAATACGATGACTTTTATCTAAGTCATTAAGAATCTCTTTAAAATAATAAGATCGAATAAAAGGAATGCTCATGCGCCATGGGTAGCTAGCTAGTACCACTAAAACCGCAACTAGACCAAGTAGTATGGAAAAGTAGGCCTTGCAGGCAAACTGGACTTTAAAATATTCAAGTTTACATACATTGGTTGAAATGGCAGGCTGCCCAATGCTCTCACATTCATTCAACAATATCATTACATACACATGGTGATGTGAGATTGTGAGGTAAGAATTCAAGCGGCTGGAGATGCCATCTTTTGGCCAAATTGCAAGGATCAAAGGAATACTGCAAATTGGTCATTCTAAGGAAATATTTTTTTAATTAAACATATTGTGGAATATTTACTCACATGAATTTATCTATAAATAAAACATACCAGATATTGCTGCAATATCCTCTTTAATGTGTGTGTGTGTGTGTGTGTATAGGTGATCATAGAAAGGAATATAAGTGACATACATGTGTAGGTCATAGACCAATCCATGCCAATCTATGCAATGTGGAGATATACCTACTTCACCTCAATTTCCTCGTGATTTTCCATTGAAAATACAACAAAAAAGGAAGATTTTTTTTTTTTGAAACAGCAGCTAGTAAGGTTCACAGAACTGCTGAAGCTCCCCCCCCCCCCCCCACCCCCCAAAAAAAAAAACTAAAACTTTTTTCACTTCGAAATTGACCAAGACTATGGCTCTGCCAAACCCCATTCATTATTCTTGACTAATCCAACGAACTCTCGACCTTAGGGATTGGAACTTGTGGAATTACGATCTCCCAAGAGGGATTAATTTTTTATCACAAAATCTCATGCTTTACATGCCCCCGCACCATTTCCATTGCCTTTCACCCACCAACTGGCCATTTTTCATTTCCATCGTCTCAGCCTCACTACAACTTGAAACTTTCAGTAGTGAATATGGCTGCCACTCTCATCAAACTCACAACCATCCTTCTCATCCTTACCCTCCCTCTAACATTACTAGCCTCCCCCTCTATACTGCCCTCTTTGATCACTACCGATATGGAAGAATATGAAGAGTATGTCATTGACACTCTTTTTCTCAACACTGGGTCAATGCGGGTTGATTTTAGTAAGTATTGTAAAAAAAAGTGCACATTGTGATGTTAGTAGCAACATATGCAATGGGATTTCAGCCAATAACGGTGCAGGCCATCTTTTTTGCTGCAAGAACCATTGCCAGAATGTCCTTCGAGGCAAGAACAACTGTGGGAGATGCGGGCATAAATGTGGTTTTGGACAGCTTTGTTGTGCTGGTAAATGCACCAATGTTGGATTTGATACATTTCATTGTGGCAAGTGCAACAAAGTGTGTGATTCAGGGGTTAAATGTGAGAATGGTTCTTGTGGATATGCTTCCTGAATGAACCAAAAGGATTCTATGTACATACAAAAGAGGCTGTGCACAGTTATAAAATGATTTTTTGGTAATTGTATTCAGTATTGTATTTGTTTCACCTTAATTGGTTACTTGAATATGTTGATCAATTGGATTATATTGATTGCATGTATTGATGGAAGATATTTCCATTGTTTGAAATAATAAAATAGTCATCGTGGTGTGTAATTTGTGTTTGTCATTCCTTTTGTTTTTTATGTTTTTCCTGTCCTAAATAGAATTTATAAATTGAGATTGATGGTGAATCTCATATAATTAGATGTGTGTGACTTAATATTTCGCTACCTTGCTTAAATAAGAGTTAATTTTATTTTGAGTGCTGAACAAATATTTAAAGGAAAGAGAATCTATTGGAAACAACAAAAAAACCTCTTTATATTTTGATAATTGGAGTCCCTTAAAGGGCATCCCAATAGTTAGAATCTCACACTTTCATGCTTGTTGGAGGTTCTTTAAAGAAAGTTGAAAAAGGTATGGGATAAGAGATGGGCAATTTTGTGTTGTGTAACTTGGACCTAGTGATCGACAAAAAGCCTCCGATCTGACTAAAAAATTTGTGTGTATAATTTACATCCAAATTTTCTGCTATTACTCCACTATGACTCAGCTCTAGCTATTGATATTGGTTATCCATTACGTGAAACAGAATCCAAAGATTGTAATCTCTTGCGAAACTAATGAAAGAAAGAAGGCTGTAATTTTAACAAGTAGCTGCACCAACTTTGGCCTAGTGACAAGTAGCATGAATTAAGGTTACTTGATGACATCAATTAAGCCAAAAATTATCCTTGCCTTACCCTCTTTGGGAGCTAAGAATAAAACTTCTAAACATCATAAAAACCATTTTGCTCTCTCAATTGATTCTAATTCTATGGGCTTCTCTCTCTCTCTCTCTCTCTCTCTCTCGGCTTCTGAAGCTTACTCATGCTGAGGATACTCTTCTTGCACACCAAGGAACAAGACACCAATCTCATTTTCGACAACTATTCTTATGCGACAACTATGATTGTGTTAATGGCTAATGTAACAACCATTGATGTTAGGATAATAGAGATGGAGTGAAGAATCACGAAAATCACTAAAATCATTGAAGAAAAAAATATTTAAGTTGCAAACCTCATGAATAAGATCTAACATTTTAATATGGAGATTTGAGTGAAGTTCCATCTCACTTGCCAAGTTTTACTTCACCTAGAGTAGCTCACTCGAAACACATTTAGTTGAATGTCAACCTTATATCTATTGCCTCTTTACATATCTAGCAACCATTGAACATGATAACGAACGCCACTAGAGCGCAATATTGGTGTCCCTCACAATATTGGTGTTGCTAGAGATCATGGAGGTCGTTAGAAGGGAGTCATTGGCGGGATAGAAGGTGACTCTACTATTAGTTGTTGAATTAGAGGGTGAAGTGCTTTCAATGGAGGGGTTTTCAATCTTTGTGCATTTTATGTGCTAATTGTTCTATAAAAAATTGAAGAAAACACAATTATGAAAGGTGTATGTGTCACGTGTGAAAGGATAAAAGGTGTACGCCTTAATAATAGGCAAAAGCCACAAACGACAAATCGTATGCATCTTTTAAAAGAATGCCTTAAATGAGTTTTTGTGTCGCCTTGCCTTGAGGCATACCTTGCAAGCGACTTTTAAAACATAGAATCATATTAAAGCCAAGAAGAATCTCTTGATAGTGTTTGGTACACTTTGTTTTGTGCCTACATTTGGAAATATTAAGTCTGATTCTTGTATTCAATTTTTGTTGACTTGGTCATATATATGCAATGCAAATTTTTTATTGAATTTCTTCAAATTCCAGATAATTCCAAATTTAAAACCTGAATAACTCCGTGCATCCAAACATAGGGTTATCAGAGGTTGAAATTTAAAAGTTCTTTTTTTTTTTGACTAGATCTTTTTCTATTGCGGACCAAGGTTAAATGATATTATGATTTGAAAGTTTCTGTCAAGAGCGTTTTTGACCACTTTTGTAATTGGATTTTTAAAATGTAAGGTTACTGTTGGTTCTAGGAATGTTTATTCTTAAGAATAGAACGGTTATAATCAAGGAATTGGATGGTTTACCCAAAAGATGATAGGCTGCAACGCCATGTTCACAGAGGACAATAATCCCGAAGGTTCCTACAGTTTTTGAGAAAGTTTGAAGATTAACTTAGAGTGGTTGATATATGCTCAAGAATGGGGGGTTCTATTTTCTTTTTTCGTAGAATCCAAGACTTTTGAATTCTCAGTTGAGGAGGGTGGTTCTTATTTCATGTTACACAGTTTTGAGCGAAATCGATACTCTCTCCGATCAGTTTGCATGGGCAAAGAGAGTGCAAAATGTTTGCTAGCTATTGTGGAGGAGCTAATGTCCAATGTAATTCTTGGTAATTTTGCACGAACATTCAAAGATGGTGAGAAAGTATTTATTTTGCAGTTGGGATCCAATGCACATGGTTGTTTTTTAATGATCTCGGAACTTATACATGGCCGTCGGAAAAGATTTCTGGTGGTGCTAGAAGGAAAACTGGGCAGTGGGTGGAGAGGGTTTGGATTTCATATACGGAAAGCCATTGCTCCTGAGATGGTAGCCAGCAAACAGACATCCCAATCTGCACTTAAACTCACAAGGGAGAATTCCAAAACTTTTCTGTTGGCAGCGGTGGAGGGGGGTCGGAGAGATGATGGTGTTAGCTAGAATGGAAAGCAATTAATGCCATATTCTCAAAATTCAAAATTGAGAAATCATAGACACGATATACGTGATTTGGGTATTGGGAAGGAACAAGCAAAATCAAAGGCTAATGTTTCGGTGGAAATTACTGAGAATGTTAGCGGTAACTGTCGCGACGTCCCGGGAGCGCGGGTGCCCCGGGATCGGCGAAATAAAAATTGTAGTTTTAACTTTCAGGAAAAATAGGAATATTGGAGTCGCCACTAACCTTTTAGTGTAGTTAGAACACTTGATTACTACCCAATTAAGGGTAGAATTGGTCTGCGTTACCAAAGTTAGATTCGGGAGTTCGGTTACGCAAGGGGAAGGTACGAGCACCCCCTATGCGCCCGTTTTTACGAACGGTACCTAATTAATTATGAAATTATCCCAAACTAAATTTTAAAAGCCTTTTAGGTTACTTCTTTTATGAATTTACAAAATGCACATGTACGTGAATGCCCCACATGTATATTTATGTAATAAATATATATTCCCTCAGAAACGGGGTACGTGAAGCTCAAAGGGCTCATACCATTTTGTTAAAATCATAGGGAAGAAAATCGAGAAAATACTTTACAAAATATACTGCCAAATTTTGGAAATCTTATACGATTATTCTAAGTATGAAAATACTAGTTTGGGAGGTTTTTGGAACTCAAATGGTGTCAAAAAATGATTTACAGGTCTCAAAATATTTTTCTTGATTTTTTCTATTTTTCTGATTTTTTTAAAAATATTTTTCCACATTTTGTTGAATTTTGAAATAACAAAAAGACAATTAAAGAAAACAGTGAAAGTCAAGTCAAAAATATTTTTAGAATTTTTTCCTAATTTTCTCTTTTTTCATTATTTTTTGTATTTTACCGAAATTTCAAATAGCTAATAAAGAAAATAATATACTACTAATATTATAAATCATAACACGTAAATATTATATATCATAATAGTCAAAATCTCAATGATAAAATCCCAAGTATTAACAATCAATCTAACCCTAATGATATACCCTAGTATGGAAATAATTAAAATCAAGAAATTATATACAATATATAAACATGTAAAGAAAAAGAAAGAAATTATGGAAATAATTCAACTCATGAATCTGATATGAAATATACACAATCTCAAGAGAAACCAATATGCCATAAGATGGGATCCTTAAAAATAAATATGCAAATAAATTGAATTCTACCTAGCAATATTAAATATTATAGAAGCCTAAAAATTAATATACATCATATGGAAACCCTTATGATCACTATACAATGATATGAAATCCTTAAAATTAGTACAGAAGTTATATGTAAGTAATTGAATCCTAAACATGGAAACCAATCAAAAACCTTATATATGATACATAATCTATATGGAAGCAATTTAAACCCTACAAGTACACAAAAATACTATGAAGTGATCAAAACCCTAATAAATGTGAACATGACATAATCCAAACCCTGAAAATACCTAAACTATAATAAAGTGAAATAATTAAACCCTATTAAATAATCAAGACCCTAAGTATGTACAATATCACAATGATAATAATACAAGAACAATATGAAAAAAAACTAAATAGAGACTGAAAGACTAAATAATACAAATGCAACCTAAATAATACAACAATAACTCTAAAACTTTAAATAATACAACTACAATAAACATGAAATACAAAAAGGAACAAGCAAAATACAATACACACCCAAACACTCACCTACCCAGACAACACATACCTGATAAAAGACATGTGAACATAATACCTGCAAAAATTTCAATTTCATCGGACGAGTAATCGCCATCCGATCATCTACATCACGCGGACTGCGCAGGCGCTGATGAACCTGCTGCTGCTGCGGTGAGTCGGCTGTCCAAGAAATAAAAATAAAGTTGTAAAGCTCAAAAAGTTAATCCGACCGGTAAAAATTAATAAAAAAGGGTTAGAAACAACCTGAAAAAATTTTAACTCGATCAGATAAGGAATCGTTGTTCAATTGGCTTCATCAAGTCAACCGTATAGCGCCGGCGAACCTGCTGCTGCTGCAATAAGTTGGCTGTCCAAGAAATAAAAATAGAAGCTTCAAAGCTCTAAATAAAAATCCAAATGGTGAAAATTAAAATTTGTGAGTCAGGAACAGTTTGGTAAAATTTCAATTAGATCGGATAAGGAATCATTGTTCAATTGGCTTCATTAAGTCGACCACGCAGCACCGGCGAACTGCTGCTGCTGCGGTAAGTTGGCTGTCCAAGAAATAAAAATAGAAGCTTCAAAGCTCTAAATATAAATCCAATTGGTGAAAATTAAAATTAGTGAATCAGGAACAACCTGGTAAAATTTCAATTCAATTGGATGAGAAACCACCATTTGATTGGCTTCATTAAGTCGATCACGCAGCACCGGCGAACTTGCTGCTGCTGCGGTAAGTTGGCTGTCCAAGAAATAAAAATCGAAGCTTAAAAGCTCTAAATAAAAATCCAATAAGTGAAAATTAAAATTAATGAGTCAGGAACAGCCTGGTAAAATTTCAATTCGATCGGATGAGAAACCACCGTTCGATTGGCTTCATCAAACTGATTGTGCAGGCACCGATGATGCTGTATTGCTGCTGCTCCTCCTCTTCTTCTTCTTCTTCTTCTTCTTGCTCCTCCTCCTCTTCTTCCTCCTCTTCCTATGGTCGTGTCCCCTTGCTTTATTCAGCCCCTAGCCCACTTTATAACACTTCAAAACCCTAAAAGAAGCCCTAATTCATTTTGGAGAATGTGGCCCCTTTCTTTCCTTTTGCATGGGCTGCATGGCCCATGCAACAAAAGCCTCTCTATTTTAATTTCATTCCAACAATCAACTAAGGATAGGCCTGGGAAAAAAAAAAAACGAACTTGATTTCCCAGAAACAAAAGGTCCTGAACTCAATTTAACAACTCAAAAATAAAAGGGACTCTACTTTTTTTTTTTTTTAAATAACTGCAACCCAAAAATAAATAACCGAGACTCAAAAAATAAAATAACTGGGACTCCAAATAAAACGAGACTCCAATTTAAAAATATCCGGCACTTAATTTAAAAATACTGGGACTTAACATAAAAACATCTAAAACTCTAATTAAAAATACCGGGACTCAATTTTAAAATACTTGGACTCAATTTTGAAAAGGACTCAATTAGAAATAACTGGGACTCCAATTTTGAAATAAAACGGGACTCAATTTTGAAATAAACTGATACTCAATCGGATCCTTCCATTCCTGGGAATACAAGGTCAACTTTTTAGCATGCCGAGTCTTCTCAAAATGACCTGGGTAAAATTGGGGTGTCTACAGTAACACAAACTCTTATGTATCTCTGAATATAAGACTCAAATTGCATAGTGGGCCGGATGGAGAATGGGAGGTAATATGGTCTAAAGTTACTCAAGCTCAGGAAGTGGGTTGTACGGAGAAGATCAAGGAAAACAATAAAATTTTTAAGCCCAAAGCTCCCTTCAAGCCAAAGCCCATACCTAATCCCAAGCCCATCTCAGTCTGGCGGCCCAAACCAACACAAGCCCTTCAAAACAATAAGACGCAGAATCCAAAATCGTCATCTTTAGCCTTGGGGAGTTCAGTGAGAAGGGGCGATGTTGTGGTTCTCGATTCGAAGCAATCTGAAGTTGATCACCGAAGCGCGTCGATGCTAGCCCGGTCGAGGAAATCTTCCGATGACACTGGGACTGACAGTATCGGCATCGATGAGACCGATACTGAGCTCTTAGGCTTCGACAAGACCGATACTGAGCAATTAGGCTATGATGAGGCCGATAAAGAGTGCCTCAACACCGGTGAGTCAGCAAACACATTTGATGGTGAGGAAAACTTGTAGCGAGACATCCAATTGATTCTTTAGGAACATTCCGACAATATTTTCAAGAAGTGTTGAAATTATGAGTAGTGGGTGCTTGAGCTGCAAGATGGAAGAAGAGTTGCGGTTCCAATTCAGATTTCTTTGCCACCTGGTGAAGTCACAGAGGGTTTGGCAAAACAAATTGTCCTTGGTTCAGTTGAAGCCTGTAGATATTTTGGAGGTGTTACCAGCTTAGTTTGATGGGAATGATGTACTTGTGGAGGATTGCCTCGGACAACGATACAGAGGTTGCTAAGCTACCTAATGAGAGGGGTTTGCCACCTTTAGTAGTGGAATCACTAGCCTCTTCTTTACCCTTGACTATGGAACGACAGGAAGTTGTGGATGTGGAGAGTCCAGTAAGGGAAGTACCTTATTTTGAGTGGTTCCAAAGAAGATTTAAAGGGTTTGAAAAATTTCTGGGCATGTCCTTACAAGGTTTGGAAAATCAAGTAACCACTTTTTTGCTGGCTGTTGAGGCTGAATTACACTGTACGACTACTCTGGAAAAAAATGCACGTGACTTGAAGAGAACTGGTGCGAAAGTTTTAAGAGAATTGAAAAGTTTATTCTGTTCAATTAATTATGGTTCTACTTCATCTAGGCGAAGTGGTATTAATAGGGAGCGGGCTTTCTTTGTTTCTAAATGAATCTGAAGATACTTTCATGGAATGTCAGAGGATTGAATGAGGTTGAGATGAGGCTACATATTCATAATTTGTTGTGTACATGGAAACCTGATATTGTATGTTTGCAAGAGACTAAACTTGAATAGATTACTAGAGGAATTGTCCGAAGTATATGGAGTTGTCCATATGTAGGCTGGTTGTACTTGGGTTCAGAATGTGCGTTTGGAGGTATTGTTTTTGATGTGGGATTGAAGGGTAGTGGAAAAGGTGGAGGAAGCAGTGGGGTATTTTTTTTGTTTCATGCAAATTTAAAAATGTTGGTGATCAATTTGAGTGGGCTTTCACAGGTGTTTATGGGCCAAATTTGAACCAGAGGCGTAGGAAAATGTGGGAGGAGCTGAATGGGCTGATTAGTTGGTGGGATTCGCCATGGTGCCTAGGAGGTGATTTTAATATAATCTGCTTCCCATCAGAAAGACTAGGTGCTGTAAGCTATACTTGGGCTATGCATGAATTTTTGGATTTTATCTCTTTTCATGGGTTGATGGCTATATCTATGGAATGAGGCCTTTACACCTAGTCTAATTCTTCCTCTGCTTCTAGAATAGATCGGTTTCTTTTCTCTCTGTTCTTGGCGGATCACTTCACTCAATTTTCGCAGAGAAGGCTGTCCAAAATACTTTCTGATCACTACCCAATTTTGTTGGAGGGGGGGGGGGGGGTGGGGAATCATCGGAGAGGTAGAACTCCTTTTTGCTTTGAAAATATGTGGTCGAGGGTGGAGAACTTTGTTGATAAAGTGAAGGAGTGGCGGGCATCCCATTTGTTCCAAGGAAATCCTAGTTTCATACTAGCTAAGAAATTGGCAGCATTGAAGTTGGATTTAAAAAAGTGGAACGAGCGGGGATTTGGGAATGTCACTGTTAAGATACAACACTTGGAGCAACATCACAATGTGTACACCAATTTCTGTGATATAATACTCACGTCCAGAAACCAGCCCCCTTAAGGATTGGTGTTGGGAAATGGACTTGTCGTTACGTACTCTTCGCTCATCTTCAGTGCGTTAGGTATCAGTGGTTGTGGCGTGTCGTAAGGTTAGTAATGTTAAGGGAAGGTAAGGGTGAGATTGTGAGAAGGACTAGGTTAACGTGAGCTGGAAGAGAGTTGCACGCCATAGTCAGTACTGCACAATTTTGAGTGCTTGTGACTGACCAAGCGTTGATCGGAGAATGGCTGTCCAGTTGGTGGGTGTAAGTGAATAGAAATGGTTGGGGTATTTAAAGCTTGAGACTTGGTGATAAAATATTACCTCTTGGGAGGGAAAAGTTGCACTACCATAAATTTCCAATCCTGGGAACAGGTGTTGGTTGGATTAGTCAAAACATACTGAGTGGGGTTTGGCAGAGCTGCAGGAGTCTTGGTCAACTTCAAAAATAAAATACTTGGACATCAAGTGTTGGCAACATAGCTTCTTGTGTTAGCAACACAAGCAGCCTTATGTGCTGGTACCTTGCAATTTGAATATGGTCCATTTTGTTCATTCAAAGTACTGATCAGTGAGGTTTGGCAGAGCTCTAATAGTATACTGTTTAGTTGCTGTCATTCAGAATCCAACATAACTGACCATTTCCACCCTCTTTCTTCTCTTTTTTATCAACTTTCTATATATTTATGTGTTTTATTTGTACTGTTCTTAATCGGTTTCTTGCTAATGGATTAGCCTTATTGATGTTTTTGTTTGCGGATTAGCCTTACTAATGCTAATGATCATTTCTTACTTTCTTGAATCAGTTTCTTCCCAAAAAGTGTCACTCAACTTTCTGGGAAGATTATTTAGCTTCAATCATGTGGCATATGTAGGCCAAGTGGGGTAAAAATTATAGTGTAATATTTAGAGTATATAATCTAAGAATTATGGATGATTCATGATTTAGAAAATCCAAGTTCAGTCGAGATCTTTCATGGATTATGCCTAACAATCCTTGGTTTGATATAATTAAAGAGTGTTTAATTTGTTGCCATTGGATCAATATTATTTTTTAATTGAATACATATTGATGTGTAATTGGTTTTCACTATTGCAGTTGTTATTCTATTATTCTATGGTAGGTAGACTTCTAATTTGGTTCCAACTTTAAAATTTAGAGTTTACATCATTTGTACATGTATCTTGTGTAAAAATGGGTGTATTAGGCAGACATTAATAGGGGTAGTGAGGCCTGGAGGGTCATAATTAGTTAAAAATATTATTTAATATGGGTATTCTACTTGTAAAATAATATAAAATATGTATTTTTTTTTGATCTAGACAGTGCTACATTTTAAACAAATTTTTGGCATGACCCAAACATTGGTTGGGTTTGTTCAAGTCAAGCCTTCCAGTTCATTATTGTTTTCTTGGTCTCCCAATCATCGGACTAGGGATACTTTGGGTTCATGGCTGCCTAATGCAGGCTCAAGTATCTGATTAGAGTTTCAAAGGAGAATATTCATGCGTTTAAGAGAAATTTATATATTTTTATAAGATAATTTATCTACTACGTGGCGTTTTATTAATTTAGTTTTACTGCTAAGCCTTAAGTTTAATTTTTATTGCACTGGAAAACTATTATTTTATGTAATTTAAAAAATTTAATATTCTTGTATTACCAATCATTTTACATTCCTTTTAATTTGTTCGTAATTTTTAAATTATAATTGCAATTTTTATGTACACCTTGCCAAAAAAAGAAGAAGAAAGAATATGATTGGTATAAATTTAAGGATAGCTAACATCACTTGCTTATTGAATTGACAGGAATATATTGAAATGACAGTCCTAAAATGAATATGTAAAAATCAGGTAACAAGTCTGATTCCATTTATTTCATTCGGTTACTAATTGCAAATATGCATTGAGGACCTATAAAATTCATGTTTTATCAAACACAAGTTAATTACTGTTATTTTATGTGATTTTAAAAAAATTAATATTCTTGTATTGCCCAAATATCTTGCATGCCTTTTAATTTGTTCATAACTTTTAAATTATAATTGCAATTTTTACACATTGCAAAAGAAAAAAAAAAAGAAGAAAAAGAAAGAGAAAAAGAATATGATTGGTATAAATTGTAAGAATTAGCTAGCATCACTTGCTTATAGAATTGATAGGAATATAATGAAATAAAAGTGTAAGAAAAATATGTAAAAATCAGATAACAAATTTGATTCCCTTATATTTTATTCCATTCAATTCTTACATTTCAAATATGCACTGAGACATATAAATTCACATTTTCCTCAAACCCAAGTTAATTAGTTGAATGATGATCCTTCATGGTTGTACCAATGATCCATGTTTTGGTCTAGTAGAAAAAAAAAAATAATCCATGGTTTGGCATAATACTCAGTGCTTAGTTTATTATTTTTATTGCAAATTGCTTAGCAGTTGGATTTGTAAGTGAGGTTCGTTTTTAGTGCCGTAGGCCAAATAGTAGTTCTATGATAGATAGACACTTAGTTTGGTTATAGATTCTGGCTTTTATGTCATTACTCAGATTCTCCTCTCTTTAGACATTATTAAAGTTGATGAGGCCTGCAATTAGGCTCTTAATTAGTTTGAGATTAATGATAGTGGGTATTTAATTTACTTGTAAAATAATATAAAATTCTTTTTGGGTCTAGCAGGGTTGCATTTTTAATCAAACTCATGCCTGAGCCTAGATTAATCCTGGTTACCTGAAAAGTTAGCTAATCTATGTTTGTAGTAATTTACTTAAAATGTGTTCTTGTGAGAAATTTGCTCATTTGTTGATTGGTTGACTTTTTGTCTCTAGATTCCCATTTAGAAGATCATAGCAGCATCAACATGTCTTTAGGTTTGTTTGAGTTAACAAGTGTAATAGCAGCCTAGATTAGTGAACGGTAGTTATTTGATACGCTTGTTGATTTTAATGCTATTTTCAGGAAAAAGAAAAGAGTCATTATTTGGTTTAATGATAATTTTATCATGTAGGTTGAAACTCTTTAAAAATACATAACACAATAAAGTCACAAATTCTATCGAGTTGAAAAAAATTTTAAGAAAAAAGGAACTCAATTTATAAATGTTAATGATTATTTCATTGTTCAGAATTAATGATGAAAGTGTCTTCCATCTAACAACTAATGTTCGTGTATATGTTTTTGGTTACAAATTAATATGTTCATGCCAATAATTTAAAAGTGAAACAAATGCCGTCCTCTAAAAACAAATTAGGAAAGAAAAAAACATAGTGAAATCTTTATGCACGGAGTACTCTTCCTACAGAAAAAATACTTTTGATTTATTCAAGAAAGATATCTACACCAATCATTCTTGTATTTAACCCCAGAAGTACATGCTTAATTTGTTGCACTTGTTTGAATGAAAGGGAATGAAACCAACATTGGTGTATATACCCCCACACCAAAACTGCCGAAACTGTACTTTTAGTTCTTATTTTAAAGGACATTTAGACAGTACTTCTATTAATAAAAAATGGCTCGTGCTGTTGTTTTTGGAAATTCCAAGCACATGTTGTTACGCTGACTAAGTTTGGCTGTGCTATGCATGCATGTCATGTATTATAAGCCTTTGGGCGCACTCTGCCAATGTCCATTTTTTATATTCAAAAAACTGAACGGGGTTTGGCAGAGTTCTATGATAATTAATTAATATGTTACTTGTAGCTGTCATGCATTCAAAATCCAACTTACCCGACCATTTCCCTACCTTAATTTCTTCCTGTTTTGGGCTGGAGCAAAGGTTACAATATGCTGCACTTTCTTCTCTCCATGAGGGTAGTATCATGCATGCTTGTTGCCCAATTCTTTTTGCAAAGATAGGCTTCTATCCTTCTGGCATATATATATATATATAGCCAAACAAAAAAAAATGTGGAATATGTAGAGTTGAAATTGTAAGACTGAGGACCTATTGATTCACATTTTATCAATGTTGATATTGTATTTTGTCCGGATCAAGTTTGCTAAATCATGGAATTCTCTTACTTATATTCTTGATTTTTAGGGCCTGGGGCTGATCTTAATTTCTAGGTTTGTTGGTTATTATTTTGTTTCCCTTAAAGGGCAACTAATCTCCAGCTTCCCTTCCTTTTCTTATTCTTCTTCATCTTACTTTTTCTTCCCTTTCTAATAAAATTCATCATTATCATTCAAAAAAATATGCATGAAGAAAACAAGACCTTTAGCCACCAACAAGAGGAAGAACAAGTAAAATATGCACTTTCATTTAGTAGTGCTATGATTAGAGAGTTTTTGTCAGACAATCTTGTGTGCTTGTCAGATCACTCCAATCACATTTGTCTTGAGAAGTCACCACTATTTTAAATTTTAGAAGTCATATCTAGCTATAAAAATAAAAAGGAAAGTGAAGAGAAAAGAATTCATTGTACAAATAATTATGATTATTTCATGAAAAAATTAAAACTAATAATGAAATCTTTGATCTTGCAAATAATACTGTTTATGCATAATCAATTGGTGTTACTTCCCTAATCAATACAATCCAAGTAACCAATACATTCATGTAAGCAATTAATTAAAGTGAAATAATCACAAACTGTACCCAATAAATATACATAAAAAAATGAAATATCTATGCATGGACTAATTAGTTGTAGGGTAGAAGTCCTTTTGATTTGTTTAAGAAGCATATCCACAAGAACCATTTTCGCATTTAACCCCTGGAGCACATGCTTTGTTGCACTTGCCACAATGAAAGTCATTGGATCCAACATTGGTGCATTTACCTCCACAGCAAAGTTGTCCAAACTTACACTTATGCCCGCATATCCCGCAATTGTTCTTGTCTTGAAGGACATTTCGGCAATGGCTCTTGCAGCAAAAAAGATGGCTTGCGCCGTTGTTTGCTGAAATTCCATTGCATATGTTGCTGCTAACTATGCAGTGTGCACCTTTCTTTATGATACTCGCCAAAAACCTACCTCTTAAGGATCCAGTATTGAGAAATGGAGTGTCAATTACAGACTTTTCATAGTCTTCGGCATCGTCGGAGAACAAAGAGGCAATTGGGGATGGGGAGGCTAGTAAAGTTAGGGGAAGGGAAACAGTGAGAAGGATGGTTGTGAGCTGGATGAGAGTGGCTGCTGCCATATTGAGAATTTTAAGTTTTGAAGGATTGTGAGGCTGCCTGAGGAGGAGAGGTGAAATGGTTGTGAACGTCTGAGTTGGTGGGTGAAAGGCAATGGGAATGGTTGGGGGTTATATAAAGTATGAGGTTTGGTGATAAAATATTTCCTCTTGGTAGGCAATGGGAAGTTGTAATATCATGTCCCACAGCATGCAGTTGTTCCAATTCCTGAGGCCAAGTATTGTTTGTTGGATTAGTCAGAACGGACCACTGGGGTTCGGCAGAGCTATAAGGGAGTTGGTCTTTAATCAATATCTTGCAAAATCTATTTTATGGTCTTTAAATTAAATCCAGAAAAATCTTCTTTGGTCTAGAATCCAGTAAAATCTACTTAACACCACTAGATCCTGCCTGCTTGTGTAATGCTTTTGGTTCTTCAACTTTTTCTTTCAGAATACCAATTGGGGTTTGGCAATGCTGTAATATTATATTACTAGTTGTTGTCAGTTTCACAACTTTCACTATTGCCCATTTCTCCCCTTCTCTGTTTTGGGCTGGAGGGAGAGAAGCAAATGAAACCGAAAAAAAAAAAAAAGGAAGGCAAACTGTGGATGTAAACAAAATTATATTAGTGACATCAAATACATGAAATCAT